>NW_025422145.1:11251821-11877731 GCF_011764305.1 Mustela putorius furo | reverse complement strand
ACTTAACCATCTGAGCCACCCAGGTGCCCCACAGTTAGCCCTTTTCTTTATTTTATTTTATTTTTTCAATTTATTTATTTGAGAGAGAGTGAGAGAGAAAGCATGAGAAAGGGAGGGTCAGAGGGAGCCTGACCCGGACTCGATCCTGGTACTCCAGAATCATGACCTGAGCCGAAGGCAGTGGCCTAACCGCCTGAGCCACCCAGATGCCCCCTGGTTAGCTCTTTTAAAGTGTACAGTTCAGTGATATTTACCAGATAGATGGTGCTCGACTTAAGATGGTTTATCTTTGAGTTTTCAGCTTCACGCTGGCACAAAAGCTATACACACTTGGTCGAAATCATACTTTGAATTTTGGAGTATGGGCTCCCCCCGGGCTAGCGATCTGTAGCTCGGTCCTCTCTGGTGGTGTGGGTGGCCAGAGCCGCAGCTCCCGGTCAGCCACGTGGTCACGAGGGGAAACAACCAGAGACAGCCAACGCACTGTCTCTCTCCTTCAGCGCGGTACTCAGTGTATCACACGAGCTACTCAGCGCTTCCCAGTGCAGCCGGCTCTGTGGGAGGCTGACGGAAGTGAGCGTGGTCAGGCTCCGCGGGCACAGGAAGTGCAATTCCAGTCTCTGGTATTTTCAGCTTGCGAGGGGCTTCTCAAGCCAAAACGCTGTCATAAGCTGAAGAGGGTCTGTATCTAGAGTGGTACAGCCATCAGTGGGACGATTTTGTTACCCCCACAAGAAACACTGTGCCCACCGCAGTCCCTTCCGCGCCTCCCCTTAACCCCCAGCAGCCGCTCGTCATTCTGCATCGGACGTTTCATATAAGCCAACTTGTATAGTGTGTGACCTTTTGTGCCTGGCTTCTGTCCCTGAGCACCGTGCCTTCACCCACGTGGTAGCAGCTGTCAGTACTTTGTTCCTTCCTGTGGCCCATAATACCCCCGGTGTGGCTGGGCCATGTTTTGTTTATCTGTTCATCTGTGGATGGGCGTTTAGGTTGTCTCCAGCTTTGGGAGACAAACGGATGTTGCTATACAAATTTGTGTGTGGATGTATGTTTTCATTTCTCTTGGCTATGGCTTGCTTTTTAATTAAATTAAATTAAATTAATTATTTTATTGGGGCGCCTGGGTGGCTCAATTAAGCATCTGTCTTTTGCTCAGGTTATGATCCTAGGGTCCTGGGATCGAGCCCCACATTGTGCTCCCTGCTCAGCGGGGAGTCTGCTTCTCCCTCTCCCTTCTGTCCTCATCCCCTGCTCATGCTTGTTCACTCTCAAAGTTTTTTTTTTTTTTTTTAAAGATTTTATTTATTTATTTGACAGGCAGAGATCGCAAGTAGGCAGAGAAGTAGGCAGAGAGAGAGGGGGAAGCAGGCTCCCGGCTGAGCAGAGAGCCCGATGCGGGGCTTGATCCCAGGACCCTGTAATCATGACCTGAGCTGAAGGCAGAGGCTTAACCCTCTGAGCCACCCAGGTGCCCCAAAATATTTTAAAACAACTTATATATTTAGAGAGGGGCAACAAAGAGGGATAAAGTGGGAGAGAAACAGACTCCCTGCTGAGCCCAGGGCCTAGCACTGGGCTTGATGTCAGGACCCTGAGATACGACCTGAGCCAAAATCATGAGTTACTCAGCCCCCCTTTAATTTTTTTTTTTTAAGATATCTTTTATTTATTTGACAGCGAGAGAGAGGTCCCAAGTAGGTAGAGAGGCAGGCAGAGAGAGAGGAGGAAGCAGACTCCCTGCTGAGTGGAGAGCCCGATGTGGGGCTCGATTCCAGGACCCTGGGATCATGACCTGAGCAGAGGCAGAGGCTTTAACCCGCTAAGCCACCCAGGTGCCAGTTTTTGTTTTTTTTTTTTTTTTTTTTTTTTTACTTCTTTAAGACCAGGTCACAGCACAATTAAGAGGAAGGCATGGAGATTTCCCATATTCCCCCGTCCTCACTCATGCATAACTTTATTTACTGAATCAATTTGTGGACGTCTTAGAGATGGCCTGGTGGCCGGAGTGGCTTCTTTTTTAAATATATATATATTTTTCAAGATTTTATTTATTTATTTGTCAGAGAGAGAGAGTGTGTGCACAAGTAGGCAGAGTAGCCGGCAGAGGTGGAGAGAGAGGCAGGCTCCCTGCCAAGCAAAGAGCCCAATGTGGGACTCGATCCCAGGACTCTGGGATCATGGCCTGAGCCGAAGGCAGCAGCTTAACCGACTGAGCCACCCAGGCATCCCGCCGGAGTGGCTTCTTTGTCGGGTTTCCCTTCCATTTCCCTCGGGCTTCCATTCCTTTCAGTGAGAGCCACATCCCTGCTCTTCTGTCCTTTGCTTTGCCTCTATTTCCCGGTGTCCATCTGGCCCAGGACTTGCAAAGACCCTTGTCTGGAAGCTCCTGTGCAGTGGGCGAGCTCGAATTGCCGTGGGGCGAGGCTCCCACCCATGCTTGTATTGTGGAAGAGGAGGCCTGAGCTCGAGAATCCAGTGTGGCCCCTCCCGGAGTCAGCTGCCTGGCTCTTCACCTGACCAGGATGGCTGCTCTTTCCTAAGAGAAGTCTGTCTTCCTGCATTAAAAATCAACGTCTCCTGGGGCGCCTGGGTGGCTCAGTGGGTTAAGCTGCTGCCACGGAGCCTTCGGACGGTATCTGTGGCAGGACTGTTCCGGTTGAGCGGCAGAAACACAATTCAGTCCGACCGCAGAGAGGAAGACGGGGTCTGTCCATTGTGCGCCCCGTGGGGCCGTGAGACCAGAGAGGAGGGTGGGGGTCACTGGCTGCTGGTGGGGTCACCATGCAGGTCTCTTCAGACCAGCGGAACACGACTGGCTGTGGGTGCTCGGGCCGCACTCGGTGTGCAAGGGAGGACAGCACTGGTCACCCTGGCTCCGCAGAGCACAGAGCTGCTTGTTGAGCGCCTGGCCTCCAGGAGTACAGGGCTTTTGTTCCAGAAACTGACCCGACGCGCGGGGGCGAGCGGGCTGCGTGTTCAGGGCTCTGCTCCCATCGGGCTCTTACCTGAACGCTCCCCTTCCTCGGCTTACTTAGAGCCCTCATAAGGGCAGCATCTGAATATCACCCAGCGTCTGCGTCACCAGGATAACTGCGGGATGGTTTCAGCCCTGTGCCCTGACTCAGGGTGGGGAGGGCAGGTACAGGCTTGCAGAGGGGCCTCTGTCCCATGGATAGCTGTGGGTGACCTGTATCTCCTGTCTCATGTAATCACCTCCGCCACCCACCATGGGTCACCCCAGAGCAAGGGAGGCCTTGCAGAGAGGCCCCCCTCCTTTAAAGTCTGGAGATCTGTGGTATAGGTCTCTCCCCTGAGGCTGCAGCGAGCATGAAGCCTGGCTGAGTACTGGGGGGGCCTAAACACGTCCTCCACCTCCCTGCCTGCAGCTGGTGTGCATGTGGGCCCCCAGGGGCCTGTGTGCCTGGGAGTCTGTGCCCCGTGTCGCTCCGTGAGGTCCTCTGGGGCCACGTTCCTCCTCAGCTCTTGCTGCCTGAAGATGTGAGGCTTTGCATGGCTGATGTTCGCTGTGTGTTTTCTCAGCTGCCCCATGCACCAGAGACAGCTTTTAGTCCTCTATTACAGATGGGGACACTGAGGCTCAGGTGGTAGAGTCAGACTCGATTCCAGTACCTGGTTCCTCCGAGTCCTGTCTCTCCCTGACAGTCTGGGACCCACAGGCACCTTGTTGGCCTCCTCTTGCAACCCTGCCTGGGGTGTCCTCAGCTGGTCGCCTCTGTCCTGTGGGTCCTGGCCTGTGGCCTCTGCTGGTGAGCAGATGTGGAGGCTACGTGCGTGTGGAGGAGAGTGGCCTTTGAGCAGGGAGCCAGAGAGAAGGAAAAGTGAGGGGGGATGGTGTCTCCTTGAGCTCAGTTGCATGCCACATTGCGGCCCCTTTCCTTTTGCCCTTGGTGGGGACAAGCCAGGCACTTTCTTTTTTTTTTTTTTTTTTTAAGATTTTATTTATTTATTTGACAGAGAGAGAGATCACAAATAGGCAGAGAGACAGAGAGAGAGAGAGATGAGGAGAAGCAGGCTCCCTGCTGAGCAGAGAGCCCGATGCGGGACTCGATCCCAGGCCCCTGGGATCATGACCTGAGCCGAAGGCAGAGGCTTAACCCACTGAGCCACCCAGGTGCCCCGCCAGGCACTTTCTTTACAAGGCTGAACACTGTTTGCCCGAGACTCAGACACCGTTGCTGGTGTGTGTGGCATCCAGAAGGGGGACAGCTGCGGTGTCCCGTAGCAGGCGAATGGGTGAGCAGGGTCTGGCCGCTCAGTGGAGGAGTACTCAGCCCAGGGAGGAATCACTGATGCCCGTGCAGCGTGCACGAACCTCGTAAACGTGGTGCTCGGTGAACGAGCCAGGTGGGAGAGATCCGTGCTGTGACGTCCCACTTCTGTGAAAGCTGCAAACCAGGCAAATCCGCGGGTGCACAGTCGAGTGGGGCTTACTCAGTGGGGAGGGTGCATGGTCGTGGGGACAGGGCTCCGCTGGGATGATGGGAGTGCTCTGGAAGTGGATGGTGGTCGTGGTGAACGTGACCTTACAGATGCACTTAGTGCCACTCAGTTACATGACTTTGCCATCTCAATCTTTTTTTATGTTTTGCCAAAAGGGAAAAGAGGTACGCAGCTGTCTTCCGTGGCCATTTTGTCTGTCTGCGTGAGCTCTGCCGCGTCGCCGTCCTGCTCACGGTGCTGTCCCCCTCCAGCTCAGTCTGACTGTTCTCGCCTCCTTTTCTCCTCAGCTGAACTTCGACCTGGACCGGGGTGTGTTTCCAGTGGTCATCCAGGCCGTGGTGGATGAAGGAGACGGTGAGCGGCCCTTCTCCATCCCTCTTCCCTCCGGGCTGTGGACCGTTCTCCCCTCGGTCTGCAGGGAGTTTATTCCAGAAGTGATGAAAGACGTTGGCTCAGCCCACTTAGCGCATTCAGGGCCATGGGGTTTAAGCCCCAAACTGTCTGTCTCGGGGCTGGGCTGCAGGGCCCTCTCTTCAGCTCCTTTTGACTCAGGAATTGGCAGCTGCCTGGCTCCCGCTGCGGTGACAGCAGCTAGCCAGGCCTCGGATTCTGGCGTCCACGCTCAGCGGCATGACAGAAAAGAGCGGAGAGGGCATGGAGCAGGGCGGTCCCGTGCTGTGGGCTCTCAGCGTGGCAGGCTGACATGGGAGCATGGGAGTGCCGAGTCCTGGCTTCTAAGCCGTGTGGGAATGTTCCTCCGTGCAGAGCCAGCAGGGGGCACTTTGAGGTGACTTTGGAGGAGGAATGGCTGGCAGGAGCAGACGGCCCCCCAGGCAGAGGAAGGCGAGATGAGGACAATCCTCCCGTGGGTTTTGGGCTCTAAAACTCCCGCTAGGAAGAGCATAGGGAAGCTCCCGCTAAGAAGCAGAAGTTCAGGGTTGGGGACAGAGGAGGGGTTGAGGCCAGCTCTGACCACTCCCTCCTCTCTCTCCCGGGCAGTTGTGGAAGTGACTGGCCATGCCCATGTGCTCTTGGCCGCCTTTGAAAAGGTAAGTGCCATCCTGCCCCTTACTGTGCCCGTGACCAGGGAGCATGGGTAGTAGGACGGTGTTCTGAGACTAGAAGTCTGAACTTGGGGTCTAGGCTTGACCACATGGGCTTCATGTCAGAGGCTCGGAGCAGAATGGGAGGCCTTCTGGTTCCTCTGGGCTCCAGAAGGCTGGGCCTCGAGGTAGCATCACCTTTGGGTTTTTGAAGGGCATCCGATGTATAGTGAGGGGGTGTGTTTTAGGGGGCCAGCTCTGACCTGCCCGAATGGACCTGGACACCCATGTGGAGGGCTGTCATCACAGACCAGCTTTTCTGTGGGATGTGTGGGAATCACCCAGGTGGTAACCCCTGCCTTTCCCACCAGGCCCACTGGAACCTCCCAGCCTGGCCTGGTCCTCACAGGTGTGTTCTGCCCTGACTCCAAATAGCTGTGTCACCCGGTGCCACAGGCCTACATTGACCTCACTCCCCACTAGGGCCTTTCAGACTTCAGGGGCAGACACTTGTGGTACTTAGTTCTCCTGTGTTATGAGGACAGAACTAGGCCCCTTGTTTGTTGTGTCCTTGGTGTGCAGTAGATGCTCAGTGAACCAATCCGCTCAGTGAACCAATTGCTAGGGGTCCACCATTGTCTGGCGTGGCCCTAGACCCTCTCTGGTGGCAGAGAGAAGACGTCCAGGCCCTCCTGGAGTCCCTGCGCTGTGGGTGCCTCATGTATAAGGAGACCATTTACATGTAAGCATTTACTTAGTATTACATTCCGCCTGATGTGTATTTGAACTTGGAGGTTTGACCCTTTCTTCTACGCAGACCCAAGTCCCCAGTCTCCCCAGCTGTTCGTGTTTTGTGGCCACATTATGTAGGGTGCAGTGGGGCAAGAATGGTCAGTCTCACCATCGTTTCTGCATGAGGCTGTCGTGGGGTCTAGGGATGGTTCTGGTTCCCCGTCACTGCTGTTCGTGGGGGCCAAGCAGTTGTGTGTATGTGTTCATGTAGCAGGCAAGTGCCTGGCTGTGTTAGGAGGAGATCCCTGCTCACCGAGACCCTTGCTGGAGGTGGTGGGCGCGTTCCCTGTTGGAGAATGTCATGACAGATGTCCCCCAACCCCAGGGCTCTTTGACACTGGCCTGCACCCTGCAGTGGTAAAGTGTTTCTGGCACCAGCCTGTGACCTGGGTGGCCAAGGACCAGGGACCCCCATGAGGAAACCAGACTCAGGTTGCTATTTCTGGACTTTGCACTCCATGCAGACCCCCAGCTTCCTCAGCCCATTGTGCGTCTGCGGCCTTGAGAGGTTGAGGGCAGCGCCCAGCTACTCCCATCGATCTGGTCTTTCCAGACTCCCCAGGGAGTTAGGACATCTGGGACCAAGGCCCCTGTGGCCCATTTGTCCCGTGCTCCCTTGGGCCCCTGGTGCTGTGGTGGCACGGGGCGCCTAGGCCAGAGGGTGGGCCTCTCCCTCGCCAGCTGCGCTCCCCAAGCCTGGCCTTCTTGGAAGAGATGGTGGCTGTTGGTTGTGTCTCTGGTGGGCCGGGTGGGCTATCGATGGCCGGCTCCATCTGGACCTCTAGTTTAGAGTGCAAGGAGAAGCTACTTTCCTTCTGGACTCCGTTGCACTGCAGATGCCACGTGCTGGTCTCTGTGGATTATGAGGGGTAACTGGCCTTGTCACAAGATCTCAGGTCTTCACTAACCTCGACTTCTGGGTGGTGTGTTTCCCCAGATGCTACCAAACACCCTCCTTAGTTCTTAAGAGTATTTAGGGTTTGGGGCGTATGTGTGTACATGTTTGTCTTCTGAACGAAGCCAAGCCCTTTTTGGGTTAGAAGTGGGCTGTGCGAGTTCTTGCTGTCCAGGTGCTGCTGCTTGCTGCTGGGGGGCTCTGGGCTATTGTCAGAACTTGCCTGATGGTCGTAAACCTGAGTGTGCTTGACCCCTGCCTGGGGAGCTAGGAGGACCCAGGAGGCAGTCATCCAGGTAGTTTCGAGGCCCAGTCGGAGGCCCCCATTTGGAGAGACCTGGCCGGGCTCTGTCCTTCAGCAGTGGAAGTGGAACGGCCAAGGAAGGGCCTTCAGCTTGCTGCTGGGAGTGCTCAGTGGCACAGCATGGCTGAGTTAACCTGTCTGTCTTTCCTGTAGCATGTCGACGGCAGCTTCTCTGTGAAACCTTTAAAGCAGAAGCAAATTGTAAGTCTGGTAGAAGAAGTATCATGGCCCCTCTTGATTTAAACATAAACACACACAGACTCTGACTCTCCGGAGGGATCCTCTGGGCAGTCCGGGTCTACTGCATCGGATGCGTGTGTGTGCCCACCAAGTCGCAGTACTGACTTGTAGCCCCAAGTTGTGTCCGGCTTGATAAGGTCTATTTGCGTCCATAGGGCTACTTCTGAACATACCACTTCTGAACATAGTGTGAGGTCTGACTCTGGTCACTCTTGTGTGGCTGGTGACGGGTGGGTCCAAAGTATTTTGGTCTGGAGAGGGGGATGGTAAGGTGGGCACAGGGTACGGTTGCCTGACCTGTATGCAGGTTGGCTCCATGCCCCCTGGAGAGCAGAACCACTGGACTCCCCCCGCCCCCCACCACCACATGGCCCCGGCTACTGGGTGGGTTGGGCAGAAAGCAGGTTCTCTGCCATTCTAGTACTGGGCCTACTCCCTGAGGAGCCGCTGGACAGAATTTCAAACCACATCTGCTCTGGACCCGAGCCCAGCCCCTGGGAAGTGGTGTTGGACCAGGTGGGTGCAGCGGAGCCCTTGAGTGGGAGCCGGCAGGTGCCCAGATTCCTCTGTTCTGCAGGTGGACCGGGTCAGCTACCTGCTGCAGGAGATCTACGGCATCGAGAACAAGAACAACCAGGAGACAAAGGTGTGTGCTTGTGCTGACATTTGCTGGGACTGCAAGAGGACTTCACTCCCCAGCTTCCTTTCCACCTGCATGGAAGAAGAATCCCAGAGGGGCTTGCCCCCACCCCGCCCCCAGCCCTGGCTAGGGCCCTGTCAGCTGGTGGTAGATGAGCTAGTCCCCCATGTGCCTTCCCCAGGAGGCCCTGGGACCCCAGACTCCCATTTTACCTTAATTTTTAATTCTATTTTTATTTATTTATTTATTTTTAAGATTTTGCTTATTGAGAGAGAAAGAGGTATTGATCACAAGCAGTGGGGAATGGTAGAGAGAGAAGCAGACTCCCCACTGAGCAGGGAGCCCAATGCGGTACTTGATCCTAGAACCCTGGGATGCAGATGCTTAACAGACTAAGCCACCCAGGTGCCCATTTTTTCTTAATTTTTCAAAGTTAGAGAGGAGCACCTGGCTCTTGGGGTCGGTGGGTATTCGATTCTTGATCTTGGGGTTATAGGTTCAAGCTCCCATTGGGAGTAGAGATGACTTAAAAATATTAACAATAATGAATGAATAAATAGACGAGTTAACAGAGTCTGTAGGCATTTAGTTTTTTTTCCAGCAAATTCCCTGACTTGTTAACATCATTGGGTCGCCAACTGTCAGGTGGGGAGCGACAGCCTTGCATTAGGGCCCCTTCCCACCCCGTCAGGGTGAGTCACTGCTGCCCCTGCCAGCTCACCTGTCCCCCATCCGCAAGTAGCTGGAGCGTGTGGCTGACAGAGCCGTGGTCTGGCCCAGCCAGGGTAGGGTGGCAGAGAATCAGCCTGTACCCTTGTCATCATTTGAAAGACACAGGGAAACTGTCATCTCTTTCTCTCTCTCTCTTTTTTTTAAGATTTTATTTATTTATTTGACAGACAGAGATCACAAGCAGGCAGAGAAAGAGGAGGATGCAGGCTCCCTGCTGAGCAGAGAGCCCGATGTGGGGCTCGATCCCGGGACGCTGGGATTATGACCTGAGCCGAAGGCAGAGGCTTTAACCCACTGAGCCACCCAGGCGCCCCATCATCTTTTTTTAAACGTTTTTGGAAGTCTTAACACGTGAGCTTCTGGGACAGCTGGGACTGGCTGAAAGCCGGAAGTCAGGGCAGTTTGGTCAGGCCCCTGTTCTCCGAAGCGAGCTCTCAATGTGCTTCGTGCGCTCATGCCGCAGGTGGCCCACTGTCCCTAAGCGGCCCGCGCGCACGTTTCCACCTTGACTGGCCGTCTGTCGGATCCGCTCCGTGCCCAATGGCACAGATCACGCACTCACAGCGTAGCCACTCAGAAACAAGGGGGCAGAAGCCAGCTTCCGGCCACACCTGGGGTATGGAAACAGGTGGTGTTGTTCGTGGACTCTTGATCCAGATGCTAATTAGATAAGTTAGACTTACCAGCTTTTTCCAGTTTCAGCTCAGTAAGTGGATGCCCTGTGCAGGACATGATCTGAACTGTTGGGTCTTTCCCATGTTTTCTCTGTGGTTCTGATGAGTAGAATGAGACCTGAGTGTTCTCGGTGGGGCACAGATCCTTGTCTCTGTCCTGGCGCGGGCACAGGCTGGGTCAGCTCTGGGCCACGTATCCTGAGGACTGCTGCTCCACCGGGACCTTCCTCTGCTCACCTGGTTTCCCTCTGGGGAAGCCGGGACAGCCAGCAGGGCGGCCAGGGACAGGAACACCTCCCTGCCCCACCCCTGTCCCAGCTCTCACCTGTGGTCCTTGAGAACCTGCCGACCCTCAGACCCTCGGTGTCCCCCTGCAGCCCTCGGACGAGGAGAACAGCGACAACAGCAACGAGTGTGTGGTGTGCCTGTCAGACCTGCGGGACACGCTCATCCTGCCGTGCCGGCACCTGTGCCTGTGTAACTCGTGCGCTGACACGCTGCGTTACCAGGCCAGCAACTGCCCCATCTGCCGGCTGCGTGAGTGGGGCCGGGGGGCTGTCAGCTGCCTGCCCTGGGCACAGCAAGCTTGATGCCATACTGGGTGCGGGTGGTGGGGACCCACGGCGACCATGCTGGCACGTGTGCAGCTGACATCCTCCAAAATTTAGACTTTGGAGGTCATGGCTGGGAAGGATGTGGCCGAGTGGGAGCTTGTGGTGAAATTGGAACTGGACAGACACTGGCCAGCAAATTCAGTCTTGAAGTGTTATGTGGAAATGTTTTTTTGATTTAAAAAAAATAGTCCCGGTGAGGTGGAAAGCTGACTGAGGGATAGGTTTTGGGAGCCCTGTAGACATTTTCTCCAAGTTAATTCCGATTCAAGTGTTTGTCGTCCTGTGGAGGGAATCTAAACATTTTCAGGGAAAAACAAATCCCACAGGGTCAAAATGAGCATCAGGTGGGTGGGTGGGTCCTGGCAGTGAGGGAGCCCAGGCTGCGGGAGAGAAGTGAGCCCACCCCGGGCGCTGTGGGTTTCCATTTGGTGGGGAAAGGATAGCTTTTTGGAGAAAACCTTCCTGTCCTTTTACCCCTTGGTGCGCCAGTCACGTCCCTGGGGCCGCCTGGGGTCCTCGTGCCTCACCCTGCATCCCTGAGTCACTGCACAGCCGTGTGGCCCCAAGTGCCACACCTGTCTTGTCACTGTCTCGAGGCTCACAGCTAGTAAGGGGTGGGTGGGTCTAAACAGGTTGTCCTTCTGGGAGAGACAGCTGCGTGCAGGGGCCACAGGGCAGGCCGGGCATGTGGCAGTGGAGGATGAGGCTGTGGGGTCGTGGGGGTCCAGAGCCCAGCCCTGATGAGACCTCAGGGGTTGGTGGGGGAGCCTGCAGGGGGCTGGTGTGCCAGTCCTGGAGGGTCAGGCAGCAGGGCCAGTAGCCTCTCCTCTGTGAGGGACAGGCGAGGAGCTGGGAAGCAGGAGCTGAACGCCAACCTTCCCCATGGACCCTGTCTCCCGGGCGTGGAGGCCCAGGGGCCCAGGTGGGCTGGGTGAGTTGGGCCGGGGCCCTTGTCTCTGAGCCTACAGCCTGAGGCAGCTGCCATCAGAGCTGTGGATGTGGGTGTCCCAGCGGGTGCTGGTAACAGTGTGCGGCTGTTGACAGTGTGTGCGACCTGCACTTTTCATCAGCGTTACCCTCTTGTTAGGGAAGCTGATGGTCCAGGATGACCAGTAGCCTGCACCCTAACTTACTTTCCCCGTTGCTGCTGCTGGTTTTCCTGAATAGAGATCGTCCTGTCAGGGCCGTTCACATACGTATGTCTGTTTGCCCTTGGTATGATTTCCAGGAAGAGACTGGCCAGTGTCCAGGGCGCACTGGGTGCTTTTAGCTGGTCACTAGGTATGACACAGATGCACCATCATGTGCGTGGTCCAGGGTTTGGCCTGTGGGAGTCTCGTGGCACCCTGTCTGCTGCCCCAGAAGCTCCGCCTGAACCGAGGTCATACACTCTTGACCTCATCTGTCCCCCTTCTGGGCGTTCTTATGTAACTCTGTTTGCCTCTGATTTGGAGACGTAGCTTATTCTAGGACCTCCAGTGGGGAGGGGGAGGTGGCCAATGTCCCTGGAGCCCCGAGGGGCTCAGTGGTGCTGGAATCGGCTGCCACTTGCCTGATGTGAGCCCTTTCCTCTGCCACAGCCTTCCGGGCCCTTTTGCAGATCCGGGCGGTGAGGAAGAAGCCGGGAGCCCTGTCCCCCGTCTCCTTCAGCCCTGTTCTGGCCCAGAGCATGGACCACGATGAGCATTCAGTAAGTGCCTTTTTCCTCTCTGTTGGGGGGGTATGGGGCAGAGAGGAGGGTGTCTGGAGGAAGCTCCTGCCCACTTGCAGAGCCCATCAGGTGTCTGGATGCCCTCAGGACTTACCTTCGTGTTAGGACGGCTTTAGGTTCCCAGTGGGGCCATGTCGTGAGGCCCTGGTTGGGGGATGAAAGGAAAGGCAGGGCCAGACTGTCTGCCTCTCCCTACCTGCTGGCTCTCTCCATCCTCATGTGCCTGGTGGGCCACCCTTGGTCCCCAGAGGTGGTGGTGAGGTTGAAGGGATGACCTAGGCTGGGCCCAGTGAACCCCAGCTCTCGAGAGTGTTGTAGTTTCTCTGAGAACCAGGGCCACCTGATGGCGTGCAACCCTGCCTTGAATTTGAATATCCACACCGTCCTTCAACCTGCCAGACAGCCAGGGCCACTGTGTGGGTTCTAGGAGGTGAGGTCCCGCCCAGCGGATGTCTGTCCCATGTCCCCCCCACACACACTCTGCCCACAGAGAGGTGGTGCCCAGCCTGGACACGGGGGTCAGGGAGCGCCTTGACAGCCACCCACCTCACTTGCTTCCTGGGAAACTGAGGTAGAGCTTGTAGGCACGTGAGGAAGATGGACTTAGGCTTTGGGGAGAGAGATGGCTTTCTGGCTCAAGAGATAGGCAGACAGAGAGAGACGAAGAGACCCAGAACCATAGGCAGAGACAGAAAGACATGGAGAGAGATGGGCAGAGACACAGAGTCACAGAGACATGGAGAGAGACCCAGACCGGGATGAGAGTAGAAAAGTAGGTACTGAGACACTGGCAGAGAGGCACGACGAGACAGATGGGGCAGGATGGGGCAGGATGGGGAGGCTGGCGTGGGTGGGCGGGACAGGCAGGGGCAGCCCTAGGTCTGGAGCTCCTGGGCCCCAGCCGGCCACAGCTGTTTGCAGCCAGTGGGTCCATTGTTGGACTCAGTGATTCTTAGAGGAGAAGGACCCACACCCTGTGGTTCTTGCATCCACGAGATGGCGTTCTGCCCTGGGCCAGGGGGTGATGTGTTTGGCCTTTATGGTGATTCTGAATATTGGGCCAGTGTTTACAAGTCTGGACATTTCCTTAAGACTCAGATTTTTGGCTTCTCTTTTGAAATTTGAAGCTGTGGTTATATACCTGGAGCAGACGGAAGACCGCCTCGGAGATGCGGTCCCCATCACCCCCCCACTCTTCCTGGCCAACCAGACTGTGTGTTTTGCCTGCTGGCTCCCTGTCAGTATTAGGGCTTCCTCCTTCCGAAACAGCCCTCTGGTGAATTTGGTGTTATGCTGGATTTACGAATCCTGAGTATTTTTTCCAGCAATGCGGTTTTAGTGGAGAGAGGAGTGACCCTAAGCTGTGATTTGTCCCTGGGATTGGAGTCCTTGTTCTGCAGGATGGGAGCTGGGGATGGATAGTGGGTTTTCTTACTGCTTGTGTGTGCCCCTCGCTCCCAGGCCCTGCCCTGGAGTCTGAGCATCCGGCCTGACCTTCCCACATTTACCCCTCTTGTCCTGAGAGAGCCGAGATGCCGCTCACACTGCTGGGCAGACGGGTTTGGGTTGTATGCTTCACGTGTCCCGGAGGGCCTGTGCCTTCCCCTGCAGAGGGTTAAGGTAGCCGAATGAATGGGCTCCTGTGCTCCCCCACATTCCTGGTATAAGCGGTTTCCACGTAGTACCACAGAGATCCCAGATTTTCTTTAGTGACACCATTAAGATCATCGAGGAGTGGGGGTGATTTGGGACTGGTTTTTTAATCCCGGCTGCTTCTAGTTGGACATTGGTGATAAGTTCATGAGGCAGTCCTGAGCCTCCTAGAGGGACAGGGGGTGGTGCCCCTTTCCCCTGCTCAGCTGGGTCCACTGTGGGGAACGCCTGGCCAGCCTCATGCCCATGCTGGCCAGGACCACCTTCTTGGGGTGACCCAGGCCCTGAGTGGGCAGTGGGATAGGGACGGGCTTGACCAGCAGTAGAGTTCCTGGGAGTTGCATTGATGCTGGGCCCAGGCCCTGCAGAATGTGCACTTGGCCAGGTCCCCGGACTTCACGTGCAGGTCACACTTGCCAAGCACAGGCTCCTGGCACCCCTAGAGGCCAGCAAACCTGGGAGGCCCCCAGCCCGCCAGCTCCAGCGCCGTTTGGGGGGTGGCAGTCGTAAAATGTATGATTTTTATCTTGACAGTGTCCCTTTAAAAAATCAAAGGCGCACCCCGCCTCACTGGCCAGCAAGAAACCTAAAAGGGAAACAGTAAGTGTGTTTGGCCCTATGGCCACTTTGCCCCGTGCCTTAATGATTCAACCAATGACAACTGTGGGAAGTCATTTTCACCCCTGGCTAACGTGTTTGGTTAATTTAATCTGTCAAATCCACTCTCCCCAGTCCTGGCGTCCCTGCCCCGGAAGGGAGTTTTGTGGAACAAGCAAAGCTCAAGGTCTGTCGGCAAAAAGCCAGTGTCTCTGACCCCTGCTGTCAGGCGGCAACAGCGCCGGCCTCGGGCTGCCCCTTCTCGCCAGCTCTGCTTCTGCCCGTGGTCCCCAGTGGCCTCGTTTCCCTTTTTTTTCTTGCTGGCAGTGGAATGATGTTGGAGGTGGACCTCACTTGCTGCTAGTTTTTGCAAACTGTCTTCCTCACGCTTGCTTGTCGTCCCGCACCCCCTGCTCTTTCCCCCTTGGATGTTAGCTCTTTGGGCCAAGGATGTGGTTTTCTGGCATTTTCCCTGCATCTCAGGGAGCAGGCGGGGGCCTCTACCTGGGCCTCTACCGACCCTCGTGGTCCCTTGGCAGAACTTAGGTGGAAGTCCCTGGAAGCCCAGCCCCGAGATGGAGGTTTTTCCAGTTTGGAGGATGAGGAGGTTCATAGTATTACTGGCCTTTAAGTGGAAGGTGCGTTGGGAACAGATGCAAGGCTCCACGGGCCCAGGTGACCAGGGGACTCAGGATGTGCTTGCTGAGGGCAGGGAATTCTTACCCTGGCTCCTCTGCCTTCCCCTGGTCCCAAGGCCACCCTGGAAGGCAGCCCTCCCGTCCTCCCAGCAGAGCGGGCATTCAGGCGGGGGCTTCACCCTGGGAGCACTGCTGAGCATTTGCCCTTCGCCTTGTGTAGTGAAAGCGAGGCAGGTGGCTGTCCCACCTGCATAACAGCCTGAGGGCCTAACATCTCCCAGCAGCTGGGTGTCTCCCAACGCTAACCCTAAAGCAAGACACAGGCTATTGATTTGCTCCACTCCTAGCAAGAGGAAAGACTGGTTCTGAACCAGGGGTGCCCATTAGAACCATCTGGAAAACGTGTCCCCCTCCGTGGATGCTTGTTCCAGGCACACAGAGGATCTTGAGTTGGGCCAGATGCCTGTGTTGGGTAAAGCTCCCTGCGGGGCCAGGCCCTCCCTGGTCTAGAACACACGCAGCTCTACTGGCCTGTCCCGCCTTTGGCATGGCTTTGCTCTCCACCCGCTCCTGAGCCTCCTTTCTCTCTCTGAGCCCTCACTCTCCACCCGTGCCAGGCAGGAACAGAAAGCCAGGTAGGGGCTGGCTGAGACCAAGGGTGGGGGGGCTCTTCTAGGTGGCCTCTCTTCCTTCATCTGCGGCAGAGTGGGCCATTCGGGCATCCAAGGCTGCGTGCTACAGCTGATGGCTGAGGGAGCCCTGGGGAGGTGCTCTGGAGTTCTGGGTGCCCCTCTGAGGGAGGGGGATTTAGGTCCCTGGAAGGTAGAGTGGACAGGAGATGATCAGAAGGCAGGGTCAGGGGAGTAGCATGTGCCTGGGGCACAAGGCCAGCGTCTAGGGCTTTGTGGCCCAGGGCAGCGGACAGGGAGTGTGGCCAGCCCATCCCTCACCCACTCTTGTCCCCACAGAGCTCTGACAGCATCCCCCCTGGCTATGAGCCCATCTCCCTACTTGAGGCGCTCAATGGCCTTCGGGCCATCTCCCCGGCCATCCCTTCAGCCCCCCTTTATGAAGAGATCACCTACTCAGGCGTCTCAGATGGCCTGTCCCAGGCCAGTTGTCCACTTGCGGGGATGGATCGAATCCTGGAAAGCAGCCACCAGAAGGGCAAGCCAAGGAGCAAATCCCCTGACAGGTGAGGCTGGTGCCGGGATTCCCTCTGGGGTGTGGTACATGGGAACCCACATGTCTGCCCCGTGGCGAGGGTCGGGGAAGCATGTGGTATCATGTAAGAAGTGCAAAGCAGGGGGCCTCCTGGGTGGCTCAGTTTGTTCATGATCTGACTTCAGCTCAGATCATCATCCTGGGATCCCGGGATGCCGGGATCGGGCTCCACGTTCCATGGGGAGTCTGCTTGAGATTCTCTGTTGCTCTCCCCCTGCTCACATGCATGCTCCCTTACTCTAAATAAATATAATACTAAAAAAATAAAGAAGTACAAAGCCGGTGTATTTGCAACATTAGTTTTAGAATATTTTGTTGGGTGATTCACCAGAATGACTCCCAGAACCAGTAGCAGGTTAGATTACGCTAAGGTCGGTTATAGCAAAGGACAGAGCACAGCAGCTGGAGAGATGCCCTGGGAGAGGCCACGAGTGCCCAGCGTCCTTCCCTGTCCCAAGCCACACAGGACACAGTGGGAGCCCCCTGAGTCTCAGGGTCCTGGGACATCCTGAGGGCTGTCGCATGGGCACATCCTGCTGGGTGAACAGCTGTGGCACCAAACCTGGGCTGCCACGAAACCAGGAGCATGTTGGTGCCCTTGTTGTGCCCAACAAGCAGAGTCTGGTCACGCTTCCACTGGAAAGATGCGAGACATGTGCTCCTTCTCGTCACACGTGTGTTTATTTTTTAACTTAAATTCAGGTTAGTTTCAGAGGAAGGGTTCAGTGGCTTGTCGGTTGCACACAGCACCCTGTGCTCATTCCGTCACACGCCCGCCTTCCTGCCCGGCCCCTAGTCGCCTCACCCGACCCACCTCCCCTCCAGCAGCCTCCGCTTTGTTCTGTGATTAAGAGTCACATGGTTTGTTTCCCTCTCTGATTTTATCTTGTTTTTTTCTCCCTTCCCCTATGATCCTCTGTTTTGTTTCTTGAATTCCACATATTACTTGCTCTGCACGATACCCTTTGTTTCTTCACGGGTTCTGTTTTCTTAAGAAAAGGTGGAAGTTTTGTAAAACCCCCCACACCGCAGCAACTTGCACACTTGGCCGGGCCCCTCCAGATCCAGAAAGAAGCATGGGGTTTCTCTTGCCCCCGTCCCCTGCCTCCCACTTTGGGGCTTTACCGCTGTGATGCTCTCCTCCCCCTGGAACCACAGAGCCGGGGTCAGGCCCGTGCCTCCGAGACTGTCCAGCCGCTGTCTCTACTGGCGCACATGCCTCCCCCCGGCCCTCGGGGTGTGCAGTCTCCCCAAAGGTCACCGTTGGCCGTGGTGAGCTGGTGTTCATCCTCCGTACGTCCTCCCGTCCTTCCCTCCCGTCTTCTCTGTCCCCAGCACCCTGCGGTCTCCGTCGTCCCCCATCCATGAAGAGGATGAGGAGAAGCTGTCCCAGGACTCAGACGCCCCTCCCCCGCTGAGTGGGGCAGGGCTGGCGCTCAGCAGCTCCCCCGAGGTGAGCCCCTTCTGTCACCCTGTCCCCAATGCCTGTGGGGGTGGACTCCAGACCTGGGGCGAAGTGTGCCCTGGTCCCCTTCACCACTTGCTCATGGGCCAGCCTCGGCCGGTTTCCTTAGCTGGGGGGTGCACCTCATTTCGGGGTGGGGCGGGGGGGCTGTGCGGGAAATCTCGGGCTGGCGGCCCCGGAGCTGCAGGCGCTCTTTGTCCTTGTCTCCTAGAGCTTTGTCACGGAGGAGGCGGACGAGGCAGCGGCCCTGAAGCAGGGTAAGCCCTCTGCCTGAGGAACGTGTGCGGCCTCACTGTAGGGCGGCCTCCCGGGGGGCTTTGCTGCGGTTCTGGGGAGCGCAGGCCGGCTCCCTCCTGGGCGTCCCGCACTCCTTACTGCAGGCTCTCCCCATGCACAGCCCCCCGCCGGCTTGGTTTTCCTTCACGTCCAGCCAGTGCTTTGCAGCGGCCATCATTCCACAGGCAGCCAGCTGCTCCTGTGTGTCCCGTACGGGCTGCCCCTCTGGTGCCTGGAGAGACTCAGGGTCCCTCCCGAGGCTGTGTGCTGGACTGCCAGGTGCACAGCTTAGCCAGGCCCCTCTGCGTGTCCCTGGGTCTGCCTTGCACCTGTCCGGAGTGGTGGGGTTTAGCACAGAGAGCCTGCTGGGGCTTGAGTCCCACCTGCCACTAACAGGCCCTGACCTCCCAGTGGTTGTGGTATATAATGGGGTGCCTCCCCGGCCTCCCTCTGCTGGCTTGGGGGGCGTGGCAGGAGGCTCACAGCCATTTTTTTAAAAGAGATTTTACTCGTTTATTTATTTGACAGAACACAAGCAGAAGGAGGGGCAGAGGGAGAAGCAGGCTCCCAGCAGAGCAGGGAACCTGATGTGGGGCTCCGTCCCAGGACCCTGGGATCATGACCTGAGCCGAAGGCAGAGGCTTTATGGCTGAACCACCCTGGCACCCCCCCTCCCAGCCATTTAATTGGGAGGTGACAGGCAGAAAGTAGCCGTGGCTGGCTGGCTGTCTGGCATGGTAGAGACCCTGGAGTAACCTGCAGTTACCCTGTTGCTGTGACCCCCTCCTCACCAGCAGGTTCCCCAGCCGGCATCGTGCTGCAGTGACGCGTGGCCCTCCCAGGAACAGGCTCCCCACCTCAGAATGGGCCCGACCCTCTCTTGCCGTTCCTTCCTTCCTGGGCAGAGCCTGTGCCTGTCCCAGGGCCCGGGACCCCCCTTCTGCCGGAGGGGACCTGCTGCTCCTGTCTGCACGCGGGCCACACTAGCTCCCCACTGCAGTGCACGTGGCCCAGGTGGAAGGAGAAGCAGGAGACATTCAATCTATTACCTTCTTGTTTTTGTAAACAGGAGTATATAGTGTTTCTGTCCTGAAGAACAAAACGCCAAGCAGGGTTGGGAGAGGAGAGTCGTGAAGAAGAACAAACCTTGGCCTCTCAGGCCCTGAGCGCAGAGGAGGGAGTGGGGGTAGGGTCTGGCCCGCCGCTGCTGCAGAGCCCTCAGGGAGGGAAGACAGGCTCCTGGGGATCCTGACCAGAGGGTCAATGACCACCTTCCACCTATAGGCCTCTGACCTGCCCCGTCCTCTGCAGGGAGCCGAGTGCCATCCTTCGAGAATGTCCTACAGGACGGCAGCCCTGAGGCCTGCAGCCACGGCCAGCCCCGCCTGCCCGCCGATGTCTACCTGCCAGGTAACCGCAATGGGCATTCGGGCTGGGGGGTGAGTATACTGTCACCATCCGTCCACATGGACTGTCCAGTGACTGTCCCCATGGAGCTGGGAGTCTGGCTGGACTGGTCATGGAGGGGCTGGCTTGTCAGGAGCCCAGGTCTCTCTCCCTGGCTCTACCCACGCTCCTTCCATTGATCCCAAAGCACAGCCAGACCCTGGCCACACAGTCACCCCGTGCGGCCGCTTGCTGTCTGGGTCAGGGCCTGTGCGTGAGGCCCCTTCACACCTAGAGCCACTTTAGCGTCAGGAAGGTCGGAGGGACTGCTTGTCCTTCTTTCCATCCACCTCCTGCTTGGGGCCTGGTAGGCAGGTCTAACCCCGCTGCTATCTCCCACTCTTACTTCACCCATGGGCCCAGTAGGCCCTGTTCGGGTACCCCAACAGCAGGGCCTCGGCCCCAGGGAGCTACACACACAAAGCCACCTGCATGCCCCAGGCCTGATGCAGGCCACCAGTCCTCCGCCTCTGCCTGAGGGGCTGACGGGGCCCAGGTGAAGCCGCACATCGCAAGCCGGGGCTGGGAGGCCAGGTGGGGTGCCAGGCACCTGCAAGGCCCAAGGGCAGTGGGGGAAGGGCCTTTGCTTCTCTGCCCCCCACCTTTTAAAAGATTTATTTATTTATTTGACAGAGATCACAAGTAGGCAGAGAGGCAGGCAGAGAGAGAGAGAGAGGAGGAAGTAGGCTCCCTGCTGAGCAGAGAGCCCGATGTGGGACTGGATCCCAGGGCCCTGGGATCATGACCTGAGCCGAAGGCAGAGGCTCTAACCCACTGACCCACCCAGGTGCCCCTCTTCCCCCCTTTTTGAAAGGCTTCTGCTCCCCTGCTGGCTGCCCCCAATTCCTTTCTTCTTTGTTCCTGTGGGTCAAGGTACTTAGCTTTAAGTCCTGGGCTCCAAAGATGGGGACAGGAGTCGGGGGCCCTCAGAGACTTGTGCCTGCTGCCTGTTAAGATACCATCTGAGGATCTAAAATCAAGATAAGGGGCGCCTGGGTGGCTCAGTGGGTTGAAGCCTCTGCCTTCGGCTCGGGTCATGATCCCAGGGTCCTGGGATCGAGCCCCGCATGGGGCTCTCTGCTCTGCAGGGAGCCTGCTAACTCCTCTCTCTCTCTCTGCCTGCCTCTCTGCCTACTTGTGATCTCTGTCTGTCAAATAAATAAATAAAATCTTTAAAAAAATAAAAAATAAAAAATAAAATCAAGATAAATAGCCATTATGCCCTCAAAGTCTGGCTGGTGCCATGTGGCTCAGAAGCACCTTTGCCCTGCCGCCTGCCCTAGTTCTCGGTGACCCGTGCAGCGGGCCTGGCTGTGATGTGCTTTGGTTTGAAGGTGTATTGTTCCGCCCACCTCAGCATCTGGATAAGCAGTGGGCTGTGCAGAGGGTCCGGTTAGCTCAGAGGGTGGCACGGTCATCAGGGGTAGCAACGGCAGTAAGTGCCATCAGTACTTATGCCCCCCACCCCCAAGAGAAACCCATGGGTGAAAGCCATGTTTAGGACCAGCGTCCTATAGAGCAACAGAAAATTCCAGTAAGTTCTTTCAAGGAACTTCAGTGATTTCCATATAAATACAAGCTTGGGGGGGGGGTGGGGAGAGCCCAGAGAGGGACTTCCTAGAAGCACAAGCAAGAATTGTGATCCTGTGGTTGAAGGGATACCTTGAGCACACCCAGCAGTGCCAGCCCCTGCTCCGCAGTGTCTGGATGTCAGAACGGGACACCAGGCTCTCTGCCTCTCTCACCCCCAAACCCCAGGCCAGTGATGTGCCTCCTTCAGCTCCACAGGTGGTGGGGGGGGCAGGCCAGGTGTGGAGGGGCTGACGGAGAGACTGAAATATGTTTGGGGCAGCAGAAGCCGGAGTCCAGCCCCAGAGCTGTGGGCCCACTGGAGCCCACAGGGAGGGCGATGCTGCGGCTCTGGGGCCCACACCCCCTGCCCCCCGGCTTGTGCACATTGTGTGCTGTGCCCTGGGTACTGCCATGTGCTTTGAGGGGCGCTCCCCACGGGCATTGCTGATGGTACCTGGAGGCTGGGCAGGGGGCCTTGCAGACGTGCATACCGTCATAAGCATACATGTACCTGTCTTCCTTTATTCCTGAGCTGGCATGTTCTATTCTGCTATGGGGTCTCGTTTAGCAAAGAATGCTAAACGTCTTCTACATCGGGGTGTGTTCGAGAATGGGGACGTGCACACGGGTGTCTTTGTTCTTTATGGCAGCTGCACAGCTGTCCCCTGGAGGGACAGGCACAGTGTAGCGAACCTTCGTGTTCATGGTGTTTTAGGGGGATGATGAGGAGGCTGGTAAGATCCGTGTGGGAAAGCTAGATGTGGGCGGTCATTTGGGGCGCGGGCCCCCCGGGATCCCCCTTCCTCAAGGTGAACCCCACCTGCCCTGACCTCTGCCCTGTGCACGCTTCCCTGGGCTGAGTCCCTCTGCGTTGTTGGGCTGTGGCCCGTGCTCTGTTCTCCTTTGTTTCAGCACGTGAGTCTGTGGGCATTTAGTCCCATGTGTCCCCCCCCCCCCCCAGGCAGTCTCGTCATAAAGCAGTGCATTCGCTGTGGAATGTGCGGGTCTGTCAGTGCTTTGCTAACTGAGCTTCCATCTCTCTCCTCCTCTGCACAGCCCTGGGGCCTGACTCCTGCTCTGTTGGTATAGAGGAGTAAGCTGGTACGTGATCTTCTGCATCCGTGTCGCGGGGTGGCTCTGAGGGTCATCCTAGATGGTGCTGGACTGAGGACCTCCCCAGCTGCCTCTCCCTCTCCTGCTCCCTCCCTGCGGGTGCCTTGCCCTTTTCTGGGCTTCTTCCACGTCCGTGTCTTCCCTGGGGTCTTGAATTCTGAATCCAGAACTCTCCAAATGTGCTACACCTTTGCTCCTAAGAGGTGGTCCCTAGGGGTATGACATTGGCCAACTTTTGGAGCCGGAGCTCTTTCTGTCTGGACTAGGTGGCCCAGGCAGGCTTTGTTAGCCTTTAAGGTCCCAGGAATGGTGACTTAGTCCTTGCTGAGACACCCCTGTTGCTGCTGACCCCAGCCTACCTGTGGAACTTTCCGGAATACCAGCACATGGCTGAAATCCGTGTACTAGGAAGCCATGGGAGGTTGACCTCTCCCTGATTGGGAAATGCCCTCTACCTGGGTGACCTTGCCGAACGACCGTTCCATGGAAGGTCATTCAGAGCGCCAGCCGGACGGGTGACTGCATTTAGGACCTTCTTCCCCTCCTTCACGTGACAGTAGTGGTTCTGGAAGTCCAGTGGTGGAGAAGCCGGTGCCTTCAGTGGCCCAAGCTTTCCCAGACGTGCGTGGGGTGGAGCGCTCCAGCAGAACCCCTGGCCCATCCTGGCAGTGAGGGCCCAGCAGCCCCTGCGGGGAGATGCGCCCCAGGCTGATGTGCGGCCTTCCTCCTGGCCAGCTGTCCCGAGCTTCCGTGTCTGTCCACTCATTCTGACACCTGCATTTATGTCCTTGTACGAACTCTTCTGCTTGAATGTTTCTTCTGACAAATATTCGTCTCTATTGAAGTCGGGCCCAACACTTCTATAAAGTCGGCCCTGGTCTGCATGTTAGTGGATGTTGAGTGCTGTGATCTAGGTGAAACTTCCAAAAGTGAAAATGCACAGAGGTCAGGCTGAGCTCCAGAGAACTGTATTTTGCCTGCAGGCTGCATAGCAGAGCTGACGCCCCACACAAAGCCACCTAAGAAATCAGTTCCTCCACCTCAGAGTCTGTGTCATAGGTGACGGGGCAGACGCACTCCTTGGTTTGTGATTTGAAGGCTGTCCCCGTGGAGCCCGTATCCAGTGGACGGGCGGCGGGCAGCCGTCCCTCTGTAGTTGTGCCGGTCACTTGCTGCTATGGGCTTGTGTCACCGGGGGGCACCCTCCGTCCAGGGACAGAGTCCCTCATGGCATCAGGAGGCCTCTGAAGAAGGCAGGTTGGGGCTCTGGGGGCTGCTCTGAGCACAGAGTTGTCTCCAGGTCCAAGTGCACTCTCCTCTGCCTGGGCTTGCCCGAGTCCTGGTCTAATTCAGTAGTGAAGGGTAGTGGCTGGTCAGATCCCAGGAACCAAGGGCCAGGTGAGGGAGGAGGCCCCAGGGGGCAGGAGCCCATGGTACCCGTTGCATTCCATTTGGGGCATCAGATGGTGCTGTTGCCTGGGTTCTGCTCCAGAAGAGACAGGCCCCCCCTTACTCTGCTGAGGCTGGAGTTCTAGGTCTCTGTGTGGTCCTGCCACAGACAGTGTAGGGGGTGCTGGGTGGCCCTGCTCTCTGGGGGGGCTCATGGTTGGTGGAAGCTGAGCCCGATGGCTGAGTGGGCCACCCATGACCACTTTTCCCTCTGCTCCTGCCCACAGGATGGTCCACCTCCATGGAGACGCCCCACAGCCTCCATACCGTTGGCCCACCCCGGCCTGACCCTGGGGCCACTGAGCTGACCCCACTCTGAGAGCCTGGCCAGGCTGGCAGCATGGAGCCCTTAGCTCCCCAGACTTTGCCGGGGGGCCACCAGATTCTGCGTGACCCCTGGCCTCTCCCGTCTTGCACGCTCTGCGTGGCCGTTGGCTCTGAGGGGCCACACAACCCTTGATTGAAGAGCACAGTGGACTGTCTCCTCTGACAAATTCCTTTTTCTACAGTCGATGTATTTGTCAATGGTACAAGATGAAGGACAGCAGCTTTCTGTTCTGGGCTCTGAGGTTTCCCCCAGACGTCCCATTGGCTGAGTGGCTGGGACTGGGGCCTGACCACCCACATGCAGCCTGGACCAGCTTCTCCCAGCACCCTAGCTACTGGGGACTTGACATCCCAAGAACTCAGCACAAATTCTCTGAAGAAAAGTGTATTGGTGGGTGAAGCGGTGTCTTCACAGGAGATGTCCTAAGGGTCTTGTTGGCCAAGGTGGAAAGGAAGTGGGGTCTGAGTCATGGTCAATGAAGGAAACAGTGCCTGTCCCCTACCCCCCTGTGCCTGTGTCCTTGGCAGCCTGGCTATTGCTGTTTTGTGCCCTCTGCTGCTTCTTCCCCTTCCTGCTCCAGTCCTGGGGGGCAAGGCTGCCTCCTGTAGCTACCCCTACCCACTCAGGCCCACTCAGCCTTGGGGGCTGGGGGCTTGGGGCTGGGTCTGACTGAGGGGCCAAGACAGCAGGTAGTGACCGGTGGCCCCTCTTGGCCCTGCACACCTTTTCTGAAGTGGCTTTGCTCATGTGGCAGGTGCCTGCCCGTGAGGGGCTTTCTGCTAGGTTCGTGGGGCTGCTGTCCACTTGCCCCAGGGAGGGATGTGAGCGGCTTCCCTGCTCCCTCTTGACCACCGAAGCGTCCCTTGGTTTTTCTTTGACTTGTTCTCTCTGGGCTCCCTGTGGTGGACCGGCCTGGGGAATGCACTTGGCAGATCCTATCTGAGGTGACCTTGCCTTTTTTTTTTTTTAAAAGCAAAACTTTCTGGGTGACAAAGGCAAAGGGGGCATCCAGCCCTGGTGTCCCAGGTGACAGCTGGTCCCCAGCAGGGACCTTCCAGGTGGTTGGGTCTGTGCAGGCCCCTGAGGTGGGAAGACTTTCCTGGTCTGGGATGAGGGGTGCAGAGCGGCCCGCTTTCTGAGGAGCTGCCCTGGAAAGGATGGTTCTGGGGCAGCCGGCAGTTGTCCATGGAGCCCTGTGGCCCAGCCGGCCTGTGTGTGCAAAGCTCTGGCCCCCACCGCAGCACCCTCCCTGTGGCTCGTTCTGCAGGGTGCTCAGGAGAGAAACTAGCCGTAGGGGACTCATCTCTCCATTTGAGCCTATGAGCAGAGTGCTGGCCTAGACACAGCTCTCAGACGTGCTCAGGCCGGCTTCCCCCAGCCTCCAGACTCCCCGGCTCCCCTGCCCTCCCCTGCTGCCCACTGTGTGCTCCTGCCCGCGCGTACCCCGAGAGGTGCAGACACACGTACACGCAGCCTGGCTGCCTCCCTCCCTCCCTCCCGCTCCTTCCTGCTCCTGACCCGCCAGCCCTGGCCTCTAACCGTTGGTCTTGGTGCCAGTACTCTGTCTGAAGGCCAGGATGCAGACTGGCCTGTCTTGGACTTACTGTGCTATCATTTGATGTACTCTGATTGGCTAGTTTTGGTTCGTTTTTACTGTATATTTATAGTAATAAAATCATGCAGCAATATCTTGTCCGCTCCTTCCTCTGCACATTGCCCTGAGGGACCTCGGCTGTTTCCTGGTCTGGAGGCAGGACGGCTGAGCGGCTCCTGGCGGCTCTGGGAGCCCCCACTGCAGCACGAACACACCGTGTGTGAGATGTCAGTGACATGTGACTTCCAAGAGGACGACAGGGCATGAGATGGTATGTGAAGCACGTGACCTGCTGTTTATTACAGCTGAGTTCGTCCCTGTGCTGATTCTGGGTTGGAGTGACGCGGACTCTGGGGTTGGGGCTTGTCTTCTGGCAGCAGAGCCATCCCCGTCTTCACAGATATTTCCTGAGCTCCTACCGTGCCTCAAACCGGCATGTGTCAGGCCCCCGGGTGTTTGTGTTCTAGAGCCAGAGACACTGTGCAAGTGATCCGAAGCTTCCCAGGTGTGATGGCTGTGGGAGGAGTTGGCGGGTGACAAGCTGGAGCTCCACGGGGTACTTGAGTTAACCTGTGGTGGAGGAGGGCTTCTCTGAGGGGTTTTTCAGCCGAGCCCCTGGGTGCCCACAAAGGCCCTGAGGCCACAGTGAGCCTAGTACGACCACTGAGCAGGAACAAGACCCAGTGGCTCTGGTTGCTGGAGCGTCAGGATCAAGGAGTGTCGGGGTGCAGATGCCACAGGACCTTGGAAGGACAGTTTTATTCTGAGAACAGTCAGAAGTTTTGACACAGGGAAGTTACTCTCTCCAGCTTTCGTGTGCAGTGGATTAGAGGGCGAGATTTGGTGGCCAGCCTCCCTGCCCAGCCAGCAGCCTCCCAGCAGGGAAAGGCTCGAGTGCCCAGAGCTCCCAGGCAGCACTGCCCCCGTGCTGCCTCTTCAGGTCCACTGTGACTCAGAGGCTTAATGGGGAGACCGGCCTTCTCAGCTGGTTCGCCCATGCCCTGAGGCAGGCCTGCTGTCCTCAGCCCTGCAGTGGCTCCCTCGTGTTTGGGCGTGACATGGTCCCAGGGTGGGGAGAAGGGCGCGCCATGTCAGATGAATTTCTGCGTGGGCAGCGCCTGGATCCACACTTCTGCCAATGGACCAGGAATTGTGTTAACATCTTGTGTCAGGCAGGGCTTTGGGGTGTGGGGTACCTTTCCTCTGTGCCCCCGTTCCCCAGCCCGCGGTTTGGGGCATGAAGCGGCCGCCTGTGGCCTGGAAATGTGGTTGTGTTGGGATGGGCGCTCGCCCTCACTGACATCTCTTCAGACATGGTTACTTGCCCTGGAATCTGGCTTCTCCCTGCAGGCTTTGGTTGCCCCTTCTGAGTCCTGACCCCAGGACGTGGCTGGGGAAAGGGCCTGCCTCTTTGGATCCTTGTTTCCCATTTCTGACAGTACCAGAACGGACTCCCTGTGTCAGTGAGTGTCTGGTGGGTCCTTCCAACCCCTTGCCCACCCCTCTGCCCTTGCTCTCCTCTCCTGCACCCCCAGCCCTGCTCAGGGCAGCCTTCTCCGCCCCAGCACTTGCCCTGGCTTGTTGGATGCGATTCTCTGAGGCTCTCGCTGGGGCGCCCGTCCTGTGAGCGCAGGTGGTGGTTCCTTCACTCAGCAAATCCATGCCAACCCTGGGAGAATGGAGTTTGGGAGTGGAGTGAGCGGCCCCGCTGCAGGATTCCGAGGAGCCCCAGTGCGCTCTCCTGGATGCTGCTGCTAGTATTCTCCAGCCCCAGTGACTTCCTTCTCCAGCAGACCCAGGGTAAGTACTTCAGGCTCGCCTCCTCTGTGAAAGTTGAGAGGTTTTCTGTTGTGGACACTTGGGGAGGAGACAAGGTGGAAATCTAGGGTGGGATCCTGGCTCCAGCACCAATTGCTGAGTGCTCTTAAGGCAAGTCCTGTTCCTCTCTCAAGTTTCTCCTTGGAAAATGGGGGAAACCCCATTTGCTCCCACCGAGCCTGGCATATGGTTTCTGACTGGGAGGATAGGGGATGCGAGGCGCAGATTTAAGGTCCTTCTCCCCCAGCAGGCTGGGTCGCAGACTGTGTGTGGTCGCAGACTCTGGGGATAGCTGGAGCTCAGTTGTGCCGTGTTTTCTTTGCTCTTTGGGGTCCGGCAGATCGGCAGTGACCTTGGAGGGGAGTGCTTGGCTGGCACGCGAGCAGGGAAGGGTCATGCCTTCAGGTCGCGGGGCTCCGCGTAGAGCCCTCCTGGAGGAGGCACCATCGTGGGCGCTGGGGGCTGCTAGTGTGAAGCCTGCGGGGCGGCGCTCCCAGGGAGGCGCTGATGAAAGGCATGGGACATGGGACTCATGGCAGGCAGTTGGAGCCCCAGACCGCAAGTAGCGCCAGCCCGAGGGCCCCCAGGCCCTGCTCATCTCGGGAGAGCTCGGCGGGCGCGGTGCCTCCTGGGCGTCTTGGGTCTTGAGGGCCGTGGGCTGGGGCGCGTGCAGCCCCTCTCTGCACACGCCCCTTCCGCGCCTCAACGACGCGTCGGAGCGCCGGGAAGGGCTCGGCCCCGATGGGCGTCGGCAATTGGTGGAGGGGCGGGCACATGGGCGGGGCTGTCTGCGGATTGGTCGGGCCCGGCGGGGGCGGGCCCGCGCATGCACTTAAGGAACGGCGCCGCGGCCGAGGCGGGGCAGTGTCAAGATGTCGGCGGCAGTCCCGGAGCTGAAGCAGATCAGCCGGGTGGAGGCTATGCGCCTGGGCCCGGGTTGGAGCCACTCGTGCCACGCCATGCTGTACGCCGCCAACCCCGGGCAGCTCTTCGGCCGCATCCCTATGCGCTTCTCGGTGCTGGTGAGGACGCGGGTGGGTGGGCGGGCTGGGGACGGCGCGCCGCTCGCACCCCGCGCCCGTGACCTGGCACTCCCTTGCAGATGCAGATGCGCTTCGACGGGCTGCTGGGTTTTCCCGGGGGCTTCGTGGACCGGCGCTTTTGGTCTCTGGAGGACGGTCTGAACCGGGTACTGGGCCTGGGCCTGGGCTGCCTGCGCCTCACGGAGGCTGACTACCTGAGCTCGCACCTGACCGAGGGCCCGCACCGCGTCGTGGCGCACCTGTACGCACGGCAGCTGACGCTGGAGCAGCTGCACGCCGTGGAAATCAGCGCGGTGCATTCGCGCGATCACGGCCTGGAGGTGGGGCCGCCGCCCGGGCCCCGCCCCCCGCCCCGGGGTTTGGCTCTGGCCCCGTGGAAGGCACCGATGGGTAACACGTCCCCCTGAGGGTCCCCTGGCCGGGCTGGGTGGGGTGTCGCTGTTTCCAGCATTGGGAAGGGGAGAGGGGCTTGGGGGGGGGAGGGGTGGGAGCTCCAGGAATGGGGTTCCCTCGGGGCTGTGTTCCATCTGCCTTGCTGCCTGCCATTGCCAATCCTGGGAGTGGGGAGTGGGAGCGGTGTGGGGATGGGATGGGTGGTGCCTTCTGGGGAGGTGGGAAACTAGGGCTGGTTCATGGGCTGGGATCTCATGGTTTGGGTGATGAAGGCTCCTACGGACTATGGGTTTTATAGTTTGGAGGAGGTGGGAGTTATACTTGGGATGTTTGGGAAGAGGGAGCATGGGGTATGAACTGGGGGGCTTCTTGCCAGCAGATGGGAGCTGGGACTGGAGAGTGTAGAGAGTGGTCAGGGGTGCATGGGGTCAGCTTTGAAAGTTGCCTGGGAGTTGAGGGGCTGCACTGCTCCAAAGATACCGCTGGCTTCCGCCTCACCAGACCCTGGCTGCCTTCCCCTGGCCTAGCAGCTCACAGGCTCCTCCTGCAAGGGCTGCACCATCAGTGCCAGGGCCTGGTCTCACCCTGATCTCCTCTCTGCAGGTGCTGGGGCTTGTGCGAGTCCCACTTTACACCCAAAAGGACCGAGTCGGTGGCTTTCCCAACTTCCTGAGCAACGCCTTTACCAGCACCGCCAAGTACCAGTTGCTCTTTGCGCTCAAGGTGCTCAACATGATGCCGGAAGAGAAGCTGGCTGAGGCTTTGGCAGCTGCCACTGAGAAGCAAAAGAAAGCCCTGGAGAAACTCCTCCCGTCTTCTTCCTGAGGTTGAGTTTATGCCGCGCGTCTCTTGCCCTCCCCCCCCTTCTGTGCCCTGAACTCCGAGAAGGCCTCCTCCTGTGTGTGCACAACTCCTCTCCACTGCCTGGGGCGGCTACTGGGTCTGAAGGTGGCCTGGCTTTCCAGGCTTAGGACGTTTTCTCCTGCCCCACCCAAGGCTTAGACTCTCCACATGAGAGGTTGGTGTCACCCACTTACCCAGATGGGTACACAGACACACAGAGACCATCAAGAAGGCAGTGTATTCTTGTGGAGCATGCTTTGAGTCTGGTCACCAGCCAGCCCTAGGGCTGAGGGAACAGCTGGCTCAGCTCAGAATGCTGGGCTGTTAATTTTGGTGATGGTTAGCTTTACTTGGTTAATTTTTTCTGTGGTGTGTGAACTGGGAGTGAGGCTTGAAAGCCCTTTACCCCACTGGGGCTTGGTCCCCAAGGTAAGCTGGGGCCTTGAAGAGCTGGACCTGTTGAGAAGGGACAGAAAAGGCTATTCGAGGCTGCTGTGTGTTCTGTGGTCCTGGCCACAGGCCTGAGGCTGGGTGCACGGGAGGGTCCCTTCTTCCACTACCCAGGGACTTAAGACTGGGAGCCAGGCACAAGAGTGTGGGCTCCATTCAGTGTGGAGCTGACACGGGCCTCCTGTCTCAGGTGGAGGTGCCGTCCACTTTCTGTGTGGCTGCTGTGGGACTGCTGCCTTCAGGCCTCTACAGGCCCTGCGCCTGGGCCGGGGCTTCTGGCTGCATCTGAGCTCAGCTCACTGCTCTCTGCTTTGCAAGCTTCCCTTTCTCCATTCCCAGCACAGGCTGCAGGCAGCTCCAGGACATGGCCTAGAAGCACTGGCCAGGTGTACAGAATGACAGCCGCAGAGCCACCACAGACACGAAGGTCACCACTGGCAGTCTCCTATGGCCCGATGTCCAGAAGGACACCTCCGTGAAGCTAACAAAGTTTCCACAGCACCTGCTCGGCCTGGTAAGGAAAGCTGTGCTCTGGCCCAGCCTGAGCGCCTGTTCCGCCTTAGAGCCTCGATGAAGTGGCCAGCACGTGGGGGCAAAGGCACTTCATTCTGTAAATAAAATACCTGTACCTTGTTCCTCTCTTACTTCCTTGGGGCTTGGGAGTGTGCGTCACTCTTCAGATCGCTTTTGTGGACTGGATGGGGCTGGGAGCAAGGGCAGCCGACAGAGGGCTACCGGGCACTGCCAGAGCAGGAGGGGGTCAGCTGGTCCGCCCTGCTCTGCACATGGTGGTCTCTGTCCTGACAGAGGGGGCTTGGGTCCCAGGGGGTTACTGAAGTTGGGGTCTCAGCCTGGCTTGCCCCTGGCCTCAGTCTGTCAGTCAGCAGTGTGTGTGGCATGACCAGGATGGAGCCGCTCACCATCAGAGCTTACATTTTATTTTCCAGCAAATGACATATGCTGTCCAGGTGCCTAATCCTCTCCATGGGGCACCTGTGGTGTACGGGGATCTGCTCTCTCCCACCGTGGCCCTGCCCACTCTGGGCCTCACCCCCACGTTCTGGCCTACAGGCCCCCGTCCTGCTTCTGTGGAGGCCTCACTCCTCGCACCGGCCCCAGCCCTGTGCTGCTTCTGCTGGCTGCTCGGGAGGCTGGATCCTCTGGCCCGCTGGGGCCCGGCCCGCCACAGCCGCTTGCTGTCCGCACTCCTGTCTTCCAGGCACACAGCTTCAGGGTGGATCAGTCACCCAACGTCAGATTCTGAGAAGGGAAAGGGAAGACTGAAGGGGGAGCTCACCGCTGCCCAGTGCGCCCTGCTCTCGCAGCCCGGGGCCTGGCCGGACGGACACTCACCGTCCCTCCCAGCTAAGGCTCCCGCCAGTTCTCCTTCCCGTTCAGCACTTGCAGCTTCTCCAAGCTCTGGGTCACTGAGCATAGCACTCGCCCTGAGGATGGGAGCAATTAGTTACTGCTTTGCAAGTGTGAGAAGAAGGGGTATGGGGGGTGGTGCCTAGGACTGCGTCACCATGAGGGATAGTGGGCTAGGGCAGGGCTGACCCAGGGGTTGCAGCTGACCAGGCAGGGCTCTCCCTATTCACCCACTTTTGGCCCCTGGTGTGGGTGAGGCCACTGGCTGCCTTCCCAGAGACGCACCCATTTCCTGGACTCGATCCTCCAGTGCTCCTGACAGCTCAGGGAGGCTCAGAGTCTGCAGCGAGGCCTGCCAGCCGCTGGAATCTGTGGAACAGAGAGCCAGGTAGGCCTAGGGTTGGTGTGGTCACCGCAGGTCCCGCCTCTGTCCTAAGCTACTGCGACCAGGGGACCCACTCAGTTGTCGGTTCCTGCATGACCGCCTTGTTACACCAAAACGTATTGTCCCACTGTTGCTTCAAAGCACTAATGGTCAGTCTGGGTCCTGCCCCAGGAATGAAAGCATGAGGGTCCCTGGCCTACAGTGAGGTTTTGTCCTGGGGTAGCCCCAGCTGTAGGCTGCAGAAGTCACCTGAGATCCTGGATAACACAGATAGCCAGAGCCCAAGGGCTTTGCCTCCCACCAGGGGGAAGAAATCGGGGAGAAAGGGTGCCCTCCCTCTGGAGTGTGGGATGGTACGGAGAAGAGCAGCAGTGAGTGTGATCACTGCTGGAACAGGTGGTTAACACTGGGCCTAGGGCAGCGTCTGTGTGATCCAGGGCTGGACACTGTTCTTACCAGCTGTGGGGAGGAGGGCTCTGCCCAGGGGGGACCCTCGGGTGGGCACCTCCTGCTTCACTCTGGCTGACAGCTCCGCTTGGCAGGCTCTGTCAGACACAAGACCAGGTGCTGGTGAGGAAGAGGCCTGGCAGTAGTGCCTGGCCCCAGAGAGTGGCAGACACCCCCACCCCCAATCTCCCCATCAGGTGGGGCTCTGCCTTAATTGCAGGCTCCCAAGGCCCGAGACACAGGCAGAGGATGAGTTGCACACTGCGTGCAGGCTCTCAGGACCCTATGTGCTGCCTGGGTCTGCCCTGCAGAAAGGCAAAGCCAGAATAACACGGAGGAGGGCAGTGAGTGATCCCAAGAGACCCTAAAATCAAGCCCTTGGTTGAAGAATCTTCAGGCATCGGTGACTCAGGGTCCAGCCTGGGCCTGGGGACCGCTCAGATACCCACTCACCGCAGCTGCTCCAAGACCAGTGCGGCATCCCGGGCGAGGGCCCAGGTCTCCTGCAGCTGGGCGTGCACGTCCTTCCGGGCACCGTCCTGCTCCAGGAGGCAGCTCTCCACCACGGCGCGCAGCTCCTGCTCCTGCGACACCTGACCCCGCATGGCCTCCACCTCCTCACAGCGCTGCGGTGGGAGAGGCCACCGTGAGGTGGGACACGGGGTGGGTAAGTGAGCCAGGGGGATTCGAGGCCAGGGTCACTTGGGCTGGGTTCCCCCAACCCCGGTTCTCTTTCTGCCATCTCTATTGGTGCTCAACTCCCGCTCTCCTGGGCTAGAGGAAGGGGATGCCTGTCTCCAGATGGAGCCGCCTCTGCTTTGGGTCCCTTCCCTCAAAGGCTGTGGCGTCTGCGCCGGCTGCTCGTCCTCTGCCCTCCCGCTTTATCTTCTGTGTCCCTCTGAGCTCCAGCCTCTGGGTCTCCTCTTTGGCACAGGAGCGGTAATGCTTTCTGCTCTTCCTGTCCCACTGCCTGTCCCAGCTGCTTCTCCCTGCTGACCCTGGGTAAGCGTCCCCACTGCTGGCTCTCCTCCTCTGCAGGTGTGTCTGCCCGGCCCCTCCCCTGCTCGCCACCTACCTTGTGCAGCTGGATGGCGAGCTCCTGCATCTCCGCTTCGAGCCGGTCGGCATAGGCCAGTTCTAGGGCATCGCTGGGGGGACGGGCGCTGCTGTGCCAGCGGGCGATGGCAGAGGTCATCTTCCTCTTCGGCCCAAACAAGCTGTAGGGGTGAAGGAGAGAGGTGTACAGATCTGCGGTGCGTACAGGGGTGCCATGGACCGTCCTTCCACCAAGACGGTCCCCTAGGAAAGGTCCCGGCTTTGAAGGGGGAGAGTGGCCCCCAGGATCCTGGGACAGATGACAGAAACAAAGGGTTCTCTGAAGTGACCCCGGTTGGGGCTGGCCTCCCCTGCCTGCTTCCTCTCCCTGCCTGGCTGCTGCTTTCACTCAACAGGGAGCTCAGGCCAGCTGGGGCCAGGCCGTGCATGGTCTCCCACCAACTTGGGAAGCTCTCAGAAGTGGACAGCAAAAGTCCGGATGCCCTTACCACAGCAGCGGCAGCAGGCCAGCCTGTGGGCCGGAGAGGCCAGCTGGCTGCAGAAGCGAGCAGAATTCCAGACAGGGCGGCTCGTTCCACCCCAACGCGGGGACGTTGGGAGCTAAGCTAGCCCCTTCGGGCTGGGGGAAACAAGGGGCCCGCGGCCACGAAGGGCCCCTCTGTACTCACGTGATGCCGATTTCCTTCAGGTCGCTCTCCGTGAGGGTCAGGAAGATGCGGAGGTCCACGTCCTGCTCCTCGAACACCTGCAGGTACTTCCGACACCCGATCTGATCCAGCAGCGTGGCGAGGTCCTGGGGGGCAAAGGAGCCAGGGTGGGTCAGAGGACGGGTGGGGCCCCGAGACTTGAGGGCCTACTAATGCACTGCTGCAGCGCAGAGCCCTTCCTGGCAAGCGTGCCTTCCTGACATGGGTGTAAGTCTGTCAGTTCCCCAGTGGGATGGTACTGCCTCGCCAGGAGCTCCAGCCCCCCTTCCCCTCCCCCACTAGTGCCACCAGGCAGAGTAGGCTGTCCAGACCACCTCAGCCTGGACAGCCTTAGTGTTGCTTGGAGGGTGGGTCCAGTAGCAACAAACTCTTAGTCTGTTTCCCTGCGACTGTCTTAATTTCTCCTTCGCTTGTGAAGGATAGTTTTTGCTTGGATATAGCATTTCTGCTTGAGGTTTTTGTTTTTGTTTTTGTTTTGTTTTGTTTTTTCTTATTACTTTGACTAGGTCATCAGATGTCTTCTGGTTTCTGATGGGAAATTAGTGGGTAATCTTAGGAGAGTTCCTTTTGTGTAAGAGACTCACTTCTGTCTTGTTCCCTTCAAAATTCTCCTTTTGCTTCTGGGCAGTTTCATTACTTAAGGTCTAGCTATGGATCGGAGTTCAGCCCACTTAGGGCTCACGCAGCCTCCCTCCCTGCACTGGCTGTCTTCCTGTGGAGGCTCTGGAGACGGAATTCTCCTCCCTCTCCGCAGTCTGTCGCTGCTGCTTGGTGCAGACATTATTTAGTGCCTTTTCTGTAAAGTCTGTGCTCCTTCTCTCATGTGGCCATAGAAGTCTCTCCTTGGCTAGCGTAGTGGTCAGCTAAGGACTGGACAGATTTCCTTAAACATCAGAGACGAATCAGTCTCCCCCCTTTGGTGCATAGCTCTGTAGGCTTGGAACACAGCTTCAACACCCAGCTGGGCAGACGACAGTCCTCCCCTAGCCTTCCCTTCCAGCCATCAGATGCATTCTCGCATCTTTCCTGGCCATACACGGAGCACATCCCTGAGCACGTTTGTGGCTTCCCATATCCCTAGGACTCTGTCAGAGCTCTACAAAGCTCCTGTGGACATCACATTCCCTACCTTTCCTTTTCAGCTTTGTGATTAATCTTCTTTGCCCCAACTATTATCCAGCACCTCAGGTAGCTGCAAAGTTAAAACACGTGCCTATAATTATTTTCAGCACACTTTCTGTGAGGAGAGGGCTTCTGTTGCATTGGGTAGACAAGGTGCCAGTGAAGTCAGATACAGTTCTGTAAGCTAGGGAGTCGTCCCATGCAGCCAAAAATGCTGACTCTTTCAGAAAGAAACCCTGGGGAGCCCCTGGCGTGGCTGTCACAGGGACCCAAGCCCTGCGGAGGGAGCGTGGGGCGCAGGCACATCAGCTGCTTCTCCTGAATCAACATTTCCAAGTTGCTCCAAGCTTCTGGGTGATTCAGAGTTTTGAAAAAAGTTATTCTGACTACCTCTGCCAGTTTATTGCCTTTGATGGAGGAGCCATCTTTCAAAGGTTGTTACTCTGCCATTTTCCTTAACCTACTTTCTCAAACAGCCTTAAGATCTCACAACCACCCCCCCCCATCATGTATTTAAGGAATTGAAAGATGTAGCTGTTCACTGAGCCCGGAAACAAGGCCCCGGAGAGAGCTCCCTGGAGGGGCCACACAGAGAAGCCGGCGAAACTGCGGCTTCCAGTGAACAGCAGAGCTGTGACCTTAATAAATGGTGAAAATGTACTCTCTCTCTCATCTTTGTACCACTTATGCCCACAGAGGGCAGGAGAACGTGGCAAACAGGGAGGTGAGCTGCTGTGCCGTACCCAGAACCCTAAGAAGCTGGTCGGCCAGAGGGACCCACGACGAGGAAGGCAGAGATGGCGGTTTTCCTTAAGTGCCACTTCATGTCTGCTTCATATGCACCCTGTCCCTGACTTCTGCGCGTACCTCTGTACAACTGGTCCTCTTTTTCTCCTCCCCAGCCTCAGGGAGGCTAAGTCAAGTATGGAAAGCAAGGGGAGAGTTTCCCAATGGAAAGGGATGGAACAGAAGCCCTGCAGCCAGCACCTGGAGCCCTCAGGAGCCGTCTCCGCCTGACGAGCTCCACAGACCATCTGGGGGGCCGTCGGCTCGCTCCGCTCTCACCGGCACCTGCCCATCGTACGTGTTCAGTGCGGGCCTCACGGAGCACACAAAGCACCCAACGTCTAACTGCTGGTGTCCCCATGACCCTTACCTGAGGTCCTGAATGGGGGCATCTCTCTGTCTGGGTCATGGATCCTGGGGAAGAGGCTGCCCCGGGAGGGCAGGTGCCGGGAGGCCAAGGGCTGGCGCTGTTGCTGTAACGATTCTTGGTCTTCATGTAGCTTTTAGTTTGCTTGCGAACCGAACTCTGACAGGCATGATCCGAATCCTGTGGCGAGAAGTGTGCTTAGAGTGAACACTGCGGGGCTCACAGCTAACGCAGCTGCAGCCACTCTGCCCTCTGCCCCCCACACCCACCAGCCGCCGAGAGGCTTCCTTGGTGACCTGCAGGGCGGGCGGGGCTCACAGGACGCTGCGTGTCTGCCTGGCACGACGTCCTCGTCACCAGCCACGACACCAAGAAAGGGGAGGGAGGGGGGAGATGAAGAAAAGCTTCACCTCGTTGCTCTCCAGCGACGCCTCGCTGCTGACTCCGGGGGCTCTGGTCAGGCCCTCGCTGCTGCTGCTGCGCCCCCCGGCCCCCAGGCTGGCACAGAGGGCGCGCTCTTCTGGCAACAGGGAAGACGAGGGCAGCTGACCATAGGTCTCCCCCGCGAGGACTCCCCAGGGCCCTGCACCACCGCCTCCATCAGCATCTCAAATAGCTCCATGTTCTCCGAGGTCCGGCTCAAGCCCTCCCGCCCTAACACGTGCACAGGAGTTTTGCCTGTTCCGTTCGCTAATAAATGCAAGCACCCAGCTAGGGTGGCCCGGCCCCACCCCTGCGGGATCCTTCACCCCTGCTCTCTACTGGCTGGGCCTGCCGCAGTCCGTGTCCCCACTGAGGGGTGGCAGGGGGTGGCGGGCCGCTCCAGCGGAGCCCCCAGCCGGGCGGGGCGGGGCGCACTCACCCCGACTGCTGCTGCTGCTGCTCTCCACATCCCGGTCATTGATCGGGGAGGTGACGTCCCTGTAGCAGAGGCCTCCCGCCACCAGCGGGTTCTCGTCGCTGCTGTTGAAGGTGACGTAGCCCGGCAGAGGCACCTGCTCTGTGGACAGAAAGGGGCATGTAAACCCACATGAGCACAAAAGAGACGACTTCCTCCTAACAAATTCAGCCTCCGCAGAGGAATTTCAGCGGGAGGGAAGGCCCGGGATTCAGGCAAGCAGAAAGTTTCGTCTAAATGGCTGTTCCCCCGTCGGCACCCCGCGGCATGCTCTGCAGGTGAGGAAGGACTCCAAGGGGCATGGGGGCCAGTCTGGGCAAGGGCACGGACACGCCGTCGGGCCCAGTCCGACCTGGCGCCCCCTCCATCACCCCCTGTGCTGCCTTTCCAAGTGGACAGAGCAGGACACGGTAAGCTGTGCTTACAGGTTCCTGAGCCGCAGGCAAACCAGATACTAAGTATTCCTCACAGCTGGGAACAAAATCTCACACACACCAGCCTTCACACTCCCTGTGACTTTTCAACACAAACATCTGGGGCGCTGCTCGTCGGCTGAGTCAGCCCCAGCCAAAGAGCTCTGGCCAAGCAGGGAGGCGGAGGCCTCCAGCTAAAGACAAACAGCAGTGACACCAAGTTTACATGACCTCTGGACGCGTCTGCCTGCACGAGAATGTTTCCTGATCACTGGCAAAGAGGATACAGGCACAGACAGAGAATTTAAATACCACAAGGTGTAAGGAAATGGCATAACTAAGAATGGAACAATAAGCATCATTCTTAGGTAAATGTTTTTCTGCCTCTGTGGGTGCATAAGAAGTTGTGTATAAATGGGCTCCGGCCAGATTATTTTGGTAACTCCCAACGAATTCCGTTTTCAAAAGCACCTGTTGGGCACCTGGGTGGCTCAGTGGGTTAAGCTGCTGCCTTCGGCTCGGGTCATGATCTCAGGGTCCTGGGATCGAGTCCCGCATCGGGCTCCCTGCTCGGCAGGGAGCCTGCTTCCCTCTCTCTCTGTCTACTGTGATCTCTCTCTCTCTCTGTCAAATAAATAAATTAATTAAATTAAAAAGAAAAAAAAAGCACCTGTTGTACAGCAACACAGGTTATAACCATCCCCCCAACCCTGGGTAGAACCCGACCTTCCTGTGTCCCTGCCATACCTCAGGTGGGCCAGACAGCATGGCCTCCGCGCTACAGAAGCACCCGGCCAAATACCCCGGAGCTATGGGCTCACAAGCATGCTCCCTGGAGGAGGCGGCAGGCGGTCACCCTGCAGCGGCCTGACCACGGCTGGGGGCAGCTTCTCCAGTGGCCCAGTCAGCCCACCCCTCTGTGGCTGATGGGAAAAGGTGGGCCTAGAGCTCTCAACCCAGCGCTCAAGGTCCTGGTAGGCAATGGAGTCTTGGGTATTCTTGACCGAAGCAAGGCCCCCTGTGACTGGGAAAGTCAGTTTCTAAGCCCCGGGGGGCACCTGCTCACGAGATGGGCCCATCCACCCAGCTTGCTAGACCAGCAGGACTGACCTGGCCTCTGCTGGGTGACAAACATCAAATAAAATGTAACTCACACCTAAGACTGATCGCTTGGTCAGGCCACAGCAAGTGTCAACACCCCTGCGCCCCAAGAACACTGCGCTCCCCATGAGGCGCTGCCGATGAGAGAAAACGCACTACGAGCACACTAAGTGTACCGCCCAAAACCGCTCCAGTCTAGCATGGGGAGAAACAGCCTGCCCAGAAACACAGCCACCTCCAGCTGGTGAAGGGCACGGAGTCTAGGCTTCAACGTTTTCTCTGCACTAGCTGATAAAGGAAACTCCAGCTTCACTGTATTTCCACTGCTGGAGAGAAAGTTCTATTCTGTAACGTAACCCCTGGAAAGGAAAATCAAAGGATGAACCCAGAAGCAAGCCAGTGATCAGTGTCTTCCTATCCCTGTAATCAGTTCTGATCTGTGAGCCGCAGCCTCCAGGGCCCACGTTCCGAGGGCCAAGAACTGCTCGGTCTCATCAGGCCGGCATCTCAGGATGCACCACAGAGGAGCCAGCAGGAGGTGGGAGCACTCACCGCGGCAAGGCTGCTGCATCTTGCCCCCAAGTCCAATGGCTGTGATCCTGGCCAAGGCTCGAGGCCCCTCATGGATGCTGAGGCCCTTCTTCCGACAGGGCCTCTGTCTCTGCGGAACGGGGCAGGATTCATCCGAAGAGCTTAGGTCTTCAAATTTGTCTGCAGGTCAAACACCAGAATTGGGACATTTTGTTCAGTGATGGACTATTTTAGTAATCTTCATAGTAGGTGGGAATAAAATCATCATAATTGGTTTTCTCACGTTAAGAAGAAAAAACTGTTTCCCAGGATACCACTCGAAAGCAGTGCCACAGTGGGCCAGTCCACCATTCAGAGGGCCGCGGGGAGATCGGGGAGGAAGCAAGCTCGCTGAGCCGGAGTCTCAACTGACAAAGTCTGTCACGATGGGGCAGTCTTAATTCTTACTCCGCTCTCTGGATTGAGAATTTTTTATAACAAGTATGTACATTTAAAACCAGAACTAAATTTTGTTCTGAGATGATAAATAAGATCCACCTGGTCATAGACATAGAGGATATCAGTCATTACTTCCTAAAAACTGCACTTTTGCCCCCTGCACGTCCTGGCCGCACGCTGGGGCCAGGGAAGCACCCCGCATGCGGCCTGTCACAGCGGAAGGGCTGGGCTCACTCACAGTCCCTACCATCTTAGAGCTTTTCACAGTTTTATTTCATCACACCTGGAAGGGAGCCGCCATGACCAGATTTGTGTAAGGCTCGAAGCATCTGGTGAGCCCTCACTCTTGGGCTGGTACACTGGGGCTCAGATGCCAAAGGAGCCCTTCATCCACTGCCCCCCATGAGCTGGCGCCCGTCACCAGCGACCCTGAGGCAGGTTCCAAACGTGGCCAGTGATGCCAGGCCAGTGACCCTCTCTTCCCCACCCAGCTTGTTCCCACGCACTCCAGGATCTACACCACTGGGAGGAAACTGCTCCTGCCCAGGCAGAAGACGGCGGACTCCTCAAGAGTAAAAGGACGAGGGAAAAGGGGTAACTAAGGCCAAGGAGGCTCCGTGAATCTGAACCTCCCAGCACATCCTCTTGAACTTGACAAGTGAGCAAGGACAACAGACACAGCCACAGGAATCCCACCCCTTCCACAGAAGTGGGACGACAGAGCGCACCCCCGGCGCCTGTTCCTCGCTCCTGTGGAAACGTGACACGTCCGTTTCTCTTCTCGCAGAGAGACTTCTTGCTCACACACATCCAGTCTCCGAGAAGAGCAGGCAGGTCTAGAATAAAGCCACACTCGAAGCAAGATGAGGGCAAGACGTGCCAGTGTTGCGCCCAGAAAAAGTCTATTCTGTGGCAGAAAAAGCGTCCTGGCAGAGGGAAGCACAACCCCAGAGCAGCAACTTAAAAATGCACATAGACCATGGAGCAGGATAGCCCCGCTCCCGGCAGACCCATCTTGGAAACTGAACAGTGAACGAGAAGCCAGTGGGGGACCTCCAGGATCGGGCAAGACAAAACCATATCAAGGACAGACACATCAGGCTTGGCTTCGCCATGTCCCCCTCCAGCCATCTCCAGGGAGGACACAGGAACCAGGGACCAAACACTGCAGTGAGTGAAGACGCACCTCCCTGCGAACCACCACCACGAAAGAGGGAGAAGAAAGCGAGCGTGATACTCCACATGGGCACATCTTAAACAAGCACGGAAGAGCTGAAAAAGCGTCCTGATGCAGAAATCCAAAACGGAAAATAAAAAAGAGACAGGCATGGGGCGCCTGGGTGGTTCAGTGGGTTAAAGCCTCTGCCTTTGGCTTGGGTCATGATCCCAGGGTCCTGGGATCGAGCCCTGCATTGTGCTCTCTCTGCTCAGCAAGGAGCCTGCTTCTCTGCCTACTTGTGATCTATCTCTGTCAAATAAATAAAATCTTAAAAAAAAAAAAAAAACAGAGAGAGAGACAGGCACGCACTCACGACTGAGAAAGGGAAAGGGAACTCAGGAAAGAGGGAGAAAACAAAGGCCAACTGGGCACCTGGCTGGCTCAGTCAGTAGAGTGGGTGACTCTTGACCTCGGGATTGTGAGTTCAAGCCCTGTGTTGGGCTCAGGGAGGACTTAAAAATAGAATCTTTAAAAAAACAAAACAGGGGCGCCTGGGTGGCTCAGTGGGTTAAGCTGCTGCCTTCAGCTCAGGTCATGATCCCAGGGTCCTGGGACTGAGTCCCGCATCGGGCTCTCTGCTCAGCAGGGAGCCTGCTTCCTCCTTTTCCTCTCTCTGCCTGCCTGTCTGCCTGCTTGTGATCTCTGTCTGTCAAATAAATAAATAAAATCTTTAAATAAATAAATAGGGACGCCTGGGTGGCTCAGTTGGTTAAGCAGCTGCCTTCAGCTCAGGTCATGATCCCAGCGTCCTGGGATCGAGTCCCACATCAGGCTCCTTGCTCAGCAGGGAGCCTGCTTCTCCCTCTGCCTACCATTCTGTCTGCCTGTGCTCGCTCTCTCCCCCTCTCTCTCTCTGCTAAATAAATAAAATCTTTAAAAAAATAAATAAACAAACAAACAAAACAAAGCAAAAGAAAGGTCAGATTTTTAAAATGAAGACTCACGGGGTGCCTGGCTGGCTCAGTGGGTTAAGCGTCTGCCTTCAGCTCAGGTCATGATCTCAGAGTCCTGGGATCGAGCCCCGCATCGGGCTCTCTGCTTGGTGGGGAGCCTGCTTCCTCCCCTCTCATTCTCTCTGCCTGCCTCTCTGCCTACTTGTGATCATTCTGTCTGTCAAATAAATAAATAAAATCTTTAAATAAAATAAAATAAAATGAAGACTCAGTCATGAGGTGCCCAAAGCAGAAGAGATGTGAGTGGCGGGGTGCATGGGTGGCTCAGTCGTAAAACCTCTGCCTTTGGCTCAGGTCATGATCCCAGGGTTCTGGGATCAACCCCACATCGGACTCCCTGCTCAGCGGGGGCCTGCTCTCCCTTTCCTCCTTGCTGTCTCTCTGTCAAATAAATAAATCTCTTTTTAAAAAATATTTGAGTGGAAAAGCAGTACTGCAGGAAAGTGAGAAAACCACCAAAGACTGAACAAGAAAGAGGAGAGAGGATGAGTCAGGACGCAGGTAAAAAACAGAAATGACACAGGAAAATAACCACTGGAACTTTTTAGGAGACAGAAATGGTTTTGCAGACCTCTGTGCGAGCTGAAGTTTGAAATCCCAGAGGAAGGGATTTCCTAGGAAAATGCAATTTACCAAACCTGGCCCCTGGGAAATGAGAAGGCTTAAGCGGACCAATTTCTACAGCAGAAACAGAAAAACTTACCCAAAGAAAGACCAGATCCAGATGGTCTCACAGGAGAATCCTGCCAAACCTTTAAACACCACAGGGCACCTAAGCTGCATAAATTGTTCCAGAGCACAAAATAGAAAGGAAAACTCAAATTCTCTATATGAGGTACACCCGATAAAACACAATCAAAAACCAGTATGATTTATAACTGAATAGCCAGACAGAAACACTAAAATACTGGCAAACAATCCAACATCACATTAAGAAAATAACATACCACGTGGGATTTAAACAAACGATGTAAACTTGGTTCATTATTAGGAAATTCACTAATATACTCTATTAGGAGACCTAAAGAGAAAATTAACAATCTTCTTCATAGATGCTGAAAAAGCCTTTCACAAAATCCTACACTTATTCCTGTAAAAAACAGGCAGGAATACAGAAAACATCAGATACTTTCTTAACACGAGAGGATGCATGCACACCTTACCCTCCTAGCCAGCATCTCACCTACGGTGGCATTTCCGCTAAGGTCGGGACCAGGTGAATTCCCACTGTCCCCACACACTCAACCACTTACAAGAATCCTGGCCCATGCAACTAAATGAAAGAAATCAGAGGTACACAAATCAGAAGGAAGCAGTGAATCTATCTCTATGGGCAGACTGTATGGTAGGATACCTGGAAAAGCCTGGAAAATCAATCAACTCAAGCAGTGACAGAATTCAGCAGAACAGAACATGGAACTGGCACGCAGACCCCAACAGCCTTCATCCTCACAGACAACAGACAGGCGGAGCATATGAAGGCAGTGAAACCCCATTTACAACAGCAACAAATACACTTAGGAAGAAAAAAAGCTACATACACAATGTCAAGGAGGAGCATTTTTAACCCTCCTGTAGACACAAAAGTACACTTGAACTAAAGACGTCCCTTGCTGTTACAGAGGATGGCTCAGAATCATAAAACGGGTCATTGATTTACAAATCTGCCAGAGTCCCAACAACACGCCATTCCTAAGCAGCTAGACAAGTTGATGCTCAAGTTGACACAGAAAAATACATGAGGGACGCCTGGGTGGCTCAGTTGGTTGGACGACTGACTTCGGCTCAGGTCATGATCCCGGAGTCCTGGGATCGAGTCCGCATCGGGCTCCCAGCTCCACAGGGAGTCTGCTTCTCCCTCTGACCTTCTCCTCGCTCATGCTCTCTCTCACTGCCTCTCTCTCAAATAAATAAATAAATAAAATCTTTAAAAAAAAAAAAAAAAAGAAAGAAAAATACATGAGCGATACTAGGGAACACCGGAAAGGGAAAGCTGCAGGGGACTGGCCGGCCAGAGAGAGTCCAGCGTTCTACAGAAAGCTGCAAGGAGTCAGCCGTGTGGGTCTGCTGTGTGGACAGACCCGGAGAACAGGAGAGCAAGCCCAGAAGCAGAGCGGGGCACAGACAAACTCAGAGTCCATGACAAAGCCTCTCAGATCACGAGACCAGAGATGGGACTGTTAACACAGTTTAATGAAGCCAGGACAACAGCGAAGCCATCTGAACGCCACACTCGCGCCACACATGACAAGAAAGTACACAGGGTCAGAGAGCTAAATGTCCAAAACGAAACCGGGTATGAACCAGAAAAAAGCGAGCGAATTCTTGTACAACCAGGAACGGAAGGATCTGTGACTGGCCCAAATCTAAAAGCAATAAAGACGGATGACTCTGACTATATAAAGTTAAAATGTTTCGTGTGGTAATAAGCACCACAAGCAAAGTCCAGGAACAGCAGGTGTGAGGCATCCCGGCCGGGAGGCTGCGGCCCGCGTGTCCTGGAGCGCTGCCGGCCTGCTGGGCACCTTCGGCCTGGCCGCTGCCACTCCACGCTAACGGGCCTGTCTCCTGTCAGACCAGCACGCCTCAGCCTCCACACAGTGGAATCACGGTGGAGGCAGGCGTCTCTTGGCAAGGCTGCAGGAGCCAAATCTCAGGGGCAAGTGGGGGCTGGCAGGGGACCCGGCAGCGCCGCAGCACGTACCTGGACTCCGGTAGACGTTCTTGGGCAGAGCAGGCGAGTGAGCGTCGATCAGCCCCACAATCTTCATGTGTCCGTACTGCTTGGCCAGCATCCGGGCTGTGGCCCCGCTGTGGTCTCTTGTGTCCACTCTCACTCCCTGTGAAAGTTTCAGAGGTTCAGGAGCTAGGACCCTCCCCCGCAAAGCACTCTCCTGCTCCAGGGGTGGGCTCCGGACCCCAGCTAAGACGTGCCTGGCTGCTCAGCCCAGGAAAGGTCGGCACCCGGGCCCTTGGCAACTCCCCGTCTAAGCCACACGGGGAAGGCCTGTGAGGCCCTCACTGTCCTTTAGGACGAGGTGGGGGCTGCTGGAGAGGAGCCTGGTGGTGGCACCCCAGCCATCTGGTGGCCGTGCAGCTCTCCGCCCCCCTGCCCCGCAGGCAGATCCTTGAGAGAGAGGCGGTCTGGGCTCCAGGCGGGGAAGGGCGCACTGCAGAGCGCTCGGGCCACAGCCCAGCCTTCACCCTTCGCACCTGGGCAGGCCGGCCCGCCTCACGTCTCCGCACAAGAGAGAGCCGCGACAGCAGATGCACAAGAGAAGCAGCCTTTCACCATCCTGACCACAGTGAGAGCAGCATCCTTCTAAGAAGAGTCCCGTCATTTTTATCCAAAGCCCGAAACTGTACTTATCTTCCGCACAGTAATTCCACTTCTGTGGTTCTCTCCTGGGGGAATAACCCCAAAGAACAGAGACTGCTTCAGTGACACAGGTGTTCGGTAGAGAACCCAGAGACCGTGTAACTGGGGGGGGAGGCCGACATGTCATTGCCATGAATGCTGGTGCTTACAAGTAACTGGTATAACCAAGGTTTTGAAAGGACCATATGTCTTTATGACACATAAGGTATAAAGTGTCTTTTGAGGAACCACGGATGACATGGACATATGGGGGGGGCAGAATGAAAAGACAGAGGCAGAGACTGGAGTGAGGCGTCTAGAGCCAAGAAACAGCGGAAGCCAAGTGCACATATTCCTCCCAAAGCCTATGGAGGGAGTGTGGCCCTGCTGGTGCCTTGGTTCTGGTCTTCCAGCGTCCAGAACTGTGGGAAAATAAATTTGAGTGTTTTAAGCCCACCAGCTTCACGATAAATTGTTAAAAGCAGCCACAGGAAACTACTGCACCCACTAATTCATGAATGGCTACTTAAGGCGTACCAATACTATCAAGCACTGGGTCAGAGACTGAGGCCGGCTTCTCCGACTGCCGTGGAAATAAGTCTGTGCTGTTCTGCTCACATTTAAAAACACACTGCAGAGGCAGATGTATCGATTTATATAGCAGGATTCTGCTGAATTATTTATTTGCAGGATTCCACTTATGCAGAAATCTAATCATAGCTGTTAGCACTGGGGGGCAGGAGGAGATAGTGCAATAGAACTTAGAGGTTTTTAATGCTTATTTCTAAGTTTTTGATTAATTATCCTCTAAATTTTATTGTTTGGCTTTTTTTCTTTTTTTTTTAAGCCTGTAGGTTATATTACTTTCACAAGTGTGGGTTTTTTTTTTTTTTTTAAGATTTTATTTATTTGACAGAGATCACAAATAGGCAGAGAGGCAGGCAGAGAGAGAGGAGGAAGCAGGCTTCCCACCGAGCAGAGAGGCCCATGCGGGGCTTGATCCCAGGACCCTGAGATCATGACCTGAGCCGAAGGCAGAGGCTTTAACACACTGAGCCACCCAGGTGCCCTCACATGTGTTTTTAAATCATGAAAACAACATACCCTGGACAGGCCTGGGACACTGCAGGTTGAGCTCCAGACCCCTCCACAACAGTAACACAGGCAAATGAAGTTTTTGGGTCTCCCAGTGCGTGTAAGTTATATTACACTATACTGTGGCCTATTAAGAGTGCCACAGCATTACATCTGGAAAAACAATGAGTATATCCTAAAGAAATAAAATACTCTATGGGGGCGCCTGGGTAGCTCATTCAGCAGAGCATGAACTCAGGGTCATGAGTTCAAACCCCATTTCAACGTAGCGCTTACTTAAAGATAAACTTTACTGCTAAAAAATGCTATCATCTGACTTCTCAGTAAGTCATGATCACTGATCCCAACCACCATAACAGATATGACAATAGGGGCCCTGGATGGCTCAGTGGATTAAGGGCCTGCCTTGGCTCAGGTCGCGATCCCAGGGATTGAGCTGGGTTGGGCTCTCTGCTCGGCAAGGAGCCTGCTTCTGCATCTTCCTCTTCCTCTGCCCCTCCCCCCAACTCAGGTGCTCTCTCTGCTCCTTCTCAAATAAATAAATAAAATCTAAAAAAAAGAAAAAGATAATAATGAAAAAGTTTGAACTATTGCAAGAATTACCAAAATGTGACACAGAGACACAAAGTGAGTGAAAGGTTTTGGGAAAACGGCACCCACAGACTTGTTCAACACAAGGTCTCCACAAACCTTCCATCTGTAAAAAAAATGCAGCATCTGTGAATGCGATACAGTGAAGCACGAGAAGGTGAAGTGTGCCTGTACACATTCGTAAGTTATAGGAGGACTTCCCTGTAATACCGCTATTACTGAGGATTTAAGAGAGGTTTTATATTTTAAATATTTCTCAGAGCTTACTAGTTGATACACTTTCATAGGTTCATGGAAAGGCACAAGGAAGTTATTAAATCACTGTTTAAAAAGGAAAAAATTTGTAACTGTGACGAACGTTCAGTAAACTTACTATGATATTCATTTCACAATGTATACTAAATTCAAATCATGCTGTGCACCTTAAAATTATACAATGTTAAATGTCGACTGTATCTCAGGAAAACTGGAAAAAGTATTTTAAAAATAAAAGATACGAAAAAAAGACCATGATACAAAACAGTACAGATCTTATAGCAGCAGCAAAACAAGACAAACAAAAGTGTGTCTAACACTAGAAGAAAGCATGCCCAAACTATTATTTCAAAGCAGTAGGATGGGGGATTTTCCCTATCTTCCTAATCTTCTGTATTCTCTAAATTCACAATGAGCACACTTACTTTGAAAGTGGAAAAGACAATAAACATTTTAGAAGCTTCAAGCAGGCAGTGTGGGGTCTGAGAGCGGGACCACCAGAGCTCAGTGCTCTGGAGGGCAAACCGGCAAACCCTGATGGTGCACACACCCACTGACCCAGCAATTCCACTCCTAGGGATTTAACCTAGTGTAAACACTACATACACTAACATTTAGGATTTTCCCACCAGCGTTTAGTACGGTGAGAATCAGGAAGAGCATAAAATCAGGAATTAATGAAATAGGACGGACCACATCTATAGAGTGGAACGCAACCCCCTACTATGGGACAGGTCCAGCCAAGGGCGTTTACTAACGTGAACGGGGTGCAGAGGACATCGTTAAGAGGAAAGAAAGCATCACACAAAACTTTCCGTATAACGGGACTCTACTCGGACTTAAAATATCCGTTAAAAACCCAGGTGGATACCCTACAAGGTGTTAACTGTGCTATCTCTGGGTGATGCGATTAGGAGTAATTCTGGCTTTTTTGTGGCTTCACTGTACTTTCTGATTCCTTTATAGCAGATACAGATCACTGTATAATAAATGTTTACTTAGGCACACTTTTCCCTTATTTGGAAACCTATGATCAACTGACAGTCTTGGCTGAGGCTAGTATAGAAGGTGATTATCACATGTGCTCTAGTAGGAAAAAAACTGCATCTTTACAAGACCTTAACTGAGTTCTACTTTCTATAAATCCCCCATTTTGAAAAGCTCTGGTTAGAAATCAGCTCTGAAACCTTCAGCCTGGGTGCCTGGTGGCTCAATGGGTTAAGCCTCTGCCTTCGGCTCAGGTCATGATCCCAGGGTTCTGGGATTGAGCCCCGCATCAGGCTCTTTGCTCAGTGGGGAGCCTGCTTCCCCCCTCTCTCTCTGCCTGCCTCTCTGCCTACTTGTGATCTCTGCCTGTCAAATAAATAAATAAAATCTTAAAAACAAAACAAAACAAAAAAACCCTTCAGCCTTCAAAGGTCACTTTTTAGAGGGGTCTGGAAGGGGAAAATGAAAGCAGTCAAAAGGCAAAAACTTGGGGCGCCTGCGTTGCTCAGTGGGTTAAAGCCTCTGCCTTCAGCTCGGGTCATGATCCCGGGGTCATGGGATCGAGCCCCGCATTGGGATCTCTGCTTGGCCCGGAGCCTGCTTCTCCACCCCCACCTTGTGATCTCTCTCTCTGTCAAATAACTAAATAAATAAATCTTTAAAAAAAAAAAAAAAAAAGCACAAACTTCCAGCTGTCAGATACAACCCGATGACTGCAGCGAGCGCGGCCACGTGATAATTATGGAAGTCGTTTGGAGAGTAAATCCTGAACGGGGCCGTGCACCAGAGACAGAAACAGTTGGTCACAGGCTGGGTGAGCTCGGAGCGCAGCCGGAGACCAGGGAGACTGGGGGGGTTGATGGCTTTTCTCTGAGGGCCCACTGAAGAGTGGGGCCCTGAGCTCTCAGCTCCTCCAGGCCGGGGATAGGGAGGCCGCCATCTTCATTCCCGGCCTCCGGCGCTCTACAGAAAGCGCTCAGGGAACAAAAGCTCCCGGGAGCGAACCCAGCAGATTATTTAGCCTGGTAGCTGGCAAGGGCAGTGCAATTCCGCCTCGGGCAAAGACATTTGAGAATCACTCCAACGGCCCCTCTCCCAGAAGACTAGCAAGACCATCCAGCCAAGACGAAGTTCACTGATCAGTGAGAATTACGGAACTCCAGAGATAGGGGAAAGCAACACACAAACTTCACAGCTTTCTTTCAATGATCCTTTAGTCTTTCCCCTCCAAGTACTAGCCAGGCCTGACCCTGCTTAGCTTCCGAGATCAGACGAGATTGGGCGTGTTCAGGGTGGTATGGCCATAGACTTCCAAGGTTAAATTTTTTAAATTTTATTTTTTCTTAATCTTTTTTTTTTTTTTAAAGATTTTATTTATTTATTTGACAGATCACAAGTAGGCAGAGAGGCAGGCAGAGAGAGAAAGGAGGAAGCAGGCTCCCTGCCGAGCAGAGAGCCCGATGCGGGGCTCAATCCCAGGACCCTGGGATCATGACCTGAGCCGAAGGCAGAGGCCTTAACCCACTGAGCCACCCAGGCGCCCCTTAATCTTTTCTTTTTTAATCTTTTAAAATTTTCATCTTTACTGTCATATTCCATCCCTTCATCATGTTTACCCTTAATTTTGTATCTATATAGATAAGATTTTCTTTCAAATTTTGGGAGGTAGTTTCTTCTAAGAGACCAAAATATACCCAAAATCAAGTCTGTGGCTGTCTTCCATTCATCAGTCATTCATACACATACACACACACACACACACACACACACACCCCTTTATTCTCCCTTGGTTTTAGGTCTCTTCTGATTTGGTTAGTGTATATTTTTCTGGGGTCATTGCTACCCTTTTAGCATTTTGTTCTCTCATTCATCTATTTTTTTTTTTTAAGATTTTATTTATTCATTTGACAAAGAGAGAGAACACAAGCAGAGGGAGGGACAGCAGGAGAAGCAGGCTCCATGCTGAGCAGGGAGCCCAATGTGGGATTTGTTCCCAGGACCCTGGGATCATGACCTGACCCAAAGGTAGGCGCTTTATGACTGAGCCACTCAGGTGCCCCTCATTCATCCATTCCTATCTGGATAAAATGACAAAGGCAGAAAAACTCGCGACCAAAAAAAAAAAGGCAGTACCAATGGCGAGGGACCTAATCAATACGGACATTAATAATATCTCAGAACTAGGGTGCCTGGATGGCTCAGTGGGTTAAAGCCTCTGCCTTCAGCTCAGGTCATGATCCCAGGGTCCTGGGATCGAGTCCCACATCGGGCTCTCTGCTCAGCAGGGAGCCTGCTTCCTCCTCTCTCTGCCTGCATCTCTGCCTACTTGTGATCTCTGTCAAATAAATAAATAAGATCTTTAAAAAATAATAACAATAATATGTCAGAACTAGAGTTCAGAATGAAAATTATCAAGGGGCTAGCTGGGCTCGAAAAAAGCATGGAAGGTATTAGAGGATCCCATTCCTTTTTTTTTTTAAATTTACTTATCTGTCAGAGAGAGAGAGCACAAGCAGGGGGCCAGCAGGCAGAGGAAGAAGCAGGCTCCCTGCTGAGCATGGCAACTGATGCAGGACTTGATCCCAGGACCCTGGGATCATGACCTGAGCCGAAGGCAGACGCTACCTAGGTGTCCCGAGAATCCTTTTCTAGAAAAATAAAAGAACTAAAATTTAACTAAGCTGAAATCAAAAAGCTATTAATGGGGTGCAATCAAGAATGGAGGCTCTTACTGCTAGGATAAATGAGGCAGAAGAGAGAACTGGTGATATGGAAGACCAAATAATGGATAATAAAGAAGCTGAGCAACACAGAGACAAACAATTACTGGACCACGAGGGGAGAATTCGAGAGATAAGTGATACCATAAGACAAAACAGTATCAGAGTAATTGGGATCCCAGAAGAAGAAAAGTGGGGGGGCAGAAGGTATACTGGAGCAAATTATAGCAGAGAATTTCCCTAATTTGGCAAAGGGGACATGCACCAAAATCCAGGAGGCACTGAATACCCAACTTTTTTTAATCAACATGGACAGAACTGGAGATTATGCTGAGTGAAATAAGTCAAGTACAGAAAGTCAACTATCATATAGTTTCACTTACTTGTGAAGCATAAGGAATAACATGGAGGACATTAGGAGAAGGAAAGGAAAAGTGAACTGGGGGAAATTGGGAGGGGGAGATGAAACATGAGAGACCATGGACTCTGTGAAACAAACTGAGGGTTTTGGAAGGGAGGGGGGTAATGGGATGGGTGAGCCTGGTGGTGGGTATTAAGGAGGAAACATACTGCTTGGAGCACTGGGTATGGTGCATAAACAATCTTGGAACACTGAAAATAATAAAATAAGAATAAGATGTTAATAAGCAAATAAATATTATAACCATTAAGTAAGTACAGAAAAAAAATCCAAGAGGCACAGAGACCCCCTCCTCAAAACCCATAAAAAGAGGTCTACACCCTGTCATCTAATAGTAAACCTTACAAGTCTCAGTGACAAAGAGAAAATCCTGAAAGCAGCTCAGGACAAAAGGTCTGTAACATACAACAGTAGAAATATTAGACTGGCTGCAGACCTATCCACAGAGATCTGGAAAGCCAGAAAGGACTGTCATGATATATTCAGAGCACTAAATGAGAAAACTATGCAGCCAGGAATACTATCTCCAGCTAGGCTGTCAATGAAAATAGGAGAGATAAAAAGCTTCCAGGACGAATAAAAATTAAAAGAATTTGCAAACACCAAACCAGCCCTCCTGGAAATATTGAAAGGGGTCCTCTAAGCAAAGAGAAAGCCTAAAAGTAACAAACCAGAAAGGAACAGAGACAATATACAGAAACAGTTGGGGCGCCTGGGTGGCTCATTCAGTTGGGCGTCTGCCTTTGGCTCGGGTTGTGGTCCCAGGCTCCTGGGATCAGGCCCCACATTGGGCTCCCTGCTCGGTGGGGAGCCTGCTTTCCCCTCTCCCTCTGCCTGCCTCTCTGCCTACTTGTGATCTCTGTCAAATGAATAAATAAAATCTTTAAAAAAAAATACACACACACACACACACACACACACACAGGAAGTCACCTTACAGGCCATATAATGGCACTGAATTCATATCTTTCAAGTTACCCTGAATGTAAATGGGCTAAATGCCCCAATCAAAAGACACAGGGTATCAGAATGGATTAGAAAAACAAGACCCATTGATATGCTGTCTATGAGAAACTCATTTTAGGCCCAAAGATACCTCCAGATTTAAAGTGAGGTGGTGGAAAACAAATTACCATGCTAATGGACATCAAAAGAAAGCTGGGATAGCAGTCCCTATATCAGATAAATTAGATTTTAAGCTAAAGACCGTAATAAGAAATGAGGAAGGACATTATATCATACTTAAGATTCTGTCCAACAAGAAGATCTAACAATTTTAAAGATCTATGTCCCTAATATGGGAGCAGTCAAATATATAAACCAATTAATAACAAAATCAAAGAAACACATCAACAATAATACAGTAATAGTAGGTGACTTTAACACCCCCCTTATTGAAATGGACAGATCATCTAAGCAAAAGATCAACAAGGAAATAAAGGACTTAAATGACACACTGGACCAGAAAGACATCACAGATATATTTAGAACACTTCATCCCAAAACAACAGAATACACATTCTTCTCGAGTGCACATGGAACATTCTCCAGAATAGCTCAATCTTGGGTCACAAATCAGGTCTCAACCAGTACCAAAAGACTGGATCATTCTCTGCATATCTTCAGACCACAATGGTCTGAAGCTAGAACTCAATCACAAGAGGAAAGTTGGAAAGAACTTGAATACATGGAGGCTAAAGAGCATCCTACTAAAGAATGAATGGGTCAGGGACGCCTGGGTGGCTCAGTGGGTTAAGCCACTGTCTTCAGCTCAGGTCATGATCCCAGGGTCCTGGGATCGAGCCCCAAATCAGGCTCTCTGCTCAGCAGGGAGCCTGCTTCCTCCTCTCTCTCTGCCTGCCTCTCTGCCTGCTTGTCATCTCTCTCTGTCAAATAAATAAATAAAATCTTAAAAAAAAAAAAAAGAATGAATGGGTCAACCAGGAAATTAAAGGAGAATTGGAAAAAATTCATGGAAACAAATGAAAATGAAAACACAACTGTTCAAAATCTTTGGGACACAGCAAAGGTGGTCCTGAGAGGAAACTAAATAGCAACACAAGCCTTTCTCAAGAAATAAGAAAGGTGTCAAGTACACAACCTAACCCTACACCTAAAGGAGCTGGAGAAAGAACAGCAAAGAAAGCCTAACCCCAGCAGGAGAAGAAGAAGAAAGATCAGAACAGAAATCTAAGAAATAGAAACCAAAAGAACAGTAGAACAAATCAACAAAACTAGGAGCTGGTTCTTTGAAAAAATAAGATTGAGAAACCCCTGGCCAGACTTATCCAAAAGAGAAAGGACACAAATTAATAAAATCATGAATGAAAGAGAGATCACAACCAACGCCAAAGAAATACAAGCAATTATAAGTATGTATTATGAGCAACAATACACCAGTAAATTTGACAATCTGGAAGAAATAGATGCATTCCTAGAGACATATAAACTACCAAAACTGAACCAGGAAGAACTAGAAAACCTGAACAGACCCGTAACCAGTAAGGAGACTGAAGCTGTCATCAAAAATCTCCCAACAGGGGTGCCTGGGTGGCTCAGTGGGTTGAAGCCTCTGCTTTCTGCTCAGGTCATGATCCCGGGGGTCCTGGGATCGAGCCCCGCATCGGGCTCTCTGCTCAGCAGGGAGCCTGCTTTCCTTCCTCTCTCTCTGCCTGCCTCTCTGCCTACCTGTGGTCTCTGTCTGTCCAAAAAAAAAAAAAAAATCTCCCAACAAACAAGAGCCCAGGGCCAGACGGCTTCCCAGAGGAATTCTACCAAACATTTAAAGAAGAATTAATACCTGTTCTCCTGAAACTGTTCCAAGATATAGAAATGGAAGGAAAACTTCCAAACTCATTTTATGAGGCCAGCATTACCTTGATTCCAAAACCAGACAAAGAACCCATCAAAAAGGAGAATTACAGACCAATATCCTCCATGAACGTGGATACAAAAATTCTCACCAAAATAATAGCCAATAGGATCCAACAGTAGTACATTAAAAGGATTATTCACCACAACTAAATGGGATTTATTCCTGGGCTGCAAGGTTGATTCAACACCCGCAAATCAAACAATGTGTGATACAATACATTAATAAAGAACAAGAACCATATGATACGCTCAAATGCTGAAAAAGCATTTGACAAAGTACAGCAACCTTTCTTGATCAAAACTCTTCACAGTGTAGGCATAGAGGGTACAAACCTCAATATCATCAAAGCCATCTATGCAAAACCCACAGCAAATATCATTCTCAATGGGGAGAAACTGACAGCTTTTTCCCCTAAGGTCAGGAATATGGCAGGGATGTCCACTATCACCACTGCTATTCAACACTGTACTAGAAGTCCTAGCCTCAGCAATCAGACAACAAAAAGAAATTAAAGGCATCCTAATCGGCAAAGAAGTCACTCTCACTCTTTGCAGATGATAGGATACCTTATGTGGAAAACCCAAAAGAATCCACCCCAGAACTGCTAGAACTCATACAGGAATTCAGTAAAGTGTCCGGATATAAAATCCATGCACAGAAACCAGGTGCATTTCTATATACCAATAGCAAGACAGAAGAAAGAGAAATTAAGGAGTCGATCCCATTTACAATTGCACCCAAAACTGTAAGATACCTAGGAATAAATCTAACCAAAGAGGCAAAGAATCTCTACTCAGAAAACTATAAAGTACTCGTGAAAGAAATTGAGGAAGACACAAATAAATGGAAAAATATTCCATGCTCATGGATTGGAAGATAAAATATTGTGAAAATGTCTATGTACCTAAAGCAACCTATATTTAATGCAATCCCTATCAAAATACCATCAATTTGGGGGCTCCTGGGTGGCTCAGTGGGTAAAGCCTCTGCTTTTGGCTCTGGTCATGATCCCAGGGTCCTGGGATAGAGTCCCGCATCAGGCTCTCTGCTCAGCAGGGAGCCTGCTTCCCTTGCTCTCTCTCCGCCTACTTTTGATCTCTCTCTCTCTGTCAAATAAATAAATAAAATATTTTTTTAATCTATTTTTTTCAAAGAAATGGAACACGTAACCCTGAAATTTATATGGAACCAGAAAAGACCCCGAATAGCCAGAGGAATGGTGGCATCACAATTCCAGACTACAAGCTCTATTACAAAGCCATAATCATCAAGACAGGATGATGTACTGGTACAAAAACAGACACATAGATCAATGGAACAGAACTGAGAACCCAGAAATGGACCCTCAACTCTATGGTCCACCAGTCTTCAACAAAGCAGGAAAATGTCCAATGGAAAAAAGACAAGTCTCTTCAACAAATGGTGCTGGGAAAATTGGACAGCCATCTCCAGAAGAATGAAACTGGACCATTTCCTTATAGCACGTACAAAAATAGCCTCAAAATGGATGAAAGACCTCAATGTGAGACAGGAATTCATCCAAATCCTTGACAAGAACACAAGCAGCAACCTCTTTGACCTCAGCCACAGCAACTTCCTCCTGGATACATCAACAAAGGCAAGGGAAGCAAGAGTAATCATGAACTACTGGGACTTCACCAAGATCAAAAGCTTTTGCACAGCAAAGGAAACAATCAACAAAACCAAAAGACAACTGACAGAATGGGAGAAGACATTCACAAATGACATATCAGATAAAGGGCTAGTATCCAAAATCTATAAAGAACTTATAAAACTCAACACCCAAAGAACAAATAATCCAATCAAGAAATGACCAAAAGGGGCGCCTGGGTGGCTCAGTGGGTTAAGCCTCTGCCTCAGGTCATGATCTCAGGGTCCTGGGGTCGAGCCCCACATGGGACTCTCTGCTCAGCAGGGAGCCTGCTTCCCCCACTCTCTCTGCCTGCCTCTCTCTGCCTACTTGTGATCTCTGTCAAATAAATAAACAAAATTTAAAAGAAAAGAAAAGAAAAGAAATGGCCAAAAATATGAACAGACATTTCGGCAAAGAAGACATCCAGATGGCCAACAGACACATGATAAAGTGCTCCACATCACTCAGCATCGTGGAAATACAAATCAAAACCACAGTGAGATATCACTGCACACCAGTCAGAATAGCTAAAATTAACAAGTCAGGAAAGGACAGGTGTTGGTGAGGATGTGGAGAAAGGGGAACCCTCCTACACTGTTGGGGGGAATGCAAGTGGGTGCGGCCACTCTGGAAAACAGCATGGAGGTTCCTCAAAAAGTTGAAAATAGAGCTACCCTACTACCCAGCAATCTTACTGGGTATTTACCCTAAAGATACAAATGTAGTGATCCAGAGGGGCACATGCATCTGAATGTTTATAGCAGCAATGTCCACAATAGCCAAACTATGGAGAGAACCTAGATGTCCATCAACAGATAAATGGATAGAGAAGATGTGGTATATAAATAAAATAGAAGACTATGCAGCCATCAGAAAAAAAAAAAAAAAAAAAACCAAAATCTTGCCATTTGCAATGACATGGATGGAACAAGAGGGTATTACATTAAGTGAAATAAGTCAATCAGAGAAAGACAATTATCAAATGATCTCACTGATATGAGGAAAATTGAGAGGCAGTGGGGGGGGTCGTGCGGTGTAGGGAGGGAAAAAATGAGACAAGATGGGATCAGGAGGGAGACAAACCACAAGAGATTCTTTTTTTTTTTTTTTTTTAAGATTTTATCTATTTATTTGACAGAGCAAGATCACAAGTAGGCAGAGAGGCAGGCAGAGAGAGAGAGGAGGAAGCAGGTTCCCCACCAAGCAGAGAGCCTGATGCAGGACTCGATCCTAGGACCCTGAGATCATGACCTGAGCCGAAGGCAGAGGCCTAACCCACTGAGCCACCCAGGCGCCCAAACCACGAGAGATTCTTAATCTCACAAAACAAACTGAGGGCTGCTGGGGGGTGGGGGAGGCAGGGAGAGGGTGGCTGGGTGATGGACACTGGGGAGGGTATGTGCTATGGTGAGCACTGTGAAATGTGTGAGCCTGATGATTCACAGACCTGTATCCCTGGGGCAAATAATACATTATATGTTAATTTAAAAAAGAAGAAAAAGAGATGCTGAACCTCACTGACATCGGAGAAAGGCAAAAATCAACAGGAGACAGCTCATGTGATACCAGGTACCACGTGTTCCTGCGGGTGTCAGAGACAAGAACTCCAAAACACTATCAGGACATAAATCAGGCTGACCGTGGAGGAAAGTCAGTTACTACTCTCTAGTGCAGACTCACTCAGCCTGCACACTGAAACGTCTAACGTGAAGAATACATCCTGATTTCTTTGAAATGCCTTCCCACATGCTTGAGAAGACAGGTGTGAAATGGGAACTGCAGCCCTGTCAGGAACAGCAAAGTAGACACCACTGAAATGTCCACTAAAAGAGGAACAGATGAAGGTCAAACACTCAGACGTCCAACACACACAGAGCTGTCAAAATGAGTGCACAGGGGGGCGCCTGCGTGGCTCAGTGGGTTAAAGCCTCTGCCCGGGCGCCTGGGTGGCTCAGTGGGTTAAGCCGCTGCCTTCGGCTCAGGTCATGATCTCGGAGTCCTGGGATCGAGTCCCACATCGGGCTCTCTGCTGAGAGCCTGCTTCCCTCTCTCTCTCTCTGCCTGCCTCTCCATCTACTTGTGATTTCTCTCTGTCAAATAAATAAATAAAATCTTTAAAAAAAAAAAAATAAAAAAAAAATAAAGCCTCTGCCCTCGGCTCAGGTCATGATCTGAGTCCTGGGATCAAGACCCGCATCGGGCTCTCTGCTTGGCAGGGAGCCTGCTTCTCTCCCTCTCTCTCTGCCTGCCTCTCTGCCTACTTGTGATCTCTGTCAAATAAATAAATAAAATCTTAAAAAAAAAAAAATGAGTGAACTGGGCCCACACACACCAGCACACTGCTGAAAGACACACACAGTCTGACATGTTACTACATAAATCTTTACATCGAACCACCGAACAACCTGTGCCCTCCTTAAGGACACGGTGTGTGGTGAAAGCAGAAAACCAGGGGCAGGAAAGCTGCAGATCAACATCTGCTTAGGGGTCACTTTGGGGTCACGTGTGTGGAATAATATTATCATCTATACTTTTCTGTAAGTTCAAAGTACTTCAAATTTAAATTCATAATTCTTGCTGCTGTGGAAGGAGTGTAAGTTGGTACAATTTGCTCTTCAGATGGTAAGTGGACAATCCTTTGTTAAGACCGGACTTACATTCCATGGAAAATTCTACCTTGGGTACTGAACTGGACAGATGTGGTCACACACGTGTGCAGAGAGGTGTGTGCAGGAAGTCTCCACACTGAATGTGACAGCCAGTGGCTGGCAACGACTTACTTCCACTGTCAACCAACCTCTGATTCATCCCTCCAAGGAAGTGTTGCGCCGCCATGAAGAAAAGAGAGAGAAGAAAGATTATGATACAGGAATACAGAACGATCTCCAAGAGGAAGAGAGAGAGAGAAGGAAGGGAAATAAACAATAAGTAAATGAATGGAGGGAGCAAGGGAGGGAGAGAGGGAAAGAAAGACAGAGAAAGGAAGACAGAGAGCAAGGAAGAGCGAGTGAGCTGAGCGGCAGCCATGGTGGGGGAGACCAGAGAGCAAGGCAAAGGGGGCGGGCAGGCTCCTGTACCCCCTCAGTCTCATGTCTAGTTTTACCACACAAGGGTACCGTTCCCAAGTCCTTCTTTTTCCTTTTTTCTGAAGTCTATGTGCGCGCAGGATGGGGGGAAGGGGAGAGAGAGAGGGGGAGAGAAAACCTCAAGCTCCCGGCTCCGCCTGACGCCGGGCTTGACCCCACGACTCTGAGATCGTGACCAGAGCAAAAACCAGGAGTCAGACAATTCACTGACTTAGCCACTCAGGCGCCCTTGGGGAGCATTTGGATTCTTTTTTTAAAGAAAGATAGCATGTTAACATTTTATTACGCTAAACTATCCAATAAAGTGGACCCCCAAAAAGAGACAAATCATAAATACAAAAATGCCAATAAATGCATTTTTAAATGTTCAACCTCACTGATAACTATAAAACAAAACAGTTGTTACTTTTCTCCCACCACACTGGCAAAAACATAAGATGAGCAACTTCCAGGGCTTGGTGAAGACATGAAAAAGTGGGCACCTGCACACATTACTGGAGAGGGAGGCCAAAGAGACAACCTTTGCAGTGGGAACCTGCTAGGACTTCGTATTTCAACCCTGCTGAACTTTTTAATGACTTTATTTTTCTTTAAAGATTTTTTTTTTAAGATTCTATTTATTTATTTGGCAGACAGTGATCAAAAGTAGGCAGAGAGGCAGGCAGAGAGAGGAGGAAGCAGGCTCCCCGCTAAGTCCAGGACCCTGAGATCATGACCCGAGCCGAAGACAGAGGTTTTAACCCACTGAGCCACCCAGGCGCCCCTTAACAACTTTATTAAAATAAAATTCACATACCATGCAATTCCCCCACTCACAGTAGATAATTAATTCACTGGCGCACAACCATCACCACAATGAATTTCAGAACGTTCTCCTCAGTCTAAAAAGAAATCCTGCATCCGTTCGCCACCACCCTCTCCCCGTTCTTCTCATCTCTCACCATCCCTTCCCGCCCGCCCTCCCAACTCACCCTCTGCCGCCGGCATTAGTAGATCAGCATTACTCTGCTTTCTAGCTCTACAAATTTGCTCAGTCAGGATACTTCGTATAAAAAGAATCATACATGGGGGGCCTGGGGGGCTCAGTCGGTGAAGACTCTGCCTTTGGCTCAGATCATGATCCCACAGTGCTGGGATCGAGCCCTGCATCAGGCTCCCTGCTTAGCGGGAAGCCTGCTTCTCCCACTACCCCTCCCTCTGCTTGTGTGGCTCTCTGACAAACAAAATCTTTAAAAAAAAAAAAAACAAGGGGCGCCTGGGTGGCTCAGTGGGTTAAAGCCTCTGTCTTTGGCTCAGGTCGTGATCCCAGGGTCCTGGGATTGAACCCCGCATCGGGCTCTCTGCTCAGCAAGAAGCCTGCTTCCTCCTCTCTCTCTGCCTGCTTCTCTGCCTACTTGTGATCTCTGTCTGTCAAATGAATAAATAAAACCTTGAAAAAACAAAAACAACGAACCATACACTACATGGTCATCGGTGTCTGCATCCTCCCACCGAGGGTAACATTTTCAAGGCTCATCCGTATTGTGGGGGTCGGAACTTCACTCCTGTCTCCAGCCAAGGGACACTCCCGTGTGCGGAGCGACCGCTTCGCTGCTCCACCTGCCAGCTGACGGACACGTGGGCCTCCACCTTTTGGCTACTACGAATAGCACTGCTACAGACATTTGTGTGTATAAGTTTTTGTGTGGACCTATTTTCAGTTCCCTTGGGTTTATACCTAGGAGAACGGCGGGGTTAGACAGTAGCTTTGTGTTTAAAACCGTGTGCGGCCCTGGCAGACTGTCCTCCAGAGAGGCCGCGTCATTTCGCCCTCCCACCAGCCGTGTGCGAGGTTCCAACGTCCCCACATCTTCCTCGACTCTTGTTAGCATCTTCCTTTACTACAGACGCCCCTGCACTTTTGATCTGCACTTCCCAGACGACTAATGAGGTCAAGGATTTGTTCATGTGCTTACCGGCCATCTATAAATCATTTTTGGAGAAATGTCTATTCATATCCTTGCCCATGTTTAAATTGTCTATTTGTCTATTGTCTATTAATAAACATCTCGTGCAAACACCAGCAATCTTTCCTACAGAAACGCGGTGGACCTGCATCTAGGCTGAAGCTGCCCGTATCGAGAGAGTTCCTGGAGCACTGTTCATAACTGTAAAATGTCAGAAACTTAAATTTCAATGAATAAGGAACTAAATTAATGATGGCTCAGATATACATGGGATACAAGGAGAAAATGTCTATGGCATATTAAGCAATTTTCTAAAAGCTATCAACACACAGTGGAATCCCACTCTGTTCAAAACAAAAAGCAGGGACGCCTGGGTGGCTCAGTGGGTCAAGCCGCTGCCTTCGGCTCAAGTCATGATCTCAGGGTCCTGGGATCGAGTCCCACATCGGGCTCTCTGCTCAGCAGGGAGCCTGCTTCCCTCTCTCTCTCTGCCTGCCTCTCCATCTACTTGTGATTTCTCTCTGTCAAATAAATAAATAAAATCATTAAAAAAAAAAAAAAAAAAAAGCAATGTGTGCACACCTGTCTGGAGACAGGCCTTCCTAAGCAGAGAAGTCCCCGGCTGTCTCTTTACCAAACCAAGTGGGCATCTTGGGGAGGAACCATGGGTGGTTGAAAAGGGAGGAAGATCTTAGCTTCTTACTCTCCATGATGTTTTTAAGTGATGGGATGGTAAGTGTTATCTATTTTTTAAAATATATTTTCCGGGCGCCTGGGTGGCTCAGTGGGTTAAGCCGCTGCCTTCGGCTCGGGTCATGATCTCAGAGTCCTGGGATCGAGTCCCGCATCGGGCTCTCTGCTCAGCGGAGAGCCTGCTTCCCTCTCTCTCTCTCTGCCTGCCTCTCCATCTACTTGTGATTTCTCTCTGTCAAATAAATAAATAAAATCTTAAAAAAAAAAAAAAAAAAAAAAGAATGATTTAAAAAAAAAAATAAATAAAATAAAATAAAATATATTTTCCATACTTCACAAATAATAGCATTTTCAAAATTATTAAGGCATAGGTATCTTTTTCACTCACCACTGTACCCCCAAGCATTGCTCAACACTTGGCATCAGTAGACACAATAAAAATGTACTGAATAAACAAAGAACAGCTACTTCCGTGCAGCAGAAAATTGTTACAGCTCACACTTTAGGGACAGGACTCCTCACCTGCTGTAACTCAACTGTAAGCTAATAAACAGGGGTCACTTACATGATTGAGAAAATACTGCACAATTATTTCATGGCCAGCGGCAGCTGCTTCCATCAAAGGAGTAAATCCATACACTGGTTCCCTGCAAGACAGAGGCCGTGGCCAGACAATTAGCGGAGAGGAGTTCAGCCAGGCAGAAGCTTTCCTGCCGCAGACCAACCCAAGCTGGCCCATCTCCCGTCCCTAAGCATCGAGGTCTCCCTCCCCCCAGAACGAACAGGGAGACATAAGAAAAGTTCCTATCGATACCTGAACCTCATAAATCTTTGTTTCTACCACCAGCTCTAGTCTTTCTTCCTCAACACAATCTGTCTCCCACTCTTCACTCCCTCTAAGCTACTTCCATGGGCCATCTCTTAAATCTCCATTTCAGTTACAAGCGAAAAGCAGTGGTTGCCTTTCACTGCACACAGAAAGCCAACATCACCCGTCCACCTAACCAGATCTGATCTTTTGAGCTCATCATTCTCCAGGAACCCTCCCAAAAGCTCCAGGACTAGTCATCTACAGTGTCCTTACTTTGCCTAGGATCTGATGCTTATTTTTGTGCTTGGTTCCGATTCGCCCAGTGCTGTCTACAGATGCCTCCTGACCCTCGCTTCTCTCGCGCTGGTCTAGAAGATAGGAACCAAGCTAAAACCCATTCCAAAACATAGCATTTTCACATTTTAATATCTCTGAAGTCAGATTTTATCTTAAATTCAGTAGGCAAGTGGCATTTTAATCAGTGGCATTTCTTTTTCAGTGGCATGTGAAACTCTGGTGCATCTTACAGGGGGTGACTGCAGCCAGGGGCATGCACCATGCCTGCCAGAAGCTGGGTTGGTACAGGCTGTGCTGACTGCTTTAGACAACACAGCTTCCAGCTTATAAAAATGAACGCTGCTTTTAAGCATCAGTTCACCGGATATAGACAAAAGACAAGAAGGAAAAAGGAATTAGCATTTAGTGTCAATCAAATGCCGTTCGCTAGGCCACCAGGCCCTGGTGTATGACAAACACATAATTCCTCAAACAACAATTCCTCTGTGACAGAGGTATTGGTATCTCATTCTCAGATAAAGAAAATGAGGCTTAGGGCACTGAAAGTGCTGCACCCAGTGTCCCCTGACAGATGCAGGAAGAAGCTGGGACTACCCAAAAGCTTCCCACACCTGGGCAGGCCTGTCACCTCTGCCCAAGGAGGGGGCTACTCTGCACTCCGGCCCGCGGCTGCCTCCCTAGCTGCCCTCCTCAGAGCTAGAACGACCACGAAAGACCTGGTAATCACCTCACGTTGGCATTCGCTCCACTGTCCAAAAGGAACTTGACCATCTGCTGGTGCCCAGCGCTGGTGCAGTGGAAGAGGGCAGTCCAGCCTTGAATGTCCTTCATTTCCAGCTCGGCACCTTGCTTCAAGAGAACACAGAACGCTCGTTACAGCCTCAGCTCCTCTGTGCGGGGCGGGCGTGCTCCAGGCCGTCGCAGTGCAAGAATCCAAGTGGCTATGAGAGCAAGCACACGTACGCCATGGTCTGCAGCGGCTCACGTCTCTGCCAGAGCGGCCAGGAGCCCCACGCATTTCTGGGCCTGAGTCCCCTCGGCGCTCACCTGGAGGAGAAAGTAGGCGATGCTCTCGTTGCCACAGCTGGAAGCCAGCATCAGCGGAGTCTGCCCTTCTGGGGTCGGCACGTTCACGCTCACCCCCGCCTCCAGCAGCAGGTGCACGATGGTATCGTGTCCGATGTAGGAGGCATACATCAGCGGGGTCCAGCCACCACCATTCTTCTTATTCAAATCTAACTCTCTCCTAAACAAACGCAAGAGATGCCAGCCACGTCCAGCCATCTCACACGGGAGGTTTACCAAAGCTGGCAGCGAGGCCGGGCCAAGACAAAGAGTGGGAACTACAGCCAGGAAGCGGAGGTTACCTGCCACCCTGGACATCACGGGGGAGGGGAGGCAGGTGCGGAAACCGTTTGGTTCGCTGTACAGCCGCCTCTGCCAAGTCCTCAGAGCCATCCTCCTCCTCCAACTGCACAATCTCACTGTCCCCGCCCCACCCCAAGGCCAGCAACTCTTCTGTCCTACCCCCAGCTACACAGATGGTTCTCAACTAGGGGTAATTTCTGGCATATGGCAAAGTCTGAAAACATTACTAGTTGTCACAACTGGGGAAGGAAAAGCTACTGGCATCTATGGGATGGAGGAAGGGACATGGCTAACTGGTTACCCTACATGCATGGGTCCCCAGGGGAGAATGATCTGGCTGGACTGTCAGGAGTGCTAGAATCAAGGAACTGTGACCTGGAGCCTTGACTGCCTTCTACCAACAGGCCAGAATCTGCTAGTGTGGGGCTGGGTGGAGAGGGAAAGGGGAAGGGACTCAGAGAAAGGACAATTTCTCGCTTGTCACCCCATCCTACAGCAACATTCTTTAAAAATCACTGACTAGAGAATCCTATCTTTCTCATTAATTTCCATCAAAATTCCGGAAAAGCATTTGCCATAGGGAAAAAACATGGGCTTCCCAGCCCAGAGTCTGGGGCTGGGGGATGGAAATCACATCCACTTCCAGGACAGCCTGAAGAGTTCACGCCCCGGGGCAGCTGGGTGGCTCAGTGGGTTAAAGCCTCTGCCTTCTGCTCAGGTCGTGATCCCAGGGTCCTGGGATCGAGCCCCGCATTGGGCTTTCTGCTCAGCAGGGAGCCTGTTCCCCCCACCTCCGCCTGCATCTCTGCCTACTTGTGATCTTTGTCTGTCAAATAAATAGGCAAAAAAGAAAAAAGAAAAAAAAAGAGTTCACGCCCCATGGCCTCTCCTCTCACACAATCCCTGCCTCCAGTGGTGACAACAAACAATCGATCCACAGTCTATGCCTCTCAGAGGTATGCACATAGGAAGCCACACCAGAAAATTATTTTCCATTCCCTAGCATTTTCTAAAGTCTCTGGGATGCCCAGGCAGCCATTCCAGAAAGTCCTGGTCCCAGGGATGCAGTGGCGGCCACTGGCTGGGAGAGCACACAGAGATCAGTTTATCCTGGCCACACACCATTCACTGAGGGAGCGCTCAGCTCCACGTGGAGAACTTGCCCTTGGCAGAGCATCTCTGAGGCTCTGACATGTCTAGTTGTGCTCAGTCCTCCCTGGGAGGCCTCCTCTGCCTTCACGCTCCTGGTCTAGGCTTATCGTCGGCGAGCTTTGGTGTCAGGTAGGGCCACAATCCCAATCAGAGCACAAACACTTCCCCTCTCCCCTGTGGAGCCATTCGGGACTGTGCACTCAAACCGCACACCCGAAGGCTTAAAAGCCCAAGAATGCCAAAGAAGCCATTGTAACTGGGATCTCAGCGACCCTGTGAAGGAAGCGCTGCCTGTGTACCCAGATGCACATCTGTAAGGCCACCTGGAACAGGAGTACAACAGACTGTCCCTTACCACAGGCCTGCACTTGTACTCGATAGGCTGTAAGTGAAGGCTGTGACTTGGGAACCAAACCTGGGGCTTACACGAGGCTTTGCTTTGGCTCCCCAGGAACTGAAAAAGGCACACAAGGGTATGGACACGGGTTGTTTCTCCGAGTTGTCAATGCAAAACTGCAACAAGGAGGTAGGTAGGAAAGGGGGTTGAGGGGAGGAGATGAATCCTCCTCCGAAAACCACATTAACATGTGTAAGATTGCAGGGGGGCAATCCCCATAGAGGAAGATAAACCCCCACCTTGTCCTCTTCTATGGCAAAAGCTTGAAGGGGCAGGAAGGCAAAAGATGTAAAAATGAACCTTCTGGGGAAAGAAGACCACAGGGCATCATTTTCTAACTTTCTTTTTGTTTTGCTTGAACATTTCTGCAATTCATAAAAAACATAAAATGACTCTAAAGAAAACCTGAAACGTCTCCTAAGCCTATGCAGTTTAAACCCTCTCTTTCTTCCGAGGAATACAAACTGACTTCGTTATTAGTGTCCAGCATAAATCATTACTGACAGGCGCAGGGATTGATCAGTGTGCGCGGAACATCTACGACTGCGGAGGCCCCATGAGCTTACGGACAGCTCTGCCTGGGATCTGAAGACACAGAGACACGACTCAAAATCTAGGTAGAAGAAACGTTTCCCGAGATCGCTTACCGCTGCACACATTCCTTCACCACTTCGTACTGGCCAATGGAAGCAGCTGTGTGAAGATCCAAGGGGACGGCCAGCTCCTCCCGGCTGACCTGAGCCCCCAGCCCGTGCCACATGGACAAGCTGCGGTTCAGGAGCTCCGGCTCACTGGCTTCATCGCTGAGCTCCGACATCACTACAGAGGGAGATCCAAGGGTCAGGTCTTTCCTTTCTGGTTGTTCCAGCGACTAAAACAGAATGGTCTCACTCCTACCGGCAGAGAGCAGCTATGGCACTACTCTAGCAGATTCAATGCAATCAACTCCTGGGACAGACTTAGAAAAGTTTCATTAGGGCGCCTGGGTGGCTCAGTCGGTTGGGCGTCAGCCTTTGGCTCAGGTCATGATCACAGGGTCCTGGGAGGGAGCCCTGCTTGGGCTCCTTGCTCAGTGGGGGGCCTGCTTCTCCCTCTTCCTCTGCCATTCCCCCTGTTTGTACTCTGTCAAATAAGTAAATTAGTTCTTAAAAAAAAGAAAATTTTCATTAAATACTTCACGGGTTTGGGCAGCTCCATCCTGCTAATACTGGTGAGCTTGTCACAAGACAGAAGAATAGCATATACGGTGAGTCACACGCTGCAATGAATACTTCCCTTCATCAACCCTCAGGCCCCAGTTCTGCAAAGGGAATTCTCCAGCAACTCAGAAAGCCCAACAACCTCTTGGATGGGAAGTCAAGAAATGCTAATTGAGTCACTGGACCAAATCACTCCTTGGGTGGGGTGACAAAGAGCCCTGGACTTGGAGTTAGAGCAGAATTTAGCTCTGCTACTTAACATCTCCAGTCTCCAGTTCCTTGTTGTCTAATGCAGACATAACTCAAAGGGCTGCTGTGTAAACACATGGAAAAATGGACAAATAAATGGTAGAACAGCATATGATGAAATGCTAGTAATAAGCAGAAGGAACAGTTGATATGCACAATATAGGAATGGATCTCAAACACAACTGTGCCAACAGAAGCCAGACTCAAAGGCTACCTACTGTATGATTCCACTTATATGACATATGACATTTTAGAAAAAACAAAACTGAAGGGCTGGAGGACAGATCAGTGGTACTAGGGATTAGGAATAGGGGAACCATGAAGGGAGAGCAAGAGGGAATCTGGGGGTAATGTATCTACTCTGTATCCTGATTGGTGGGTATGTTGACTCTATACATCAAAACTCACAGACCCAAACACCAAATGAATGAATTTACTGTATAAAAATTTTAAACAAGGGCATCTGGGTGGCTCAGTGGTTAAGCATCTGCCTTCAGCTCTAGTCATGATCCCAGGGTTCTGGGATCAAGCCCCACATTGGGCTCCCTGCTTGGCAGGAAGCCTGCTTCTCCCTCTCCTTCTCTCCTGGCTTATGTTCCCTTTCTCGCTGTCTCTCTCTCTGTCAAATAAATAAATATAATCTTTAAAAAAATTTTTTTAAAACAAATATGGCGCCTGGGTGGCTCAGTCAATTCAGCCAGGGTCCTAGGATTGAGCCCCACATCAGGCTCTCTGCTTGGTGCAGAGTCTGCGTTTCCCTCTACATTCCCCCTCTCCACCCCACCCCTGCTCATGATCCCTTTCTCTCACACACTCTCTCTCAAATAAATAAAACCTGCAAGAAAAAAAATTTTTTTAAACAAATCTTGAAAGTCCCAGCACAGAAACTTGCTGATTGGTGTTCAGCAAACGTTAACTGAGTACGAATCCAACTATGAATTCCTTGAAAGTGGGAAAGAAGGCGGGCGGGGATGGGACGGGGGGTCATAGACTAGTAAATTGGTGGGGTGAGGGAACTTTCCCACAGATGGAACAGCACCAGGATGAAAAGCCTGTGATTATGATAGTCCCTTATCCTGGGAATCCTAACCAAATCAATACTTTTTATTAGAACCTTGAGGTTCAAGAGTAACATCTGTCTCCTACTATACAATGGGTGGGAGAGAACAAGGAAACAAGTATAGAAAAGGGAGAAAACAAAGGTTGGGTCCATTCAGATGGCCTAAAGCTGCCCCAGCAATTCACAGGTGCCTCTAGGACCTCAGTCTCTACTGAGGAATGCTTCTAAGCTCCAGGTAACAAGCTGAGATACCCAAACAAGCAACAAGCCACCAATTTGGCCAGACTATGTGCACATGTGAGGGGGGCTGCAGGTATCGGAGTTCAGGGCAAAGCCCTGCGTTCTGGTGCCACGAGCACCTCCTCACACCTGCAGAGCTTGAGCTCAACCAGTTGTCTCACTTTGCAGGCGAGAAACCTCAACCTGAACAGTCGTGGCCAAAAGATACTGGATAAGAACACAAAAAAGCTGAGTGCCTGTTCAGGGCCTTTCAGTACAACCCTCAAGCCTCCAACTGGTGTGTCTCTTCTACTCCGAATGCCTTCTCTGGAGTGGAGCCCACGTGGTTTCTTTCTCCCATCACTGGAGGGAGGCTCACACAGCTGACACCCTGCAGGGTGGCAATCACACCCAGACCGGCTCAAGGGGCCTGGAGAGGGAGAACTCGGATGCCAAGGGCACACAAAGCTATGGCTACTGCCTTTATCACCCCACCACATGACACAAACTCTACAAGGACGGGGTATTTGTTATAAATAAAACGAGTATGCGTGTTCTTGCTCAGCGACCAAAAACCCTAACTAAAAAATAATGACGCTGGTGGTAGGCCTCCACGTCTACAGGGAAGAAGTCTCGTCCCGGCGCGTGTGCCCTTCGCGGGGACCGGGGTACCCACCCTGGTTCTCAGGCCCTGGGGAGGGTCGTTCGGGAGCACCCCGAGCCGCGACTGCACTGACGTCCCTTGACGCCTCCTTCCGGTAATTCTAGACGGCACGTGGCTCTGTAGTCCCCGCCGCGCGGCTGCTTACGGGGTAACGCAGTCAGAAACTCGCGCGGCGGGTTTGCAGGTGCCGGCACCATACGGGGGGCCCAGCCGCCAAGCAGCCTACCTGCGCTGGGCCCCGGGCAGCAGCCGCCGCCGCCGTTGCCGCCGCACGCCCTCCGGCCGGTCCGCTCGCCACCAGGCACGCCCGGGTACCCTCCGCGCTGATCGCCGCCACACCGCCCGGACCCCACCGCGCCGCTCCCGCCCCGGAAGTAGTTGCGGGAGGCGCGGAGCACGCCGGGACGCTCGCGGGACTCCGGGGCAGCTCCCGGGGCCGCGGTGCAATTCGTCCCTCCCGCACCCGAACCTTCCGGTCAGCTCGCCCGGCTCGCTGGGTGACGTCCATGGAAGCCAATGAACAGGGCGAGTTCTCCCTGCCCCGCCCCTTCCCTGGCCGGGAGAACCAATCCAGCTTCAAGAGAGGCAGGACGCGCCAAGTCCCGAAAGAGGGACAGGGGGGGATAGTGCGGTGGCAGCCCAGTCATCTAAGATTCCGGAGAAGGGGTTGGGGGGATTCCGAAGGCCGTGACAGCCTCAATAGTTGCGCCGCGGCCCGAGGGGTGAGCGCGACCGGAGGAACGCAGTGCAGACTGTTTATCTCCCTGTCAGGACCGGGTAGGGAGGGGAGGCGGAGGCCTGAGGTGAGTGGCCTCGGGCCTGCTGCAGCTGCGAAGGTACAGGTCGGGATTTGGACAGGACGGCGGGAATCGGGGAGTAGGGATGGGTGGGAAGGTCGGCGATGTGTTTTCCTCTTTCCCAGCTTTAGATATTTAAAGGCTTGACCCGGGAGGCCGTTGGCGTCTGGTTGTCATAACAACGGGGCGCCTCCGGGCAGGACGGGCCGAGGGCGGGGCTAACGGGCTGCAGCCAAGAAACGGACATGGACGTCGCGCCAGGATTCGGAGGAGACTGGAGCGGCTCTTTGGCTTACCTTTAGGCATTAACCCCAGTCCGCTGAAAGAGCCGAAGTCCTCACCTGGGCGTTCAGGACCCTGCGCGACCTGGTCCGTTTTCACCGCACATTCCAGCAACGGATTCTTTCTTCCCCCAACTTGTTGGGCCATCTCCGCTCCTCGCTACTGTTTATGCTGTTCCTGCATCCGGTAGAGCCTTTCCCTCTCCTGTTGCCTTGCCTACCTAGAACCTAGTCTCTGGTAGCCGCCTTCACCTCGGTGATTCTGCTGTCCTACAATCGGCCCTAGAGAGCCCCGTTTCCAAAAACGCATCTGCTGATGTGTATATGAGTTGCGTCTCCACCCTGCTGTTCACAGTTTAGGGTGCACCTACTCCTAACTCCTGCTTCCCTAACCACAGAAGCAGCACATCTCCTGCTGCTATCCTAATAGGGTATTAGCTAGACAGGGCTAGGGCCCCTGTGCTCTCTTCCCGTCATCTATGCATTGTGGCCTCTGGTGCCACAAGGGGCGTCCAGACACTGGCTCTGAAGTACCATCATCCCACATTCCTAAAGCCACCGTGATCCCTGAGGGACCAGGCTTTCTCCTGTTAGACTCTGGGATACAAAAGGGGGAGGATTCTGGTTAAATGCTTGGTTAGAGGAGGTTAATCTGAGTAGTGAACCCAAAAATATCTCCTGAGGACTCCAAAATGCCTAGTCCTGTGTAAGGGGGCAGTAAAGTATAGTGCAGCTTGAAATCCCCCCTAACTCTGATACAAATTCTATTTTTGCCATTTACTGACAATATAACTTCTCTGAGTCTGTAAAAGGCAAATAATAATAGTATCTATGTTATGTGGGATACAGTTTACAGTCTATTTGTCATATACACAGATACTCTCTATCATATACATATACCTACCTATGTATAGGTTATTATGGTTATTATGTATCTTTACATAGGTTATTATGTATCTTTATATATATATCTATATACAGTTGACCCTTGAACAACACAGGGGTTAGGAGTGCCCACCCCCCACACAGTCAAAAATCCACATAGACCTTTTTTTAAGATTTTGTTTTTAAGGGGCTCAGTCGGTTAAGCATCTGCCTTTGGCTCCGGCCATGATTCCAGTGTCCTGGGATCAAGTTCTGCATTGGGCTTCCTGGTCAGCTGGGAGCCTGCTTCTCCCTCTCCCTCAGCCCCTCCTTCCCCTGTTCTTGCTCTTTATCTTTCTGACAAATGAATAAAATCTTTAAAAAAAGATTGGGCAGAAGGAGAAGCACCCCACCCCCACCGCCAAGCAAAGAGCCCAATGTGGGGCATGATCCCAGGGATCATGACCTGAGAGCCAAAGGCAGAAACTTAACCGACTGAGCCACCCAGGGTCCCCCCCCCCAAAAAAAAAAAAAAGATTTTCTTTTTGAGTAATTTCTACCCAGTGTGGATCTGGAACTTACAACCCCGAGATCAAGTGTCGCATGTTCTACCAACTGAGCAAGCCAGGCACCCCTCCACATACAACTTGTAACTCCCCCAAAACTTAGCTACTAATAGCCTACTGTTGATTGAAAGCCTAACTGATAATATAGTTGATTGACATATATTTTGTAAATGTTTTATATGTTGTATTCCCATATAAAGTAAACTAGGGAAAAGAAAAAGTTGAGAAAATGCACTTACAGTACTACACTGTGTTTATAGGAAAATAATCTGCATACAAGTGGACCAGCACAGATCAAAGCCATGTTCCTCAGGGGTCAGCTGCTTCTGGGCCCCACGTGCACCACACACAGAGTGCGGGCACAGGGACTGATAGGAGCAGGAACCTGTGGAACCAGAAGGGAAACCAAGTGGGAGGTCTGGGAGTCTATATTCTTCCCCCACGGTGTCCCCCCTTGGCCCCGGGACCCTCGCACTTTACCCTGTGTCCCTTGCAGGGCTGCTTGGATGATGGCATGCTGAGAAGCACCCCAGAGCCTGGGCCTCCATGGCATCCCCAGACAAAGATGAGGAGTCCTCATCTCTCTGGGCTTCCCAGACAGAGCCCTGGGATGCCATCCTCAAGGCCGTCAGGGAGCAGCTCCCATCACTGGACTCTGATTCGTCCTTGGTAAGCAAATGCCGTCTTCCTGTTCTTTCTCGGCCCCCACTGCCCTTCCTTCCCAGGGCAAACACGCTGCTGCCCCACGGACAGCTTTGGAGTTTTTCAGCTTCTGTGTTTGTCATAATCTTGGTGGTTTTTATTCTCTGAATACATTTACTGATACTCAGAATCCTCCCAGGCCATTTCAGTGACCCCAAACCATGACTGGAGAATTCCCCCACGAGCTTATCAGGATGCACTGAGATGGTAACATGCATTCATTGAACAAACATTTATGGAGCCTACTTTGTCTTTTCAAGAACAAGAGCAGCAGGACAAGGGCAGCTTGGGCCTGAAGGCCCCCCCGCCGGGCTCTGCCCACCGCCCTGTAACCCAAAAGTCCTCTCATTTGTCCACAGTCAGACTGCGGGCCAGATGAGCTGTTCATCTTCCAGCGAGATCAAACTGCCCTGATCCCAGACTTGTCAGAGGAGCTGGCTGAAGATCCTGCGGGGGCCTGGCTTGCTACAGCCGATGGGCCTTCTGAGGTCTGTAGGAAGCAGGCTCCAGGGATCCACGACGCTGGGTCCCTGCGGGCAGAATGGGATATGAGTGTGGGTGTCCACTAGACCCTAACAGCAGTGGAGCTCAAAGAGGTTAAAACCCCAGCACTCCCCAAACATTTGTTGACTGAATAATGGTGACAGTGGGGATTCAGAGGTAAGAAGGTACCCCTAGCTGGAGAGGCCAGATGAACACAAGAAAGAATTAGGAAACACCACAGCACACTTGTAACTAAGTATCATAGTTAGTCATCACCAACCATCAGAGCAAAATTTCCATTTTCTTGTCTTTCCATTTCCCAGAGGCCGAAAACTCTACCAAAAACTAATGGCTTGGTGCTTAAAATTAATTGCTCCCTTTATAAAGAGAAGTCATCAATACGGTTTCATCACTGGGCAGGTCCCCAACCGGTCAGGCCTGTTCAGCTCCTGTTAAAAGCTCCAAGAGACTGGCTTAGCTCCGTTTTAACTATTATGACTAGTGGTCACTCATTAACCAGGGGAATGGGAGATGCTGCCTAAGGCCAACAGAGCCAGACTTCCGTCAAAGCAGAGAAAGCAGACTTTATTCAGTAACTACTGACAGTACGGGAAAGAGCTGAGCTCCGTCTGGTCCGTGCAGAGGTGACTGGGGGTTTTCAAGGGAGAAGCAGGGAGGGGAAGAACAGCGCCCACTAGGGTCAGGGCCATGAACGACCACAGAGAGCCGGTCAGTGTGGGTGTGACGAGGCCAGGAGGTGTGTCTGCCCGCAGGTATGGAAGTCAGCAGTCCCACGAAGAAGGGAGACAGAGGCCAGGTCCTCCTGAAGGGCCCATGACAGATGTTTCTGGGTTATAAGAGACACATACTCACAAAAATACCGCTTTTGGTAAATGCTCTAAGAAAGGGAGGTCAGGTGTGGTTGGAACAAACACTAAGTTCTCCCTGCAGAATGGAGCTTTCTCAGGGGTTGGGGGGATCATCCTAGCCCTGTGCTGCTGGGGGCCGCTCTGGAGTCTGGTCAAGTCTCTCCTAACGGGCATGGGCAGAGTGGTTCTGCACTGGCAGTCTGTCTCTCTCAGTGCAAGCCCTGACACAGGGTCGTCCTACAGAACCAGGCAGGGCACTTCTCCTACCTGCTACCGTGACAGACGTCCCCTACTCACTCAGCTGTGCCTGGAATTATAATCCCAAACAGGAGAAACTCCCAGGGCTGCCAAGCCCTCTGGTTAGCACAGGTGCAGCAATGGCCACAGGACTTTATCTCATGTTGTCTTCATTCCTCTAATTACCTCGGTGACACTCCTGGAGAATTTTTTCCAATTTGTGACAGGAAAGTCTGCACCAGCTCATGGGGGCAGAAGCCATGGGCTTGGTCTGGAGCCGAAGGGCCTGGCTTTCTTCTTGTCCACCCCTTAACGGCTATGTGGCCGAAAGGTGGAAACAACCAAATGGACAAACCAAACATGTTGTGGTCCATACAATGGAACCAAGTCCTGACACAGGCTACCACCTCAGTGGACCTTAGAAATATAAGCTAAGCAAGGACACAAAAGGACCAATGTTGTAGGATTCCACTTAGATGCCGTATCTAGAATAGGCTAATCCACGGAGACAGAAGGTAGACTGGAGGTTACAAGGGGCTGGGGGATGGGGAGGTTCAGTCCCTTTGGGGTGATAAAAAAGCTTTGGAAATAGTGCTGACAGCTGCACATTATGAATATACTTAATGCCACTGAATATTTTTAAATGACTAAAATAGCAAATTCATGTTACACACATATTTTACCACACACATACAAATTCCCTGAAGCTCATCTCTGAGGATACTAAGGACACCTGTTTTCTCCACAGGCAGGTGTGGTGTCTGTGGAACTCACAGCAGGACGCTGGAGTAAGGGGGGCGCAAAGACAAAGGGTTCTGCCTCTGTGCAAGGCGGGGATCCTGACGGGCCTGTAGAGAGCTGTGGTGAGACCAGCTCCCTTTGTCAGGTGCCTGCTGACATCCCCACATGGGAGGAAGGCGACCATGAGGCTTTGTCCTTCAGCACCCAGGGTTCCCCCTGGGGGCCACACAGAGAAGCCACCTTCTCCCCCTGGGAAGATGACCTGAAAACAGAACCCCCAGGTGCTGCCTCACCAGCTGGTTGGAGCACAGACTCCAAAGACCACAGAGCCCCCCAAAGGGAGAGGAGGAAGATGATTGAGGACATACTCCATAAAGTTACCTGGGATGCCCGCGGCCCAGCCTGCAGTGACCGAAATCCAGCAGAAGAGGCAACGGCAGGCCTGAGACCAGAAACGCCCCCAGAGGGGCCCCGGGAAGGACCTCTGGTGCTTTCCCTCAAGGTAGGGAACCCCCTAGCCTGTGCTTCCTTTGAGGGGAGGTCCCTTGCACGGTGTCAACCTGAGGCCTGGCCCACGGCACCTGTCCTAGTCTGGGCTGCTGTGATAAACTCTCATAGACCTGGGGAGCGGGGCTTAAACCCCAGAAATTAATTTCTCACAGTTCCAGAGATTGGGGAGCGCAAGACCACGGCGCTGGTATATCTGATGTCTGTGAGAGCTTGTTTCCAGGCTCACAGATGGCATCTTCTGGCTGGGTCCTTGTGGAAGAGGCGAGGAAACTCTCTGGCCCTCTTTTATACCGAACAAACTTTGTTAAAACATAATTGCCCAAATGGTCAAGCCTTCATTTTCATACAGATAGTGTGACCACTCGTTTAAGTTGTATTTAGCTCATTAATGAAGGAGCCAGCAGGATGACAAAGCCGGTTCGGAGAGATTATGAGAAAGCAGGATTTTGTAAAATTCTGGGGAGAAAGAAAGGGATGCTGAGATAAAATGGCACATGAAGTACAAAATCGGTCAGCATCCGACAAGCAGCAAAGCTGTCCGTTACCTATAGGGTTACCATCTCTACGGGACAGAAAACCACTGCACCTGTTTCTCAGGTTTACAAAGTCATAACATGGTCGCCTGTGGAAACCAAATTAGCCCCGCCTCCAGGAGATGGGCTCGTCAGGGAAGCGCTAGCATGACATTTAAACATTATGCGATCTTTTTTCCCCCTTATTTGCAAATTTTGATTAATTTTCTTAACAACTTAGAGAAAACTGGCCTTAGCTTGTACATGAAAGTTGTACATGAAGGTCATTTTTGCCAATTCCTTTCTCATCAATTGCTGTCGAAATAAGCCATTCTTTCCTTTCTGCTCGCCCTGAAACACCTGTTTCACACACCGTTGCTGCGAGAGGATCCACAAGAAACACCAATTCCTACTTCACTTCCTCCCTCCTCTCATCACAGCCAGGTTCCCCCAGCGCTGTCTTCCCAGTCCTCCTGTGACAGCACCAGCCCAGAACAATCTTAAAGAGCAAAACATTTAAACCTCCCATCACTAAACCCCTATGAACCTAAGGAGCCTAAGACGACACTGGGTTTCAGGGCCAAACAGTCTTTGTACCAAAAACAAAAGTATTGCTCAAAAAAGTCGTAGGAAGGAGATGGCAGGCGGTGTGGGTGACAGAGTGTCCACATGGACGGGCACCTACACCCTGGGGATTCCTCACCTGCAACAACCCACAATGGCCTCCGTTGGTCACAGCAGCTGTAAAATCGGGCACTCCCGCCACCAGGATCCTGCGCTGCCTCATAATCACTGCTTTAATTATTTCAGGAACTTGAAGAGTGGGATTTGGATCACATCCTTCAGAGTCTGGCAGGGCAAGAAGGCGACAGGGGAGATCGCGCACCTAGAGCCACGTGGTGGGCAGCTGACCGCCTGGGCCGAGGTCTGACCTTGAATGCTGGGGCCCAAATGTATGCCCACAAGCAGCTCCTTCCAGACCCTCTCAATAAAATAGGGTCAGCCCTGCAGCCCACCATGTCCTCTCTGCTGCTCAGGCCCCATGGTCCCAAACACACAGGTGCCAGTCCACGAAAACTGCCATTGACTCATTCACTCACTCATTATATATATGACCCCCCTACTAGGTGTCGGGAGTGGATGAGGGTCTGGGGATAGGAAAGGGGGACCTTCACACTGCTCCCGACCCTTGACTCACACCTTTCCCTCCTACCCACCTCCTCGGGCCTTCCTCTCTTTCTGGAAGCAAAGAGATCTGGGGTTTGTCCTCCTTCAGCCAGTGGCTACGCACACCCTGCCTCCACTCACCTCCCCAGTGACAAAGCAAGCCAGGGCTGTGATGACTGCCACTGCATGTGTGCCCTTGCTCTGGGCAGTTCTGTAAATAAAAGAGGTCCTCCTTCCCTCTCCAGCTGTCCTGGGCCACACGTGAGTGGAGACTGGTCTGAGGCAAGAGCGAGGAGGGGTGGGGGTTCCAGCCTCCGCTTCCAGAGCAAACCTCCTCTGTGGCTGACAGCCCCTCATGCTGTTTCAACATGGTTTTGTTTGTCAGTGATTTAAAGCCTTAGCGCAGAATGTGGAGAAACCCTGCCCCCTGTCAGGCAGGGGCTGGCCTGTGCTGTAACTGATAGACACGTTAGGGAGGACAGTGTGGCAGAAGCCACTCTCATTAAAACCACAGAAGCCTTTGACCCCCTTACTCCACTGCTAGCGTCTATCCTCCACACACACCCCAGTGGGCGAGGATGTGTGTTCGAGAATGTTCGTTACAGCACTGTTTATAATCAGGAAAATCCGGGAATGACCCATAGTCAGTATCCAGCAGGAGTCAAGCTCGGGCACCACAGAACGCGCTAAAACCCAGTGACGAGAATCTATGTTAACATAGAATGACATAATCTCTTCCGTGAAAAAAATCTATAGAGGATAATTCTGTTGCGATTTTTTTTTTTAAAGTGAACACATAGAACTGCTAATTATGGTTCCCTCTGACGAGTGGGACTGGGGGGTGAGGAAGTGAGGGGAACCGTTCCTTGTCACTCCTACTGCACAGGGCCTGCGCGCAGATCGCTCCGCTGGTCCTGCAGAGCTGGACGCGGGGTCCTCATAGAGGGCTGTGGGTGGCAGAGGGGGTGCACAGTAGACCCACACGAAGGAGTCCAAGGGGTCCTAAGGCTCAGGCTGCTGTAAGTCAAAGCATGGGTGTCCCCTCAGCAGCCTCCCCGCTCTCCCATCAGACCAGAGCCGGCCGAACTGCCAGGACAGGCTCATGGAACAGCTCACCCTTCTGTGTGCCGCCCAGTCCCAAGCCCCTTCTGCCGACAGACCCCAGGACACCACGCAGCACGAGGCCAGGAGCAGGTGAGACTTCTGCCAGCCACAGCCTGACCTCTCTCTGGAACTGGCCATGCCCTTGCAGCATGTATCAGGTCTACCCTGGGTGCGGCACTGAGGCACAGTTCTCATTTCCTCTCAAGAATCTGATCAGGTAGGTGCTGTCATTATCTCCGTTCTACAGATGGGGAAACTGAGGCTCAGAGGTTGAGCTACCCGGGTCATACGTGGCAGAGCTGGGACTCAAGGCCTAAAGCCCCTGTTCTCGCACACGCCCTGGGAACCCTCCCTTCAGCATCCACATGGCTCCCCCAGTTTGGGACCCTGCCCCTCTGGCTGCTATTAATTAGGCCAGCCCTGGAGTCTAACGCGACCCAGGACGATCAGAGCCTTTCTGTGAGAATCTCCCTGTCTCTGGGTGGGAATGGGAGGGCAGAGGTGGGCACAGGGTACTGGGATCCCTTAAAACCTACTCCCCACTCTTTTTTAGGGATCTGAGAGCCAATGCATTCTCCTTTTCATCCAAGCTAGTTGGAGTGGCCTCCTGTTCCTGGCAACCCAGTGACCAATAGAAATATCTAGGCGCGGGCGGTGGTTCAGTGGTTTGAGTGACCAACTCTTGGTTTTGGCTCAGGTCATGACTTCGGATTCTGCACTCCGAGGGGTGTGCGTCCCTTCTCCCTCTCCCACTGTTCCTCCCACCCCCACTTATGCTCTGTCTCTTTCAAATACCTAAGTTTAAAATAAAAAGCACCTAGACCTGTGTTGTCCAATTGGTAGCCTCTGGCCACACATGGCTACTGAACCCTTGAAATGTGCTTGGTGCAACTGAGGAAATGAATTTTTAAAATTTATTTTTAAATTTAATTTTAACTAGCTTACAAGCAAATTTAAGTAGCTATTTGTAGCAAATGGCCACCACGCTGGGAAGCACAGATATGGAACATTTCCAGTACCACAGATCGTCCCATGGGACAGTGTCGGCCCAATCTTGAGGGCTGTTCTGAAGAGCAAAAGAGCAGGTGCGCTTACAGGGCCTAGCTCAGGCCACTCTGTCATCACTGAGTGACAAAAAGCCCTGCTCTCTCATTTCAGATCTGCTGCATGCATCCAGGCTGAGCTGGGCCTGGCCCAGAGCAGGCAGCTAAGGAGCCCAGCAGAGCCTCCCACCATCTTCATCGATCTGCGGCCCTCGGAGCCATCAGACCCCGGGTCGGTGGAAAGGTACTGGGAGCGGTGACGGCCCAGCTTTGCAGTGCTCACTTTAGCCTCAGGAGGAACAGGGGCTCGGGCAGGTGGGAGTCACGCTGGTGTGGGCAGTCCCAGAGCACCGCTCAGCGGAGAAGTGCTTTCAGCCAGGAGCTGAGCCTGGCCAACCTTCCCGCTTGGTCCCATCAGCAGACTCTCCCTGCAAGGAGGCAAGAACCCAGGTGGAGCTCTGAGCAAACCGAATCTGAGCTTTGGTACATCGACCCTGGGGGATGTCCCTCCACTACTTGGCAGCAAATCCCAGTGGCCTTGCATCAACAGGGAGGCCTGGGTGGCCTGGGGCACATCCCGTGAAGCCAGTTTTCCTCTTCTCCAGCTCCAGCCCCAGCTCCTTTGACAGCGAGGAGGAGGAAGAGGAGACAGTGGCTCTCAGAGACCAGCAGGGCCGCCCTGAGCAGGAGAGTCCTTCCCCCCGGCAGCTATGGTAACCACCAAGGGGCTCCCATCACCCGGGGACGTCCCATCTCTGCTTTCCACGCAAGCCTCACACACTGAACATTTGTGCTTTCAGCTCTGTCTTGTACCCACAGGGATAGTATGTGTGGGTCTGGGGAGAGGGGTCTAGGTGGTGGCCGTGGGAGCTCACTTGGGGCCCGGCCTGGACTGCTGTCCTCCCAACATCACCAAGAATACCTTAGTTCACTCCTGAGAAGGGAGTAGTGCTTTCCTTCTGAAAAATAGCTTCTCAAATCAATTTACACCCTACTCCTGATAGCACTGGAAGTCAAGTTGTTGGAATGAAGTGATGGTTTTTGGCTAGAAATGAGAAGAAGAAGTGCAGTGTCCCATTTGGAGACGGCCCGCTTCCCACCAGGCAGAGGACTCGCACAGTGGTCCTGGGGCCACTCAGACTTATATGCTGTATCTCTTGTTTTTGGAATTGCAAAGCCTGTGGATCCTATCCTCTGGGAATGTCAGAGTCCAAGGCAGCTCTCCCTCTCAAGTACATGTCTATGTCTAGGCATAGAGGAAAAAAAAAAAAAAAAGTGTCACACAGGGGAGCTCCCAGAAGCCTTGAATAAGCTGACATGCCCTGTGACTCAGCACAGGCTGAGAGGCCAAAATCTCTCACTTACCTTCTTGAGAACCAGGGAACACAATTCAGGAAGCACTCTGGCCCCTTCCTGTGGGGAGGTCTGGTGTTGACTGATCGTCTCTTGTGTCACAGGGACTGCACTGGGAAGAGTCAGCTTCTCCAGCAGCTCAGGGCATTTCGGAAGGAGACGGCTCAGCCGAATTGGCCTGCCAATGGGGGTCCCAGTGGCTGGAAGGCTCAGGTCCCTGAAGATCCAGCCAGCTCCGCAACTAGGAGGAAGCAACATGTACCAGCTTGGGCTGAGCCCCAGAACACCCAGGCCAGATGCCCAGGGGGAGGTCCCAGGGCACTAGGGGACGCTCTTGGGCCAGGGACAGCCAGGGAGGCCCTGGTGCCTCCCCTGAGCCAACCGTAGCTGCCTCCAGGAACCGAAGGGAGGAGGAGCTGGATGGGATGATTCCACTCTCCATCCACATGCCCTGGCCCCTGGCTCTCCCTTGTTTCCTTGACAAGGTGCTGCTTCTGCAGCATGGGGACCCTTGGGCTGCGGGGCATTCTATGCACTTAGAGCAAAGACGCCAGAACACAACTGTATAGAGCGCATGATGACAGCGCCTCTGACTGCACCTGGGAAGCAGACCCCACAATGAGACTGTCCAATTTTTTCTCTCCTGTGTCTGTTCCCCCTTTGGTGTGCATCTGTTATTGACACCAAGCAAGCTCTTTCTAAAACTAAAACTTCAGTAAAACATATTTAGATAATTTGTGGGTTGGAAGGGTCTTGCAAGAGAATCAGGCCTGATCTTCTGGGTCCCTGGCTGCTTGCTACTCTATGTGCCTAAATGAACACACCACAAGCTCTCTCTCAAGCACCAAGTGGATTCTTTGATAAAGCGGTGAAGGCTTTTCCCTTTCACCACGATACAAAGGCACACATCTGTTTTAGGGTCCTTCCAAACTATGGGTGGAGCTGATCTTCCCAGAAAGTACTGAGTGTCCTGACACCCAAATGGTCCCCATGGAACAGGGCAGTGCCCTGCCGTGTGGATGATATCCCTTCTGTTACTTTGCAAGTGCTATTCCCCACCACCCCCCATTTTCAGTCCTTTCATATTATATCAGCCCTGCTGTCCCCAACAGGCTGAAGCCCTGACCTGGGGCTACCTCTGTTCTCTCGTCAACTTGTATCTGAGGTTCCGTTTCTCTCAGTCTCTGCCCTGTCCCACCCTGCCTGCCCCAGGGGAAGAGCAGTCATCTCAAGTCCCCGTGACACGGGCTCAGCGGCTTGGCAGGGTCCTTGGGATTGGGCACGGGTACCAGCATTCGCTTGAGGTCACCACATGCTGGCATGCGCTGCGGATAGGTACGGGTCTCTTTCCATCAAGCCCTGTACCAGGCAAGGCAGGCTCAGCCAGCCAGTGAGGACCACAGACCCCCTTGATATGGCCATGGGGGCCCCCACACCAGCCCCCACCTGTACCAGTGAGGGGCCAGGGGCGAGACAACTTACACCAAGGACACGGGAGGCCCTAGGTGGGCCTATTAGCAGGGAAGGTGATCAGGCTGTGTCACCTGGGCTCCCAGGTCTCACCCATCTGCGAAAGTCCCTCCCTCTCTGCTCCAGGGCACCTGCATGCAGTGTGGTCAGAGCTCGGCTGCTGGGCAAGGCAGACTGAACGTGACCACCTCGACCCATGCAGCCTGTCAAGAGCCATGGCCAGCTTTTTTTCCCTTTAAACCCATTTTTCCCATCTCTACCCCCTTTTATGCCAGGAAGTTCATTAAGCATGTTTCACAAAGTAAGAAGATAAACGCTTTGTTCCAAGTTCAACTGGGTGAATGACCATTAAGGCAAGCCAAGATGATATGGTAGGAGTTCAGCTCTGAGTTTACAGCCAGTTCTGCCACCTGGACAAGGTGGTAGAAGCACTCAGGACCTCAGTTTCCCGTCTATAAAAGGAAAGTCACAAAAGTTCTATGTCCTAGGACTGTGTGAGAGAATATTCTGGAACAGGCACTAATGGGCCCGGGTCCCAGATCAAGAAGTAGGCGGGCAGCTGCCTCAGCACCAGCCTGGACACAACAGAAGTGAGCCTGCAGACTCACGGCCATATAGGGAAGGAGGGTGGTCGGCACCGCCAGGCATGCTCGAGCCCTGGAAGCAGGCCTAGAAAGTAAAACCGTGCTTCAACTGAGTGGCCCCTTCTCTGGAAAACACACAGGGCAGAGCACACGAGGCCAGAGGGACCGACTTTGTTTATTAAAGGAACCAAGAACAAATCACACATCCTGGAACCTGGGTTACACTGAAAGATGGAAAATACCTACAGTGATTGGGTAACAAACAGAATGGAGCACAAGACAAGGCCCAAGGCAACCCCACCATGGGAAACTGCCACACTCCCTACATGGAATGTTCCAGAACCAAGGGGTTTCAGCAGCTGCCCCAACTCCAGTGACGAAATAGAACAAGGACCCTCTATGGGAGCGTCAGCTTCCTGTCTGCCTCAGAAAGACCCAGTGGGTCAGCCAAGGCTGCCTCTGTCCTGGCCACTTGGGGCTGGAACAAAGACAACCATGGACTCCTGCCGTGGGGACAGATGGGAAGACAGGTAAAATCCACAGGCTTCCTCACAGTCTGCGGAGGCTGGAAGATGGGGTATCAGGGAAGTGTTCCCACACCAGGCATTCATCCTTTAGAACAGCTGTGGATCTGTGAAGGTGACCCCCAACTCCCCCCACGGTCCCGCTGATAACACAGGGACACAGAAAAGCCTCCACGGCCTACACACTGAGTGTAGCAAGGCTGGAGGGGAAGGTGAGAGGCCAGGAAAGGCTAGGGTGTGTTAACACTGCAAGAAACAGGAGCTGTTGAGGCCTCCCCAAAATGGGCCGACAAAGTGTCCCCAGCTTCACGTCCACCCACAACCTCAGATGTGCCCTTATTTGGAAAGAAGGTCTTTGCAGATGTAATTAAGATGAGGTCATTCTGGACTGGGGGCCCTAAATCGAAGGACTGTGCCCTTAGAGAGGACACCAGAGCAGAGAGGCAGAGACGGGAGCGAAGGGGCCGGAAGGTGAGAACACTGCGGACGCCGGCAACATCAGAAGCCAGAAGAGAGGCGTGGGATGGTGACTCCCATCAGGGCATCTGGAAAGCAGCAGCCCTGCCTATGCCTTGAATCGGACTTCCGGCCCCCTGAACAGTGAGAATCCATCCCTGGGGTGCTAAGCCACCCAGGCTGTGCTCATCTGGACAGCGGCCCCACAGCCCAGGTCTACCCACTCCATGTCCAGCCGTCACTGCCACACTCAGTGCCCGGATTCTTCCCTCAGCCTGGCCACCTGAAACATCCCACAGCCATCAGCTGGGCCCCCAGCAGGGGCAAATGAGGTGTGTCCGAAATGCCTTCAGGTTAGGGTTCTGGTTCCAAGAGAGTAACTCCAGCAGCTTCATGAACTCTGACCGTGAAATTCTGACCGGGCCCCCCGAGGCAGGTAGCTCAGTGAGTGGCGGCCAGGCTTCGGCCCGGGGGCCTCCTGGAGCCGCGCTGCGGGGCTCTGTGGGCCCGGTGGGTGCTGCTCTTCGCTGTGGGTCCGCTGGTGTTTGTGGAGGTCCGTGCCCCGGCGGAAGCCCCTGCCACAGGCTGGGCACACGAAGGGCTTCTCGCCCGCATGCGTCCTCCGGTGCGCGCTGAAGTGGGAGCTGTTGCTGAAGCGCTTCCCGCACTCCGCACAGGCATAAGGCCGCTCCCCGGTGTGCGTCCTGCGGTGGATGACCAGGCTGGAGCTCTGGCTGAAGCGCTTCCCGCACTCAGCGCATGCGTACGGCTTCTCGCCGGTGTGGACCCTCTGGTGCGTGCTGAAGTTGGAGCGGTCACTGAAGCCCTTCCCGCACACCTGACACTTGTAGGGCCGCTCCCCGGTGTGCGTGCGCTGGTGCTTGGTCAAGTGGGACGTTTTGCTAAAGCCTTTGCCACACTCAGGGCACATGTACGGCTTTTCGACTCGTCGGGGTCCTGCTCTTTCCAGCGGCTGCTCAGGTCTGGTCATGACCCCGGCCGGCTCTCGGTCCCGCTCCCTTCTCATCGACACGTCCTCCCTGGCGTCCTCTCCATCAAGTTGTAGCCCAAGCCCTGGGACAGAGAAAGCACAGTCCCTGAGGCCCTCACGGGGAGAGGATATGTGTCTAATAAGAGGGCAGAGGCTGGGCAGCGGTCCCATCTGAGGAACATGAGAGCGAGGCTCAGAGCACTTAGCAGGGGAGTGTCAGACCCCAAATGGAGATAATGAACCATGGCCAGCAGCCCATGAAACCCTCACAACGCCAGTGAGGTGGGTGCTGTTACTGCCCCCATGATAAGATGGGGAAACTGAGGCACAGGGATGTTGAGGAACTCACCCAAAGTCACTCGACTAGTAAGTTACAGGGTGGGCTCTAGAGTCTAGGCCCATAACCTTTAGGTCTCATCCCGGGGCAGTGTCGGCCCTCAGAGGGCACTGGGCAGTGTCTGAAGGCATTTTTGGTTGTCACACTTGCTGCTAGTGGGTGGAAGCCAGGGATGCAGGTGAACATCCTATAGCTCACAAGACGGCATCATAACAGAATTCTACAGCCTCAATGTCAACAGTGTTTTGGTGTTTAATCAAACAAACCACAGCCATAAATAACCTCTCACAATGTTATCTGTAGATCTGCATAACAGTTATAATCAGGTGACTATAAAAAAAAGCAGATCACCCTCCATACTGTAGGTGGGCCTCAACTCATCAGTAGAAGGTCTTAAGAGCAGAACCTGAGGCTTAGCAGAGAGGGGCAGAGGGAGAGAGAGAATCCTAAGCAAACTTCCTGCCCAGCATGGAGCCCCTTGCAGGCCTTGAGATTATGACCTGAGCGGACATCAAGGTGGACACTAAACCGACTATGCCAGCCAGGTACCTCCCCCAGAGAAGAAATTCTACCTCAAGACTGCAATACAGAAATCCCACCCAGGTTTCTAGTCAGTTGGCTGCCCTGCAGATATCAGACTTGGAACATCAATTCTCACTCAAATTTCCAGTCTGCAGGCCTGTCCTATGATTTTATGCTTGCCAGAAGTCACCATCCTGTGAGCCAATTCCTTAAAACAAATGTCTTAACTTATACACATACATACACACAACTGGTTCTGTTTCTCTGAAGAAACCCAACTGATACCAAGAGGCAGCTCAGTTCCTTGAGCTGAACGTATTGCAGGGAGTGAACGGGTATCTGGAATGTCAAGAGAGCGGAGCACGGAGAGCAGCGGTGCTGTGTGGGGAGCTGGGGGTGGAGGTGGTCAGGAGAGGCTGTGGATGGTCAAGGCCTTGCCAGGAGCAACTCGACCCACAGGGCTGTGGGCAGCACAGAGGCAGATGTGAAACTGGACCAACCACATGGGTGAAGGCACAAAAGAACAAGGAACCCAGGACCGCTGTGGGCACCTGCCTCAGGTGAGGTGAGCAGCCATAGTCTCCCCACTGCGTCCGGGCCCCTGACGTCCGGGCCCTGCAGGGTCACTAGCAACCCTGGCTTGGCAGGCTGCACCCAGCTGCTTGCTGAGCAGACTCTCCAGGGAGTGGCCCTGGCCCACGGAACCCACCCGGGCACAGCCAGCCTGGGGAAGAAGCCCCCCTTCCTGAGACCGGCCCACATCAGACACGCCACCGATGAGCAGTGGCCGGGGCCTCTCCGCACGTTACCCCTGTGTTCCGGCAGTGCGTCCCAGCTACAGTCCCGCTGAGCTGGGTCCGGGCTCTCCCACTCCTCCTGGGACAGGTACGCTGCCATGTCCTCCAAGGTCACTGGCACCTGCTGGAATGCAAACCACCCAGTCCCACACTGCGGCTCTGTAATGTGGGTCAGCCTGGTGGGCTCACCGACCCCCCTCCGCCTGTATCACAATGGCAGGTCCTGCTTGTCTCCCCCAACTTCCTCTCTCCAATACCTTCCCTCTCCATAGGCTGTTGTCCACCCCTCCTCCTCAGGCTCTGTTTACAGAACGGCTGAATCCTGCTCCCTGGGAGGACACCATCACCGCCGCACTCTGTCCCTCTGCTGCGGGGCCAGAGACAGTGCAGACAGATTCACTGTCTGGAGCAGCCGGTTCCCCTGTGCATTCAGTCACTGGGGCCCAGGTTCTCCAGGGGCATGAGTTAGGCATGCCCTGCCTCAGCTCAGCCAGCCCTAGGACCCGAGTGGGGTGTCTTGGGAACTTCGGGAAGCCTCTAGGCTAGTCGTTCCAAATCTAGCACCAAACTGACTCAAGGAGCAGATGAAAACCCAAGCAAACAAGGTCTAGAAGAGGCAAATCTGTACAGACAGAAAACAGGTTGCCAGGGGCTGGGGAAGGGGAAATGGGGGGCTGCTGCTAATGGGTATGGGGTGTGCTGGGGAGGAAAGTGTTTCTCCACTGGGAGAAACTGGGACGATGGCTGCATAACTCTATAAATAGGCTAAATGCCATGCACTCCGAACAGCTGAGCCGGGTGTGTGTGAATTACACCTCGATAAGGCTGTATTTTTTATTTTTTTTATTTTTATTTTTATTTTTTTTTTTTTTTTTAAAGATTTTATTTATTTATTTGACAGAGAGAGATTACAAGTAGGCAGAGAGAGAGAGAGAGAGAGAGAGAGGGAAGCAGGCTCCCTGCCGAGCAGAGAGCCCGATGCGGGACTCGATCCCAGGACCCTGAGATCATGACCTGAGCCGAAGGCAGTGGCTTAACCCACTGAGCCACCCAGGCGCCCTAGGCTGTATTTTTTAAAAAATATTTATTTATTTTAGAAAGAGCAAGAGTAGCATGAGCAGGTGGAGGAGGAGAGGCAGAGAGAGTCTCCAGCAGACCCCCTACTGAGGGCAGAGCCTGCATGGGGTTTGATCTCCCAACCCTGAGCCCAAATCAAGAGTCAGGTGCTTAACCAACTGAGCCTCCCAGACGCCCCTCAATAAAGCTGTTATTTAAACGAACAAGCAAAGGAGAGTTCAATTCCAGGCCAGGGCGGGGGAGGAATCCATATTTTTGCCCAAAGTCAAAAGAGTCTAGCTCCTGGCTGGGTTGGAAACAACTGCCCCAGCTCACCATTAAGCCCCAGAATCCTCTGGGGGCACAACTAATACTCGACGGGATCTGAGAAACGACCTCGGGAGGAGAAAGTCAGGGTAAAGGGGCCATTCCACAAGGGAATGCCTCTGCGAGTTGGACCTGACAGGAGAGAAGTGCCCCCATGACAAGGGCAGGGTACACACAGGAAAGATGCAAACTGAGAACATGCACTCACCTGGGACCATGACGGAACGAAGGATGTGGCCGAAGCTGCTGTCTCCTGATGCTGGGAGGCCACTGGGCCTGAGGAAAGAGCAGAGTTGCCAGAGAAGGCCACACAGCCCACCAGTGCACAAAGTAGCGAAGGCCCAGACAGATGCAACTACTCCCCACCTTTGCAACTTATCCTTCCCACATGCACAGCCTCCTGTGATACCCCCTTCCCTCTGCCTCCTTCCCCTGCAGGCCTTCTGTTATCTAGAGGGATGGCTACTCACCCCTCTTTGGCAAGAGCTGGGGGCCCCTCTTTGGTCTGCGGCTCCGCTGGGATGGGGGCTGCTGGCTGGAGCATCCAGACCCTTCCTCCGGAGACAGCTCCTCTGGCCTGGCCTCCACTTGGTGTTTCAAGGACTGTTCTCCTGCCCCATGGGGCGCTACATCATTAGGGAGCACCTCCAGGCCCTGCATGCAGACAGAGATCTGTCCACCAGCTCCCAGAAGGTTGGGAGAAAACCCATGGGGTCCCCAACCACTGTCTCGGGCACCCCTGGCCATCCTCCTGTTCCCAGGCTCTGCCCAACTGTGCCTCACCCCCCCACCCCCACCCAGGGCTTCCTCTCCCTGTCTACCCCCACAGCCCACCACATGCCACACAGTCCTCCCTCCAGACATGCTGGAAGAAGGAATGTAGCTGCGAAGAGGTCACGCTCCCAAGTGTGACAAAGTGAGACCTGCTCTGTCCCTGGATGAGTCTCCCCAGTCTCTCCCCATCATATTCTTATCCTTCCTTCCTGGGCCAGGAAGATCCCCAATCAGGTCTCATTTCTGAAGTTCGCACTATTTCATGTGCTGCATTTTTAAAATTCACCTGCCGGTGCTCTGAAACCATCTATTTCCCAACTCCAGAGAAGGTGAAGAGGATGAACTTGGGTCTTGGAGTTTACTGAACTCTGCAACAGTACTTGGGACAAGAGACATCTCCGAGGAACAGTGAAACCACTGCCAGGGACCCCTGTGTCAGGCTCAACATTGCACACTTCTAAGAGGAGACAGTCCCCAAAGGTTATGGGGTGCACGGAGCCAGAGGGAAGCCGTGCTAAGAACCCCAACGCCAAGGCTAGAGGGGCTGGGAAGGCATCCTGAATTCCCACCGGCCACAACAGCAGGATCTGCCTACTGCAATCAACTCACACTATGGTCAAGTTTGGGGAGGGATGTGTCTATGCTACTGGGCAAATAGGAAAGCAGTGTATGGCCAATGGTACCACCACAAGAAGAAAGGTCACCTGTCCATATTTGCCAAATATTTAGTCTAGAAAAACTAATCTAATCAAAGCAAGACAAATCTGTAAGACTTCCCACTCCTCAGATTTTCTTAGAAGCTGGGAGTGTGCCCTAGAGTGATGCTGTCCACAGAACTTTGCATGACGACAAAGCGTCCTACATCTTCGTTGTCTAGTATCCAGTATAGGGGCCACTGGCCACGTGTGACAACTGAGCCCTTGAAATGTGCCTGGTGTGACCTAGGAACTACAATGACATATTTAGTTGTAACTTAAAAAAAAACCCACATGTGGCCAGTAGCCACTGCCTGGGATGGCACAGCTCCAGAGAGCCTGGGGACATGGGGGGCTCTAACCAGGGCATCCACCAGCCCCTGCTTTTTCTTCCTCCTCATTTTGGGATCTCTTCAACCCCCAGCACCTTGCCTGGGAAAGTCTATACCCTCCCTCCCGTCAAAAGCTGTGTCTGACCTCCCACGGGGATGATGCTGACGAACCAAACCACACAGCTAGTGGGCTACCTGTGCTTAGTCGATGGATTTACACCCATCAGCCAAGGCTGTGACAGTCCTCAGTTGCCTTCTTCAATTCACAGGGGCAGGCAGTCCCAGTCCCCCACCCCCCCCAAGGGACCCAGGCAGGCCGTGGCTCTGAGCTCTGAAATTTGGAAATTTCCAAGGAATTTCCAAAGAGGGCAGGGCCCTGAGGTCTTGGGGCCCCGTTTCCTCACCTCAGGGCCAAATTGCCCCCCACCTCACCCGCTGCCTCTGTTTCCTGGGCTCCCGCTGCAGCCCTTCCACGAGGACCACGGCCTCCTCACCACTCTCCGGCTGCTGCTCCCGCACCCGGGCCTGGATCTCCCCTGGCAGCACCATCAGGAACTGCTCCAGCACCAGCAGCTCCAGGATCTGCTCCTTGGTGCGCAGCTCTGGCCGCAGCCAGCGGCAGCAGAGCTCCCAGAGGCGGCTCAGGGCCTCCCGCGGCCCCGCCACCTCCTGGTAACAAAAGAGCCGGAAGAGCTGGCGGAAGGTCTCAGGGCTGGGGTCTTCTGGCTCCAGGGAGGGCTCCTCTTCCCAGCAGAAATCCTCCTCCACCTTCACGATCAAGATCTCATCTTGGTCCAGGGGCGGTGGAGGCTGGAGACCAGGTGTGGTGGCCATTGTCTGGGGTGGGTTTTGCTTTCTAGTGCCTCAGGGTTCAAATTTGTGCTTCCTGGTACCTCAGGCCAGACACTGGAAAAGAGGTTTGCAGGGCTCTGTACGGAAACAGTAAAATCATCTTTGTGCGGTGTTAGGGCTAGGTAAGCATCTACCCACAAGCCCCAGAGAGCCAACTCACGCTCACTGGCAAAAGAAAACGGCTTTAATTTGTAGGTTAAAGGGTTCTTGCGGCTACCCCCTGCTAATTCCCAGGCAAGTTACTCAAACCCTCCGAGCCTCGGTTCCGCATTCAAAAAGCGGAGAAAATGGTATCCCTACACAGAGGCTGCTGAGAAGACTAAAGGGTTTTTGGAAAGGGTTTCGCGCATTGCCTGGAATAGGATCAGAGTTAGAGAAACGCGGTGTTTGTTACCACGGCTGCCCCCCTTGGGCTGGGGTCCCTTTGGAAACATGGTGAGAACCAGGGCGCCCTCTGACTACGAGGACGCGGATTCTGTCACCACCTGACCTCCGGTTTCGGGCCCTGCAAGCCCCGTAGGCCCGCCGGGTACCCCCGACTGGATGGTCACCTCGGCCTCTCCAACTCCAGGGTCCTGGGAGTGCTGGGAGTCCCCGGCCGGGCTGCTTTCCCCGGCTTCGTCCTCAGGTGGAGGGTGAGCGGCAGCCCAGGCCGAGCACAAACCCGGGCTCTGACGTGGGCCCGGGATGGAAGCCCGAGCCGGGACCCCGCGCCCCGCACCCGCACTCACCGGCAGCGAGGCAGGCCCGGCCGAGAGTGGACCGTGGGAGCAGGAGGCGCAGCAGACAAGCCTCCCTCAGACGAGACAAACAAACCCGCACAACGAACACCCCAAACGGGTCCTCGTGAGCCGCAAATTCAGCACGCCGTGGGCGGGCCCACCGGCGCATTGTGGGTAATGTAGTCCCCGCGCTACTGGCCGAGCCGGCTGTCGAGTGCGGGACTGAGTCTGGATAGGCGGGTCCACGGCGGGCATTGTGGGCAACGTAGTCCTTGAACTGTGGTCGACCACCAGTAAGACGATGAGAATGAGACCGCGTGAGCGGGTCCAGGGGAGGCATTATGGGTAAAGTAGTCCTTGCACCTTCAGTGACCGGGCAAGGTTTTCGAGGCGCCGCAGGTTCTGGGCAATTCTCCCTGCATCCTTTCCATTCGCCCTCCCCTGGCCTGAGAAAAATACACTGCGGCCGGGGACTTGTGAATTTACATTTCTACTTACATGGTACTTTGTACGTACCAGGCTCTGTTTTAAGTACTTTCCAATTATTAACAATTCATCTTTCCAACAACCATGGCCAGGGAGGGGGGGCGGGGTTGGTGCCTGGATGGCTGGGTCCAACAGCTGCCTTTGGCTGGGATCATGATCTCAGGGTCCTGGGATCCCCGCATTGGTTCCCGGCTCAGTGGGGAGCTTGCTTCTTCCCCTCCCCCTACTTGTGCTCTCTCACTCTCTGTCAAATAAATAAAATCTTAAAAAACAAACAACAGTGGGAAGTAGGCACTGTTAGCAATATTTTATAGATGAGGAAAGGAGACACACAGAGGTTCAACAACCTGCCTAAGGTCCATATATACTCAGTAAGTGGAGAGCTGGAATGAGGTTAGAACCCTGGCATCTGTTCTAGTCCACCTCTTCATTTTTTTTTTTTTTAAGATTTTATTTATTTATTTGACAGAGAGATATCACAAGTAGATGGAGAGGCAGGCAGAGAGAGAGGGAAGCAGGCTCCCTGCTGAGCAGAGAGCCCCATGCGGTACTCGATCCCAGGACCCTCAGATCATGACCCAAGCCAAAGGCAGCGGCTTAACCCACTGAGCCACCCAGGCGCCCCCACCTCTTCATTTTAGAGACTAGTTAATGAAGACCCAGAAAGTTACCTGTTTGGGGCATGTTGGCTACCAATTGCTTATTTATTTGTTAATTTAATCAATAAATATTTATTGAGCTCTGCTTTGTATCAAGCAGGCACCATGAACAGAAGGTCCTTGGTGTTGCTATGCAGCCTGGGAGAGACTAAGCCCCTGGAATTTAAGCAGGTAAAGGTCATGGAGAGGGTTAGCTGCTTAGCACATCATAAGTGCTCCATAAACATCGTCACTAACGTAAGGACCAGGAGATTCCCAAGTCCTTCAGCTGTGGCATCCCCAGACCTAGCACCTTACCCCATCTTCCCACTAGCATTTCTTCCAATCCTACTCGCCATTCTCTCTCGTGTTTCATTTTTCCTACTACATCCAATATCCAGTTTTTATTGTGGGCACATGGAGCAGAACAAGACACTGGACTGCCCGTGACTAATTTCACTGCCCCTCCCTAAGTGGGAGGCATCTTTAAGGGCAGATTTCAGGACTGTCCCAGGCCTCCACAGCCTTGTGCTGGGGCCTGTAGAAAGGCAGAACCATATATGCCTCAGTTTCTCCTTCAGCATGGGGTTGCTGGCCAGGCAAGAATGTTAGAATGAACTAACACCAAAGTGTACACTTACTCAAGGAAGTGGTCCTTAGGCCTGAGCTCAGTTTGCTTTGGGAGGAGAATGTGCAAGGGGGACCTTCGAACAAGTCGAAGGATGCAGCAGGGCAGGAAGAAGATAGAACAAATAAAGCAGGAGAGGGGAAAGGAGGAACAAAGAAGAGGCAGGTGGAGAATCTGAGGGAAAACCAGCAGGTTCTGTAGGACTGCAAGACCCTGATCTGATTGCAGAGTGTGCTGGGCTGTGTGTAAGGGAGCGGAGAGCTCTGGGGATGCCAGCATTTTCAAAGCTATGCCATGCCTTCCCCTTTCTAACTGCCTCCTGGTTAGCTGTGGGGACCAGGCAGCTTCTCCTCAGTGCCATATATCCAGAAGTTAGCAAGTCAATGTAGTGACCAAGGCCTGGCTCTCTCCTGTCTGGGCAATTTTCAGTGACTACAACCAACAGAGGTTTAAAGGACAAGTTTCTGCTTTGCTCCAGATCTTGTGTGGGTTTGTTTAGGATTTCAGTCTTTTTCTTTTTCTTCTTAAGATTTTATTTATTTGAGGGGTGCCTGGGTGGCTCAGTGGGTTAAGCCTCTGCCTTCGGCTCAGGTCATGATGCCAGGGTTCTGGGATCGAGCCCTGCATCGGGCTCTCTGCTCAGTGGGCAGCCTGCTTCCCCCTCTCTCTGCCTGCCTCTCTGCCTACTTGTGATCTCTGTCAAATAACTAAATAAAATTTTTTAAAAATAAAAGATTTTATTTATTTGACAGAGAGAGGGAGGGAGGGAGAGCATGACCAGGGTGAGGGGCAGAGGGAGAACCAGACTCCCCACTAAGCAGAGAGTTTGACATAAGGCTGGATCCCAGGACCCTGGGATCATGACCAGACCTGAAGGCAGGCATTAACCAACTGTGTCGCCCAAGTGCCCCTCGGATTTCGGTCTTAATTCTATTTTGGGGGACACACAAACATGCAGTCCCTAACAAATATAAGTCAGGATGAATTTGGGCATCCACAGAAAACACTCCTAACCTGTGCTTCAAATCCTGGTCCCACTACTTATTAACTAGGTACGCCTTACCTTCCTCACCTGTGAAATGGGGACTGCCATAGCTCTGGCTTCAGAGAGCTGAGGGACAGGATTAGATGAGACTGATTGTACAGCACCTGTAACAATGTCCAGTGCATAACCAATGCTCCTCAAGCATCGGCTCTAGCGTCATGACTTGCGGCCCCAAGGAGATGAAGTATGCGGGTCTCAGGGTGTGGGTCCTGGGTACGTGGCACCGTGGAGTTCCCGTAAGAGGTCACTGGGTCCACTAAGGACCCAAGCACTGTTCACAGTCTGAATGAAAAGTATTTATAGTGGGGCGCCTGGGTGGCTCAGTGGGTTAAGCCTCTGCTTTTGGCTCAGGTCATGATCCCAGGGTCCTGGGATCGAGCCCCGTATCGGACTCTATGCTCAGCAGGGAGTCTGCTTCCCCCTCCCCCTCTTCCTACTGCTCTGCCTACTTGCGATTTCTCTCTCTATCAAATAAATAAGTAAAATCTTTAAAAAAAAAGAAAAGTATTTATAGTTAAGCACACAGATCACTATTCTTGTAGTGTTATTCTTGTAGCTGTAGCTTGTTTTCACAGTGTTTATGGGGTCTACAAAACAGTTCAAGTTAAAATGGGAGCCTCATACTCACAGAAGTTTGCAGCACGTACGGACCGTTCTCTGAAGACAGAGGGGAATATCTTGTCAGAGTGAAGACATAGTTCTGTCATCACATCTGGGACATCGGCTCAGCCACACTTGCTCTTATTAACTAGAAGGAAAACAGGGTATACAGTCAAGCCCTCCAAAAGTTCTCATCTTTGGTAGCAATTTCTCAATGTCCAAATGACCGAGAACTAAAAACTCAATATACAAATCAAACAGTTTAATTTGACTAAATTATCTAAAAGAGTCATTGGAGAGCTGGCATGCCTCAAAACTAATATAGAATGGGTGTTTTATTACACTTAAAAAAAAATTTTTTTTTTTTTTTTTTTCAGAGAGAATCCTGAAGCAGACCCCCAAGTGTGGAGCCCAACTCAGGGCTTGATCCCAGGACCCCAAGATCATGATCTGAGCCGAAACCAAGAGCCAGCTGCTTAACCAACTGAGCCACCTAGGCACCCATACACTTTTTCTAAGGCTTCCATGAGGCAATAATAAAAGCCAATGTTTTTTAATCTTTTAAAAAAGATTTGGGCGCCTGGGTGGCTCAGTGGGTTAAGCCGCTGCCTTCGGCTCAGGTCATGATCTCAGGGTCCTGGGATCGAGGCCCGCATCGGGCTCTCTGCTCAGCAGGGAGCCTGCTTCCCTCTCTCTCTCTGCCTGCCTCTCCATCTACTTGTGATTTCTCTCTGTCAAGTAAATAAATAAAATCTTTAAAAAAAAAAAAAAAAAAAGATTTTATTGGGGCGCCGGGGTGGCTCGGTGGGTTCGGCTCAGGTCATGATTTCAGGGTCCTGAGATCGAGCCCCGCGTCAGGCTCTCTGCGGGGAGCCTGCTTCCCTTCCTCTTTCTCTGCCTGCCTTTCTGCCTACTTGTGATCTCTGTCTGTCAAATGAATAAATAAAATCTTTTAAAAAATTAAATAAATAGGGGCGCCTGGGTGGCTCAGTGGGTTAAGCCGCTGCCTTCGGCTCGGGTCATGATCTCAGAGTCCTGGGATCGAGTCCCGCATCGGGCTCTCTGCTCGGCGGAGAGCCTGCTTCCCTCTCTCTCTCTCTCTGGCTGCCTCTCCGTCTACTTGTGATTTCTCTCTGTCAAATTAATAAATAAAATCTTTAAAAAAAAAAAAAAAAAAAAATTAAATAAATAAATAAATAAATAGATTTTATTTATTTATTTGTCAGAGAGAGAGAGAGAAAGCATGAGTGGGGGGGCAGCAGGCAGAGGGAGAAGCAGGCTTCCGGCTAATGCAGGACTTGATCCCAGGACCCTGGGATCACGACCTGAGCCAAAGGCAGACGCTCAGTCAACAGAGCTATGCAAGGGTCCCAATGTTTTTTAAGCACTTCCTCAGTCCAGGGGAATTCTTTACTGTGCTACTTAAATCTTCACAAGGACTCTCTTGTATAGGTATCATTATGACCCAAATTCTAGATGAGTAAACTGAGGCTCAGAGGGCATAGCCCTACTAAAGGCCACACAGCTAGGAAAGGGGAAAAGCCAAATCAAACTCAGGCAGGTCCACTCCCGAGTCTGTGGCCCCAACGACTCCCCTAAGATTCTCCTGAACACCAGCCAGGTAATCAGAGGCCTGCCTTGGAATAAATATACGAATGATTCCTCGCCAGACTCTGGTCCTGCCTCAAGGTTATCCTTTGAGGGGGCCACTTGGGGCCACAATACCCCCTGGTTTTCAAAACACAGTGGGCAGATCTGCTTGGTTCACAGAGGTGCTCAGTAAATAATTGCTTGATGACTGAATTATGAGTGGGAGGAATTTGTTTTTCAGACGTTGACGTCTGCAGCTCAGCCTTACACAAACTTCATTCACAAACATGATGATGGTGGTACAGATGGAGATAGACAGCACCTGTGCCCCAGAGGATACTTACTAGGATTCAATGATCTAATACATTCAAACACTCCACTCTAGCGTGAAATCTAGAAGGAGTCAGTAAACAGCATTGTTACTATTTTCATTAACACAAAGCAGGAGGGAAAAGAATGCTTGCTGTGAATGCCTGGGAAATCTCTCCTTGGAGACTGCTTGTGTTTTGGTTCCATTATTAAATTGGAGACAGATGAGAGGATGCAACAGTTAACAGGGAGGCCGAAGATAGCCACCGTTTACACCCTCAGCCACCCAGCACTTGAAACTTCATGTCTTATCCCTGCAGCCAGCAGGTCAAATGAGAAGCTAACGTGTTAAGAACAGCCTTGCAAAGCGTGACCATTCCTCTGAGGGAGAGCTACCTCCAGGATAAGGAGGATGGAGTGTGGAGGAAGAAGGGGGCTTCAAGGACCACCAGGCATGCTTGGAAATCCTTACTCATCTGGATGACATCCGCTGAACTCCGGTTTGTGGGCAGCCCAGGCATCACTCAGAATGGGGGTGAAGATTCACACGCTCCTCTTGGGAAACACCGGGTCTTCGTCTGCTCTGGCTGCCACAGCAGCATATATCACGGAAGCCGGGAGCCTTAGACCACACACATTGATTTCTTACAGTTCTGAAGGCTAGAAGTCCAAGATCACGGTGTCGGTGGATTCAGTCCCTCATGAGAGCTCTCTTCCAGCGTGCGGACTGTTACCTTCTCACTGTATCCTCCCCCAACAGAGAATGATCCCCCTTACTAAGGTCACAGTCCTATCAGGTTAGGGCCCCACCTGTTATCATCTCATTTTACCTAATGACCGCTTACAAATCCTCTCTCCAAATATAGTTACATTGAGGGTTAGGGCTTCAACATACGACATAATTCAGTCCAGATAATACAACTAGACCCCCCCAAACTGCCAGTCCTTGGAATGACTGATGATTCTCCTCGGTCTTCAGACCACCACCCACTCCAGACCAGGGGCAGGAAAGGAAGCAAGACAGGCCGTTCAACACAAACAGCTGGCACACCCAACATTCTGGGATATTCATGCTATGCACAAAGACACTTGCCATCTTGGTCTTTGGCACTGCCAGGTAGGAGAGTGACATAAATGTGGAGAGTCTATCCCCACTACAAGAGACACAGCAGTGCCAGGACAATGGCAGCTCCTGCTGGAAGCCAGTGTCAGGGATGTGGGAAGTAGCCGGGGACAGAGCCCCCGTGCTGCCAGTCCGTCTAACTGAAGTCTGATATCTAGATGTTCAGGGGAAATCTCCTAATTTTGAATGTAGACTCAAACTGGTTTTAAGACCTGTGTGAGATAAACAAAACACATCAACAGGTTTCTGGGCTGTTTCTGGCACACACAAACAAAGGGAATGACACAGGCAGTGACAGTGTTATAAAGAAACATGTAGGGCGCCGGGGTGGCTCAGATGGTTGGGCAACTGCCTTGAGCTCAGCTCATGATCCCGGAGTCCTGGAATCGAGTCCTGAATCGGACTCCCAGACTCCATGGGGAGTCTGCTTCCCCACTCTCATGCTCTCTCTTACTCGGTCTCTCTCTCTCAAATAAATAAAAAAAGCCTTAAAAAAAAAAAAAAAAAGGAGACATGAAGCAGGAGTGGAGAGAGGGACGCTGTTGTTTAAGTGGAGAATATTTATACAGAAAGACCATTAGTTCATGGGCTCCTGGGTGGCTCTGGATTTTGGATCAAGCCCCACATCAGGCTCTGTGCTCAGCAGGGTCCACTTTAGATTCTGTCCCTCTATCCCTCCCCCGCTCTTGCTCTCTAAAAATCAATCAATCTTGGGGAGAAAAAAAAAGGCCAGTAGTTCACCTGGTGGTTCATTCCCCTCACTAACAGAAGCCAGAATGTCCTTAGCTTCAATACTTTCTTCAATGGTTTTCTCCAAAAGGGCAGGAGGCCAAAGCGAAGGGAAGAGAAAGAGAGGTAAAATGCCCAGCTTCCCTCAAAAATCTTTTCAGCCATACTCAGGGCTGAAGGCAACCATGCAGAGAGCCAGCCTGTGAGAGAGAGAGAGATGGCAACACACACACACACACAGAGTGAGAGAAATACACTTCTTTCTCAACCACTGTTCAGGGAAGTTATTCATGCCACTTGGCAAACAATGGTACGGAAGGCTTTATCCAGGACCAGAGAAAGGTGCAGGAATCACTGCGAAGGGTGTGTAGTGAGGGAGGCAGCATTTTATAGCCAAGGTGGGGGAGGATGAAAATAAGAGGAAACATCAGGGAGACTGTGGCTAAATCAACCTACTAGAATTCTTGCTGAAGGCAGGCCAACATGATCAGACATCACCTGGGGGATGCTGGAGGGTGAGGAACCCAATCAGATATCAAGGGTGGGGGTCCTGGCTGAACTGACTCAACTGGATTTTTGCTAAAACTGGATAATGCAGAAATGAACACAGAAGTCCCAAAGTCAAGGCCCTGCTGAGAAGAGTTGTGAGGAGCCTAAGTAGAGTTTTGGTTAAGGAATCTTGTCCACCACCTCCAGGGTAAAAAAAACGCTCTCACAGACAGAAAGGCGCTCTTCAGAAGCAGGAAGTGCCCTTTGGGGTTCTCAGTTCTAAAAGCAAAAGTTGTTCAAGATAAGACAGCAAGAGGTGCCAAGTGCTGTCCGCCCACGGTCTACCTAGGAGATGGAGCCCTTCCAGGTCAATGCATAGCCCCAATCTTGTACTGTCTCCTTCCTTCCTTCCCCATCCCCCTCCTCTTTTTTCTTCTTCTTCAGATTGTATCTGAGAGAGAGAGAGTGAGAGAGCAGGAACAGGGTGGGGAGCAGAGGAACAAGCAGACGCCACGCTGAGCAGGAGCACGATGGAGAGCTGTTGCCTAGGGAATCTGGGATCATGACCTGGGCAGAAGGCTGATGCTTAACCCACTGACCCACCCAGGCACCCTGCCTGCTGCTGCTGCTGCCTTTTTTTTTTCTTTCTTTCCTTAAGGTTTTATTTATTTATTTGACAGAGAGAGATCACAAGTAGGCAGAGAGGCAGGCAGAGTGAGAGGGGGGGAGGCAGGCTCGCCACTGAGCAGAGAGCCCGATGCGGCGCTCGATCCCAGGACCCTGGGATCATGACCTGACCTGAAGGCAGAGGCTTTAACCCACTGAGCCATCCAGGCGCCCTGCCTGCTTCTTTCTGAAATAATAATATTGGTCTCCAATTCAGGAGCACCTGGCTAGACACATTTGCTCTCCCTCTGTTCTTATTTTGGTAATAATAGGGGTAGTGTGATCTCTACAAGTAAAACCCCCTGAAGCTCCGAAGAGGTCACACAGCCAGGAAGCGCCAGAAACGGGACTGGAAGCCACGTCTCTGCTTCCAGAAACCCAGCCCGAAGCATCAGGCTACAGCACTCTGGCCCGGAATAATAACCCAGGCATCCTAACGCCTGACTCGGTAGCTACCCTGGACTCTCGTCCTCTTTGGCTGAACACGCTCTGCCCCGTTTCCCCATCTGGGGCGCGCCCAGAAAGGCCAGGAAGGGTCCTGAGATCCATTTCCGCTTCTGCCTGGTGGCTGCGACGACGGGCCACACACAGTAGGACAGCAGCTAAGAAGACACCATCCATACCTACCCGGGCTGCAGCACTTCTCTCGGGTCTTTCCCCAAGCCTCGCGCGAAGTCCCTGACCGCCGGAAGCGGAAGTCGCCGGAGACGGAGACCGGACCGGACTACACTTCCCAGAGTGCCCCGCGCCGCGCTTGGAAATTCCGATACTTGGGCGCTCCTGGGGTGATGTGGGATGCCGCTCTGCCTCGGGGTTCAGCACGGGAGACGGCTCTGCGAGGGCATTGGAGGGTGGTTTCATTCTCAGGGCAGCCACGTCCAGGTTACTGAAGACTGGCCAGCCCCTCGTGGGCTATGAGCCTCAGTTTCCACATCTGTGAATGGGGACACTAGCCGTTCACGGTTGTATCAAGTTCAAAACCATTCATGCGTATTTTCCAAAGCATATTGAGACCTTCCATTTGCTAGCCGCAGGCGTTATCACAGTGGTTAGTTAGCAGGCGCTTGTTTTCGAGAAACTCAAATTCTACCAAGAGAGTATCTTGGAGATAGATCTACCTTGATCTTCATAACTAGGATGGTGATTTTTTAAAAAGATTTTATTTATTTGTGTGACACAGAAAGAGAGAATACAAGCAGGCAGAGGGAGAAGCAGGCTCCCCACGGAGCAGAGAGCCTGAGATGGGGCTTAATCCCAGGACCCTGGGATCATGACCTGAGTCGAAGGCAGAAGGAACCACCCAGGTGCCCTAGCACAGTGACATTTCATAGGTCTTCTTAATTCCATATTGATTTACCAACCTTCCTTGGGTATCTTTAAATCTTACATTCCTTTCTAGAAGAATAGAAAGGCCTCCCATGTCACAGAAGAGCAGTTAGACCTCTTGCACAACCCTCCAGCGCTGAGAGCTATAAAGAGGCACCACAAAGTTCACTTGAAATCAGGACCTGTTATAGACCACCGCACCCCCTCACTGATTAAAGATCCCCCCCCCTTAAAACTCTCCTGGCTAGGCAGAAACCAGGGAGCTGGCTTTTGGACAGGAGTCCCACTTCTTCGCAGGTGGCTGGCTTCTTGAATAAAACTCATATTCCTTTCCAAACAATATTCATCTTTTGAATATTGGCCTTTGGAAGGACAGGCAGCTGAAGTTGCGATTTTGTAACAAGAGGCATAAAGTGACTAAATCATCACACAAGTATTCCCTGAACACATCTAGCTTATTCCTGCCCCAAGGCCTTTGCACTAGCAGTGGCTTCTTTTCCCTCTGTGTGGAATACCAGGACCCTAGTTATCTCTGTGGCATATTGCTTTACTCCTTCACATCATTACTCAAGGTTCCTTCCCAGTGAGGTCTTCCTGACCCCTTCCTCCAATTATAAACTCTAGACTGTCCGATACCTCTTACATGCCTTACTTGCTACTGGTGCACCCATCGCTATCCATTATGCCCACAGTTTACTTATTTTATTAGGATCTTGTCCCACCTAGGTGCAAGCTCCTGAGGGTAGTGACTTGGTTTTGTTCCCTGCTGAACCCTGAGCCTCTGTAGTAGCACATAGTGGACCCTAAAGTTCTATGGGAAGAATTAACACACGGATGGTTGTAGCTCTGCCTCAATTTTTTTCTTTAGGCTTGAGATATAGTTGACAAGTAACATTGTGTTAAGTTTAAGGTATACACTGTAATGATTTGATACACATATTGTGAAAGGATCACCACAGTAAGGTTAGCACATCTTGTCACCTCACATAGTTATATCTTCTTTTGAGTGTGGTGAGAACATTTAAGATCTGTTCTCTGGGTCACTTTCAAGTATACAATATATGTTAACTATAATCACTACACTGTATATTAGATCTTGAGAAGTTTTTCTGTCTTATGACTGCAAGTTTGTAGCCTCTGACCTAGTACATCTGCTCATCCCAGCCCCGGGTGACCACTGCTCTACTCCATTTCTATGAATCCAGCTCTTTTAGATTCCCCATAAGACCAAGATCACTCAGTGGCACCTGGGTGGCTCAGTCAGTTAAAAGTCTGCCTTTGGCTTAGGTCATGATCCTGGGGTCCTGGGATTGAGTCCTACATCGGGCTCCCTGCTCAGTGGGGAGTCTGCTCCTCCTTTTCTCTCTGCTCCTCTCCCCCTCTGGTGTTCTCTCTCAAATAAATAAAATCTTTAAAAAACTAGGCAAGATTGTACAGTGGTAGTCTTTACTTCTTTTTTGTTTTCTTTCTCTTTCCTTCCTTCCTTCCTCTCTTTTATTTGCAAGGTGGGGGAGGGACAGAAGGAGAAGGAGAAAATCCTCAAGCAGACTCCCCACTGAGCCTGGAGCCCAATCTGGGCTTAATCCCAGGACCAGAGATCACGATTTGATGTGAAATTAAGAGGCAGATGCTTAACCAACTGAGCCACCCAGGAACCCTGAGAAACACAAGGTCTAATACAATCTCTAAATACAATTGCGGAGCCTCGCCTTGTGCTGGTAGATATCCCCCACCGTATTGCCTGGGGCTATGTTGACCTCAGGAATGTGCTAAATCCCTTTGTGGCAACACACTGCCTCTGGGATGCTGGTGTGGATAGTGTGGGTCCCCACAGGCCCCGGGGAGTTCCATAAGCCTGGTTGGCAGATTTGTGAATTGGTGGGGTGAACAGCTATGAGGCAGGCAATCTAGGGTTTGTTCACTTAACAGCCGGTCCCGACCAGCTGTCATGTCCAGGATGAAGCTGATATAACTGTCCTTACAGACCTCCCAGCCTGAGAGGGAGACTTACCTGAAAACAAACCATGTGATACATGCAGAGCAGGCAGACAGTAATCAGCCTGGGGAAGTCATGGAGGGCATCGTGGAAGAGGCAATTTCCAGTTCGTGGGATGGTTAGGTTTCAGTGTCAACTTACCTGGACCAAAGGATGGCCAGACAGCTGGCAAGATCTTATTTCTGGGTGCACTTGTGAGGGTGTCTCCAGAAGAGATTGGCTTGTGATTCGGTAGACTGAGTAAGGACTGCCCCTCCCCGCTATGGGTGGGCATTACCCAACCTGTTGAGGGCTCTAAAGGAGCAAAAAGGCAGAGGAAGAATGAATTTTCTCCCCCTGCTTGAGCTGAGACAACAGTCTTCTCCTCATGCTGGTCTGCCTGGGCAGGGCAAAGAGGAAGACAGGAAGGGGAGTTTGGGGAAGATAGCTGAAGACGGGGACTTTTTAAGCATTTATGATGCAGGGCCTGGCCCTGTGTGGGGAAGGAGGGTTGGCAGACCGCGGCAGAGCCTGATTTGGAACTTGGCTCTGGTTCTGGGGCGAAGGGGTTTGTGGTCCAAGGTACATGCTCCCAGGTCTTCAGGACTCCCCCAAGGCCCTGGGGTCTGACACCGTTATTTAAAAAAAAAAAAAAAAAAGAACTATGCTTTTATTTGATGATAGCTCAAAGAAATCATCTAAAAGGATGCCTTTTGTTTTCCAAGCACAGCTTTTCATAAAAAGCAATGTCCACCTTTAATACATGCTCTAATACATAGACTTGTGTTGGGGGCTGCCGAGGACACTGGGAGCCCCGAGGCCCGGGCGCCCTGGTGCTCAGCACTCCTCGTCATCTTCAGAGTCATCCTGGGCCTGCTGGCACACCTTTGATGGCCGGGGGGTGGCCGGGGGCCCTCCAAGGGTCGGGGCCAGGTTCACCCAACCAGGCCCGCGAGGCAGCTGGTGGCTCTCATTCAGTCTGCAGACACGGTAGTTCTCATAGTGGACATTGTGGGTGATGTCCTTTAGGTCTTGGAGGTGGGAGCTGGGAAATGGGCAGCGGTTAAGCCCAGGCCCTGCTGCAGCTTCCCCCTGGGGTCCCCGTAGCCCCCCTGCCGGGCTCCCCCATCCTCACCGGATGAGCAGGTCTCTCAGGAGGGGAAACTCACAGTGCGCCAGGTTCTCCACTGCAAGACAGAACACGGTGCGCTGGCCCTGCCCTGCCCGCTCTGCCCTCAGTGCATACCGAGTAAGCGCCTGCTGTATGCTGTGTACCCCCATTATCCACCGCATCCCTCCCCCCACATTTCTCACTGTCTTATCCCACCTCCCATTCACTCGTTCATTCATTGCTTTGTTCCCCAGTGCCTGGTACTGGCGGTTCCTAAAAGAGGTGAATCAATGAATCCACTAACCATTATTGTATCCTTAATAATTACTACATTACTACTTTACATTATATACCATATATACCATGTATATTACATCCTTTTAGTAATTATATTGGTAAATTGCCGGCTCAGGCCCTGGCTCCTCCCCCTTCACTTCCCAGTCTCCACCCCAGGGAGGCCTCCCTCTGCTCCCTCAGGCAGCCCTCTCTCCCACCCCACTTTGTCTCATTGTCTCATCAGCTCTATGAGGACAAGAACCCTGCCAGTCCTCCTTTCATTGTATCCCCTCAGGAATCATAGATAGTCTGCCTGGCACGCAGTAGGCCCACAGTAAATTCTGGTGAGTGCCTAGGGTATCTTCTGGGTGCTGGCCATTGTGCAAAGCAGTGGCCTGGCCTGGCCCACCACCTTCCATGTGCAGATGTGCAGTTCATCTACTGCACCAAAGCAACTGACTATGACGTTGATGTTGTCATCATGCCCACATTACTGTGAGGAAACTGAGGCTCAGAGAGTTGGGGAACTTGCCCTAGGCTTCCCAGCTGTAAAGACGGACTTGGTCCCAGGTCTGTTTCCTGACTGTGGGCTTGCCCACTCTGGGCCCTTCGATAGATGCTGAAGGTGCCAAAGGCAGTAGGATGTGCCTGGCTTTTCACCCTCCCCCTCACCTGCATTCTCTGCAAGGTCCCTGCACTGACCTTCAATGATGCCCCACTTGGTCTTCCGGCCCAGGACACACCTCCCATTCACCAGGTGCTCTCGGTCAGCCCCGACCACAGCAAAGGGGATCCGGTCCTGCAGGAGACGAAACAGAAGGGTTGGCCTTGCCTGGGAGGTGGGGAGAGAAGTCACTGTGGGAAAGGCACATTGTCCTCTGTAGAGAGAAAAAAAGTGGTAGAAGGAGCACAGAGATCTAAAGGCAAAAGACACGGGGCATCTGGCTGGCTCGGTGGAGCCTGGGACTCTTGATGTTGGGGTTGGGAGTTCAAGGCCCACATTGGGTGAACAGATAACTTAAAAATAAGATCTTAAAAAAAAAAAAAGTCACCAGGTACAAAATCTCATCAATGGCTCGGTTTCCTCATCTTGTCAAGGGGGAGTCAGGACGGCACATGCACAGGCTTTGTGAATGTTTGGGAAGTTTACCCAAGGCCACAGTAATAACATAATCTTGCAGATGGCCCATCTCTTACCTGGGAAACAGGAGCTGTGACCACCTCCATCAGTTATCGTGAGGTTAAAAGACACAGGTTTGTAACCCAGGGCTTGGCAACCTACAGTGAGCGACCCAGATTCAGCCATGCCTGTTTTTCCACGTGGAAAGTCTGTCGGCACGCGGCCCATCTAGTCATCTGCTCTGGTCCAGGCTGCTTTCCTGCTGCCACAGCAGACAGTGGGGGCTGTGCAGAGACGGCGTGGCCCGCAGAGTCTAATACCTTTATCATCATCTCGGCCCCTCACACACACACAAAAAGACATTTGGGGGTGCCTGGGTGGCTCAGTGGGTTAAGCCTCTGCCTTCGACTCAGGTCATGATCTCAGGGTCCTGGGATGGAGCCCCACATTGGGCTGTCTGCTCAGCAGGGAGCCTGCTTCTCCCTCTTGCTCTGCCTGCCTCTCTGCCTACTTGTGATCTCTGTCTGTCAAATAAATAAATAAAATCTTTAAAAAAAAAAAAAAAAAGACGTTTCCCGAGCCCTGCTGAAAATTCTAGTTGTTCACTTGCTTGTGGTCGGAAGTGGAGAAGACTCGAATCCATAAACTGCAAAGTGCTGTCCAGGGCTTTGTTTTTTTATTTCTCTGAGAGTTAATTTGAAATGAGGAACAACACGGACGCTAACAGCAGCGAGCTATCTGTTGCACACTTATTTGGCGCCAGCCTGTGGCAAACCCTCAATGAATGTTTGGTGTCTGGATGATTTACTGAGATGTCAGGTTTGTTCTCCTTGTACTTCCGGTTCCATTCCAGCTGTGGCCAGGCTGCTGCCTTCACAGGCCTTGGGGCAGAAACCAGATTGTGGTAGAGGTCGAGGCTCTCTTAGTGTTTCAGAGGAACTCCTGTTCATTGGAATGTATGGAGACACTCGGTATCAGCTGGGAAGGAGGGCCTCCATGTGCAGATGTGCGGGTTGTTTACTGTACAAAGGCAACTGGCCTTGAGGCTATGTAGGGCCGCTGCCCTGCAGGCTAGAAAGGGTCCCCTGGGGAGGGAGTCAAGTCTAGGGTGATGGATGATGGATGATGAATCCCAGGCCTTACCAGGGTCCTTTGTACGATCCAGACAGACAGACATTAGATGTACTGCAAGGACAGCAAGGTGGGGTTTTGGAGTCCTAATTCACTTGATTTGGGGAAAAAGAAGATATTAGCTACTTTCCCCCTCCCCCGCTCCTTTTTTGGAACATCTTTACTGAGATAGAATTCCTGTATCATAAAATTCACCCTCTTAAAGTTTCAGCGGCTTTACAGGTACAGTTCACAAGACTGTGCCCCCATCCCTACCATCTAATTCCAGAGCATTTTCCACCATGCTGAGAAGAAACCCCACTCCCATTAGCAGTCACTCCCCATTCCCCTCCCAACCCCCAGCCCCTGGCAACAACCACTAACCTACTTTCTGTCTTCGTGGGATTTCTCTGTTTGGGACATTTCGGACGGAGTCCTGTCATGTTTATCCTTTTGTTGTCTTGCTCCTTTCAGTTAGTTTCATGCTTTCCAGGTCTATACACGTGGGAGGTTTTCTTTTTTTTTAAGACTGAAGAATATTCCATTGTGTGAACGCACCACGTGTGTTTCTCCGTTCATAAGTCAGTAAGACACGTGCATTTTGTCCACTCTTGGCCTACAGCAAGTATTTCCGCCAGGAACATCCGTGTACACATTTTTATGTGAACATAGGTTTTCATTTTCTCTCCGGAGTGGGGCTGCCGCTGGGAACTCTGCTAACTTAGAGCTTAACCTTTGGAGGGACTGCCACATTATGTTCTGTTTGGCCTTCCCGCCCGGGGCGTGTGCAAGTTCAACTTGTCCACATCCTCACCAGCACTCAGGATTGCCTGTCATTTTTTTTTTTTTTATAAAGATTTTATTTATTTATTTGACAGAGAGAGATCACAAGTAGGCAGAGAGGCAGGCAGAGAGAGAGGAGGAAGCAGGCTCCCTGCTGAGCAGAGAGCCCGATGCGGGACTCAATCCCAGGACCGTGAGATCATGACCTGAGCCGAAGGCAGCGGCTTAACCCACTGAGCCATCCAGGCGCCCCTGCCTGTCATTTTTGATCACGGACGTCTTAGTGGGTGTGAAGTGGTATCTTGTGGTTTTGATTTGAGTTTCACTTATGACAGGTGTTACAGAACCGACATCTCTTCGTGTGCCTCTCGGCCATCTGTTCAAATTCTTCGGGGGAATGTCCGTTCAAAACCTTTGCCTAGGGGTGCCCAGGTGGCTCAGTCGGTGAAGCAACCAACTCTTGATCTCAGCTAAGGTCTTGATCTCAGGGTTGTGAGTTCAAGCCCTGCCTTGGGCTCCACACTGGGTGTGGAGCCTACATAAAAAACCAAAAACCAAAAAACTTTTGCCCATTTCTAAAGTGGGTATTTATCTTATACTGTTGATTTGTAAGAGGTCTTTACAAGTCCCTATCACATACATCATTTGCAAGCATTTTTTCCCGTTCTGTGGGTGGTTGCTATGACCCATTTCTTGGTCACTTTTTGAGTCTGTGGATATGTGGAGGTTCAGACCTGCTAGGAGTATGTGCCTCCCACCACCCACCCACCCCACCCCCGAGCTGTAGAGAGAGATGACTCTGCACATGGGAAGGATGAGTGGAAAGAAAATCACCCAGCCTCGGTCACACCAGCCTGCCCACCCCGTCAGGGCCTCCTACCCGGATCTTGCTGTTGAGGATCCTGTCGTTGATGTCCTCATCGAAGCATTTCTGTGGGTACACCTCGATGCAGAGGGTCCTCAGGTTGTGCTGGATCTAGGGATGCAGGTGACCTCATCTCATCCTGTGTACTCTGCCTCCTCCTTGCCCCCACCGACCCCATCACCCTGGACGCCCAGATCACCCTGCGCCTGAAGCTCTCTCGCTCCTCAATGGTCAGGCTGTCAGCCCGGGCAATCACGGGCACCACGTTCACAGTCTGGGACAGCCGCTGTAAGAATTCAATGTCCAGGGGCCGCAGGCTGCTCCGGTGGGGGTGATGGCAGCAGTGAGTATGAGTGGGGGTGGCAGCCCCCAGCCCACACTGGGGACTCTCCTTCTTCCACCTCCTCCTCCTCCTCCTCCTCTCCGTCCTGGGTAGGGGCCCTCCCCCAGCAGGCCCAACAACCTCACCAGTGCCCCGTGGGCGGCACGAAGTACACGCAGCAGTGCACCCGGGTGTCGGGGATGTGACGTTGGCGGGTGATGAGGATCTCCTCCTGCAGATACTGCTCATACTGTTGGTTGATGTAGCCGAGGATGGGGTCCCAGCTGGGGCCGCAGACGGACTAATCTCAGAGCCCCACCCCTGGGAGCCCCACCCCATTCCCCTGCTAGGAAGCCCAATGGCCCTGGTCAGCCCAGGACGCAGGACTTTCAGTCCTGTACAACCCAAGGCCCTTGGTTACCCAGGCACCCTCCTCCTACTCCCCGGAATCATCAGAGAGGCCCCCTGCTGTGCTCAAGCTGGGGCCTCAGCTTCCCTGCTCCTGAAATGGGGACAATATGAGCACTTACACTTTGCAGGGGTGTGGCACTGAAAGAGCTAAACTGTCACAGCCCAGTTCATTGCCACAAGGATCTCCGGTGTCCTCTCCCTTTGTCCCTTCTGCCCTGGTTGAGCTATTGTCAACACAGCACCCCAAAAGATCCTTTTACGAACAGGAGTGGGAGCATATCCCTTCTCTGTCTACCCTGCAGTGGCTCAAGGAAAGCCAAACCCCTTACACTGCACTAGCAGGCCCAACGCCATCCCACCGCAGTTTCCTGCCTAGCCCTCTCCTCCTCCTCTCCCTGCCGCTCACCACACCAGCCTTCTGCCAACAAACCCACCACAGGGCCTGTGCATGTGCCACTATGCCTTGAACACTCTTCCCCGCGTTAGCACGCGGCTCGTTCTCGCATCTCCTGGCAGTCTACCCAAGTGTTTCCTTATCTGGGAGGCCTTGCTTGATCATTCTGCTTAAAACTGCAATTCTCTGACTGCTCCTGACCCTTTCCACTTCCAGAGACGTCCTGCCTGGATGACAGAGCTGAGGCTCTCCCCATGTATAACTGATTTACTGTGCTCACTGCTCCACTGCGCCACGACAATGTAAATTTCAGGTTGAAAAAGATGTTCATCTGTTTTGTTCATTGCTGTGTGCCTGAGTCTAGAACAGAGCTGGCACACAGGACGTGCTCTCCAAGGCACCCTGTGCAGGCCTGGCTTCTTGGGAGCACCGAAGGAGCAGTCCCACCGTCTCTGCTTCAGAGGTCCTGCACTTGGCTGAATGTTCTGTAGTGGTGGTTTCATGATTCTTCATACTTTTTTGAACAAGGAGCCCCACATTTTCATCTCTCTGGGTCCCCCAGATTATGCAGCCAGTACTGATTGTGTGTGTGTGTGTGTGTGTGTGTGTGTGACCAACCACTGTCACGGGGTTGGGGTCTCATCAAGAGCTTAGAAGCACTCTGCAAGGTGAGTGTCAACATCCCCAAGTGACAAAGAAGGAAACTGAGGCATGGAGAGCTTCCATGAGCAGTTCCAGGTTACATGGCTGGAAAGTGGTCTAACCTGGTGGTCCTGGCGGTGTGGGCTTCTAACCCCTACTATACCATAACCTCGATTGAGCAACTATTTTGTATGCTAGCCAGCAAGCTCTGACATTCCGTACTTAACTCCCTTCAGTCTTGGAGGGATGGTTGCACACACCCATTATACAGACAAACAAACTGAGACTCAACGATGCCACAGCTGGGTTAGGTTGCTTCAGGGCTGGGCTGTTTCCCAGAGGCCAGAGGGGCAGGGGCAGAGACCACCAGGGCTCGGCCCCCACTCCCAAGGACTCACCACTTGTCATTGTTGATCTGGTCCCCGAAGCCGGGCGTATCGGTCACGGTCAGCTTGAGCTTCACGCCCTTCTCCTCGATGACTGTGTGGGGAGAGCAGAATGGAGTGAGACTGGCGGGGGTGGAGTGGAGTGGGGTGGGGAGGGGGGTGGGAGGCCACTCACTGTGTGTCACCGACTGCAGCTTCAGCGTCTGGGGTATAGGCCTCTCCAGGTCCAGCGCGGTAGACTTCCATATCTTGGACTTGAAGAGGGTGTTCACCATTGTGGACTTGCCCAGCCCGCTCTGCCCTGGGGGTAACCGGGGGACAGCAATGGTGGGGCACTAGTTTTAGGCAGTGCTTCTCAGGCTCTTAAATAGTTTTAGAAAGTGAACTGTTTTGTAAGCATAACATACAGAGAAGTGGGTAATATCGTCAGGGTCCCCCTCAATGGTAACCCCCCCTTCTTATTGAGGCAAAATTCATATGATTAAAAAAAAAAGAACCATTAGTCACTTAAAGTGAATAATTCAGTGGTATTTAGTACATTCCCAGTGTTGTGCACCCATCCCCTCTGTCTGGCTCCTGTGAAAAATAACCCACGTCGTGGGGCTTAACTGACTGAGCCACCCAGTCGCCCCCCTCAGAAATGTGGTCTTAACTCGTGGGTCAGGAATTTTTGGGCCAGAATCAATGAGGTTTGGTCACATGGGGCTCTCCATCCCCCAAAGAAAAGGGAGGTAAACCACCTGGGACCCCGGCTTGTCCCCTAAGGGAAAGCAGCCTTGCCTGGAACAATCCTTTCCTTTTACTGATTTTCCTTGCACCGCCTCCCTCTGCATTTCTTATAAAAACCTTCCAAAACGACGACGACACAACAACAACAGCCCCAAAGCCTTACAGCACAGCCCCGTGGAGCTCCCCTCTACTTGTTGGATGGGATACTGCCCGACTCATGAACCATGTAATAAAGCCAATTAGACCTTCCAACTGACTAGGGTGAATTAAAAATTTTTTCTTTATTTGAAGTAGGCTCTGGGGTGCCTGGGTGGCTCAGTGGGTTAAGCCTCTACCTTCAGCTCAGGTTATGATCTCAGGGTCCTGGGATCAAGCCCTGCATCAGGCTCTCTGCTCGGCAGGGAGCCTGCTTCCTCTTCTCTCTCTGCCTACTTGTGATCTCTGTCAAATAAATAAATAAAACCTTAAAAAAAAAAAAAGAAATATTTGAAGTAGGTTGAAGTAGGCTCCATGACCAGCATGGAGTCCAATGTGGGGCTTGAACTCATGACCTTGAGATCAAGACCTGAGCTGAGATCAAGAGTTGGACACACGACCAACCGTGCCACCCAGGCACCCCCGAATTTTGTGTGTGTGTGTTTTAACAAAAACAAACACTTGCAAAAAAGTTTGCAAAAAACCCTAAAACAAATCATTTGCATTGCCCCCGAAGAAACCCCACAGTCGTTGGCAGTCCCTTCCTGTTCTCCCCCCGTGGTCACCCTTGGCAACCATGAATCTGCTTTCTGTCTCTGTGAATTTACCTTTTCTGGACATTTCCTACAAATGCAGTATTTGTCCTTTTGTGTTTGGCTTCTTCCCCTAAGTATCCCATTTTCAGGATTCATCCATGTCATACCAGCTGTGGGGGCTTTGTTCTTTCCCATGGCTGAATAATGTTCCATCACAGGAACAGACCACATTGTGTTTATCCATTCAAGCTGATGGGCAGTTTAATGCGTTTCACAAATTGAACAGCTCATGGACACAGAGAGGGAGCACATAACTCCCCACAAGCCCACTCATGCCCCGTCTCAGTAGCTATAAGCCCCAAGACCCCAGGGACAACTGCTTACTGCCCTGACTTTCGACAGCTGGGCAAGGTTCTGCTTCCCCTTGTCTTAGGGAATCACACAGCATGTGCGCTCCTGTCTGGCTCCTTTTGTTTGATGCTGTTTGGTGAGATACACCCAGACTGTCTGTTGTTGTAGTCAGTCCATTCTCCCTGCTCTGGGGGCTTCTCAAACTCTGCGGACCACACCTTGCAGGAGGGAGCACCTTGCTTCACAAGGACACACCTTTGTGTAGCTAATGGACGTGGTCCTTAGGGATGAGCTATCCTATCTGGGGGTCACACTTGGCTTCTGTCACCAGCAATACGGCAAAACAGAATTGAGCTGTGTGATCTGCGGCAAATACAAACCAGATTTTGCAGCCCTGGGTTTGCCAAAAAGAATGCAAAATGTCTCATGGATCATTTATTACATGAATTACATGTCAGGTCATGATAGCGTTTTGGAATAGTCTGGGTTACGTAAAATAGGTGGTTATAATTAATTTCTCCTGTTTCTCTTCACTTCTTTAAAGGTAGCTACTGGAAATTTAAAAAATGATGGTACATAGCTCCTGTTATATTTCTGTTGGACAGCACTGCCTTAGAATGGTACTCTTCATGGGTGCTACATGCTCCAACCTTTTATGTTCTGTTGTAGCTAGTTTGTTTTGGCCTACAAAATTAATTTTGCATATGTAAAAAGGCAATTCTGGAGGACCTCCTTAACGCCAGGCCCTGTGCTAAGCCGGATGAGGAAAGGGGGCAGAGAGGGGTCGGGGACGGGGCACAAGGTCACCCACTGGTAGGTGTTAAGGGCTGGGACCAGGATCTGGGTCTAGGTGTTCACCACTTCCTGCCACAGCCTCCCCTTTCATTGCTCGGTTTGGGTTTGACTGGGGCTTTCTGGGTAATTCTTGTCTTTTAATGCCTCAGGGTTTCTAGATCTTCAACTATGACACCTGGTAAGGGACCATTATCAGGCCCTTTATGGATAGGGAGACTGATGCTCAGACAGGTGAATGATGTGCCCAGGGCCCATAAGGTTGCACTCATTGGTCTGTCCTATGAGTCCCCCCGCCCCCCGCTCACTCACCTACTACCATGATGTTGAACTCAAACCCCATCTTCATGGCCTTGATCTTCAGTTGGTCCAGCACGGCATCAATGCCCACATAGCCAAGCGTCTCGTAGGGTGGGGTCCTGGGGCTGGAGGGTCTTGATGAGCAGGGGGAGGGGGACTGTCTCATGGGTTCCATGGGGCCAAGGACACAGCAATGCCTGTCATTCAGGTGGGTGGGAAGAAGGGGGTCACTGGGGCCCCAGAGAGAGACCCCTGGATTCTCATTTCTGGACTCTGGCTCCTGAGCTCTGTTGCCAGGCACCCCCTACACATGATACCCCAAAATCTACCCATCCTCCACATCTCCATGGCTCAAGGGCCTTGGGGTGAGGTTCCTGGAAGAGCTGCCTTTCAAGGGAGGCTGAACCCTTCCCTGAGATGCACAAGCCCACGAATCTGTTCCTCCCCCACCAAACCCCTCCCCCAGCTTCTTCCCACCCCCACCCATGGTCCAGGCAGGATACTTGCTCGGCTACTCCCCACCACCTCCTGCAGAATGTGACCAGCCTGGCAAAGCCCAGGGTCTGGACCCGTGGTGACAGAGAGAAAGGGAGAAGCAGCTTTTGTGTGGCACCTGATGACCTTGGGACTCTGAGGGAGCTTCAGGAGGCTGTTTTGTCCTGGCAGACCCTGGTGAGTGTGGTGAGGGAGATGGGACAGGGTGACAGTTAACTGAAGAATCCGAGCTCCACCCCTTTCCCCTCAAGGAGGTGGGGGGTGAGGCGGGGGCTCCTCTACAGCAGGGAGCTGAAGTCAGGGACAGGTAAGATCCTCCAAGGTCCTTTCTGAAAACTACCCTAAATCCTTACAGTGACCCCTGCTTCCTGTTATATATACAGGAGCCCAGGGCCTCTGGGCAGTTCCCTCACCCAAGGTCACCTAACTGGGCAAAGCAGGCTTCAGCCGGTCCCTCTGATTTCCAAATTCATATCCCTTAACCCCTCTGCTGGGAGAAGCCAACCGGTGATCCATAGCCGGAAAGCAGAATATCTGTGTGTCCTCTTCAGTCTGTCCACTGCTGGTGCTAGCCCTGAAAATCCAAAGACTGATCTAGGAAACGGGTTGCCCCACACGTAGTCTGCGTATGTTGCTCTGGGGGCTCTAAGGTAGTAGCTTGTTTAATAATCATCTCGGCACCGTGGAGCCGGCGCTGTTACACCCTCCAGTTTACAGAGAGGGTCTGAACCAGGTGTTCAAGGTCACCTAGTGAGGAAGCGGAAGGGTGGGTGGGATCTGAGTCCACGTTCTCACCTTCTAACGCCTCTTCTCTTGTTCACAGGAACATCTAGAATTCCAGGGTGTCTTAGAGAATGAAAGCCCCGGTGATTCTGGTCCAGCCCACAGCTGATGAGCTGCCCTCTGTAGCTGGGCCATGAACTCTCCAGTTTGCCGTAGTCCTCACCCCTCCCTAAAGTGTCCCTGATAAGATGTTTCTTATACCAAGAGCTGGCTCAGCTCTTTCCCACCTGTTTCCTGGCGTGCGAGCAGTCCTCAGTAGTGCTGGCAAACATTTTCTCTGAAAGCCTGTGTGTCATAACATCTCCGTGGCATGTACCCTTCAGCCCTGTTGTCTGAGTGGGAAAGCAGCCACAGACAGGCAAAGGGTGTGGCTGTGTGGCCATAAAAGTATTTACAAAAGCAGGAGGCGGCCTGCTGACCCTGCTCTGCCTACGGGAACTCACCCAAGTCTGCCCCAGTCCACTCACCTCCACTGTCCTGAGCCCCAGCCAGCCTTCTGTCCCTCTCTACCCAGGCCCTTCTGCTCCCCCACCTTCTATACATCTATAAGGCAGAGGCTCAAACTTCACCTTCACAACTTGAGGCTGGGCAGGGCCTGTGGCGGGAGGACTGAGCAGAGCCTGCCCTGGAGCAGAGAAATCTCTCAAGCTGTCAGTCCCCAGCTCTGGAGGGATACAGGAGCCTGGCTTCCTCCTCAAAGCGAATGAGAATGTTATGTGTGGACGACTGAACAGTAATGGGGACTGCTGGACTGGCCCTGAGCAGGAGGAGATCTGGCCTCTGGAAATGTCCCTTAAGGAAGTAAGCCACTCTGGAGAGAACACCCCTCCCCCTGCCAAAAAATCACATGTGAGTGGCAGTAGGGTTCTGAACAATTTGTGGGGGGGAAGCGAGGCTCAGTAGGTGGCCACTCTCACTGCAAACGAGATGATCAGGTTTACAGAAAGCAGCAGTCACCTGCAAGGTGCCCTTGCCTATGCAGATTGCGAAATGCCCAGGGTAAAGTGATCTGAGCAGTATGAGCCTGGCCGCTGAGCCCAAAGGTATACAAAGAACAGAAGACTGGGGGGGATCACACCCACAATTTGGGTGAGTAACACACGGCCATCTAGTGTGTGTTTCCAGAGCGTCTCATCGGGCTAAGAAGTGTTAATGTGGATTATTCCGTTCGGTCTTAAGATGAGAAGGGGGATGCTATGTATATACCCATTTTACAGAAAAGGATACTGAGGCAAAGATGATCAGGGATTGTGCCCCAAGATCACACACCGGTGGGCAGTAAGGACTGAGAGCAGGATCCAAGTCTGGGGGGTCTAACCCACGTGAAATATGTCCTGCCACATGACCCCCCCATCATTGCTCTGCTTGGGTCTGGGGGCTTTCATGGGGGTTTTTATTTTTTAACAGCTTAAAATGTCCCAGATTTTCTTTAATGAAAAGGTCTGGGGCACCTGGGTGGCTCAGAGGGTTAAGCCTCTGCCTTCGGCTCAGGTCATGATCTCAGGGTCCTGGGATCGAGCCCCACATTGGGCTGTCTGCTCAGCAGGGAGCCTGCTTCCTCCTCTCTCTCTCTCTCTACCTACCTTCCTGCCTACTTGTGATCTCCCTCTGTCAAATAAATAAATAACATCTTAAAAAAAAAGAAAAGAAAAGGTCTTACCTCCCCACCCCCACCATGGGGAGGTCTTACTTTCATAATGGGAATGAAAAACAAGAAACAAGGGTCTGGATGGGAAGTCTAAGGGTCAGGGGGGAGAGGAGTGGACAGAAGGCCTCTTGCCCACCCAGCCCAGCCAAATGGTGGGGGGACAGGGGCCACAGCTGCAGGCCCCAGGCGGCAGGGGCAGAAGGAGAGAATCTGAAGCAGATTCTATACTAAGCACAGAGCCCGAGGCACGGCATGGAGCTCACTTTGGGGCTCAATCTCACAACCCTGAGATTATGACCTGAGTTGAAATCAAGAGTCAGATGATCAATCAAATGAGCCACCCAAGAGCCCCAGTGCTTTCCTCTTTTTAAAAATTGAGGTAAATGGTGGCTCGGTCGGTTAAGCATCTGCCTTCGGCTCAGGTCATGATCCTGGGGTCCTGGGATCGAGCCCTGCATCGGGCTCCCCACTCAGCGGGAAGCCTGTGTCTCCCTCTCCCACTCTCCCTGCTTCTGTTCCTTCTCTCGCTGTCTCGCTTTCTGTTAAATAAATAAATAAAATCTTTAAAAAAAATTTGAGGTAAAGGGGCTCTGGGCTGGCTCAGTCAATAAAGTGTGCAACTCTTGGACTCAGGATGTGAGTTCAAACCCCATGTCAGTGTAGAGCCTACTTAAAAATAAGGAAGTATAGGCATCTGGGTGGCTCAGCGGGTTAAGCCTCTGCCTTTGGCTCAGGTCATGATCTCAGAGTCCTGGAATCGAGCCCCGACTTGGGCTCTCTGCTCGGCGGGGAGCCTGCTTCCCCCTCTCTCTCTGCTTACTTGTGATATCTCTCTCTCTGTTAAATAAATAAATAAAATCGTTTTTAAAAAAATAAGTAAATAAGTAAAATTGAGGTAAAATTCACATAAAATTAACCATTATCTGTTCTTTTAAAAAAAGATTTATTTACAGAATACCTGGGTGTCTCAGTCCTTAAACGTCTGTCTTGGGCTCAGATCATGATCCTGGGGTCCTGGGATTGAGCCCTGCATCAGGCTCCCTGCTCTGCGGGAAACCTGCTACTCCCTCTCCCACTCCCCTTGCCTGTTTCCCTCTCTCGCTGTCTCTCTCTCCATCAAATAAATAAAATAAAATAAAATAAAGATTTATTTAAGTATTAGAGAGAAACAGTGGGGTGCGGGAGGATCACAGGGAGAGAATCTTCAAGGAGATTCCCTGCTGAGCATGGAGCCCAACTCGGGGCTCAATCCCAGGACCCCAAGATCATGCCTTGAACCAGAACCACGAAGTCGGACGCTCAACCGACTGAGCCACTCAGGCACCCCCTCTCCCAACGTTATCCGTTCTTTCTTTTGAGCAGATAGGTGGCAAACCAGAATTGAGTGCATTCACAATGTCATAATGCCACCACCCCTGTCCTGTTCCCAGACATGTTCATTACCCTAAAGGACACACTAAACACTCACTCCCTCCCCCCCACCCCGAGTTCCCCATCCCCTGGCTAACGCTAGTCCCTGGATGTGCCTGTTCTAGATGTCTCCCAGAAACAGAACCCCACTCTGTGTGGCCCTTTGAGTCTGGCCTCTCTCACCGTGCGGCATGTCTTTGAGGGGCATCCGTTTTGTGGCAGGTGTTAGGACCTCATTTTTCTGTGTGGCTGAGGAAGGGCCCAATATGGACAGATCACATGGGCTGTTCCCACCTTTTGGCTCTCGAGATGAGTGCCGCTGTGAAAACATTTGTGCCCAAGTCTTTGAGAACCTGTTTGCAGTTGTCTTGGGTCTACACCTGGGAATGGAATAGCTGGGCGTTTGCTATCACCGCATGTGACCTTTTGAGGCACTACCTGAATGCTTTCCATAGTGGCTGCAGTGCTGTCTCCTTTGGCAATAACACTCCGGTTGCTTCAGAATGACCCTGCCTCTTGCAACAGGGCTTGGAGACGTCGGAATGGGATGGAGGGGTTGTAGGGACCCAGGGCAGGAGACCCTAGAATATGGTGGTCAAGGGCTCTGGGGTCTGAGTGCCTGGGTCCCAGTTCTGGCTTCTCTGCTCACTCTGGGTATGGCCGGAAGGATCATGCCCCCCCAAAGATGTTTTCATCCTAATCCTTGGAACCTTGGAGCAAATATGTTAACTTACCCAGCAGAAGGGACTTTGCAGACGTCATTCTGATCATGAGGTCATCCTGTGGGCTGATGTCATCACAGGGGTCCTCGTCATAGGGAGGCCAGGAGGGTCGGGGCCGGAGAAAATGAGGCTGGAAGCAGAGACCCGGATGGACGAAGGGACAGGCATGGCCACTAGGAGCTAGAAAAAGCAAGGAACAGATTATCCTCTAGAGCCTTCAGAAGGATCACAGCCCTGCTGTTGTTTCAGACTCTGACCTCCAGAACCGTGAGACAATAAATTTGGATTGTTTCAAGCCGCTAAGTGCAGGGGTGATATGTTCTAGCAGCAACATGAAATGAGTGCATCAGGTGTGTGACTCGAGCTGGTTGCTAGACTTCTCAAGGCGGCGCCTTTCCTATCTGTATGTGGGGAGAACGGGAACAGCCCCTTCAGGATTGCCACAAGGACACATCTGGTAGTGGATGTACAGCAGTCTGCTTGGTCTTCAGCCTAGCTGAGACGTTGTCCCCTGCTAGACCACAAGCCCCAGAAATGTGTCCACTTGGGGCAGGGCCAACCTCAAGTGCTGAGCAGTCTTGGGCCCTTGGTGGGCCTGGGATGTGTGTGTGCTGAAGGAAGGGAGAGTGAGAGCTGCCTCTGTGGTCAGTGTCAGGCCCGCAGGTCCCCAAGTCCCGGGGGAAGAGCTCGTTTGAGAGGACAAGCATCTTCTCTTCAGGATTAATGTGAAGATTAGAATACAGCAAATACGGACACAGAAGACTTCTAGTACGGTGCTGGTAAATGCCACCTGCATTTGGATGTGGAAATGGAAAGGGATGTGGGATGTGGAATGGAAACCACCTTTCCCTCCCTCCCGTCTTCACTCATGAAGTCCACAACGGCCCAGGGCACACTGTGTTCCAGGCTGCTTGTCTGATCTACTGAAAAAACATGAAAAATCCCGGAAGGAAGAGGGTTTCGGGGCCCGTGGCGCCCTCCGTGGGTCCTGCAGCACCTGCTGCTGCGGGGAGGCTGTGAGCACACCTGCTAGGGCACAGGCCCCGCCCTCTGGAGTCTGGCTGCCCCCTGGGAAGGGTGGGACCGGTTGCCAAGGTGCCAGGGCCTCAGGCGGCACCTATCGCGGATCCGGAAGCAGGAAATAGTTGGTGTTTTCAGGACCTGGGACCTGCCTGGCTGGGGGAGCTCGGAGGCTGGTGGGGGTTTGGGGTGGGGCTGCCCGGGGGGAGTGGGAAGGGACAGGGCAGGGGCTGAGGGGTGGTGTGGGAGGGGGCAGGTGCAGGGCAGGGGCTGGACTGCGGGAGGCCTGGATGCCGCCCAGTCCCAGAGAACAGGGTTCTGAGGCAGCCCCGGGGGGCCGGGGCAGGTGGCACCCAGAGGCCTCGAGCGGAGATGGACTTGGCAAAAGACCTGGAGAAAGAGCTGGAGACCACAGCCCAGGAAGTGCTGGGGAAACTCAGGAGCGGTGAGCTGTTCCAGTCCAACTGGGACACTGCTGCCTTCATCATCTTCCTCATCTTCCTCGGTGAGTGTGGCCCTGGCCTCTGGCCCCTGGCCCCCCCTTGGCCTCCTGTCCTAGGCCTGGCCGAGGGCCTTATCTGGACACCCATTCCACCCCCAGGCACCGTGTTGCTCCTGCTGCTGCTGGTCTGTCTCCACTGCTGCTGCCACAGCTGCTGCAGCCGCCGCGCCTCCAGACCCCGGAAGGTGAGCCCCGGGAAGGTGAGGCCCGCCAGCGGAGGCAGCAGCCTGGAACTGCACTGTGGAGAGGGGGTTGCTGGGGCTCCTGTGGAGAGGGGCCAGCTGGGCACACACGAGGAAAGCCCGGCCAGCCCCGTGCTTCTTTTGCAGGAACACCGCAGGGGAGTGGATAACTTGGCCCTGGAACCTTAACGCAGCGAGCCCCCAATCCCCCCCCCTCCCGTCCGTGTCTCCTGCTGGCAACAGTGCTGATGACTCGGTTGTCTGGAACTTGAGTCTGGAGTGTGTTCTGAGCTTCCCTTCAAGGGGTGGGCCGTCTGGGCACTCACTGCTTTCTCCCGATGCCCACCTGCTCCCCCACGGCTTTCAGCGGGCTGGACTGTCGCTCTAGGTCACACAGCTACTGCTGACAGGAGGGGAAGCTGGGCTCCAACTCAGTGGCCCGAACCATGAGGCCGAAACCTTGTCCCCAGCCCACTCAGTCCCTTGGCAGCCTGGAGGACCCCCTCAAGGGTGGGACAGGAGGCCAGGGGCTCCGTCGTTGGGTATCCCACCCAGGTGCTAATGATCAGGGATCCCCAACTTGGTCCTCACTCAGATAGACAGACAGACGGACAGACAAGACGCTCCAGGTAAAGTCAGATGATCTTTATTTCCTGGAGGCCTTGTCAAGGATGCGGAGCAAACACATTCAAGGGCACCACAGCGAGGCCGTGGATGGTTCCGTCTGCCCTCCTGATTCCCAGCTTAGGGCCCTTGCCCACTCCTCACCCTCCAACAGAGGGGAGAGTACGGTTGCCCGTCACGATCCTGGGGCAGGTCAGAAGGCAGAAAGAGGAAGGAGGAGGAGAGCCCTGGGCCTGGCGCCACCCCAAGTCCAAAGGTTCCCGCTGAGAAGGGAGGGCAGGGTTTGGAATGTGGGCCACCTCTGGGCTCTGCCTTCCTGACCACCCCCCCGTAAAAGAAAAAGCAAGCCAGCATCCCTGTCTCTCCGTGCTTCCAGTGCTCATTTCAATCTGTGCAAATGTGATGGGCAGGATGGGGCAAAGAGAAATAAATAATAGCCCATGCTGCCTGGTTCTGGCTCTGGCCAACGTTCCTGGGGGGGATGGGTGATGGGGACAGGCTCTTGGGTGCTCTGCTCAGAAAGGCCTGTAGCTCCAGTAGCTGGAGAACACGGAGATCTAGGGAGAGAGGAGGGGGGACATGGTAAGTGGAGATATTAGGTGGCTTGGCCCCTACTATAGCCTGTGACCCAGGTTCAAGGTCGTTCGGGGGCAATGTGTCAGGGAGAGGGTATTGCTGCTCAGCAACACCGTGGCCCATCTGCTCGTGTGTGCAGAAGGTACAGAGAACCTGAAGATTTGAGGGTGCTTTGGAAGTGTGACAAGAGCCCCTGGAATCCCTCCAAAATGAAATGACTTAGTAGCCTAGTATCTGCTGGCCCCATCTGTCTGAGAGGACCGCCCCGCACCCACAGTCCCCACAGCCCACCTTATCCTTGAGCTGCTGGCAGAGCTGCAGGGACACAGTGAAGAAGACTAGGGCGTCGTTGAGCCACGGGATCACACACTCCACCTTGTGCACGTGGCTCACCTCCAGGCGCTGGGAGCCCCACTCGCTGGAGGGAGAAAAGGAGGGTCCCTGGGGGTGGCCTGATTAGCCTGGTCCCCCGGCCCCCAAGATGTGGAAGGTTGGGGCGGGCAGGGAGCTGCAGGGCACCATACTTACAACATGGCCCCGGGGCTGTGGAGCACGGCGCCTCCAGCGGGGCGGAAGTTCTAAGCAGAAGAGCATCAGACCCAGTCAGGCCCGAGAGGCTGCAAGGCACTTAGGGGTGAGGGGGCGAGTGGGGTCCTCCTCACCTTGGTGGAATTGGGCTGCAGGACGTGCAGCTGGTACACGGTGAGGCAGAGCTTATTGAGGTTGATGTAGACATTGACGAGCAGGTCGGAGGGCAGCGCTGGGGCAAACATCCGCTGGGGACAGGGACCGGGCAAGCCGGTGGCATGAGGGCCAGGCAGGCACAGCTTCCCCAGGACTGCCTGGGGGACCTTATGTCCCAGCCCATGGACGGGGGCTTCCAAACTCTTCCCAGGTACTCCGGGGAGCTTCCTGCACCAGGCTTGGGAACCACTGACCCAGACCCGGGGTATTTGGGGGATGCAAGATGGAGGCCCAGAAAACTGCATAGACCTATGCCTTCAACTGACAACAGTTTGGGGTTTCCAGGACCCCATCACACCCCTGTGTCCCTCCCAGGGGCAAGCTGGGCTCCTTGGTGGGGATTCCCTCTCCCGGAGCAGGGGCTGGCCTAAGGCACTGACCGTGAGGCCACTGGCAGCGATCTCAGGCAGAGTAAGGGTGGCTGGCGTGGTGAGCCGGTTGCGGGCTCTGGTCAGCTGCAGCATCACAGCGTCCATCAGCTGCGGGGAGGTGGCTGGTCACAGCTGCTGCGGGGGCAGCCCCCACCCTCTCACATCAGGGAAGGACCAAGTCATGGTAGCGCCCAGCTCCTGCCTGTGTGGTCCCACTCTCACGGCCTGAACCCCCATCATGTGGGGCTTGTTTAAGGGGCAGATGTTTGGGCTCCAGCTGCGGGCGGGAGACAGGATGTCTGCACTGTTGACCATCTGCACAGGAAGTTCTACCGCATGGGGTCCCGGGTGCTGGTCCAATGGGGAATGGAAGACGGAAGCTCCCTGGAGTTACTCTCAGGGGCATGAGGGCTTTGTGGATGGGGTTGCAGGCAGTGAAGGAGCTTAGAGGAAGGGGCCTTAATCCAGGCTGGGTGCAAGGAGCCAAGGGAGGCTTCCTGGAGGAGGTGATAGGATGGGTAAGTTGAGGTCCTAAGGTGGGCACCAGCCCCGTTTTCAAAAGTAAAGCTCCAAAGTGGTAAAGTCACATAGCTATTCAATGGTGGAACCATCTGGAACTCATCCTTTTCCTTTGACAAGACCAAAGCTCTGGCCAGAACTCCTCAGAGCCCCAATTTCCACTGCTTCCAGATATTGTCATGGAAATGGGACTGGGGGTGACCTGGCTTCTAGGAAAGGGAAATTTTGGGTGGAGGCCTGGAGGCTGCACCGCCTACACCCAGGGTGGTGGACTGGGTGTCCTAGATGTATTGGGAGGGACCTCAGTTCATCTAGTTGTAAGTTTTCATAGAGGACCCAGAGGTCCAAAGAGGGCAACTGAATCACCTAAGTCAGGGACAGAGCTAAAGCATGAATCTGAGGCGTGTCAATGCAGCCCACCCCTCCACACCGTGTGAATTCACTTTGCGAATTACAAGGCTTTCTGTCCGTCTAGGAGGGCTACTACTTCCTGAGCATTTGCCAGGGGCTGCTTTGCCTGCATCATCACAACTGCCAGTCACGACACCATGGCACCCTTTTGTAGGTGAGGCTGTTGAGGCACAGAATGGCTAAGAGAGTAACCTGGGGCTGCACAGCTCAGTGGAGCCCTGGGATCAGAGCCAGGTCTGTGAGTCATTTGACTGACTGCATACACACATCTATCGAGAGCTGATGGGGCGACCATCGGCTGCACCTGAGGCTGTTGGGCGCAGAGCTCTCCAGGGGCCTGGTCAGGGGTCAGGACTAGGAGTAGGGATCCTGCTTCTCCTGCTCCTGCAGGCAGCTCACCTTGAGGACCTCTGCTCCTGTCCTGAACTGGTAGCTTTCATCCCGGTTGGCGAGGAGGTAAATGGCCTGGCTTACGTGGTTCCTGGCATCCTGGATCTGAAAAAAAAAAAAGCCCACTGCAAGGTCAGTGGGCTGGGCCTCAGGAGGAAGAGAAGCCAACTTCAGAGTAGCCACAGTGTCCAGGGCCCCCGATTACAGGGCCTCACTCTGATGGACTGTCCTCCTGGGAGGGCTGGGGTTGGTCTCAGCTGCCTGCCCCTCTCCACCAGCTGTCCTCTCTGTGCTCACTGAAAGCCAGGCCCTGCCTGGGTGCTGGGCATACGGCACAGACCGGCAGGCCTGCCACAGCTCACCTTCTAAAGGAGGACAGATAATAGCAGAGCAAAGGCACAAGAGGACAACACACTGAGTGACTTGCGTAAGGACAAAAGGGTGACTCTGCAGGCTGGGGGAGGAGGAGCCTCTTTAGATGGATGTCAACGGAGGCCCAAGGGAAGTGCCTCTTGAGCATCACCCAGTGAAGAATAAAGCAGTGAGAGGCCTCCAGGCACAGCTATAAGCATGGGCAAAGGCCCTGAGGTGGAGGGGCAGGGTCCAATCACAGAGGAGTGTGGACTTTGTCCCCAGGAGCCATTGGAAGCCCCTGGAGGCTCTGTGAAGGGGAGTTCCCTGTGTTTCCCACTGGGGCCCAGAGGCCTACAGACAGAGCAGGTTCCCACCTCCCTCCAGGCTAGACTCTGGAGTCCCAGGCACTGCCTGCCCCAGCTTTGCTGCTAGGCAACAACTTCCCAGGCTTGCGGCAGCCTTAAATCCCCCTTGGCCACCCTAGGAGGCCTCAGTGCCACTCAGGCCTGCCCCTGCCTGCCCTTGTGGCTTGAGCCCTGGCAGGAAAAGGGCCTGATTACCTGTTGCAGCTTCCACTGCTTGTCCTCTCGGAAGGCAAAGTGCAGTAGCTGGTTGTTCCGGGGAATCTTCAGATTCACGTCCTGACGAGCAAGAGCGTATAAGCAGGAGGACCCCTCTCCTGCTTATGGCCACTCTGAGCCCTTGAGCAGGGGGCAGACATGGCACGAGTGTGGTAGCTCAGGCCCCAGCCAATCCACAGGGCAGAAAGTCTCCCATCCTCCCTGGCACTTGGGGTGTGAACAGGGAGATCAGGAGACAGGAACTCAAGCCCAAAAGGAACCACAAAGAAATGCAAGGGAACAGAGACAGAAAGGGGAAGCTGGGAGGAGGTGGTGTGACTGTGGGCAGAAAGGGAGCATGGGTACAGGCCAATGGACTGAACACCCACTACTGGAGGAGAGGCACCTTCCCCCATATCTCGGTGCCTAGCACAGACGGAGCTCAGATGTTGGCTGATTCCACTTTGAATTGGGGCCAGCCTAATCCCTCCAATGCCCACGCTTCACTGGGCCCAGACTCAGGGCTAGGCCATGTGCAAAGCATCCCCCTTCCTGCACCTCTCACTGAAGACACACACCAATTCCAGAGGAGGTTTAGTGGGGTGGGTTGTTATTTTACAAATGAGGAAACTGAGGCACAGAGAGGTCAAGGATCCTACCCAGGGCCACAAAGCCAACAGGTAAAGGCAAAGCTCAGCAGGAGGCCCCCACACTCTTCCCCACTGGATCCTCCAGCAGCAGGGAAAGGGAAGAGGGGCTGGGGGACTCACCGCCTGGCTCAGCGCGTCCCCTTGCAGAGTCAGCACGCCCTTCACCTGGTCTGTGCTGCAACACGCGGGGGTCAGAGCAGTGCCTGCGGCTGCCCTTTCCCACCACCTCACCCTCCCAGCAGGTTGCCCCTGCTGTCACAGGATGGCCCAGGCTGCCCCACAGCACACCCTCTACATGTTGGGGCTGAAATCAATCTGCATGGCAGGGTCTTGGCAGTACAGCCTCCCCTAGAGAATATCCCAGGTGTCCCCCTCACAAGCAGTCCATCCCTCCTGTTCCTGCTCAGCCCTGGCTCACCTACAGCTGCCGAGGATGAAGTTCTCTTGCTTGGCAGGCCCCTCGGTGCCTGCACCAGAGCATGGCAGAGTGAAGCGGAGCGAGGCCTCCTGGAGGGGCAGAGGGGAGTGGAGTAAAGTTGACCCAATCCAGCTCACCTCTCTTTCCAGAAGCCCCATTCCTGGGTTGGCTAGGGGAGGGACAAAGTAGGCTAGTTTTCTAACCTCCAGGGCACCTTCCCATTTCTCTGGCCCTTCCCCCACCACCTGAGTTTCAGGTCCTACCAGAGTGGATAGCTGTTCCTTTCACATTCCCTGGATGCCTACCGACTGCCCAACTCAGGGATATAGAACAGAGATGACCTCCAGGCTGGGTTAAGATGCTCCAATGTGGGGGAGCAGAGTCAGGGAAGGACGGAACTCATGGTAACTAGAAATTCTGGCGATAGCAGGCAATGCCTGGACATTTTTGTGAGTTGACTTGTCTTCGCAACAGCCCTGTGACGCCAGTACTGCAATCTCGTTCTTGCGAAAAGGAGGCCCCATGAGGTTGAGTAAGGTGCTGAAGACCTTGAGATCACAGCTTCAAAGGAAGCCTTCCTTGAACCCAACCCTGACCGCCCAGACCCCCCCAGCCAGGGGCTCATTCCAGGCCCACCCCACCACGCTCACACGGCTGCTCGTGATTAAGTGGGCAATCACATAATGGTGCCTCCACCGTACGCCAAGTCCACTGGGGCAGGGCCTGGTCTGCACAACGCGCGTCGCGTCCACAGCAGGCGCTCGGGAGGCAGGCGCGGCGCCCCGGGAAGGAGCCGCAGCCGGGCCGGCCCGCCAGAAGCCTTACCTTGAGGATGTCCTGCAGCTGCCTGAGCACGGCGTGGACCTCGTCGTGCAGCAGCCAGCGGAACTCCTCCTCCTGCGGAGACAGGCCAGCGGTCAGTCGCCCGGGCCCGCGGGCCCCCGCCCCGCCCCACCCCACCCTGTCCCACCCCGTCCGCGCGCCTCACCAGCACCGCTCGCTCCGCCGCCGTCGCTGCCATCGCGGTCGCCATCGCCGCTGCTCGCCACCCAGGGACCGCCACCCGCCAGCGGTCCGCCAGAGGCTCGGTCCACCCGCCGTCCGTGCGCCCGCGGCGCGCTGGCCCACCCCCGCCGCCGATTGGCTGCGCGCGCGCCCGCCCCGATCCCGGGCCCCCTCCCCCGCCTCAGACCAGCCGAGCGGGGGCTGCGAATCGAGACTGGCGACTGCGCGAACCCGCCTGCGCCGCCTCTCCCAAACCGCCGCGGGCACCTACCGCGGGCGCCGCTCCCGCTGGAGCGCGGCGGACACTTATCCCGCCCCCTCCCGGCAGTGATACGGCGCCCTGTTCCGCTTGCGCCCACTGATTGGCCAACGGGCGGCTTGTTCTCGCCGCGTCCGGCGATTGGCAGGCAGGGCGGCCTGTTCCGTGCCCTCCGCGCCCTGAGCTCTGCGGCTGGGAAGAACCGGCCGGCTGAGCTGTTCGGGCGCTCCCGACCCTCCTCCCTCCACCGCTGGGCGTGGAGGGTCTGGATGCAGGTAGTGGCCACTGCTAAGGTAATCAGTCACAGTTGCGTTACCAATAAAGGTTTTATTTTGCTTGCAGTAGCTTTTTGTTAATTGCACAAAATCATGTTTTTGCCATTTAAACATTATCACACAATCCTATTCTGAAAGACAAATGTTCATTAAAAACAAAGCAAAAATAAAAATTCACAACCTTAATTACCTAGATTTGTCATTTAAAGGAGGTTTAAAGGAAAAAAAAAAAGGGTCATGGAAGAGGGGCTTTCTTACAAGCTTTTTCACAAGTGTCACATTTTCTCCTAAAAGGGAAGGATTTCAAAACAAAGGTGAAATAGCTTAAACAGAAATACTCATAAAAAGAAACTTTACAGAATTGTCAACAATATTAAGACAACATTGACTAACCAGTTTCATTACAGTATTCTCCCCACCCCCACCCTCACCCCCCACCCCCCCCAAAGTGTCCAGCTAGGACTAGAACAGGCTTTGTGTTCAGACAGAAAAGAATTCCAAATCCCAGTGAAGTTATGCCAAAAACACGCAGCATCTTCCCTGCCCTCCCCCTATGTCTTCTGAGATCCCTTGCCTGGTTTCTGATTAGCGGAAAAGGGCCAAGGTTGAGGGGGAGGGGTCCACACCAGTGTGGTCTCACTCTGTATATTCACTAGAAATGCTGACCTGCAAAGTGTGACTTTGGAAAATGCAACCCAAGCAGAGGGAGAGAACATTGACATCCTTTAGGTGACTTCTCCTTGTTTTTACGCCACATTCCAAGCCCCTCTGGTCCCCTATCCAAGGAGAAATGTTAGGGTCTTGAGGATGTCTCAGGTCCACCTCTGAGGGTCAGATAGTTCAGATTGGGTCAGGCCCAGTTCTCTTCCCTCCTGAGAGACCCTGGGGCCCTGGAAGCATCAAAGACCATGCTTCTGGCTGAAGTGAAGATACTCGTTCCTGTTTCAAGAGCTGAGCCTAAAAAATGGCTGTTGTTGGTCAGGCTGGGTCTGGGCCAAAGAAGGGACAGAAAACACTGTCTCCACGGGAAGAAAATGAGTGAGAGAGAATGAAGAGGAAGGCAGTGGGGAACATGTGCAGGAGTAGGCCGGAGAGGGTGAGACTGCTGTGAGGGGACCCAGTTAGAGTGACTCCTGAGAACCAGGCGGGAGTCTGCAGCATAACGGAAAACAGGAAGGATCCCCTCTCCTCCCTCTTCACTCCTCCCTGGAGGCCCTCAGGATCCCCTTCCCAAGGGCTGGAATGCAAATCCAAATACTAAGAGAGCCTGGTGAGGAGTGAGCTCCCCCTACACCAAAGCAAGGAAGTCTGATCCCAGCCCAGGGCTCTGCAGTGATGGTGACTTCTGGGACAGGAGCTCAAGAGCGGCGAGGAGAGCAGGCTTCTGTGAGGCTCACCTAATGTGCTGGCGATTTGCGCTCTCCCCCGAGAGCCAGAGCCCTGCGTCTGCTCAACTTCGCCAATCTCTTTTCAGTTCACAAAGGCATTTATGGAGAGAGTTGGTTGCACATTGGTAGCTTAAACATGACAATCCTCATCAGCTGGTCACCTGAGGTTGGAGGGCCCATGAGGACCCTGTTTGGAGTCGGTGCTGGCTCATCTTGACCCAGAGCCTCTTCGTCACACGCAGGATCCAGTAGGGGGATGTGGACATAACCACAGCCTCTTTGCTCTGAGGGAAGGAAGCAGTGGAAAGGCTTCCAGTTCTTACTGCTGATTCGAGTTCCTTGAATGGAAAGGGTCTGAGATAAGACAAGCTCAGAAGGAAGGAAAAAAAAAAAAAAAAAAGCCAGGCAGCAGTTTCTGGGCAGCTTCTATCCTGGGGCGAGAGCCAGTGTGTATTGTGTATTTCTGTGTGTGTGTGTGTGTGTGTGTGTATGTGTATGAACACACAGCCACCTAGTCCCAGGCCAGTGCCCAGCTCAAGAGCTTTCCCAAAGGCCAATCCTGCTGACACCCCTCCCCTCCCCAGGACCTCCAGGGGAGGAGTGACGCTGTGTGCTGTGCTGATGGCAAGTCTCAAAGTCTGTATAAAAGGAGATGGAGACAGGTGGACTGGTCCAGAGTTAAGTCCCAGGACCCCAACCCCATGTGAGGAGGAGGGGTCAGAGGGAAGACTGGGGGGCAGGGGTGGGGTATCGAGGGCTTAGTGTATATAGGCTCGGTACACGGCAGACATGTCGTTGTCAGACTGGTCCAGTGCCTTGGCTCTTTTGTACACCTGGAAAAAAAGGAGATGGGCTCAGTCTCTGGCACAGAGCTGACTTAAAGACACAATCTGCTTTGTGGAGGTAGTTCTAGATGCGGTCAGGCAGGCAGGCTCTGGAGTCCAGGCTGTCTGGGTGCAACTCCTGGCCACCCTCCACTGATCTTGAGCGAAGTGCCTCAGTTTCTCTCTGTCTTCGTTACTACTCCTTGATGTCATGGAGAAGATAACAAGGTTATCATGAGGACTAAATGGAGCGAGGGAGGTAAAGTGCTCAGAGCATCGTTAGTAATTATAGTCATGTCTCTTTCTGCCTTTAGGGTCTCCCTGTGTTATTCTCTGGGCTGCTATCCTTGCCCTTCCCTCTGCATGGGATGCCTTTCCCTAGGCAAAGCTGGTTCCTTCCCAGTCAGCTCTAAGGCCTTCCCTGACCAGTCTATATAAAGCAGCGGCTGTACCACTTTATCCTGTCACCTTATCTTACTATTTTATTCATACTTCTGACCTTCAGAGAATTCTTGTTTAAATACCTATCTGCTTATCTTGTGCCTCCTTCCATTAAATGTTAAGCTCCACAAGGAAGGGAACGGGCAGCCCCTCACCATGTCCCCAGAGCCTAGAACAGTACTTGGCGGCGGACAGCCACTCCAGAGCCACTAGGTGAGTATTATGAACGAGCGTGAAGAGAATTAAAAAGCCATTCAAGCAGGTCAGTGTGGCGTCCAGGCACACTGAGGAAATGCAGTTGGCCACAAGGTTCCTCCCACATAGCTGCATCTTTGTCTTTTTTTTAAAACATAGTCCAGTTGAAGCCACGATAATTGAGTGTCCATTATAGCTCAGGTATAGCTGTTAGCTCAAAATGAAGGCTAAATAAAGACCGTTTCAGAGAAAAGAAAACGAATCGTTGCCAGCAGACCTGCATTACAGAGAATGCTGAAGCAAGTTCTTCCAGTTGAAAGGGAACAATATCAGAGAGAAATTCAAATCTTCAGAAAAGAATGGAGAACACTGGAAATGGTAAATTAGAGAAATATAAAATTATTTTTTCTTTTAATTAAAAAAAAATACATACGACCACTTAAAACATTCCAACATTGTCTGGTAGGTTTAGAACAAAGGCAGATGTAACACACGGGACATCTATTCCCCAAAGCAGGGGTTCTCTTGGGGCGCCTGGGTGCCTGAGTTAGTGGCTCAGAGCGGCCGACTCTTGATTTCAGCTCAGGTCATGATCACTGGGGTGTGGGATCAGGCCCCCATGTCAGGGTCCACACTCAGTGTCAAGTCTGCTTGTCCCTCTCCCTTTGCCCCTCCCAACTCATGCACGTGTGTGTGCATGCTCCCACTCTCTCTCAAAATGAATAAATAAAACCTTAAAAAAATAAAGCAGGGCTTTTCAACCTGGGGTTATTTTGCCCCACGGGACACATGGTAGTATCTACAGACCTCTTCCCAACTGAGAGGGCACTGCTGGCTTCTAGTGCTTAGAGGACAAGGATGCTACTGAATATCCTGAAATGCACAGGACCACTCCCACAACAAAATGGCAATAGTGCCCAGGTTAAGAAACCTTGCCATAAAGGAGGGCAGGTGAGGGAAATGGATCTATGTTTTATGTGAACAGGTATAATATTAACTCTAAGTGGGCCATGAAGTTAAGGGTATTGCATATTCTTGCATACTGCAATCTCTAGACCAAAGATAAAAGAGAAACAATGCATTATTAAAGAGCCAACAGAGAAAATGGCATTCTAAAAAACAGTCATATAATCCAAAAGGTGATAAAAAAGGAGGGATAGACAAAAGTCAGAAAGGACAAAGAGCAATCAAATGGTAGCTCTAAGTCCAACCACATATCACCAGACTTTTAAGACAAAGACTAAATGTGAATGGACTGGTGAACCTTAAGATCCTGAACGCTGGGCTCCAATGAGGAACCTAAATTCATGCCCTCGAGAAAGCACCACGCTCCACTGAGAAATTAACCAAAATGTCTGTTTTCAAGCCAACGAGTCCTGTAGAGCCACGGCAGAGGCAGGTCAGAAATCACAGAGCACGCCGCCAACACAAGCCACATGCAGATCCCTTCCGAAGTAACTTCAGTTAAAGACAATCGACCAAAAAAGTTCTATAAAATACACAGAGAAGTCCACTGCTTAGAGAGAATCCAAGGCAAAAGAAACAGGAGGAACCTGAAACTGTACTGCAACCTAAAAAGGTGAAGTGAGTTCCCTGAACTGCTCAGGCAGACAAGGAAGGGACAGGAGACTGATTACACTTTATGAAAGGCCAAGTCTGAAAAGAGCACAACTGTGTTTCTTTACTTCTTCACTGGAACAAGCCACTTGAGACTTCTATTTAACTTGAATCGAATGTGTATCCTCTTAAAGTTCCTAGAAGATACAGCCTCTAAAAATAAATCAATTAATGTGTTTTGTGTTTTATACAAAATATGGTTTTGATTGTAACTCTACAGTAATGAAATACTGCTCAGCTTTTTTAAGGCGTCCCTTCTGTCAGGCTGAGGAAGATGACCTTCTCGACAACTCTTTCTGGGGCCCCTGGATGGCTCAGTTGGTAGAGCACCCAACTCCTGATCTCAGGGTCATGAGTTCAAGCCCCACAGCAGGTATGCAGATTACTTAAACTTATTTAAACAAATAAACAACCCCCTCCCCAACCCAACTGTTTTCAGGAAGTGCATATGTAGGTGCTGTGTTGTCACTCAAACAAATGTTAATGACCAACACTCCAATTAACAGGCAGATACTGTCAGAATGCATACAAATGCAAGCCCCACTGACAGGCTCTACACTGAGGATACCACTTAAATATAAAGACACAACTTGAAAGTCAATGAATGAAAAAAAGATATACCATGTACACAGCAGCAGTTACGGTAAAACCAGGCAATAGGCTTCAAGACAAAGGTCAGGAGGGACATTCCATAATAATTAAAGGCCAAATTCATCAGGAAGACATGACCATCACAAATGGCTAAAAACCCAAACACAAGAGTTTCAAAGATAACAGAATTAAAGGGAAAAACAGACAATGCTACAATCATAGCTGGAGATTTTAGTATCTCTCTTTCAGCAACCAAAAGAACCAGAGAAAAAGGCCAATAAAGACGATCTGAAAAACCACTACCTAACCTTGACCTAACTGATTATCGGCAGAACACAGCAGCTGACAAGTGGAGAACAGTCTTCCTAAGTGCACACGGTACGCCCACCAAGACAGACCATTTGCTAGGCTGCAAAACAAGTCTCAATAAATTTAGAGTTAAAGATCACACAGGATCTGTTTTGTAACCACAATAGAGATCCATCAGTAATCACTAACTATTAGATTCGCAGGACAACTCCAATTATCTGACTGATGCACTTTTAAGTAATCCGCAGGTCAATGAAATCACAAGGGTTACAAGTAAGAAGGGCTCAGAAGGGAATATATGCTTTTAAATGCTCCGGTCTAGAATCAATGACCTGAGCTTCCATTCAAAGGTGAGACACAAAGAGACACAAAGCAAAGAGATGGGAGGAAGCCTAAAAGCAAAGGGAAGACTGTCAGATCAGGCCTCTTGCAGTTACCTCATTGGCTGCAGCTGCCATAGGAGTAGGATGGTTGACGGCATCCCCCAGGGCAATGGCTAAGCGGAGATCCTTCTGAATGTACTTCAGGTAGAAATCGGGCTTAAAGTTCCCTTGCAGGATATCTGAGGAGGGAAAGCCACGTAACAGAAGAATTAAATGGACCCAAATTAAGAAACTATCTGCTGGACCATCAGGGCTCAACATCTAGCATTTCTTCCCTCTTGGACAATGAAGAAACCAGTCCCCAGCCAGTACCCCCAAATCCCATCTGCCATGTCTCTGGATCCCTCTGACAGAGGGCATGGAGGGCATGGACTGACCAGAGAGGGTGACTCTTTCACACCAGTCAGCCCTTGAAGAAGAGAATGCTCTGTGACAGCAACCTGACCTGGTTTCTCAGCCCCAGTCACAACTAAAATGCAAGAAGAGAGGCCAAAGGCAACTCACTTTGGCACTTCTGGTCCAGGAAGATGCTGGCCAACTGTCCCTGATTGAGGATGTCCAAGAGTGTCTGCTGGGACTGGCCTGTTACTTGGGCCAGGGTTAACCCCTCAGCGATGGTGGCCATGAAGCTTCCCTGTACCATGTTCACAATCAGCATCATCTTGGCTGCATTGCCAACCTCACCTGGCCAGGGCAGAGAATCACGGTCACTTTCCAAGAATTCCGAGGCAAGGGACTTTCTGCCCACCCTCATCCCTGCTCGGACCCACCTCTACACCCAGGGGAGGCCCCATTCACCTGCCCCTGACAGAACTGGCTCTGACCCTTCGGGCTCTTCCTCCTTCCAGGCACTGACTGTGCAAGTCAAAGGAAACCTTCCCACGGGGGCCCCAGGCAGAGAGGCCGTGCGGGATTGACGCAGTCATCAGTGCAGTCTAGAGGGGATGTGGCCCACCCAGCCTCCGGGCCTGCAGTGGCCCGACAGGTGGGCAGGCGTGTTACCTAGAAAGAAGGAGGTCTTTCCCATTGCCTGGAAGCAGCTGCTGCAGTCCTCATACAAGCCCCTGTCTCCGGCTGCTAAGATCACCAACATCCCATCATTAGACAGCTGCTGATTCCCTGAGACTGGGGCTTCCAGAAAGCGGCCCCCCCTGGACACAATCACCTAGAAAGGAAAGTCACAGCTTCTGAAGACCTTGCCTCTCACGGGTATTTCAAGTGGAAACACCTGGCCCTCCACACTGAGCCCCCAAACAGGTGTCTGAACTTTATGCAGTAAACAGGGAAGAGGGGGTCTCCCCAGAGACTCCCACTGACTCAGAATTTCTTGCAATGACCAAGCGTGACCATGCCGATGGCTTGGCTGAGCACACCTCCTCCAGACACTGCCCTTCCCTGCTTCAGCCACTCTCAGAACACACAGGGGCCAGAAGTCCCCGCCCTCTCACTCGGCCCAGAAGCTCAGGCAGGGAGAATACTGTTGGTAACAACTGTAGACGGCCGCTTAAACGAAAAAGGCCCTGCTGGCAGCCTGCACTGCTTGCCATTGTGGGGCTGGCAGCTACACGACCTAATGTCCATCCTGGCAGCACCTCTCCTCTCACGGCTGTTCAGATTAGCTGTGGCTTGGAAAGCAGAAAGTGAAGACAGGCTAGTTCCAAGGCTACAAGCCTCTCCCCCTCTCCTGGCTTGGTTTCTAGAGTAACCAAGTTGCTCACTCAGGCATAATCAACCAGCCTGAGTCTTGGGCTCCAATTGCCAACGGCGCTGGAGGGCCAGCATGAACGAGGCCGCTACCTGCGCCAGCTCGGTGACTGTGTCAGCATCCACTGTTGACATGTCCACGTAGCACTTCCCGGGGCGGATCCCCTGCAGCACACCACTGGGGCCCAGCACCAGCTGTGGGGACACAAGGGAAAAGCAATAGCCCAGGCTCCCAGCCAGACGCCCAGGAGCCCCTTAGACCTAAGGTCAGAATCTTGTTACTTTTTTGACTCATTTCCTGATTAGGAGGTATTAAGGCTGCAAGGCGGCAGCAAGTAAGTAAGCCTGAGGGAGAAAAATACCTCTACTTTATTCCCATTTAGCTTCAAAACAATACATGCATGTTCCTTTTCACTAAAAATCTCCCATTTAAATAATAACCTCAGTATTTTCTTGGGCTTCTTTGGATTTACTTGGATTAAACTAGTTATCACTTTAACAAGATGATTACTGTACTTGAACTTATAAAACATGCAGATACAGTCACAGCTAAACATAGGATCTTGCCAGGTACACAGAATAAGAATACATGAGGACAGCCGGCATAGATCGCAGGGACCCTAGTTATTCTCATTCTTTGTTCTGAATTAAAGGATGTCTGTATTGAATTTATGCAGGTAATTTCTGGGGGATGGCCCCAGATGGGAAATACAACCCTCCCACATGCTACAGACACTCACTCATGGGCAGGGGAGAAGACAGGGAGGCCAGCCAGCTTTCCTGGCCATCACCTGAGACACTGAGGGGAGGGAGGGGATCCTTACGTCCTTGGCTGCCTTTGGATCAGACACGCAGGCAAAGGTGATGTCACAAGTTGAAACGACTTCAGCGGGGGTTCTTCCTAGGCGGGCCCCCTCCTGGATGAACAAATCACACTGCAAAAGTCACAGATCCTAACGTGAGCTGCAGGCAGTGCACAAACAAACACATCAGCTAGGCCAGAGACATGCTGCGCAGTCCTCCGAGCTGGCCTCCCAAGGCAGAAGGCTGAGGCTAGGAGCCAGGGACACCAGAGGCGGTGGTCTGCCTTTCTGAGGGAAGTGGATAGGGCGCCTTAAGGACTGTCTTGTGTCTGTATACCTGGTGCTTAGAACGATGTTCTACTTCATAGTAAGCATAAAACAAAGTGTCTGCTGAAGGTTCCCTGTTTGAAGAACAGGATGCAAATAGCACCTGTTCGCAGCCCTCTGTGGTTATCTTGGCTGTGGCAAAATGTACGCAGTGTCCTAGGCTATCCACATTGTGCTGGGGAAGCAGGGCTGGGGCTGGGAAGCTGCTGCTCTTACCAAGATGTTTCTGGGAGTCTAAAAGCATGAACTTTTCTTCCTTGAGAATTAAAATTACCCAGAATATCTCATAGCAAAAGATCATTAATATTTCAGTGTTATTTCCTTTTCTAAGGCATTTAAAAAGGTAGTTATAATAAAGTGAACCTACTATTTTGTATCCGACTCTCAATACTGTGTGTGATATGTATCTATACATACTGTAGTCTTTTATAATAGATGGCTGCAGAATATTCCATTGAGATAGACCTGAGTTTACCTAATAGCTCTCCTGCAGTTAGTTATGTAGCCTGCTTTTAATTATAAAGGACTCCAACAAATATCTTCACGTACAATACCTTTCCTGTATGTTTTGAATTTAGGTCTCGGAAAGCAGAATAGAACAGGCTCCAAATAGCTTTAAAGTTCTTTTTTTTTTTTTTTTTTTTTTAAATCTTTTTTTTTTTTTAAGATTTTATTTATTTATTTGTCAGAGAGAGAGCGAGCGAGAGTGAGCACAGGCAGACAGAGTGGAAGGCAGAGTCAGAGGGTGAAGCTGGCTCCCTGCAGAGCAAGGATCCTGATGTGGGACTCGATCCCAGGACGCTGGGATCATGACCCGAGCGGAAGGCAGCTGCTTAACCAACTGAGCCACCCAGGCGTCCCAGCTTTAAAGTTCTTAATAAATGTAGACAAATGGCTTTCCATTAGAGCTGTGAATTTATAAAGATCATCAGCAAGATCTCAAACCACTATCAGTACAAACTTTAGAAACAACAAAAAAGAGGTGCCTGGGTGATTCAGTCATTAAGCATCTGCCTTCGGTTCAGGTCATGATGTTGGGATTCTGGGATCGGGTCCTGCATTGGGCTCCCTGCTTGCGGGAAGCCTGCTTCTCCCTCTCCCACTCCCCTTGCTCGTGTTCCCTCTTTTGGTGTGTCTCTGTCAAATAAATAAATAATATCTTTTTAAAAAATTAAAAAAAATAAAAATAACAAGCACCCACAAATACACAAAAATTTTGTCCTACTTGATGATTTAACCAGCCCACAACAGCAACTTTTTGATATATTTTGATCACTATTCATTACTGAACCTTTTAAATTTAATACCTTTGTTTGCTGTTTCTTTTGTGAGGTAGTTTTTATTTTGAAGTTATCAATATATCTAATAAAATCAATATATTACCTTTCCTCTATCATCTCTGCTATAAGCACTTTGAGTTGTTGTCCTTCTCAATCTACGTGGAATTTACTTTAGTAGGGGGTATGAAGTGAGATTATTACTTCCTCAACTTTCTAACCAGTTGTTCTGAATATAGCTTACTGACTGGCCTTTCTCCTATCTCATTGATTGCAGCGAGCCGCCTCTATCAGACCAAGTCCTAGCTGTCTGGTCTAGCTGATGGGTGTGTGTCTTTATTGCGCTACATATGCATCTTAGCCTTTACTATACAGCTTTACATTTTAAACTTTGCTTAGGAGAAATCACACTACTCTTTTCTGAAAAAGTGAAAATATGTTTCCCATTTACTATGCCAGGGAATAATTTTTAATCAAGATCCTGTAAAAAGAAATTACACAGGGACTGTCGAAGATTACATGGCTTTTTTTTTTTTTTTCCTTGAGAGAGAGAGTGCGAGAGTGAATATGAGTGGTGGGGGTCTGCAGAGGGAGAGGGGGAGAGAGAATCTTGAGCAACCTTCATGCCGAGTGCAGAGCCTGACATGGGGCTCGAGCTCATGACCCTGAGTTCATGATCTGAGCCAAAATGCAGGCTCCATGCTAAGCATGGAGCTCAACGTGGGGGTTGATCCCAGGACCCTGAGATTATGACCTGAGTTGAAACCAAGAGTCAGACACTTAACCGAATGCCCGCCCCGGCACCCTTAATCTTTTGCTTTTGCGGCCATTTTACAGATGAGGACTGAGGCTTAGGAAGATAACCGATCTTGCTGGAGAGGGTGAGCAAGACAGCTGTGACTTGGATTTAGGTCTGATTCCAAACCGAGGTTCGTAACTGCTTTGTTCTCCTGCTTTCCCATAAATTTAGACAGAATGGCCATGTTTATATACTATTTTGGTTTTTCAATCCAGATACAGGGTGACCTGAGGCACCTCTATCAAAAGTGAATGTACTTACAAGGGAAACCCTTACTTCTACCTTAGGTACCCAATGCCTAGCAGGGGAAGCCCAAACCTTTTAGCACAGCTTTCAGTGCCCTTTCCCCAACCCTCTGGACTCTCCAACCAGTTCCTTGCTATTCTTGAAAAGGCCTTTGTTTCATTGGAGTGAAATTTTTTTTTTTTTTTACCTTGCCAAGACATTTCTGTTCATTCAAACCCATCAGCTCTGACACCTCCTTCAGCAACCAACCTTTCAGCTCTATCTAGCTCCACAAGGGTGCTTGCTCAGTCACTATGTAAACCCATACTCAGCCACACCTGCCCCCCAACAGGCTGGTCCTTCCTCGCTCTCTCTTCGTGTGCTCCTGGTGACTGCAGGGCTTTTGTTTCTCGGTACTCAGACTACTGCTCTTCACCTTTTCTCGGATAGGAACGTGATGGGAGGAGCCATGGCCCCCCTCCCTTACAAAAGGTGCACATTTGGACTTGGAATTCCATTTCAGGGCATGCACAGACCCTTGAAGTGGTGGACCACCACTTTAGGTTAAGAACTTCTAATCCTGTCCTGTCCACTTTGGTGGGCACTTGCCATGAGGGGCTATTTACGTTTAAGTGAAATAAATTAAAAATTCAATTCTTCTACCACACTAGCCATGATTCAAGTGCTGACGAGCCACAGTGGCTAGTGGCTATCGTGCTGGACAGTACAGACATGGACGTTTCCAGCACTACAGAATGTTCGACTGCACGGTGCTGTTAATACAATCTCAGTAAGAGAGCACAGGGCGTCCATTAAAAAGGAAGAAGCAGATCTATCTCTATGCACTCACTATTAGTGAGCTACTAATATACACACATGCATATATTTTCATGTGCAAAAAAGGATAAAAACATCTGACCTGAGCTACCTCAGGTAATGGCAGGAAAGGGAGAATTTTCACTTTATTTTATACCTGAGGGTTTTTAATTTATTTTTATTTTTTTTAAGATTTTATTTATTTATTTGATAGAGAGAAAGAGATCACAAGTAGGCAGAGAAAGGGGAAAGAAGGCTCCCTGTTGAGCAGAGAGCCCTATGTGGGGCTTGATCCCAGGACCCTGGGATCATGATCTGAGCTGAAGGCAGAGGCTTTAACCCACTGAGCCACCCAAGCACCCCACCTGAGGGTTTTTAAATGTTACCTTTTAATAATAACATCCAAAGCTTAAAGGTTCCTTTTTTTTTTTTTTTTTAAAGATTTTATTCATTCATTTGAGAGAGAGAGCATGAGCAGGGGAGAGAAACAGAGGGGAAAGCAGACTCTGGTAAGCAGGGAGCCCGAGGTGGGGCTCAATCCCAGGATCCTGGGATCACCACCTGAGCTGCAGGCAGACACTTAACCATCTGAACAACCCAGGGGCCCCAAAGCTTAAAGATTCTTAACTATAGAGAACAAACTAAGAGCTGATGGAAGGCAGTGGGTAGGGGATGGGCTAAATGGGTGATGGGTATCAAGGAGAACACCTGTGAGGATATATACACATTATTAACACTGGATGATGTTACAAGTGACGAATCACTAAATTCTATGTCTGAAACTAATTTCTATCATGCATGTTAATTAACAAGAATTTTATTTTAAGATTTTATTTATTTATTTGACAGACAGAGATTATAAGTAGGCAGAGAGGCAGGCAGAGAGAGAGGGGGAAGCAGGCTCTCTGCTGAGCCGAGAGCCCAATGTGGAGCTCGATCCCAGGACCCTGAGATCATGACCTGAATCAGAGGCAGAGGCTTAACCCACTGAGCCACCCAGGCGCCCCAACTAGCAAGAATTTAAATACAAATTTGAAACTAAAAACAAAAAACAAAAACAACAAAACACACAAAAAACAAACCTCTTAAGCTAATATACCCACAGCTTTACCTGTCTGAACTAAGAGCTTGGTTTCTCCTACTCCACCTGCGCAGAATGCTGAGCGGAAACAGGAAGATCCCTATCCTTAAGCCACTCCATCTCCAAGGGTCAAGGTGTTGTCCCACCCCACCTGACAAGCACCCCCACAAATACTTACTTTTTCTGCAGTCCGGTTCCAGACAGTCACTGTGTGACCCATCTTTAGCAAGTTGGAGACGATGCCACTTCCCATGAGGCCAAGGCCCAAAAATCCTATCCTAAAAGAGAGAGACACCGATGGGCTCAGGGTGGGGCCCCATGCACCAGAAAGCTCACTCAGCGGCCCACAGCGCCTCTGCAGAGCCGGTAGCAGTGTGTGCACGTTGGGCCTTTTCTCCTCATGCCGTTGTTTCAGAGTGTCCCTCAATTTAGCTGGGCTTCTCTAAATCCTTGCCTGCCACAGAAAGAAGTGTGCCTCATATGGTTTAGGGCAAGTCTTCCAACTTGTTCCCTTACTGCTCTGCTAGAGCGTCTGAGCCCATGATTCCCGCACAGCGAGAAAGCAGGCATTTGACTTCAACTCTTGCAGCCGCTTCCTGGTCAGCCGCCCTGAACGCCAGGTTTTCGGATGGCATTTTAAAGCACATCAGAATCCGTGACAAGGAACTGAAGCAACGTGATCAGAGCCGGCCAACTTCTCTGCTGGGATCGGGATCACAGTCTTCACCTCCCTCCCCAGCTCGACACCCAACACTACCTTTGTGTTGTTCCTGCTGTTAGCAGAGACGGGCACTGACCCTTTTCAAAGCCTGGAGCCAATCTTCTCCAGAACGTGCATTCTCCCTATGCCTGCCTTCTCCCGAACCTGTCCCGTCCGTGGTTCCCCACCCGGCCCCTCTAACTGCAGCCCATGCTCGTTCTGGGGGACTGAGTGCAGGCAGACGGCAAGTTCTGCTTACCTTTGCTTCCTGCAGCCTGATTCCTCACGCTGAGTACTTAGGGGCTGTTAGCTACCACTGCTATTTGTATGCGCTATTACAGATTTTATGTTGCCCAGAGGTGGTCTTCTCGCTCCTACACTTCATTCCTTGCATGGGATAGAACTAACCAATCCCTCTTCCTTCATTCCTTATTACGTGGTGCTCTGGTTTTGGTTGGGTTTCTCTCAGCTCCAGACCCTCTCTGCAGCCTGTCTGCCTTCTCCTGAGTTACCCTTTTAGTATTCTCGGTCTCCGGGGCTCAAATTCGCCGCTACCCCTGCAAACTGGCTCTTGTTCTGAAATGGTCTCCCCCCATCGCCGGTGGAATATGAACTCCCATGTGCTCTCTGTCCTAGCCTGACTCCAAGGATGGAGAGAGCCCACCACCTTCCTCACCACATGGCACCCTTGCCCACTGAGTCTGCAGCCAAGGCTCAAGCCCAGGAGATCTTCTGTCACTCACATTTGTCTGGGTAGTGGAAGCTTGCCCTATGACTCGACATCACGGCAGACCAATTCTCTTTTCCTGGTGTTCCAGGACGCCTAGTACACCACACAGTTGCTTCGCTTTTTAGTAAGCTTCACATTCACGTCCAAAAATGGTTTGACTAATGGGGCAACAAAGGTCTTAGGTGAAAGCACTGGACTCTGGCCTCAGCCTCACTCTTGTCTTTTTTTTTTTAAGTCTATGCAGTCCTCCTTAAGTCAGTAGGTGACACCCATCTCCCCTTTCATTAGCATAGAACATGCCTTTGCTTTTTCCACTCTCCCCAGGGCTGTTCACCCAAAATAACCAGTAGAATCAGGGATTTCATCAGCACAAAAAATTATGAATAAAGTAAAAGGCGTACTGTTTTCACTCTGAGAAAGAACTGTACAGGAGATACACATGGAGAATTCAGACCTGGCACTCAGGAGGGTGCCCCGTCTTAGCACTTTTAGACACACGACTGCAAATATCGCCAGAGGAAAGGCAGGGACGTGCGGGTGCAAGCTAAGGCAGGGTGTGTGGACCACAGTCCAGGCTCACCCCAGGGAGCTGCTAGCAGGTATGCGGGAAGGACCCAGTGGCAACAGCAGGGAGAGCTGGGGAAGGCGGGATGATGGTGATTCACCTCTCACCAGCCCTCTGCCCCCACCACAGCCAGTTTCAGGGTCTTCATCACTGTTCTACTAAGCCAGAGGTTCTCAAAATGTGTTCTTTTGACTGGCAGCAGCAGCACACCCTGGAAGGTGTCCAAGATACAAACTCTCCGCATCTACCCTAGAACTACTGACTGAGAAACCCTGGGGGGATGGTAGGGCCAAGCAGTTGATGCTTGACATGTGGACTTCCAGCTGATTCTGAGTTAGGAGAAAGTCTGAGAACCACCAAACTGTGTTCCTCCCGCTCCAAGACTCACTAGTGTGCTAGGAAGGCAACCCCACCATGTACTTATAGGTCTCCTGCAGGTCAAATTACTCCCAGGCAACTCACTGAAAATTACACCTTTCCCTCTCTCTTTCCATTCAATCCCAGCAATGGCTGGGATACAACCCTTAAGGAAGCCCCTTGGGGTTATCCCCTATTCCCTAACAGAACTAGAACCACAAGAAGCCTTTTCATCAAAGGTCCTACTTTTTGTCTGTGGGTGTGATGCTGCCATTCACGGCCGTGCTGTCTGCTGCCTGGATGGAGGTGGACCCAGTTTCCTAGGGAAAGGAAGCACAACTCATCAGGTCAGTCTGCCCACAGCAAAGGCCCCAGTGGAAGAGAAAAATAGGGAAGCGTGGAACCTACGTACCTCTTCACATATTTTCAACTTCTTTGTGATTGCCTGGTAACAGACAGCTGGCTAATAAAGGAGGAAAAAAGACCATGTATTAAACTGAACACTTAACTGGTCTTCATTATAATTTCCCTAAGAGGTTAGGCCTAAAGTATGGTGTTAACGCTGAAAACCTACTTGCTGTTCAACTTTACTGAACTCCAAAGGACACATCAGAAATGGAATACACACTATCTCACTCAAATATCTAGGCAACTCTGCAAGTTTCTTTTGCCAATGATGACATTAAGGATCAGAAAGTCATACACTCAGGATTACAAAGGTAGTCAGTGCAATTGGGCTCGCAACCCAGATCTGTCCAACTCCAAAGCTATAGACTATCAGGTCCTATATCAAGGTTCAGCCTAACTCGTGGCCTTGCATATACTCTGAGAAGCCTTCCCTCCACAAGCTGACGGTTCAGAGAGACTGTCTGCACAGCAAGCCCGAGACTGCATCCACCAAACAGCACGGGTGACCTCATGAGTGCTGAAGCTCACAAGGTCTGGCTTCTGCCCTAGACTCCAAAGGCAACCACAAACGTCTCAACCACACAGCTGCCAAGTCTTTTTCTTTTCTTTTATTTTTTTAAGATTTTATTTTTTTGACAGAGAAAGACACAGCGAGAGAGGAAACACAAGCAGGGGGAGTGCGAGAGGGAGAAGCAGGCTCCCCGAGGAGCAAGGAGCCTGAAGTAGGACTCTATCCCAGGACCCTGGGATCATGACCCGAGCCAAAGGCAGATGCACCCACAGCTGCTGAGTCTTAAATGCTTCTTTTGGGGGGGTTTACTTTCAAACGTAACAACACCTGATTCACAAATGGGCCTCCATGTGACTTCTTATTTTGCTGCTCCGCGCAGCGGTAGAAGCAGAGCCTCACTTTACAGACCAGTGGGGTGAGGTCCATGGAGCCACCTTCTCCCCTTAGGCCAGCCCCTGACCAAGGATCAAGAATGTCAAAGACCAACTCACCTTCTCAGTTTGGCTGAGCAGGAAATGATGGAAATGAGGGTCTGCATCTTTCACAGGCTGAAACCAGAAAATGATTGAATAAAACAACTTAACTTCCACCAGAGGTCACCTTGCCTGCTGCCTGGTAACTGACTCTCCTCTGGCTAAAACACCCTTGGCAGCCAGTATCGACTCTGCCTGGAAGCACTTTCCCGTTGTTGGTCTAAGCCTTTTATGATTGATCCCTGCTCCACCTACAGGGAAACTGGCTACAAGTGGAAGAGAAGACATATTTCTGTCAAATTATTCCAGTAACAGTGGAGGAAAATAGTTAAGAGGAATACTGGCATTTTTTTTTTTTTTAAGATTTTATTCATTTAATTTGAGAGAGAGTGAGTGAGAGAGAGCATGAGAGGGAGAAGGTGAGAGGGAGAAGAAGACTCCCCATGGAGCTGGGAGCCTGATGTGGGACTCGATACCGGGACTCCAGATCATTACCTGAGCGGCAGGCAGTTGCTTAACCAACTGAGCCACCCAGCGGCACTGAATATTGGTGTTTTTAAAATGCAGCATTTACCAGTCCTGGATAATTGAGCAGGGGAGGCCAAATCAATTCTCATGACTCCTGATCTTAGGGTTTTACCTACTGTATCTGGTGTCAGACCCTTGAATGTCTTGTCTCATGCGGGACGGATATAAACAGAAATGGAGGACAATGAAGCCTTTCACAATTAGGTTCAACAGGGGACTGGGGCATCCACTACAAGGGGCTACTGAACCTTTACGTGAATAGTAAAAGGTGTGTATAAAGCATAAGCATTAAATGAAAAAATGTGTGGGCCAATCCCACATTTGTGAAAACCAACCATATTCCCAAGAGCAGAAACCCCATGTGGGTATATAATTCTATAAATGATGCGTGAGTGGGGCGTCTACCAAAAGGTCTAGAAGAAGTTACATAGAACTTGAAACTGTGCATTCCTGAGGGTGGAGACGTGCACATCCCCCCCTCGTACACCTCGGTACTATTTCGCAATTTAAAAAATGGGGAAAGGAAAAGCGCCTCACACGGGCCAGGAAACCAGCTTGGAGGCTGGGCTTATCCTGGTCTGCGGGAGAGCTTGTTACCTCGCTCACAGTCGGCTGCCATTTAAACGCGGCCATCGGTCCAGCCATCACCCCCTTCACGGTACTAGACTCAGGGATGGTGAGATCCTACAGAGGGAAAGGCAGATGGTCAAGACACTGAGGCCACCTCAGTAGCAGATGTCTTCCTGCGCCAAATCGGGGAGCACCTCTTCACTGCTCTGCTTCCTTCAGTCACACTCCACATTAAAAGAACCCCAACTCCAGTCTCAGTCCCCAGGCACGGTTCTGACTGTCCATCAGGGGGAAACCAGGCAAGTTTTCATTAACAGGGAACAAAGGTTTCTTCTCTGTTCTTGGAATAACAAATTGTCTTCTTGTGCCCAAGTTTTGCAAGGACAGGTGTCTCTGGAAAGCCCAACTGTGGTGTGCAGTGTTGTCAGCAAATCACAGTGAAGTGTCCTTATGGCCAATAATGAACATTAAGAAAACAGTACCCTCTTCAGAGAAGACCTCAAAAAACACTAAGAAAGCCACATGGTGCCAATGAGGAAATGTGCCCAGCATTTTAGCTACTAAGTGACAAAGATAGACTTCCAACTCAGAGCAGCTGGGAACGAAGAGCCCCACTTGTTCTCTAGGCTGATGCCAGGGCAGGACCCAGTAGAACGGGGTGCACCTCCTCACCAAGGGCCTGGCCATACCCATCCTGGACAGCGAGCTGCTTCAGCTTACACCTGCTGTGCTCTTGTCCCCTCCACCAAGTTTACATCACACTCCCTTTATGCAAGTGGGATATTCCAGCCACAATTTCTCTCCTGACATTTCTACTTGGATATCTCATGGAAATCTTGACATGCCCCACTCCGAACCCTGGATTTCCCTGCCCAAACAGCTTCTTCAATAGTCTTCGCAGTCTTAGAAAAGCAGCTGCATTCTCCCAGGCTGAGATCTTTGCGGTTCATCTTGATTCCACCCTCCTCTTATCTGCTGGCAATGATTATGGTTTTACGACTGCTGATCTGGGAACCCCTTTGGCCACCCCACTGCTAACATTCAAGCTAGGCTGCCATCACCTGTCACTTGGGCTGTAGCAAAAGGGATCCCCCCATTTCTGTTCTGAAACACTGCAGTCTAGACTGTACACAGCAGCTATCACTTCTCTGCCTACAACTGGCTTCCTGTCTCATAGTCAGGCTAAAGGCTAAAATATCATGGCCTATGGGGCACTACAAGTTCTACAACCCTCACTCCATCCTACTCTCCGAATTCATGTCCTATTATATTTTCTTCCCTCTCACCACTCTCCAACTCACCAGCACTAACCCTTGGCCCTCCAGCCGTTCCCCAAACACACCAGGCATACGCCTGCCTTAGTGCCTTCACACTACTGGGAACGCTCTTCCAACAGTGATCTACTTAGCTCACAGGCTCACTTGAGGTCTCCATGGAAATGTAACCTTATGGGGGTGCTTTCCCTGACCCCTCTGTATCTTCCCCCATTAGAACATGATACTGATGTTATTATCAGTGAGTTCTATGAAAGCAAGACCTTTGCCAATTTTGTTTACTCTGTATTCCATGGTGGGAGCCATGCCTGGCACTGATGAGATGTTTCATTATTTACTGAAGAAGTGAACATGGGAGGGGCCTTGTCAAAGTATCATGTGGCTGAATCACTAGACATCTGGCTTCTGGTGGATCAGCTTCATCCACAGGTGCTGAATAAAGATCTCTGGGGGAAAAAGGGGCCTAATGCAGCACTGCCCCAAAGAACGTCCTACCACGGTGGACATACTCTGTATCTGTCCCCTGTGGCGGGGCAGCACAGCTCTAGTGACCTGCTTCAGGTCTCAGGACAGAGGGAGAGTGGGGTGGAGAGCACTGGCTTTCCATCTGGCAGCAGCAGAAGGCCTCAGCTCCCAAACCATCAGCCTCTGCAGCACTCCGGGACCTGGGGAGAGACAGAGCCCTGGCGGCTGCGGGCTGTCAGGGTGTGGCGCGCCGACTAGAGCTGCAGTTCTCCTTCCCTGCCCAGCACTTGGAGACGAGAGCCCCTGAGAGAGGATGAAAGCACACCTCTCACACTGGAGTCACACGATCCCAGCCTTTCCCTGTTTGCATGGAACTGACACTTCTCCATCAAAAGGTCAGCCTTTCCCACTGATCCTCAGGGGACAGGAGATTACGGCTCCAAATGGCAATCATCTGGGGCTTTGCCCAGGTATCAGCCTAGGTTACTGCTGTTTCAGAAAGAAGCCTGACAGCCAACTGACAATTACTGTAGCAACACACACTCTTTTTAGAGCACAGAGATCAGAAGATGCACCAAAATTCCAAGCCCAGATTCCCTACATCTCTGAAGGTGCTTAATTAAAACCAACTGTCTGAACCGAAATGGCTGTGCCTCCCTGCACCACTAGCCAAAATCCTTCCTCTCCAGCTGACAAATCCTTCGCTAGAGGCCGGGCCAAGCAAGGAGAATGCACAAAGGGCTGTGCTGAGGGTAAATAGCAAGTAGAAGTCTCGGCTGAGGACCTCACTCCAAGAACAGCAGCAGAAATGTTACTACCCCCTAATTAATAATTCAGACTCAAGGGCAAACTGCTTTTCTCTGGGAGCCCGTGAGAAGAGTCCCTGCAGAGAGCCCGGTGGTGGCCTCGGGTTACACTAAACCCACTATGCTCTCGCTGCACAATGGGCTACTGCCAGACACTGACACATGTAAAGCCATTCATCAGAAGCGTAGTTCACGGCTCACTGTTTTTGGTGCTTTGCTCGTTACTCATTTAATTATCACAACAAACAAGAGAGACAGGTATCACTACTATTTCCAGTGATCAGATGAGGAAACAAAACCAAGGCAAAGGTAGCTGGCCAAGGTCACACAGTTGCACAAAGTTATGGAGTCACAGTTCGGACTCAGACCTCCTCCTCACCTCTCCTGGACACCTCCCTTTTTCCAAAAAGATGTCGTTTCTCTGCTGGGCCAGCACGGAGTTGGTGAGATCCACGGCTTCAGAAGGCAGAAAATAGGAATTTGGAGAACAGTATAAAACCTGACAGCTCAGATGCCTCTGGATCCCCAGGAAATCAGTTCAACTGGACCAAATCTGATCACACCCCCTGAGGAGTTCTTTCTGCACCGCGGCTAGGCGTTTTCTCCATCTTCTCCACCTCTGGCTGCAGTTCCCTGTGCTCAGTGTCAGCCAGGGCTGTCCCGACCGCTAGTCACTCTGTCTACTCTCAGTCTCGGGTCATCTGACAGTGAGAAGGATCTTCTCTAACACAGTGGTCACTCAGTGGCAGCCCACAGGCTCAATCGGGCCCAGAGATGTTCCTTGGACCTAAAAGTACTTTAAAATTTTGAATTAGCATGTAACATTTAAAACTGGAGTGTTTCACATAAAACTGTATTTTCAGCTTCTCTTGAGGAAAAATCAGACAACCTGGCACAAGTTGGCTGGAACCCCATGGACAGAGCATGATCTCCCCTGAGCGCCAGCTGCTGTCACCCCTACTGCTCTCAGCGTGGAGGCAGGTGAGGGCTGTGGACCCTTAGCAAGCCTCTCCCCTTGCTGCAGCAACCTGTCTGGTCTCGCTGGTGTCTGAATTTGCAGGCCATGATCTGATGCGGTCTAGCGTTTCATTACGGCCTTATCACCCAACTGTTTCTGCCAGCCATCTGGCTCCCGTCCCCTTGATTGTGCTCTAACAATCCTTCCCTGTGTTTTGACAGACTATCCCCTCCATCTCAAATTCTCTTCCCTTGGCTTTTAAGACTTGGCCCGTATCTTTTCAGGAAGGTGAAAGGTACATTATTTCTACTTTATTTCACTGTGATGGCTCTTCCAAACCCTTCCAACTTTGATCTAAGGGTGTTTCCCCTGCAAAGCACACTCTTGCCTTTGACTGCTCCCTCCTTACTTTCTGTGAAAGTAGAGGGCCAGTGGGGCCTCAGATATACTTCGTATGTGTTCTCCAACATACTTTCTACCTATCTGCCTCCCACCTCTACAGACCATCCTGACATTAGTTCAAGGCTCCCTAACAGTCTAGCATTAGGCATTGGCATCACCTCAAATTCATCACAGTCAAAATAGTACTAGTCCTTCTGCTCCGTATGCCAACTCTACTCCAGACTCTTGCTCTTAAGAATGGTGTTACCATTTCCCAAACAAAAACCTGAAATCATCTCCCCCACCACTTCCTCTGGAACCAGTTCTAAATCTTATGAGCCCTTCCTCTGAAGTGCCTCTCAGGCAGTTCCTTTTAGTATTTGCTATCAGGATAGCTCCTTATGTAAGCGTAAACCTAGGTTTAGCTTTCGGACTGGCTTTAGCCTGTCTTCTCTGCCCTCCACCAATGCTAACACACAGCTTCGAGAACACACCACCCTGCCACCTAGCTTCAACAAACTTGTGGCCCCCTACTGACTCTGTGACCGTAAATATTGCTTTAGTAGTAGACCTCAAGGCCCTCTACAACCCAGTGACTACTCACTTTTAGCTCTCTGCTCTCCTCTTTGTCCTTTACCTATAATGAGAACATCCACACAACATCAAGCCCCATGCAGGCTGGGCCCTCTGTCTCTGGAATGCTTTTCCCCTCTTTGTTCTCAAGCCCCTTCCAGTGCCAGCCCTCACATGCTGGCTCAGGTGGACTATTCTCTGGCCATGACCATCTAGCTGAATGCAAGATCCTTTACAGCCTTGTGTTCCTATGTCATGCCTGTGCACCCAGGCTGTGTCCCTCCCCTGGTCTGCAGTATTCTTTAGGGCAGTGCTTAGCACAGGTTTCTATGTCCACTCAGTGAGCTGAGGCACACTGTAAGGCTCAGCTCTTTCATATACAAAAGGAAGTTGCTAATCCCAGAAGCTGCAGAGGTAAAACAAACCTTCTCATCCTTTGGGGGCCGACCCCGTTTCCGGGGACTCTGCTCTTGGGCTCTTTTCAGAGGGGACTTGGAGCCTCTCTCTGATGAGCCTGAAGACACCCTCTTCTTTCCTTCTCCCATGTTCTTCTTCACCTTCCCTTCAGACAGGCTAAGCTTCCGCTTCTCATCACCTGAGTTTGGCCTACTTCTCTCCTCACTGGAATTACGCCGATTCTTGTCATCAGCAGAATTGTGGGACGACGTCTGAAAGTTTAATAATAACAATGATAGCCACCACAGCAGCCACTGCTGCCATCACCGCCATTTACACAAGCCACACCCTAGGAGAAGCGTTTTATGTGTGCTATCCACACAACAACCCTACGAAATAGGTTCTGTTATCACTCCCACTGATGTTTGGGGAAGCAGATAAAGTCAAATCACTTGCCTATAGTCCCAGAGCTAAGATGTGGGATTTACACCCAGGCAGTGGATATACCCAAGAAGCTATACTCCTAATCTCTAGGATGTAAAAGGGAGAAATGCCTGTGTGGTACTCAAAAGCTGAGATACTTCTCCTGAGTCCAAGAGACTTTCCTAAGAACAGCAATCCATTTCAGAAAAGTTTGCTGCATTCATGGAGTTTCAAGCTGATAGGCAAAACGCGGATACCCTAGATTTGAAGTAGTATTCTTTCCATTGGCATTTCGTAAGAGTAGGGTTTGGGTTTGGGCCGTATTTAATCTGTTAGTTACTACACCAAAATAACCAGTCAGATGTTGGAATAAAGCAAGGATCAGTCTCTCACCTGGTCTTTCCCTTTGGCTCTCCGGAGGAACTCTTCGACAGCATCCACAGCCTGCTGGAATCGTTTCCCCTTGTTAATCTTTATCATTTCCTCCTTGTGTGCATGGTATGGCTTTAGCTGTTCCACTTTGATCCAGGCACTAGCAGAAAACACACATAGAAAGGGTATGACACACTGCCCAGGCCCCAAATTAGTAAACACCTCATCAAAACAGAATGCAAATATATGTTTGGCTTCACTGGACTTCGAAACACGCCTGCTGTGTTTTCAAAACATGTTACCAACCACCCCATACTCTTGGGGTGTTTTCCTTAAATAAGTCAAGCACAACCACCACCACCACCAAAACCAGAACACCCTTCACAAGCTGCATGCTCTTTCTGTCTACTCCCCTTCACCAGCCTTCTACACTAAACCACACATCACTTGCCACTTGTGCAGGGCAGAGGAAGCCTGGAGATGTTCTTCCATTCTCATCACAGAAGCCCCTCACGGACCCAGGGCAGCAGGAGCATTATCAACCACAGCAACATCACTGCCCAGTCAACGCCCAAACCCAAATGACAACCTGTCAATCAACTGGGAATCAGGGATGCTCCCATGGCTCAAGAAATGCAGCACCTGAACTCTGCTGCTCTTAGAGATATTTGTTCATAAATGATCCTGTCCATGGCTACTAAACCACACAAAATGTGACATGATTTGGAATTAGGGCAGCAGTCGTAACAGGAGGTCTTCAGAAACAAGGTTCTGCTTGTGATTAAAAGTAGAACATACCTTATGATGTTTTAAAATTTAATTCCTACCATTAATATGTAACACACACAAGTAGACATGCCATCAGTTGTCACTTTTTTTAAGATTTTATTTATTTATTTGACAGAGAGAGAGAGATCACAAGTAGGCAGAGAGGCAGGCAGAGAGAGAAAGGAGGAAGCAGGGTCCCTGCTGAGCAGAGAGCCCGAAGCGGGACTTGATCCCAGGACCCTGAGACCATGACCTGAGCCAAAGGCAGAGGCTTTAACCCAGAGCCACCCAGGCACCCCAGTTGTCACTTCTGAAATATCTGGCTTACTATACTAACCTGAACAAATCTGCCCCTGCTGGCTTCCTGTGATTTTCCTAAATGACATTTAGTATCCCAGTACAAAGGAGAGGGTTTTATAGGCTTGGTGAGATAACAGTTAACTTATGTACATTTTTACTATGCAATACTCAGGTTTCAGAACAAAACCTTCTGAAAAAAGGGGTCAGGTTAGGGACCTAACTAACTTAAGGTCCTCTCCTTTAGACAAAGCTGGAGAATATTCACCAATAATAGTAAAAATGTGGGGCGCCTGGGTTACTCAGTCAGTTAAGCATCCAACTCTTGATCTCAACTCAGGTCTTGATTCTAAGGCGATGAGTTCAAGCCCCACACACTGGGCTCCACACTGGGCATTGAGCCTATTTGGAAAAAAAAAAAAAAAGTGCTAATCTTTTTTTTTTTTTTTTTTTAATTTTTTATTTTTTATAAACATATATTTTTATCCCCAGGGGTACAGGTCTGTGAATCACCAGGTTTACACACTTCACAGCACTCACCAAATCACATACCCTCCCCAATGTCCATAATCCCACCCCCTTCTCCCAAACCCCCTCCCCCCGGCAACCCTCAGTTTGTTTTGTGAGATTAAGAGTCACTTATGGTTTGTCTCCCTCCCAATCCCATCTTGTTTCATTTATTCTTCTTCTACCCACTTAAGCCTCCATGTTGCATCACCACTTCCTCATATCAGGGAGATCATATGATAGTTGTCTTTCTCTGCTTGAAAAAAGTGCTAATCTTTACATAAAAATAGTGCGACCAAGTCACCAATGGCCACCTTTGCTTTGAGTGTTATATGAGTAATTGTGACAATGGATTTGTACAAACACAACAGCCGTGAGACTATCAGCTTGCCAATGTGACAGCAAACCAGGACTTAGCAGGTTCCCTATGGCGAAACAAAACCAGAGAACAGAACGATGAGATGTGGTCTCACTGCGTAAAGCTCCAACCAGGTGAGGTAAGCAGGTACCTTCCAGTAACTAACTCATCTTAAAGTCTGAAACTTGACATGATAGATTCAATTGGTCTATTCTACCGGGAGGAAAAATGGAATTGTATCTTGACCTTACCTGGCCAGGTAGGTACACCACTGAATGGGACCATCCTGCTTCTCTTCCCATTTAGTGTTTCTAAGGACAGACCACCAGAGCAGATGCAAAGCCAGACACACCCTGAAAAGCAGGTTAAGCTGTCCTACCAAGACGACAAAAGTACTAGCGATGAAGCTTACAGAGTCACGTGCTCTGGACTTGCCTCTTTGTTCTCTGAGTGGCGGGTTAGAAGCTGGGACCCACACAAGTTTTGGTGTAAGATCAATTGGGGGGGGGGTTATAGAACCACGTGAGATGGGACAATCCACTCCAGGCACTCTAATCCCTGCCTCCCTCTCCCCACATGAACCTCTGATTCAGGGGAAGTGGAGAGGTAGGGACATCTATGGAGGAAGCACCAATAATCCATGCGTGTTTTTCCACTGAAGCATTTTAAGTGGATTACTGATTTCTGCCGCCAGAATGGTACAGTCAAAATTCCATTCATCCCCAGACTGCCATTTGATTACTCAAATGAAATTTTCCTCTCCGACCATTTTTTTTTTTTTTTTAAAGATTTTTATTTATTTACTTGAGAGAGAGCATGAATGAGGAGAAGGTCAGAGAGAGAAGCAGACTCCCCATGGAGCTGGAAGTCCGATGCGGGACTCGATCCCGGGACTCCAGGATCATGACCTGAGCCGAAGGCAGCCGTCCAACCAACTGAGCCACCCAGGTGTCCCTCTCCGACCATTTTTTGAAAAGTGAAGATGGTTTGCTAAAAGAATGGACAGTGTACATATCAAGAGGATAAATGCAAGAAATATTAATCTGGTTAAGACTGTTGAAGCAGGGACGCCTGGGTGGCTCAGTTGGTTGAGCAGCTGCCTTCGGCTCAGGTCATGATCCCAGTGTCCTGGGATGGAGTCCCACATCGGGCTCCTTGCTCAGCAGGGAGCCTGCTTCTCCCTCTGCCTCTGCCTGCCTTTCTGTCTGCCTGTGCTCGCTCTCTCTCCCTCTCTGACAAGTAAATAAAATCTTAAAAAAAAAAAAAAAAGAGACTGTTGAAGCAATGTGCCCCATCAGAAAAACTGTAAGTAAAAAGCCAGCCCAGCAGGGCTCTAGGAGGATTACCTCTTGAAAGCTAGCCAAATTGAAATAGAGTTTTTTCTCTGAAGTCTGTATTGCAGAACTCTGTCTCCTCAAAGAGTATGCTTTTCAGCCAGAGTTTCAATAATGCACCATTCTCTAGTACACTGATGTCTGTCACCTGGGCCTGGCATGCAACTGGTGCTCAATAAATAATCACTGAGTAAATGATGCCTTCCAGGCAAGTTCAGAGGGCTGGAAGGCTTTGCTGGCCTTTTCTGGTTGTTGCTGTTGTCTGTACATTTCTGTTTTTGTTTTATTATGACCCGGAGATTGAGACCTGAGCCACAATCAAGAGTTGGGATGCTTAACTGAGCCACCTGGGCACCCCTGTTTATTTTTTTTTAGGTGACTTCTGCTTCTTTCTGTGACTTATGATTTCCTTCTTATCATCCTCCTGATGCCTAGATGGTGCTGGACCTTTTCTGTGTAATTTGCTGTGGGGCTGGGAGTCAGAAAAATCAAGCTTAGTCAAGTGGTGTGTAAAGTACAAAGAACCTTTGCTTTTATGTACATGGAAGTAAATCCCACTGTAGTGGCAATCAGTGAGGCCATCAAGAAGAACCCTTAAGGAAGGTCCCTTTAAATGTGTGGCTAAGTGGAAGAAATCAAAATGCAGACCCGTGTGTACAGTATGCTATTACTCGTGTAAAAACAAGGAAAAAGGAAGATGTAATTTCTTGATTTTGCATAGTGTCATTGGTGGGACATGCCGTAAGAATCTAGTGTGGCTGAGGGTCAGGGATGAATGGAAGTTTCACAGTTTATAGCTGGATTTGGGCGGACAGGCGGGGGCGGATGGGCATAAACATGTATTATCTTTAAGAAACAACAAATCAACAATAAAGGCCTCTGCTGTAGAACATGGGCTGCTCTGCCCAGGGACCTGCCCCCAGGACTTCTTCAGGTGCGTAGCTACTCGCTGGTTGCAGTAACTGCGCCTGTAACACAGTCAGGAGCAGCAAACTTACCCTGGTGTTCTGATACACCTCCTGTAAATTCTTCTCATTTCTACTATAAGCCCTCTCACATTACACACTCTGCTCGAAATGAATTCAAACACCTCACGTTTTCAAAAACTTCCATAGTTCGGACCTGCTTTTCCCTTAAGTTAAAATTGTATCATGTATACATCATATTAAACATGTGGTCTACAAATTAAACATGGGTCTACGAATAATCTCCAAAACTCTCATGTATGTGACTCAGACTACATGACACAAAGACCTGGGTGGGGGTGGGAGGGAGAACACACACGTGTCTGCATAGTCCAAAGGTGAGAACAAAGATGGGGACAGAAGACACGGGCTGCTTCTCCAAAAGCCACAAAGAAAATAAGAGTTTGTCAATTAGTTTCAAGCACTGATTATCATATAGACATCAACAAAGACTTGCAGTTAAGATAGATTAAGAAGATTCTGTTTTCAAAACTTGAAAACATTCCCAAATGCTGGATAAGGCTTCCAAGCTGTGCTGTCTCTGCCAACATGGCCAGCCACTTCCTTTGTGCCGGATTCTTTAATGCTGGTGCATAACACCTGTTCCTGGAGTCCACTGTCTCAGCCATGAAGGGAGTCCCCTGTAGGACTGATGCTGGTGCTGGGACAGGAAAACCTACTCAGTGCTCTCTAGGACAGGTATTGTCCACTCCTGGCAGAGGACACTGCTGGCTCAGTACAAACAGCAGCGCTCACCATCCATTTGGCTCGTTCTCCAACTATTGCACAATGTCGGATGAAGGCAAAGCGGGGCCATCAGCCCCCAGGCGAAAAGAAAGAGGGGTGCTCAGATGGCTCCAATCTGCTTGTAATTACAAGCTGCAGGTTCTTCTCCAAGAGTCTTACCTTCTATTTGCCTTGATGGAAAGTTTCTTAGGCTAGGATCCTGGAAATTCTATCACTGAACTCCACAAATCTCCTGCCTCTCAGTGTACTAATCTGTTAAAAAGTGAGAACCAGAACAAATATGCCATCTATTTCCCTAAAGGACTGTTGGAGGGTCAGGTGTGAAGACACTACACAAACTCTCGGGTGGTCATTTGGGATCTATACTCTTTTGCCAGTAGTCTTCTCTTGCACTGTTTGTTTCTGGGCATTTTTGAACACCCAAAGACTATATTAGCTTCCTCCACTCTGCCATCCATGGCCACCACTGAAAATTTCAAACTCCAGGCTGTTTCTGTTCTGATGGGCAAATCCCTGTCCAAGATGGGCTCTCACGTGCCTGAGACTTCATCTGCGGGTGTGGTCACCTGGTAGAGTTGTCAAAGTTATGCTAAAGTTATTTTTCCCTCTGTATCTCTGTGAAATAGAAAACAACCATAAGTAACCCCTCTACTGGCCATCCGGGCTCGGAGAGCTGAATCCAATCATCTTACTAAGTCCTTCCCCTTGCAGGGGTGGCTGGTTAGGAAGATCTAGAGGTCCTCTCTCTTCCTAATAGAACATCAATACAATTTGTCAGATGTTTTGACAGAGGAAGGGGGAGAGAAAAACTAGTTTTCTAGAAGATTGAAATATTTATCTTTAAAAAAAAAAAGATTTTATTTACTTACTAGAAACACACACACACACACGCACACACGGTACAAGCCGGAGAAGGCGGGGAGCAGGCTCTGTACCAAGGAGGGAGCGTGCCCTGGAGCTCGAGCCGAGGAACCTGGGATCATGACCTGGCCTTAACCAACTGAGCCACTGAAATCGTTATCTTAAGGAGCTACTCTTTACACTCTTTAATAAAGATCCTTACTAATATTAAAAAAATCATATCTATAAATATTTTTCCCCATACAGAGTGTAGAGTTTTGAAAAGATACATGTCTGATTGAATCCTATATTGCTCAGGAATTCAGGAGCAGCCCCATGGGGTCAGGTCCTATCCAGTGCGGGAAGCATCATACCCCTCTCCCTGACATCAAACATCAAGTGAGGTAGAGCCCAGTTTCTTCTGGAACCACCTATGGCCCTGCCCTTCACAAAGGAGTTCTCTATCTCTAAAAACCCACTTGTACTTCCCGTCTAAAGCACTTCTCAAATGGCTGTTTCCTACAGTGCTTCTCATGCATGCCCTAAACATAGTCACCACAGCATTTGTTCTGCTCACAGTGCCGCTATCGAAACGTCTGATGATTTATGAACAGGTCAATGTTTACCTCCTTGGGGTCATTCATCATTTCGCCAATTCTGATTGTGCTCTTTTTCACATTCAAGAATTCTAGTCTTTGATCCGACTAGGTTCCCTTTTCTGATATTATCTAGTACCATCAGATCCCTTTGGGAGTATGGACTCAACTGCACATAGCACTCCTGGCAAGGCACAGCACAGTTTTTACATAAAGATGTAACAATTAAAAAAAAAAAATGTAGACCAATTTACTGTTTGGTGTTTGAAGCCTTTTCAGTCACAAGAGATGTGGGGGCGCCTGGGTGGCTCAGTCGGTTAAGCCTCTGCCTTCGGCACACATCATGATCCCAGCATCCTGGGATTGAGCCCTGAGTCCAGCTTCCCACTCAGTGGGGAGCCTGCTTCTCCCTCTCCTCTCTGCTTGGGCTTTCTGTCCCTATCTCTCTCTCTCTCAGATAAATAAAATCTTTTTTTGAAAAAGATTTTTATTTTATCTATTTGACAGAGAGAGAGAATGATCACAAGTAGGCAGAGGCAGGCAGAGAGAGAGGCGGGAGCAGAGAGCCCAATGCGGGGCTTGATCCCAGGACCCTGAGATCATGACCTGAGCGGAAGGCAGTGGCTTAACCCACTGAGCCACCCAGGTGCCCCTCAAATAAATAAAGTCTTAAAACAAAAACAAAAACAACACCCACAAACCAGACCTCGCTGAAGTCCTTAGGAATTTCCAACTCTCAAATGTCTTTCTTTTTCAAACACAAATCCTTTCTCTACCTCTCAAGTTTCCCTTAAAGCCACCTGCTTCTTACCAACTTATTCTCTCTCTTGTACCGTATTTATAAGTCAACCTGAAGTTTACTGAACCCGTCGTATACCACAACACACTACAAACAAATGGCACTACTTCTGCATAACTACGAGGTAGAGAGCATGATCCCACACTGTGGGCAAGGACACAAGGGTTAGAAAGGTGAAAACAACTTGCCCAAATTGTAGGGCAGGTGCGATGGCATCTGAATGCACAGGAGGCCAGCATCAAATCCAGAGCTCTTTCCTCAAAGTAACCCCCTGGACACTTCACCTTCAGATAATTTAAAGACAGTAAATAATGTCTGCTGTTCACTCATCACTAAGGACCCTTCTTCCTTCAGAGATGTGCCTGGAGATCCTCACCCCTTGTTTCCTTTCAATGTCAACTACCTAGCCACCAAAAAACGTGTTGGTCCTGTGACAACTTATTTTTTTAATAACTTTTTTTTTTAAAGATTTTATTTATTTATTTGACAGAGAGAGACCACAAGTAGGCAGAGAGGCAGGCAGAGAGAGAGAGGAGGAAGCAGGCTCCCTGCCGAGCAGAGAGCCCGATGCGGGACTCGATCCCAGGACCCTGAAATCACAACCTGAGCCAAAGGCAGCAGCCTAACCCACTGAGCCACCCAGGCGCCCCAATTTTTTAAATAACTTTTTATGTGGAATTCTACCAAGCGAGCTTAACAAGCTTAAAGATATTATACCTAACAGCTGCCCAGAATCCACCTGCTTATGAATCCTCTCAAAGAATTTTAGTTAGAAATCACATCACCACCACCACTACTAACACCACTAGGTTATTTCCAAGTTCAGTTAAGTGCGTCCCTTTTCTTGGTTTCACTTATGTGCCTTTTAAAGTGCTAAAATGCACTCAACTCCATTTTTCCGTCTTACCTATAGTATTTTTTTTTTTAAACACATAGGCATCCGTTCACTCTTCTGACCTGCAGCTTTTTACATTATAAGATCACAATGGCTTTCAGGCTTCCTGTAATCTGACCAAGCCCCCATTTCCCATGAGTTTCCACCTTTGTTTTAGACTTGTACATCTCCACTTAGCTAACCAAGCTGGGTCAACCACATTGCCTGTTATTCTTGAGCACGGTTCTTTACCCCGGGGGGGGGGGGGCGGGGCAGGGAGCCTCTTTCTAACCCTGCATCCAACTTAAGGCCCAGGTGCTCACAGCATTCACTCTGCCTGCACTGCCCTGCTTTGTCCCGCCTGTTCGAATTCTACCTGTCCTCCAGAGGTGAATTCTAACTCCATCTCTTCCATCACCCTTCTTTGATCTGCCGCTTCTCCGTGATCTCTCCTTGTTCTAGAACCCTTTAATATAGTCACCTGTATCACTCACTCTGCACTTATTCCCATCCGTAATGTTTATGTCTTGTCACCTGAATTCCTAAAAGGCAAGGCCCACAACATTTGCTTTTCTCTAGAAGTTCCTTTTGGTGTCAACAATTTGGTGTGGCTGTACAATTAGCACTTGTTTTATACATTGGGGCAATGTTTCTTATAAAGCCAATGACATTACTAGAACATTCTGGCTTCCAGAGTGTCTCTGGCTCTCAAAGCTCTGGGCCAGTGACACCCTTGAATACTGTCATCAAAAGGCAGTAAGTTGGGCACCTGGGTGGCTCAGTTGGTTGGGCAACTGCCTTCGGCTCAGGTCATGATCCCGGACTTCCAGGATCAAGTCCCTTATCAGGCTCCCAGCTCTCTTGGGGAGTCTGCTTCTCCCTCTGACCTTCTCCTCTTTCAAGCTCTCTCTCACTCATTCTCTCTCAAATAAATAAATAAATCTTAAAAAAAAAAAAAAGGGGGTGGTAAATTGTTCTGTGACAGAGAACTGGGTATATTGGTGTATCTACACGGTGAAGATAAACACTCCATTCAAATTCTAATGCAGGGGCGCCTGGGTGGCTCAGTGGGTTAAGCCTCTGCTTTCAGCTCAGGTCATGATCTCAGGGTCCTGGGGTCAAGCTCCGAGTTGGGTTCTCTGCTCAGCAGGGAGCTTACTTCCCACCCTACTTCCGCCTGCCTCTCTGCCTATTTGTGATCTCTGTCAAATAAATAAAATCTTTTAAAAATAAAATAAAACAAAATAAACTCTAACCCAAGGGGCGCCTGAGTAGCTCAGTCCATTAAGCATCTCGTTCAGCTCAGGTCATGATCTCAGGGTTCTGGGATGGAGCCCCATGTCAGGCTTCCTGCTCAGCGGGGAGCCTGTTTCTCCCTCTCCCTCTGCCTCTCCCCTGCTTATGCTCGCTTGTGCAGACTCTTTGTCCAAAAATAAATAAATAAATAAAATCTTTAAAGAAAAAAACAAAACAAAAAGACCTCTAACCCAGGCTAAGCACTCTGGTATATACACTGCTGAATGAGTGAAGAACACTTTATAAGAGATCTTGCTATAGAATATCATATTATCGTTTTCTAGGAACATATGTTTTAACCATGGCTATTAAATTCCTCAGAAAACTCACAGACATTTTCAAACCCAAAACTACATTTTCCTCTAAAAGTGGCAAGTAGAAATGCAACTACTTAAACCATCTAGCTACACCCAGGTAATCAAATCCAGGTAATAACAAGAAAGCTGAACAAATCACCTGAAACTCAGGTAAATACACATTCTCTTCTTCAGTGTGACCAAATGACCTATCAAAGACTCTCAAATGAATGGTCCTAATTTCACCGTAAACCTCACTCATGAAGCACAATGATAAACAGCCATTAAAAGAGAAACAAACATAACCCTTATAAGAAGAACCACCTATGGGAGTCGATAAAGAGATGTCAGAGATAGTTTTATTGTGATTATCATACTCAGAAGACAGTGAATTCTATTTTTCACTTGACTGAAATTGTTATAGGACCAGAAACAATTTCTAGGAGCTAAGAACAGCACCTTTTATTTACATATAAAGCCAAAACAATATGCCATTCTGATAGACTACAGTAAAAATGACCTAGGGTCCCTAGAATATTCTCACAAGCAGCTCAGATCCAGGACAACGCCCAAAGAAAGAGAAAGCGAAACTCTTGATGAACACTACTCACTGATCTTCTGTTCCAAAAAACTTCACAAAGAAGCATTTCTTTCCACGTGGTTTCTTCAAGTCTTTGGGTGGATTAACAATCTGGGGAGTAAAAGGGGGAGAAAAGGTTTTTCCACACTTCTAAGTTGGTAAAAAAAAGGAAACAATAGGAATATGTTTAAAGAGAACCCAGGCAGTACATGTCTAAGTCTGGCACTTTTCTACTGAGATGTGTGGAAATGAGCAAATATTCTGTAAGTTCCTTACATCTACCATGTAGCACTGTTCAGTAGGTAGAATATCCCTTCTGCTGGAATTGGCACTGTTTTAAAAGCAGTTAAAACTAAGATCAACATCAACCCCCCCCAACCACGTGACCCTGTCATCACTGAAGAAATGCAGAGAACAGTTCTAAAAATACATCGGTAAAGTAAAAATGTTAGGTGGTGTCTATGTTTATCACTGTAAGCAGTGGATAGTGTATAGAATTACTGAATCAATATGTTGTCCACCCAAAAACGACTATAATGTTTTGTTAATTATGCTTCAATTAAAAAAAAAAACTGTACAAGGAGAGTTGAGGCAGGTAATAATGACAATGAGAACAACTGAGGCAATGAAAATGCCATATTGCAAAGAAACAGTCTAAAGACATTTCCTGGGCTCCTTGCAAGCATATAAAAAGAGAACATTTGGAAAGCTATGACGGATTGCCTCATGCAAAATCTGGAATGCCAACTTCTGCAAAGATGCACTGGAGCAGCACATATGGTAACATGGAAAGAAGATTTAAACTTAGTTGGAACAAAAATACTTTGACTTTTCAGTAACCTACATTTAGACTCCTCTCTTCCTGGGGAATTTATTTTCTTCTCCTTTTGTTACATTTAAGTGTAAAGCTAAATTCAAACTAGAATTGATTTCCAGGATTAAAAAACTTCACCAAAACCACCTCTGATTCAAGAGATAAGCATTTACTGCCGATTACAAGACCTTGTTTATATTGTATTGCCTTTTCTAAACAAACAGTAGAGAGAGAAAAACTCTTGAGTTATTTATTTTTTGGAAGGTTTTATTCGTTTATGTGACAGAGAGACAGCGAGAGAGGGAACACAAGCAGGGACAGTGGGAGAGGGAGAAGCAGGCTTTCCGGAGAGCAGGGAGCCTGATGCGGGGCTCCATCCCAGGATCCAGGGAGCTGAAGGCAGATGCCTAACAATTGGGCCACCCAGGCACCCCTCTGAGTGTTATTTAAATAGGTCCGGATTAGCTAAACGCCAGAAACTGAGGGGCATGAATCCTATAGTCTCCACCTTCTCAAACCCACTTTACATATCTTCCAATAGTAGCAAGTCACTCACCTTTCCTGGCCAAGGAGGATACCGGCCGAGTTTCCCCCTAGAGAAAACACACAGTCAGCATTTGCCCTGGAAAAGCCAGTCCATCTCCTTCAACCCACTCAACGTCAAAGTTATTTTCCTAACTCTCCACCTGCACCCTCAAGTGCCAAAACAAAAACTGGCAAACAGGAGGTCTTAATTTGGCGTCCACAGCTGGGCCCAAGAGGCCCAAACTCTTCAGAAAGGAAATACAGAAGTGCATAAAGTATGTGCATTCTTTGGGGGACAGGGAATACAGAACAACAAAACCAATCAAGAGTCCACTTGTATAGAGCCTCCCCGGGACGGGGGTTGGAGGGTAGTTTGCTCTGTAAACACAGACTTCCCCTTACAAAGTCTGGTTTAATTCACGAGCCCGGCTTTGACAAATGCTAATGGAAACCTTCCTCTGGGTCGAAAAGTGAGCTACGTCGCTCCAGGAAAGCGGCGACGGTCAGTCTCGGTTCGGGCGGTTGTCTGGGACACAGAAGCAGACCACAAGAGGCACCCAAGAAGGCACTGGTCACTGCCAAGCCTTCAGCTGTAAAGGAGAAGTCCCCCTTCCATTTCTTCACGGGGCAGCGCCAGCAGTCCGGTTTCGACACCCCCGGCAAGCAGCCCGCACAGGTCGTTTCCATTTCAACGCGAGTTTTGACGGGCTTGCCCAGGCGAGATGGCCCGCCGGCTCCCCGACTCTCCCGCTTTCTGAGGAGCCTCAGCAAGACCCCAAGGACCCGGCGTCCGCGGGAGCTGTGCGGCGCCAGAGACTCCCTTCACGGTGGCCGCCGGCGTGCAGGTGCGGAGCGAAGCCCTCCCCTAGGCGGCCCTGGGGTTCAGAGCCCAGCCCGCCGCGGCCACTCTCGGCCTCAGTCCCCCGGGGCCGGGCTGCCCCTTCCGCCCGGCGTAGCTCCCAGCGCCGGCCCCTCATCTCGCCCTCTCTCCGCAGCCTGGAGCGCATAGAAAGAAAGCTCTGGGGCTGTCCGCGAACCCCGCGCCCAGTGGGGGAGCTCCCCAGCGCACCTCGCTTAGCCCTGGCCGCCCGGACTCACCACACCAAATCGCCGAGCCGCAGACTCACAGCCGCCATCTTACCACCCAACCACCGCCGACGCACGGGCCGCCGGGAACATCAGGTCGCCCCGGCGCCGCCCATTGGAGTGCGCCCGGCCACGTGACGAGGGCCGGCTGTCATCGGCCACGCCGCTGCCCTGACGTCACCGCGCCCGCAGGGGTTCATTGGCCAGCGGAGCTGCACGTGACCCGGGCGCCGCGGTCTCGGCGCGCCGGAGCCCCGAGTCTCCCGGCTCCTTCCCCCTCCCTCCGGCTCGTGACAACGAAGCGCCCGCGGTCTGAGGCGGCGGAGGTGGCTGCGACGGTGCGGCCGTTCGAATGCGCGACGGAGCTAGCCCTGCGGCCCGCCCCGCCCCTGGGCTCTGGCCTCCAGCCCCCTCCCGTCGGCGCTTCCGTTACGGCCGTTAGTCCCGCGCGGGGGCCGGCCGTGTCGCCACACCGGGAGCTGCCCTGACGGACCTCGGCGCGGCCTGGAAGCCTGCCTCCGCCCGCGTCCGGGGCCCGCGCCCGGCGGGCTCTGCGTGGCCTCGCCCGGGGGGCAGACGGGTCCTTCGGTGCGCGCTAACGGTCGGCGTCCGGGGATCGGCTCGGAGCCCGCGTTCGCCGCCTCAAGTTCTCCCGGGGCGCCAGTTGCAGCCCGCCCGAGGTCCCGAGCTGCTCGACCGACGTGGAGCCGGCGTCTCTCCGCTTCCTCCGGGGCCGGGGCGGCGGCACGGCCGGCGAGGCTCCCCCGGGCGCGTGGGGACCCGGCCATGGGCCGCGTCGCGGGTTGGCCGCCCGCCGGGAGGCATGGCTCGGGGGCCGGCCGCTAGCAGCGCCGCAGCCCGGGCGCCCGGGCCGGCATGAGGACGGCCGCGGGGGGACGAGTGCGGCCCTCGGGGCCGTAGCCTGCGTCGCGCCGGGGACAAAGGTGCGTGTCTTTGTCGGGACCGGGCTCTATCGTACATCTCGTTGTAGTTTGACACTTTTGGAGAAGTTGGGAGCTGGCTGTTGTCACAACAGGAAGGCAGATGCTCGCGTAGTTTCAGTACGTGAAAACCAAGGCGTTGAATGGGGAACTGTTCACAGCAGTTCAGCACAGGGCCCAAGCACCCGGGTGGAAAATAACAGCTTTTGAAAAGGTCCCAGTCCCTCTTCAGACTCCACATAGTTTACGTGTCGACTTAGTCGCCCTCTTGCTTGGAAAGGTGGCGGATCCTCACGCCTCTCCAGTAGGTGTTTTCGTTATAGAGAGACTTTGGTTGTAAGAGTGTTTTGTTTGCTTGTTTAGTGCGTTGGCTTGTCCGAAGCTTGGTTTTTCTTGGAGTTCAGTTTCCCTTAAGTACCGGCAGTTAGTTTTAGGAGCTGTCATTTACTGTTCTATATTGTCTTAAGGGCAAACCAGTTATTGAAAACACATTTAGGATTCTAGGAAATGATTTCATAAAATTCAACACGTTCTTAATTTGAAAACTCTTTAATTTTTGAGCAGTTGAAGGATATTTTAATGGTTTGATTATATGAATTTTAAATCAACATCACATTGGACCTAGAGGCATTTCCATGAGAGTCAGAACATGGCAAAGAATATATGTTTAATGTTATTCTGGAAGTTCTAGCCAATGCAATAAGACATGAAACAAAAATAGAGACATTTCTGAAAGAAGAAAAAATTCTCATTTGCAGAAATGACAGGGCGGCCTGTGGTGGAGGGGGGAAGGGAAAGCCATTAAATGAGTTAAGTAAGGAGACTAATTACAAAGTCATCATACAAAATTAAGTTTTTCTGTTTCACTGATAATCAGTTTGAAAATACAACATTTGGGGCACCTGTGTGGCTCAGTCATTAAGCGTCTGCCTTCGGCTCAGGGCGTGGTCCCAGGTTCCTGGGATCAAGCCCAGAGTCCCACTCGCCGCTTCTTAGGAAGCCTGCTTCTCCCTCTCCCACTCCCCTGACTTGTGTTCCCTCTCTCCCTGCCTCTGTCAAAAAAAAAAAAAAAGAGGATGTATGATGAAAAAAAAGTGTAATTCCTGGGAATAAACCAAGATGCAAAAGAAGGCTAGTGTTTCTTGGATGAGGTTTTTGGGGAGTGATGTTTTTGTGTGTACAGTACTGTGCTTTTATTTAGAGTGATGTTCAATTTGTTAAAATTGAGTATTTAAATGTTTAGTTTTTCTTAAGCCTTTTAAGTTTCACTCCCAAATCTTTTTTCTTTAAAAGATTTTTATTTATTTTGAAAGAGAGGAAAAGGGAAGGGGAAGAGGTGGAGGGAGGAAAAAAAGGGGAAAGAATCCCAAGCAGACTCCTTGCTGAGCGGGATATGGGGCTTGATCTCACAACCCGAGATCATGACCTGAGCCCAAACCAAGTGTCGGACATGGAACCAGCTGAGCCACCCGGGTGCCCCCCCATCTTACTTTACTTATAAATCTAAGAGTAGTTATATAAAAATAAAAGTATTTGACTCCTGACAAAGCTTCAATTAAGGTACCAGTTCAAAAGATTATGTTCCACTAAACAATTTTTTTGCAAATGTTAACTACCCTTAAAAGTTTAAACTGCATTTAAAGTTTTTGTTTTTTTAGTAGGTCTATGCCCCAGCATGGAACCCAAAGCCAGGCTTGAACTCATGGCTCTGAGATCAAGACCTGAGCTAGATAAAAGAGCCCAGTGCTTAACCAACTGAGCCACTCAAGCACTCCTACATTTAAAGTTTTATATGCTTATTCTTTGAAATACTTCAGACTTCTGAAATGGTGCATTTATAAGCCTAATGGTAAAATATTTCCAAAGACATAACTCTTGTAATGTCTTTTTTTCTGATAGGTGTAGAATTAGGTTTAAATGAACACTTTGATACTTCTATTAACCATTTCAGCACTCCTACATTTAAAGTTTTATATGCTTATTCTTTGAAATACTTCAGACTTCTGAAATGGTGCATTTATAAGCCTAATGGTAAAATATTTCCAAAGACATAACTCTTGTAATGTCTTTTTTTCTGATAGGTGTAGAATTAGGTTTAAATGAACACTTTGATACTTCTATTAACCATTTCAGATTAAAATTGTAAGTCCAATAAGTCAATCATTATTATGTCTGATTTTCTTAAATGTTTCAAATAACTTCGTAACAAGTAGCAAGCACTTAGGTGATTATAAAATTTAATCCCAAATCTAATTACTAAGTGTTAATATGTTACAGGTTTGATTTACTTTATTCTTTGGTCTTATTTGTAAAGTCATACAACTGAGAGAAGTTTTGCCATCCAGGTGAATGAAGTTGCAATGTCTAACATTGGGACCATGCTAAGGGTACTTTTTAAAAATTACTGCTTGCAGGCATCTGGGTGGCTCAGTTGTTGAAGTGTCTGCCTTGGGCTCAGGTCATGATCCCAGCATCCTGGGATTGAGCCTCATTTCCCCATATTGAGCTCCCTGCTCAACGGGGAGCCTGCTTCTCCCCTCTCCAGCCCCCTCTGCTTGTTCTCTGTCATAAATAAGTGAAATCCTAAAAAGAAAAATTACTGTCTGGACAAGGACAGGAACCTGGTTGCCCCTTCCAGGGTGAATGTCCTATATTTCATCTGTTAACTTGCATGTTCCCTTCTTATAGTGAGACCTTGCCCGCTTGTGTCAGTGGGGGGCCTTTAAGCATCAGCTTTCAGCTGTGATTTATTTTCACAACCCAGGGCATCGTGAATGTCCTGGGGCCCTTGAAAGGTTTTTTTAGGGGAGTTTCCCCCCAACATTTTAGTGCATGATGGTTTTTTGCACTACTAATCTATTTTGCTGCTAATTACTTTGCTGCCTACTTAGGATTATTCTAACTCTTCATTTTTAGATATTTTACTCCCTGATCTTAGCAATCAGAATTCTTGGTCATAGTAGAAAAAAAGTGAACATTACGTATATAAAACATTCTTACATGTGGATATATGTGACATGCGTAAATCTTCTTGAATTAGTTTCTACTAATCATTCACTACTGTCAAAATACAGTGAACTTTTTTTTGGAATATGTCAAAATAATTCTGACCTGAAATAATAAACAGGCTTGAATAACTATATTTAAAAGAATAATAAGGATGAATTTTTTTTTTTTAAAGATTTTATTTATTTATTTGACAGAGAGAAATTACAAGTACACTGAGAGGCAGGCAGAGAGAGAGAGAAGGAAGCAGGCTCCCTGCTGAGCAGAGATCCCGATGTGGGACTCGATCCCAGGACCCTGAGATCATGACCTGAGCCGAAGGCAGCGGCTTAACCCACTGAGCCACCCAGGCGCCCCAAGGATGAATTTTTGATTAGAGATATTAAAATACACCATAGAAACTTCAAAACAGTATAGGTTTGGTTAAACAGTGTCTACATATACTAGATTAACAGGTTACATTTTAGTAACAGATCTTAAGATGTCTAATGCATTACTCTATAACAGAAGCCAAGTCAGCAGGGAAAAGAAAGGTTAGGGATTGATGCTGGGAAGAAGCCAAGTTAGAGTACCTTGTGAAAACTAAGTTAAAATTTCCTTTATATCTCAGTTTAATCTTAAAACAGTAACAAAGCAGAAAAATGTAGTTTTAAGTGGTATGACAGGCATTGTATATATCAAAATTTATGGATTTATAAGAATTGTAAAAAGTTACGATTTTTAAAAATTATTTTTATTAATATATAATGTATTATTTGCCCTAGGGGTACAGGTCTGTGATTTATCAGGCTTACACATTTCACGGCACTCACCATAGCACATATCCTCCCCAATGTCCAACACCCAGCCACCCTCTCCCTGCCCCCACCCTCTTCTGGCAACCCTCAGTTTGTTTTGTGAGATTAAGAGCCTCTTATGATTTGTCTCCCTCCCAGTCCCATCTTGTTTCATAAAAAGCTGTGATTTTTTTTCAACCATTTCCTTAATGCTGGATATTGAGGTGGTTTTTTAAAATCATTTTTCTTGTATAAACAAGGCTACAGTAAATATTTTTATTTAGTGGCATTGTAGAAAGTTCACACTAGAGTGTGTTTTAAAAAGCTGGACATATATACTATAGATGATACCTGAAGCACCACACAAAAACTGTGTGTGTTTGGATATTTACATTCCGTAAACCCTTGGTATTCTGAGCTTTACTATCTATTTTGACCATTTCCAAGCAACTTTGAAGGTCTTTGGCATGTGATAATTTTTCATTTTGCTGAGGCCAAGTTTTGGGTGGAGAGGCAGGTGTGTTAGGAAATGAGCCGAGCCACAGTCCTCTTGAGACACTGTTTTTTTACGTATCCAGAAGAGGCAGTACCTTCTGTGATCTGCTGAAAACTTTCTCATTGTAAAGATAGGCCCTAAATGTAAGTGCAGTGCTGGTGATAAAAATATAGAGATCTTAAGAAAGAGATTATACTCAGCCAGAAAAAAAAAGTGTCGGATAAATTAAACGAAAAATACGGTTCTCTAGTGGTATTTGCAGTTTTGAGGATTCTTTAAGGCCCTATCAGAATGGATTCTCTAACATCAAAGAACTATTGGCTAGGCATAGAAAAAAAGACTAGAAAGAAGTATGCTGAACACTATCTCTCAATGATAGGATTTGGGGTGATTTACGTTTACATTTAAAAATGGTATATTTAAGATGAATAGTATTGAAGAAGAAAGAAGCAGTGAGTGGTAATAAAGATCCACTTAACAAAGGATTCTTCTTGACAAAGAAATTCTTTTAAGCTTGAATCTGAGTAGCTGAACAGGAAAAATCACCATTTTTATCATCTTGGTTTGACCTGGCCCTTCTTTTAATGTTAACAGAAGCCATGCAGTGACACCCGCTAAGACTTGTTGGTAGCCATGTCGGAGCCCCACAGGGTCCAGTTCACCTCTCTCCCAGGTTCTCTGAATCCTGCATTTTTGAAGAAATCCCGGAAAGAGGAGGTTGGGGGAACAGAACAGCATCAGGACTCTGAGCCGGCTGCAGCAGCTGTTCGGATTACACTCACCCTCTTCGAGCCGGATCACAAGCGCTGTCCAGAGTTCTTCTACCCGGAGCTGGTGAAGAACATACGAGGGAAGGTGAAAGGCCTTCAACCCGCAGACAAGGTACACCCCAGCAGCCTCAGTCTCAGTCTGTGGATAAGTGCATGGCACATCCTGTGCAAAAGGGGCTTCTGAAGGGTGGAAGCAAGACTAGAAAGGCTCTGGCTATCCCAAGATCATGGCAGTCCAAAGCAGTCACAAGGTGTGCTGGTTTTGCCACTGGCAGGAGAGGATAGAATTCTTTCTAGAACCATTCTCCTGATTTATGCTAGAGAGAACACTGCATCCAAGGCTAATATGAATTATGGCTAATAAGAAACAATGAAGCTTTTCACGCCAAGGTTATACGTGTTAGGTGTAAAGGTGAGCAGTTCCTGGCTGTTCCAGCCCTGGAATTTGGTGCTGGACATTTTTCTTTTCCAATGGAATCTCACTCTGGTTCGTGTAAGGGGCAGACGAGAAAAGACCCTGACAGCTCATCTCTTCTGAACAGTGAGATTCTGGATAGTTTCTTTTCCTGGATGGATGGAGACCTGTTTTTATGGGATTTTTTTTTTTTTTTAATATATTTTGTTTGTCAGAATTGGGTCGTAGCCTTTAGGTCTTTTGAGAATCAGTTTGATTTCTTAAATGTTTTTTAAAATGACCTATTTATTTTCCCGGCAGGTTTGTTTTGTTCAGTATGGAACTTCTCAAGGAAGTTCCTCAAGCTCAGAGGAAGAGAGTAGTATAAAAGCCCTCATGTACCCATCACCACCTTTAGCTATTACTGATGTTTTGATAATTAACATTGTAAAATTTAAAAAAATACCATTTGCTCTATTAAATACATAAGAAAAGTGCATATATGATAAATTAACAGGTTGATGCATTTTCACAAGCTCAATATACCCATGTATCCTGTGCCTGGATTATAAAATATAATATTTTCCAGGACACCAGAAATCCTCTTCCTGCTCTTCCAAAATACTACACGGGTCCACTGCTCTAATTTGGAGTATTTTGGTCACTAGAGTGGCTCTTAGTAAAATGAGGATCAGCCTGGTACCTGGCTTACAGGGTGCTTGAGGGTAGAACAAGATCACGTATTTTTTGCTGCATATATTTTTTGGCAGCATAACTCAGTGGCCTGTGCTCCTTTATTTTTAATTCACTCTTGTGCTGAAATCCCGGAAAGAGGAGGTGAGTGCCTTTGGTTAGGAGGATTATCTTTTCTTTGCTCAGGTTAAAATGTGTTTCCCTGATTAAGATCTGATTAACTGAAGGGAAGCCAGTAAGTTTCTGCGAAGGGTCAACCTGTTATTTGAGGGCTTTGGGCAGAATAAGAAAAAATAATTTCAAATCCATTTATGATTTCTTTTCCAAGCTCGGAATGGGATCATCTTCCTTGAGAGGAAGAGACAGTAGCAGGGATTGGTTGAGGTCTTTATTTATGGGTTTAACTGAAATTAGAACTCTAGTACTCTGATTCCATCTTTTTGAGGGATCCAGATATTCTCCATAGCAGAAAAATGTATGGAGCATACACAGCTTTGGATTCAGTTTCAGGGGATTCATTCCTGGCCCTTAGGTTCAGAACTCCTGAATCTTTGTGTCTACTCTGTGGTTTTCAAAGTATTATGTAATCTGATGGATTCATGTATTAATTCAGTTAGTGTATGTGTATGTATATATATATGTATACATATATATATATTTTTTAAGATTTTATTTATTTATTTGACAGAGATCATTAGTAGGCGGAGAGGCAGGCAGAGAGGAGGAAGCACTATCCCCGCTGAGAAGAGAGCCCAATTCGGGGCTCAATCCAAGGACCCTGGGATCATGACCTGAGCTGAAGGCAGAGGCCTTAACCCAATGAACCACCCACGCACGTATACACACACACACACACACACACACACACACATATATATTTTTATTTTATTTAAGATTTTATTTGACACAGAGAGACCCAGCGAGAGAAGGAACACAAGCAGGGGGAGTGGGAGAGGGAGAAGCAGGCTTCCCACTGAGCATAGAGGCTGATGCAGGGCTCAGTCCCAGAACCCTGGGATCATGACCTGAGCTGAACGGAGACGCTCAACAACTGAGCCACCCAGGTACCCCAGCATATATTTCTTATAAAGGCACTGGGCAAGATGCTGAAGACTATATAAAGGTGGAGAAGCCACTATCCCAGCCTCAAAGGAGCTTTCAGTCTTGTAGATACTTTAGAATTAAGCCAACACAGGTAACAGGAGTTACAATGTGGCAGTTGCTAAGTCTTATGTAAAAACAAACCCTGCAGGGCTTGGACAACAGAGAGCTTACATTCCGATGCTGTGGGTGGACAGAGGTGGACCTTCATGCACACAAAAGTAGTCCTTTTTGGAAAACTACTGGTTGCAAGATGTGAGAGGGTATGCATTGTATCCAGTATTTCTCTAGATTGGTGGAAGTTCTTTAAATTACTTAGAGTGCTTGAGTTATATGTGATCATTGTAGAAAACATAAGAAGGTACAGATGAGGGGCGCCTGGGCGGCTCAGTGGGTTAAAGCCTCTGCCTTCGGCTCATGTCATGATCTCAGGGTCTTGGGATCGAGCCCCGTGTCGGGCTCTCTGCTCAGCAGGGAGCCTGCTTCCCTCTCTCTCTCTCTGCCTGCCTCTGTGCCTACTTGTGATCTCTGTCTGTCAAATAAATAAAATCTTAAAAAAAAAAAAAAAAAAAGAAGGTACAGATGAGTGTATGTTTTAAAGAACACTCACTTGTGGCACTTATATGTACATTCCACAGTATCTCATTTAACTGGTCCTCGTGAGTGGGTGGGATTCCAGTGGGCAGGGATGGGAGGGTCTTAAGACGGGCATCCAGTCTTTAGTGATTTTTGTCTACTTAAATGTATTCCGTTTAGGAGTCTTTTATTAAAATTAAGGTTCCTTGCCAAAGAAACTTAAAGTCCAACTCTGGAAAATTTACTTGATGAGAAAAATGGAAAACTACTTTCATGGAGTAGAAATAAAACTGGAAAACCATATGAAAATATTGGGAGTGGGTACTGACATTGGGAGGAAAGATAAGATTGTTAATCCATCAAGATAAGCTTCTAGGCAGAGGGAATGCTATGAACCTGGTTATGACTATTTTTTGTTTGTTTTGTTTTGACTATTGATAGCAGTGAGGGAAGTGCAGGTTCATACCACTCTACTAAGAAATACAGCAGAATAGCTCTCCAGGACTTGTACTACTTTCAGTGGGTTCTTAACCTTTTTGAGCTCTTGACTGCTTTGGAAGTCAGTGAAGCCTATGGACCATCTTAGAGTACTGTTTTTAAATGTGTGGAATAGTTTTTAGGGTTAAAAAGGAAACCAACTGGGGGTGCCTGGGTGGCTCAGTTCATTAAGCAACTGCCTTCGGGTCAGGTCATGATCCTGGAGTCCCAAGATTGAGTCCCACATTGGGCTCCCTGCTCAACCGGGAGTCTACTTCTCCAGCTCTGATCTTCTCTCCTCTCATGCTCTTGCGCACGCGCTCTCTCTCTCATTCTCTCATATAAATAAATAAAATCTTCAAAAAAAAAAAAAACCAAACAAAGGAAACCAACTCTATTGGAACAGTTCTATACAGGTTGAGCATCCCTAACTAAATGCCCTTTGCCATATTTGGAGCCCTCTAGGACATAGTGCTTTGGTGGGCACTTGTAGGCATTTAGTTAAGTTTTGTTGAATTATGTGAGTGGAAACTTTATTTCCTTTAGCAACTAAGGTAAACACTGTTGGGAGAGTAGCATGTTTTTATCTTGTCTTTTTTGAAAAAGCTGTTTTCATTATGCAGTTCATGGGTATCGAGTAGTCAGTGCAGGTATTATGAATAGGATTGTGGGAATTTTTTGTGACTCTTATTTTTGTGGAATGGTCTCTTTACAGAAGAAAGATCTCTCAGATCCTTTCAATGATGAAGAAAAGGAAAGGCATAAAGTGGAGGCCCTTGCCCGGAAATTTGAAGAAAAATATGTAAGATTCCTCTCTTGGGCAACAAAACAACCTCGTTGAGTGGGAGAGGTTTCCAGACATTTTTATGTTCCTTTAGTGGATTATCATCTAAACAAGTATAGAGGTTGGAGAGAACAAAATGCAATTATTAGATAAATGCATTAAGGTACAGAAAATGCATGTGGCAGGCAGTGGTGTGTGAAGCTAAATGGATAAATAAGCAAGAAGGGCCTTTTATTCCTAGAATTTATGCTTAGAATAAATGTTTTGATACAAAGCATAAAAGCCATTTAGTTCCTTCTTCTGTTTTAGGTCATTTTATGCAGATACAAATCTGTTCTTTTTAGAAGGTCTTCAAGGGAATGGGGTTTGGAGTGGGTGTAGGTGTGTGTGTGTGTGTGTGTGTGTGTGTGTGTGTGTGTGTGACTGCTTCACTGATTTTACAACCTTTAGTCACTAGTTGATGGAATTCAAGGCAACAGTTAATTCTGTGTATCAAAGAAAGTGTGTGGCCTTAGACTTAAACATTTCTTGTTAAGAGGGTGGGCCTCATGCTATGTGTTTTTACTACAGTTACACATGGAAAAAGCATATAACCTATTTTAAATTTTAGGGTGGAAAGAAACGTAGAAAAGATAGGATACAGGACCTGATTGACATGGGATACGGTTATGACGAATCTGACTCCTTCATTGATAATTCTGAGGCGGTAAGTCCTTACTGAAAATGCCCCTGGAATCATGACATCCTAGTTTCTACTGATGATGGCCTGGAGGTGGAGGTTGGGTTGGTGTGGGCATGCCCTCAGTGTGAAGAAAAGACCGCCCTGGTGTGGGAGGAAGTGGCAGGTTTGATCAGGCCATGTTTCCCTCACTGAAAATGTTGACTAGATTTGTCCAAACGCCTTTGAGCTTGGACATCCGTGGTTGACCAGAAGCAGGTCTTGTCTGAAAAGTCACAGAAGAACACAGTCATATCTGCTCTACCAAGACCCACTCTGTACCTTTGGACTAGAGTACCAAAACTCGGAGCTGACTGTTTGTTTTCCCCCCTTCAGTATGATGAGCTTGTTCCAGCTTCTTTGACTACAAAGTATGGAGGATTTTACATTAACTCGGGAACCCTGCAGTTTAGACAAGCATCTGAATCTGAGGATGACTTCATTAAAGAAAAGAAGAAGAAATCTCCAAAGGTTAGAATGATACTTGCTTTTGGATTTCAGAAGTGCTTTTCTTGTATGACTTTATAAGATCAGTAGGTGACTTGCCAAAATGCTGGTTTAGGTTGGCTCAGGAGCTTGGTGGAAAGGCATGAGCTGTGCCGAGGCTGACAGGTCACTTCTCACACCTCTACTGTGGCGAGGTGCCATGAACCTGGAGGTGTCCATGCCTGTGTCCGAGTAGGCTCAGCAGAGATTTGTTTCTTGAGGTGGTCTCAGGGCGGGGACTTAAGGCAGTCAAGGGTGTGGAGTGAGGGGAGTTTGCACCAGCCTTGCTGTGTCTCTTCTGTGGACATGTAGAGGACTTCAGTTCCCAGGGCTGTCACCCCACCAAAAAAAAGTTAGCCTTAAGATAAATCTGCCCACCACTGCCTGTGTGTTTCAAATAAGAGGTAGGGCCCATATACAGCTTACTTGAACTAGAAAAGTTTCAGGCTACAGAATGGCCTCTTGCCTCAGCCCTGGGTGCTTCCAGGAGACACTGTCAGTGGGAATGCTGTGTTGACCTGTTGCAGGTCCATGGTCCAGGGACTGATCTGAAAGCTGTTGCTCATGAAGGCAATAAGACAGCTCTCAGGGTGTCCCCTGGGCGGAGCAAGGCCAGTGCTGTGTAGTGCACTTGCTCCCTGAGTTAGGGAGCCGTGTAACTGTGCCTTGTCTTTAATTCTCAGAAGCGGAAGTTGAAGGAAGGTGGTGAGAAGATAAAGAAGAAGAAAAAAGATGACACTTATGACAAGGAGAAGAAATCGAAAAAGTCCAAGTTTTCCAAAGCCGGGTGAGAGGCAGCAGCTTCTTTGCTAGGATAAAATCTGACCTGTTAGGGCAGGACACCTGGGAGCTGACGCGCCCTCCTCCTCACAGCTTCAGAAGAGGCAGCAGGGCCTGGCCTTCCGTTCCCTCTCACGCCTCCCGCAGTGCCCTTCTGGGCAGTCGGTGCTCTCACATCTCTGTGTGTCAGACACTGGAGTTCTCTCTGTCCCTCTGTCAGTGTTGGCAGCTATTTCTGTCACTGTGTGACTGCTGATGTTTCTTGTTCTCTTGGGCTCCCCTCCTCTGCCCCAGTTCTCCTTCCGTCTCTGCCATTTCCTTTGTCTTCTGTGGTCTCCTGCTTTCTTCGCCTCACTTGGTCTCACCCCAGCTGCCCTTCAAGTTGCTGCTCTTCTCTGCTGCTCCTGCTTTTTCCCGCTAAATACTTTTCTTGCCGCCCACCCCTTTTTTTTGCAACCTTTTATTTCAGCCTGGCAGTGGTTTTTAAAAACACATCGGATATTTAGCATTCTGTGACACTGTTTTGCTAACCTGTATTAAATCTCAAGCTTTGGTCCCAGCAAGAAGGAGCTTCATATGCCAAGAGGAGGGAGGAGGAGTAACAGGGTGGCCTTGTGACTGAGGTTCCTGGAGACAGTTGCGCTGGGAGCAGGGGCAGTCTCTCATGAATTTCCCTTCAGAGCTGTACTGCAACTCTTGTAACCAATTTCCTCCTTGCTTGCAGCTTCACAGCCCTCAATGCCAGTAAGGAGAAGAAGAAAAAGAAATATTCTGGGGCTTTGAGTGTGAAAGAGATGCTAAAGAAATTTCAGAAGGAGAAAGAGGCTCAGAGAAAGAGGGACGAAGACCATAAGCCTGTAGCGGTCTCGTCGGCAGAAGCTCAGGGCCTGCGGGAATTGGAGGGCACCTCTGACCCCTTGCTCTCGCTCTTTGGCTCCACTTCTGACAACGACTTGCTCCAGGCAGCCACTGCCATGGACTCGCTGACTGATTTGGACTTGGAGCAGCTGCTCAGTGAGTCTCCAGAAGGAAGCCCTTTCCGTGATATGGATGATGAGAGCGATTCCCTTGGGGTGGGACTGGACCAGGAATTCAGGCAGCCCTCTTCCCTCCCTGAAGGCCTGCCTGCACCCCTGGAGAAGCGCGTTAAGGAGCTGGCTCAGGTATGGTGACACAGAGTGGCCGGGCTTTCCTGGAAGCGGTTTGGGCAGATTGACGCTGGTTCTGCACCACATGAAGCTCCCTGCCCATAGCAGCCCTTAGTGAATTGGCAGCTTTGGTGTAAGTGTAAGCTTTTCCAAGTTCTCTTCTCCTCCCAAGGGAGGAACCCACGTAAGCTCTGCCCATCAGACATCACTTTTAGGCCTTTTGTGGTTCTTCCAGAGCTGGAAAATCTGCTTTCTTCTGGGGGGAATTTCTGTCTTTCCATTTCCTGCCTATCAGTTCCTTCCCTGCGGTTATCTCTCCTTTGGTGCAATAGACTGACGCTGATGTTGGCAGCAGGCAGCTGAGGCACAGATCGGTCATTTTAGTAATCTTTTGAATGTTTTCAAAATTCACAAAAGCTTGCAGATGAATGTTACCCACAGAGAGTATGTGCTTAGTTGCCACTGGGTTTCAGTTGCTCCTTGGGCTTGCCTGTCGTCACCATTAGGTAGTGATTACAGGAATGCCTAAGGTTCACGTGATAGATGAAAGGAGCTGAACCTTAGTAATGTCCGTGAACCATTGAAAACAATGACAGTCTTTAGGCTATAGCAGCCAATGGCCATTGGGAATGGATTTCTAGAGTGCTAAGAATTGTCACTTTGGTAATGTATTACTAACCATAAACCAAGCATAGGTCATTAGTTACGATGACTTTTAATTAAAAGAACGTTTTACCTTGGGCATCATGACTTATAATGCAACTCTTGCGGCATTCATAGTCTGTAGCTTAAATCTTAAGCCAGTGATTCTCACAGGATTTCAGAATCACTGTTAAACGTAATCTCTCTTGTATTTTAGGGAAGGGTAAAATGTTAACCAGTGCTACAAATGATTTTCTTGTTTCCAAAAAATATTTAAGCACAACATACAAAGTAAAGCAAATGTCTTACTTGGATTTCTTGTGCTTCCTTGTTAGCCTGTGTGCAGTATTCTGTTTGAATGTGATGACTTAAATGAATTGTGCCGTATCAGGGATTCAGAGTATATCTTAATAGGACATTAAGTTGGAAGTAGTTGAATCTGAACTTGGCATGTTTGAGCATACTGTTCTGTGTTTGCTCTCAGAATTTGTTTAAAAATGTTCTTCTCAATCCTCCAGTTTGTAATCAAATTGTTTTGTAGCTTCTGAAAGTCTTGTTAAGCAAGTTGAGTGAGATATATGTGGCAGTAGTCAGTCATTTCTTGAGAGAAAAGTCAAAACCATTCTTGGATTTGTCCCTATCCCCACCGTAGGTAGTGTTCTAGTCTGATAACTTAGACTCATTATTTCAGTTTCTTGGGAAAGATGGACCAGTGCAATGGAAACAGAGTGGCTTAACATGCAACAGCATTGGGTTGTGATTCAAGAAAGCCTCGCTTTCTGGAGTCCACTGGATGGACCCTGAGCAAGCTTTCCTTCCTCAGCGATTGCCAGGTTATCTCTTGGGACAATGGAGACAGGGTTCTGGATCCCGTAGATAAGGTAGGCTTGGGTTTTGGTTGGAAGGTGGTGACCAGGACAAGTTGACATACTGAAATGAAAATATAGTGTTCATATGTGAAATTGATACTTTAGTCATCACCTGGCCCTTCTACTATAACAGTGTTAAGAAACTTTGGGAAATGGGGTAGAAAGTATCATTCTGCCAATCTGAAAACTATTTTAAATTTGCTTATTCCTTTCTAGCTTCTGTGTATGTTTTTATGCAGTTGTAATTATAGTTGTGAATAATTGTTTCCTGCTTTCTTCACTTAATAAATATTATTGTAAAGCCCTCATCACTTCTGATGGTTGCATGGAAAAGAAGGCTTATTTTTAGAAAATTATTTAATGCCATTCCAAAGATGCTCAGGTGCTCCGTTACCACCAGGGCCTTTGCTTGGGTACTTGGAGCCTCCTGCATTGTGTGCACAAGTGCTCTAAACCCAGATCTCACTGAGCATCTGCTGGGAAAGCTATTCTTCCCAGTAGAAAAAAGCCTATGTACATAAAAACTGCATACAAAAGCCACCCATGGTATTTGGATCCTTAATAAGGAGCCCTGTCCTCAATCTTGAACTGGACATTGCATTTTTAAAATTTAAATTAAACTTGATGTAAATAACTCTAACATTAGTAGTGTTATGTGTTTCTCACTTTATTTTTCACTCCCCTTACTATCTTTTATACTCTTTTATTTTTATAAGATTGTTTACATGTAAAATTTTTGCCCTGGGTAATAAATACATCAGTTTCTACTGTTGTCTAGAAAACTGCCCAAATCTTAGGGCTTCAAAGAATAGTTCGTTTCTCCTGACTCTGGGTGACCGGGCAGTTCCTCTTCTGGCCCTGCCTGGCTTACTCTTGTGGCTACATTCAGCTGACAAGTTGGCCAGGTGCTGGGACGGCTGGGATGGCCAAGATGACCAGAGCAGCTGGCCTTTCCCTCCTCTGATCTTTCATCCTGGGTTTCTCCAGGGTATGGCAGTTTCAGGGCAACATTTCAAGAGAATGAAGGTGGAAGCTGCAAGGCATGTAAGATGTAGCCATAGAAGGTGTGTGTTCGCATCCCTTCTCCCACTCTGTTGGTAAAGCAAGTCACAGGAGCAAATCAGGTTGGAGGGTTGGGAAATTAGAGGCTACCTCCCCGCAGCAGAATGCATGTACTGGGAGGGAAGGGATCTGAGGTCCTCTTTGCCATCTATCACAGTCTCATAAACCGATTCTAATCTGATACGTATCCGTTCCTTAGGAATTCATCTTTGCTGTGGGAAGCGAGAATTAGATTTACCTTCTAACTAGACATGATGCCTAAAACTTTGAACAAAATCTATTTGAAAACTTAAATATGTTAAATAGGAACCCTAAGAAGGCTGCCCTGGTGGATGCCCAAGCAGTGGTCACTGTTTTCTTATGTTAGCCTGTTTTTCATTTCCTATTCCCTTGTATTGTGCATTTTTATGGGCCCCAAGAAATCCAGTGATTTGATTTGATGGCCTTACCCTGTCTGCACTTAATATGCTTTGATTGTGCCTTTTGTCTTCGTTGTTAGAAAGGTAGGAGTGTCGTGTCCCCCTTCTCCCCCCCCACCCACCCCAGGGTACTTGTCTTGATGTAGTTTGGCAGCTAGTCAGCCTGGTCCATACAGATGATCCAGGTCTATTGACTCAAGCATAAAATGGGAACAACACTGAGGAAAGAAAAGAAACAGAAACCCCATGCCGCCCACCCCTCTAATCTACCTGCTCACAGCTTACCCTCCTATAGACTTAGAACTCCTACATCACAAATCCAGGGAGACCTGGATCCAAGGAGAAAAAGGTAGAAAAAAACCAAAACAAAACAACTAACTTGTTTGATCTTTTCTAAAAAGAAAATCATACCAGCAAAAACAGGTACAGTATATAAGGTTCTGATTTAGGTGCTAAGAGGCTGCAAGTGGCTTTTCTTCTAATTAAAACAGCTCATTAAAGGGCTGTTGGAGTTATTATAAATCAGCATGATTGGGCTGTTTGGTTTAACTTCATTTCCTAATTTAGGATTGACCAACCTGTACAACTCCATAAGCAAGGGTGTCTCTTCTTAGGGTTGAGGAGCCTCACTTATTTCCGGAAGACTGTCAGATAAAAATCTGTTCTTTTAATTAGATTTATTTTAAAAACAGAACACTTGAGGGGCACCTGCGTGGCTAGTCGGTTGTGTCCGACTCTTGGTTTGGGCTCAGGTCCTGATCTCAGGGTTGTGAGATTGAGCCCCTCATCAGGCTCCACGCTCAGCTGGGAGTCTGCTTCTTTCCCTCTGCGTCTGCCCTTCTCCCTCCCTGCTCACGTGCTCTCTGTCTCTTTCCCTCTTTGTCTCTCAAAATACTTTAAAAAAATAAATATATAGCACGTGACTAATTATCTCCGTATAAAACCAGAACCTCAGAGATAATTGTCTACACAATTCAAAAGGCATCAGAAAAAAATCTTCTTAAGAAGTATATTGCCAGAAAACCTCTGACACATTGGAGGAACTGGCTGATATCTAAAAATAAAATTCAAATGGAAACCCAGGCTTGTTGATAGGTCTTACAAACAGTGGGGCATTTGAAATACATGTTAAAGTAATTAGATTGAATTAATATGGAAGTGCTTCTGGATCTTGTAGCTAGCATTGTGTAAGCTTAAGTAAGAGAATGACCCAGATTTATTCTCTCTCAAACTGAAATCATACTCTCAGTATATTAGAAGTGCTGAGAATTCTGAATCCTTCTGAGACTGTAAGAAATTGGCAGGTGAATGAATGGATTAAAAGTCACACCCTTTATTTCATTTCCATCCAGCCATTTCACCCTTTTTCATCCTGGGCCTTTGTACTTCCCTCCCTCCCTCCAGGGTCTGCAGAAGCTTGAGTTTTGCGTCTCCTCTGGTTCTTCTGGTTGCATTCTTTCAATAATACCTGTTTTTCCTTCATGCGTTCACTCAGGCAACATTTACTAAATTCTGTTATGTGATAGGCAGCTGTGGGAAATATATTGACAAGTAAGATTCATTCATGTTCTCCGTGAGCTTGTTCTGTAAGTGGACCAGTAGACGTGTGAACATCTGGCTGTAGGACAGAGCAGAATGAGGTAAGCTCTGTGATGTTTGGGTGGCCAAGCAGATGGTCAGGTGAACAGCCAGCTTTGAGGAGGTAAGACAGAAGCACCTGAAGATACATATGAATCAGACTGGAGGCAACAGACTTGGCCAGGGCCAGTGGTGAGATGGTCTTATAGGGAGCCAGGACATAGAGCTGAGGATGGACAAGGAGTTGTTAAGTTGGATGGAATGGGAACCCGCTGGAGTGGCTGGCTGGGGCCAGGTCCTGGAAAGTCATAAATGCCACATAAAGGAGTTCGGATTTGATGCTGGGTTTGGAGAGAGCCACCTGAGGGTTTTAAAGAGGGGAGTGGAAGGATTTCAAGAGGATGGAGTATCATTATTAGAAGTAGGAAACACAGAAGGAGGAGCAGAAGCTAGTGGGTTTGGTTTTGGGTGAGTGTCCATACCAGAGGATCATCGATTCACAGAAGTCATTGGAAATTCTAATCCAGAGCTCAGAAGAAAGGGTATAGGGCTAGAGATTTAGATTTGAGAGATCTGCATGCATTGTGTTACTTCAAAGCTGTGAAGGAGAAGATATTAGGAGAAGGTAGTTTTGGTAGACCTTTGGGCTCCATCTCTAAGGAGTTTTAACGGAGAAGACAGGGAGCAGAGGTAGGAAGAAGACACAGAGGGAAGGCAGATGGGGTGATAGGAAGGTGGAGGTTGGTTCTCAGTGCCTGGAGGGGTTGATCAGGATTGTTTTAGACAGTCCTCTTATTGCCCTGGTTTGTGGTCATTATTCTATATCAATCCTGATTTTAGATACTTAATTTTTGCCTAATACCTTTGGACCAGCAACTCTTGGGTTAGATCAGCAGTTCTCAATCCCCTCTGCATGTTAGAGTTACGGGGCTCCTTTTGAAGAAGCAGATGCTGGGCCTCGTCCCCAGAGATTCTGATGTGGTTGGTCTAGGGTGGGGAAAGCCACCAGGTAATTCCAGTATGCAGCTGAGTATGAGAACCAGTGGTTCAGACTTCTGCCAGGATTGCTTTCCTGACTTCTGCACTCAGTGCCCTGACTGCCTGTCCTGGCTGCCATCCAGGGTGCTAACTGTGTTCTCATGGGAAGCAAAAGACTGTATAGTAGCCTGCTCTGCTACTTGTGTCAATAGGTAGGAAGGTGTGTTAGTAGTTCAGATGGTCTGGGTAATAGAGTTTGTGATACACTGTAACTAGATTGTGAATTTCCCAAGAATTACAATGTCCTTAAATGCTAAAGTAGCACTTTATTATTATTTAGGGGTGAGGGGAATAAAGGTCTTTGGATTTTGTGGTTTTGTGGAGGTTCTTAATTGTTTTTATACTGTAGACATATGGAAATAGCAACTCACAGTTGAGGCGACAAGACTGCCAGTCACAGGGGTTAACTAGCTGGTTGAATCCAATGCATCATGATTGCTTTGGCTCTGTAGATGTTCTTTTATGTGGCTGTCTTTTCAAGTCCTGGGAAGAATAGACAGTTCATAGATGCTTTTGCATAGATGCTTTGGAAAAAAGCATTTGAAAAAGCTGGATATACCAATTGTGGAGCATATAGCCATCATAGGTAAACTTAATCTGGGATTAGGACTGAGTAGTGAGGATTTTATCAAATTGGCAGGTGTTCTGTAGGGACTGACTGGTCTTGTGCCTGCGGGCATGTGTGGTCGTGTGGCGAAAGTGCACTAACGGATGTTACTGTCTGCTGTGAACCAGGCTGCCAGAGCTGCTGAAGGAGAGAGCAGACAGAAGTTCTTCACCCAAGATGTTAATGGCACCCTCTTAGAGTGAGTATCTTTTGTTTCCGGGCATCTGCTCTTACCATGCCTGGCTTGAGCAGGCTCGGGGAGATGAGCACTGATTGAACTACATTAACGATAACCACTTATGAGAGGGGAAAAAAAATGGGTTTTATTGTTTATTCTTTTTTTAAAAGGGGGTTGGGTGCACCAAATATTTATCTCCAAGAAATGATAGACCTTACTGACCTTAGGCAACAGGTATTATTAGAACACTTGTTTAATATTCATAGCCAGTTGCAAGAGGATTTCCTGGCAAGTATGAGATGAGAGAGAGAAGTGTTGCTTTGACTGTCTTTGAGAATCCAGAAAAATAAGAGATAACTTGGTGTAGCCATAGGAGCCTGCTCTCCTAGGATCATTCTCCTCTCGCTGTCTTTTCTCCCAAGGCCTGGCTATGTAAATATCATCCCTTGGCACTTCTCCCAGGTGCCTGAGCCTCTGAGATGTTGCACATGTATGAATTATATTAAAAAGCAAAAAAATCCCTGCACATAGAAATCCAAACCGAGTTCTTGGTATCCGGCCTTCCAGCTCTGCTGGCTTCTCTCTCTGCACTGCATTATTTAGCAGAGGAAGCTGCTTGCTCAACAACTGAGGATTTTGCACATGTAAGAACAGTTGTTAAGGCTTGGGAATGTTCTAGCAAATGACCAGGATGGGGATTGGCCTCCTGGGTCAGGAAGCCTGGGCTGTAGGGAACACCTGAGGGTCAGCACACATGAGAGGTTTGTGTCAACAGTAGCCTGCTGGGGCATGCCAAATACAAAGAGCTCAAAGGATTGAAGACAAATACTTTTTCTGCTTATTTGGATGGGGACACTGGAGGGGTGAGGATTTTCCTGACCTCCTTATTAGGGATAATACTGGGGAAAAAAGGAAACACTGTTGGAAAGTATTTCCTGTCTACAGCAAGTAACCCAATCACTTTCATTTTGAAAGCTCTTGTGTTCTTTTTGTTTGTGAAATTTAGTACTTCAGAGCTTGTTCTCTCAGTTTCTGTTTTCCTGACTGCCTTTGAGTCGGTCTTGTCTTTGACCTGAGGGCCTTGGCCCTCTGTACCTAGCCAAGTTCGTCAGGTGTGGGACTTCTGATTTGGTGACTCCTGGGGATCTGTTGCACTGGTCACTCAGTTACATTGTGTGACCGAGAGCGTAAGGTTTGATCTGTTGTTGGCTCCCCCTCTCTGCAGTAGGGTGACCTCATGATGCGAGGAGCTCCAGTGAGCTGCGGGCTCTTGATGACTTTGTTCTGTTCTTCAGCATAGAGGTGCAAACTCGGGAGCTGAGTAGCCAAATCCGTTCTGGGGTGTATGCCTACCTTGCTTCATTCCTGCCCTGCAGCAAGGACACCCTGGTCAAACGTGCTCGGAAACTTCACCTCTATGAACAGGTGGGTAACTGTGGAGTGGAGTCCCTTGGCTTCAGGGCCCAGCAGAGAGGGTGACTGAGTCTTCACAGATGCCACATCTGCTGTTGTCCTGCCTTCATGCAGTTATTCCAGTAGTGTATCCTCAGTATAAGAAGTGATGCGTAAACCAGTCTGATAAAATGTCCTCCTCTCTGCAGGGAGGGCGTCTGAAGGAGCCTCTCCAGAAGCTTAAGGAAGCCATTGGAAGGGCAATGCCAGAGCAGATGGCCAAGTACCAGGATGAATGCCAGGCACACACACAAGCCAAGGTCGCTAAGTAAGTGTGTCTCATGGCACTCACATGACATCATCCTCTTGCCTCCACTCTTTCTTTCTTTCTTTTCTCCCCCATGATTACATTTGTGAATGAGATTCTTGGCTCTTCTGCAGCATTTTCCCCTTGTCTTGGAAGCCTGGGGCAGGGTGTGGGCAGGGGGGAGGTGGTGGGTCTGGGAGGAAGTAGTTCTTCCATGGCAGTGACCTTAGGTTCCCATTGGTCCTATTTACACTATAGGATGCTGGAAGAGGAGAAGGACAAGGAGCAGAGGGAGCGGATGTGCTCTGATGAGGAAGAAGATGAGGAAAAGGGGGGCCGGAGGATAATGGGACCCCGGAAGAAGTTCCAGTGGAATGATGAAATCAGGTGTGCCCAAACTGGGACCTTGCCTCATTGGAGGGTTTGTGGGGCCAGTGTCTGAGCATGTTCCTGTGTTTCTAATGAAGGTTAGAATCATTTACTTTAATCAGGGCTGCTGAAAGCACATGATTGAAACCTTGAAAGAAGCATTTGGGGTAGTTTGAAGTTTTTGACTTCTTTCTACCTCTCAGGGAGCTGCTCTGTCACGTGGTGAAGATAAAACTGGAGAGCTACGATTTGGAGAGGAACAACAAGACCCAGTCTTGGGAGGACTATGTGAAGGCCTTTCTGGATGCTGAGGTCAAACCTTTGTGGCCCAAAGGCTGGATGCAGGCCAGGTGAGGGCCACGAGCAGCCAGCGTGGTCGGTGTGGTGAGGCAGTGGAGCGTTCTTGCAGTAAAGAGATACCGGAGTGCTTCTGTCGTGCCAGCCAACAGGGTCCCTGCCCTCGGGGACTCACCCTCTGGCTGACTCAATCCCCATCTCGCTTGAGTAGCCGGAGTGTGTGCCGGTTGCTGTGCGTGGCTCTTACTCTTCCCTTGAAGAGGGAAGTTACCTGCGGGGTTTTGTCTTTGTCGTTCTTAGTCCCACTTCAGCTCCGAGTTGGGGCGCGCTCTTCTCACTTCAGTCTGCTCTTACCTGTTTTGAGGTAATGGCTTCTCGTAGAAGTTGAGAGATAGATTCGTATTGGAAACCTCGTCCCATTCTGAACAGAAGTCTCATTTGTGAGTAGCAGGGCTGACTGCTTATTGGAGTTACGTAGCTTCTCAGGTGAATGGACCATAGTTGCCATCCGAAGGCAGGAAAGGTGGCTGGAGCTAGTGCTCCCCCCAACCCCCGCCCACTGTGGGAAAATATACCTTACATAAAATTTACTGTCCTAACCATTTTCAGGTGCATGGTTCAGTGGTTTTAAATACATTTACATTGTTATGTAGCTATCACCATCCATTTCTATAACTCTTGTCATCTTATAAAACTGAAACTCTATACCCATTAAACAATAACTTCATATCTCCCCACCCCTTCCCGATTCTGTGACCACTGTTCTACTTTCTGTCTATGATTTTGACTCCTCGGAGTACCTCACAGCAGTGGAATCATACAGAATTTGTCTTTGTGTAACTGGCTTTTTTCACTTAGGATAGTATCCTCAAGGATTTGTCTGTATTTCACATTACAGAATTGCTTCCTTTTGAAGTCAGAATAATACTCCATCATACGTATAGACCACATTTTACTTATCTGTGCATTTATTGATACTTGGGTTGCTTCCTGTTTTAGCTGTTGTGAATCATGCTGTTATGGCCTTGGCTATACAAATACCTCTTTCACACCCTGCTTTCAGTTGTGTGTGTATGCCTGGCAGTGGAATTGCTGGATTGTATGATAATTGTATGTTTAATTTCTTGAGGAACCATTGGTGTTTTCCATGTGGCTCTGTCATTTCACATTTCTACCAACACTGCATAAGGGTTCCATTTTGTCCACATCCTCACCAGAACTCGCCGTTTCCTGGGTTTTTGACGGTAGCCACTGATACCAGAGGTGGTATCTCCCTATAGATTTGATTTGAATTTTCCTAGTGATCAGTGTTGTTGAGCAACTTTTCATGTACTAATGGGCCATTTATATAAAGTCCTACACCAAAAAAAAAAAAAAAGTCCTACCCCTATTTTTTAATTGGGTTATTTGTTGCATTGTTGAGTTTCAGGAGTTCTTACTGTATTCTGGATATTAATCTCTAATATCCTTGACAGATGTGATTTCCAAATATTTTCTACCATTTTGTGAGTTGCCTTTTTACTCAGTGGATAATATCTTTTGGTGCACAAAATTTCTAAATTTAATGAAGTCCAATTTGTCTACTTTTTGTTGTCTGTACCTTTGGTGTCCTATCTAAGTTCTAATTGTCAGATCCAATGTCATGAAGCTGAGCTAATTTTTGTATATGGTGTTAACGGTCCAACTTCATTTTTTTTGGATGTGGCATCCAGTTTTCCCAGCACCATCTGTTGATAAGACTGTCCTTCCTTCATTGGTCTTCACATCTTTGTCAAAAATCATTTGACCGGGGCACCTGGGTGGCTCAGTGGGTTAAGCCTCTGTCTTCGGCTCAGGTCATGGTCTCATGGTCCTGGGATCAAGCCCCGCATCTGGCTCTCTGCTCAGCAGGGAGCCTGCTTCCCTTCTTCTCTCTGCTGGCCTCTCTGCCTACTTGTGATCTTGGACTGTCAAATAAATTAAATCTTTAAAAAAAAAAATCATTTGACCATATATGTGAGGGTTTTATTTCTGGGCTCTCTGTCCTTTTCCGTTGGTATTTGTGTCTGCCTTTATACCAATAATGCACTGTTTGGATTACTGTGACTTGGTAGTAAATCAGGAAGTGTGATTCTCCAACTTTCTTCTTCTTCTCTCTCTTTTTTTTAAGATTTTGTTTATTTATTTGAGAGAGCAAGAAAGAGAGAGCCTGAAAGGGTAGAACTTCAGAGGGAGCAGCAGACTCCCTGCAGAGCTGGGAGCCCAATGTGGGACTCCATCCCGGGACCCTGGGATCATGACCTGAGTTGAAGGCAGGCACTTAACCAACCAAGCCACCCAGGCGCCCCAACTTTATTCTTTTTTAAGATTATTTTGGCTATTCAGGGTCCCTTGAAAATCCATATTGAATTTTGGGATGTGTTTTTCTATTTCTGCGAATAATGCATTAGGATTTTGATAGGGATTGCATTGCATCTATAGACGACTTTGGGTAGTCCTGAGATTACAATTCAGTAATAATAAGTTGTCTAGTCCATGATGGAATGTGTTTCTATTTATATATTTAACTTTCTTTCAGTAATGTTTTGTCATTTTCACTGTACAAGTCTCTTACATCCTTTGGTGAGGGTAATTCCTAAATTTTTCTGTTTTGTTTTTTTCTTTTGATGCTGTTGTGAATAGAATTATTTTTGTAATTTCCTTTTAGATTGTTCATTGTTCATTTTTTTATGTACAGAAATACAACTGTTTTTTCTTTTTTTAAAGATTTTATTTATTTGACAGAGAACACAAGTAGGCAGAGAGGCAGGCAGAGAGAGAGAGAGAAAAGCAGGCTCTGCACTGAGCAGAGAGTCCGACGCGAGGCTCGATCCCAGGGTCCCGGGATCATGACCTGGGCCAAAGGCAGAGGCCCCAACCCGCTGAGCCACCCAGGCGCCCCTACAACTGATTTTTGTGTGTGTTGCTTTTGTGTCCTGCTGCTTTGCAGAATTCATTCTAAAATTTTTTGGAATCTTTAGAGTCTTCCAAATAAAAAATCCTATCTGCAAACAGGGCTCACCTTACTTCTCCTTTCAATTTGGATGCCTTTTGTTTCTCTTTCTTGTCTAACTGCTATGGTTAGAACTCATAGTACTATGTTGAATAGAAGTGGTGAAAGCCAGCATTCTTACCTTGTTCCTGATCTTAGAGGAAATGATTTTAGCCTTTCACCATTATGATGTTCACTGGTGGGGGGGGTTCTCATTTGGCTTTTACTCTGTGGAGGTATTCCTGTTCCTAGCTTGTTGAGTTTTTTATCATGAGAGGGTGTGGAATTTTGTCCTTTGCCTTTCCTACATCAACTGAAATGATCGTGTGAGGTTTTTTCCCCTTCATTCTGTTGATGTGGCATACTGCATTGGTCACTTTTCATATATTGAATCACCCTTATATTTCAGGCATAAATTTCACTTGGTCTTGGGTTCCCATGTGGCTCAGTCAGGTAAGCTTCTGCCTTTGGCTCAGGTCATGATCCCAGGGTCCTGGGATCTTCCACTGGGCTCCTTGCTCAGTAAGGAGTCTGCTTCTCCCTCTACCTCTCCCCGCTCTTCTTGATTTCTCTATCTCTCTCAAGTAAACAAAATCTTTAAAAAAAAAAAAAAAACTCAATTGGTCGTGATGTATAATGTTTTTAGTGTATGTGCTGCCGAAGCGAGCATACATATAATGTTTTTAATATGCTTCTGAACCCTGTTTGCTAGTAGTTCTTTGGGAGTTTTGCACTGGTGTTAATACAGGATATTGGTCTGTAATTTTCTTGTGTGTCTTTGCCTGGCTTTGGTATCAGGGTAATGCCAGCTTCACAGAATGAATTTGAAAGTATTTCCTCTTCAGTTTTTTGGAAAAGTTTGAGAAGGATTGGTAGTAGTTCTTTACATGCTTGGTTGAATCCACCCATGAAGGTTTCAGGTCCAGGCCTTTGTTAGGAGATTTTTTTGTTAAGATTTTATTTTATTTGACAAAGAAAGAGGGATCACAAGTAGGCAGAGAGGCAAGCAGAGAGAGAGGGGGAAGCAGGCTCCCTGCTGAACAGAGAGCCTGATGCGGGGCTCGATCCCAGAACCCTGGGATCATGACCTGAGCTGAAGGCAGAAGCTTAACCCACTGAGCCACCCAGGTGCCCATTCTCTTGAACATTTCTTAGTTGGTCTAGCTAAGGAAGGGTTTGCCAATTGTGTTGATGTTTTCAAAGAACCAGCTTTTGCTCTTACTGATTTTTCTCTATTGATTTTCTGTTTTACTTACCTATGCTCTCGTCTATATTTTCTTCCTTCTGCTTGCTTTAGGTTTAATTTAATCTTTTTTTGTTCCTTAAGTTGTAGAGTTAGGTTGTTGGTGTGAGATTTATTTATTTTTAATTTTTTTTTTAAGATTTTATTTATTTATTTGACAGCGATCACAAGTAGGCAGAGAGGCAGGCAGAGAGAGAGAGAGGAGGAAGAAGGCTCCCCACCAAGCAGAGAGCCTGATGCGGGGCTCTATCCCAGAATCCTGGGATCATGACCTGAGCCAAAGGCAGAGGCTTTAACCCACTGAGCCACCCAGGCACCCCTCAAATTCTTTTTAAGAATTTATTTATTTATTTGACAGAGCTCACAAGTAGGCAGAGAGGCAGACAGAGAGAAAAGGGGGAGAAGCAGGCTCCCCGCTGAGCAGAGAGCCCGATGTGGGACTCGATCCCAGGACCCTGAGATCACGACCTGAGCCGAAGGCAGAGGCTTACCCATAGAGCCACCCAGGCTCCCAAGAGCTCAAGTTTTTTATTTGAGAGAGAGAACAAGCATGCACCTGTGCAGGGGGAGGGGCAGAGGGAGAGAAAGGGTGAGAGAGAATTTCAAGGAGATTCTGCACTGAGTCTGGAACCTGATGCTGGGTTTGATCTCATGACCCTGAGATCACAACCTGAGCTGAAACCAAGTCAATCGCTTAACCAACTGAGCTACCCAGACACCCCGTATTTACTGTTTGAGATCCTTATTTCTTCACATGGCTCTGAAGTACAGTCTGGTATCCTTTTATGTGACCCCACAGGGTGCCCTTGAGCATTCCCTGCAGGGCAGTCCAGTGGTGATGATGTCCTTCAGCCCTTGTCCATCTGGGAATATCTTCATGTATCTCCCACTTTTGAAGGAAGGTTTTGCTGGATATAGGATTCTTGTTGGACCTTTTCTTTTAGCACTTTGGACATATTAGCCCACTATCTTTTGGCCTCCAACATTTCTAATGAGAAATCTGTTGATAATTTTATGTGATGATTTACTTCTCTCTTGGGGCTTTCAAGATTCTGTCTTTGTGTTTTAAAAGTCTGATCAGAGGGTTTCTCTGTGTGAGGTACATCTTGGAGTTCATTGAGCATTTCGGATGTTTATATTCATCCTTTGCATTGGGGGGTTTTAGCCGGTGCTTCTTCCACTGTTGTCTCTGCCCTTTCTCCCCTCTCTTCTCCTTCTGGGACTTCTGCAGCAGGTGGAGTCCCACACGTTCCTCCACTGTATTCGCTTTTCTTCAGTCTTTTTTCTCTCTGTTCCTTAGACATGGTGATTTCCACTATTCTCTGTTCACATCTGTGGTTGAATATCTCCAGGAAAGTTTTCATTTCAGTTATTGTACTTTAAAGCTCTAGAATTTCTTCTTAATTTCTTTATAGGTTTTCTGTCTCTTTATTGCTAGTTCCATTTTGTTCACATACTCTTTTTTTACTTTCTCCACATCTTCCTGTAGTTCTTTGAGCATCTGTAAGATCATTGTTTTTTTAAAGTCTTTGTCTAGTGTATTGGCCATTAGGTCTTTTTCAGGGAGAGTTTCTGGGTTGTTTTATTTTTCCCCCTTGAAGGGTCACTTCTTTCCTGTTTTGGGTGGCACAGGCCACCCATGTGCCCTGACAAGAACTTTTAAGATTAACTCTCTTAGGGGTGCCTTCGTGTCTCAGTCAGTTAAGTGTCTGACTCTAGATCTCAGTTCAGGTCTTGATCTCAGGGTCATGAGTTCAAGCCCCATGTTGGAACCTACTTTATAAAAAAGGACACCTGGGTGGCTCAGTTAGTTAAGTGTTTGCCTTCAGTTCTGGTCATGATCCCAAGGTCCTGGGATCGAGTCCTGTATCAGGCTCCTTGCTTAACAGGGAGTCTGCTTCTCTTTCTCCCCCTGATGCTCATGATTTCTCTCTCTCAAATAAGTAAAATCTTTTTTTTTTTACAATTTTATTTTTATTTATGTATTTGACAGAGATCACAAGTAGGCAGAGGGCCAGGCAGAGAGCACGGGGGAAGCAGGCTCCCTGCTAAGCAGAGAGCCCGATGTGGGGCTCAATCCCAGGACCCCAGGATCATGACCTCAGCCGAAGGCAGAGGCTTTAACCCACTGAGCCACCCAGGCGCCCCTCAAATAAATCTTAAAAAAAAAAAGAGAGAGAGACTGACTCAACAACTTTCAAACACACAATACAGTATGATTAATTATGGCCCCCATTCTATATATTTTTGTTTTTGAGAAGGTTGTGGGTTGTCTCTGGGCCTGGGAGCAGGTGGCAGTGTAAACTTTATATTTACTTGATGTTTTCTTCCCAGGTCTTGTCTCAGCCATTCCTTAAGCTTGTGTAGTCACTTTCTCATTTTTCCCCATCTATGCAGTTGTTTTGAATGTTGTGTTTTTTAATATCTGTCTCGGGAAAGTGGGAAAGTGAACAATGAAGGAGGGAGAAAGGGCACCAGTTTTTCAAATCCCCTGGAAGTCACCTCAGCCAGAGGGGCAGGGATTTGCCACAGGGGGTGGTGTGTGGGGGGTGGGAGGGTGGACAGCAGTAGGAGCCCACCTCTTTGCCTGCATCTCTGTGATGAAAAGCAACAGTCAGAGCAGAGATTCCTGCGACTTGGAAGGACAGTGCATTTTTGCCCACCCTAGTTCTTGTAAGCTGCTTTGGGGACACATGTATGGCTGTCAGCCTTGGGGCTGGGGACAGAAGGCTGCAACTGTGCTAAGAGCTGAAACTGATGACAGTTTACCTTCCAGGCCTTCCCCTGTAAGTTGTAAGGCTTCAGCACAGTGTAGAATTCCAAAGTAGTTATTTAGTTTTACGATTTACTTTTTTATTAGAGAGAGGGAAAGCTCAAGCGTGTGAGGGAGAGAGGGGGAGAGACCATCTCAAGCAGACTCTGCTTTGAGTCTGAACCAAAATCAAGAGATGGACACTCAACCAAGCCGCCAGACACCCCCAAAATTGTTGTTTTAGATTCTTTTAGTGCACTTGTTGTCCAAATGGGTAGACCATTCCTGCTGCTTCCTACTCCACCATCTTCCCAGAATCCAAATTATGGAGCCTTTCTTCATCTCTGTTCCTTCTCTAGGTGTATTTGCCTTTTTCTTTACAGATTGAACATCTGAAACTGTGCAGAGAGGGACACAAAATTCTGTTGTTTCTGTGGAAAAAGACATGCTGTGGTTATTCCGCATTTAACTCTTGGAAGGAATGAGAATCAACAATAAGGAAAGCACTCCCGCCTTTGGGGGCAAAATCACTATGAGAAATTTTGGGGCAGAGCCATAGCTTTTTGGGGTCACTCCTAGACTGTTTGCTTCCACGTGGTCAGTGCAGCCACTTTAGATTCTCTCACTAGGAATTAAACTCACCAGGTCACTGACATTTAAGGTCTTACAGCCATTGAGTACTAGGGATGGCAGGAAAGCTCTAGAACCAGAGTGCCTGCCTTCAGGAGGTTTGCACAGACTGCCTAGTGTTCTCTGTCTGTTTCAGGACTCTGTTTAAGGAGAGCAGACGAGGCCACGGGCACTTGACATCAATCCTGTGAGTGTCTCAGTATTTTCTCTTCTCAGAGTGACTGTTACTTGGACCTCCTCTGTGGATTTCTAAACCTTTTCTGTGTTCATTCCCTTGAACAGGGCCAAGAAGAAAGTAATGGCCTCTTCTAAAATCAAGATGAAGGTGAGTCGGCAGTCAGATCACGTGCTGGTCTCCTTCCTCTCCAGCCGTGTATATGAAACCTCTGAGTATGAAACTAGAGCCACTGATTGCACTTTGCTGGACTGGAGGACAGTCCTTCTGGATGGCACTTTTGAGACTATCCAAGAGGCATCCTGGCCCACTGCGGGGGCCTGAGGTTGGCAGGGCACAGACCTGAGCTGGGCCACTTAGTACCTTCCAGCCTTAATTCTAGGATACAGTACTCTCCTGGTCCGTTCCTAGGGTGGTGGTGGCGGCGGCAGCGGCCGCAGTGGTTGGATTTAAATGAGGTCTGCCGAACAGCCCTCTGAGGAGTGAAGAGCCCCTGCTGGTGTGAAGGTCTGACAGTGTGGTGGTCTTCTTTCCGTGGAAGAACACTGCTCGCCGGGTGCGGGTCCGCTCGCCGGGTGCAGGTTTGCCTGGAGCTGCACCAGAAGGGACAGGTGCTTTGTTGTGTTTGCCTGGCAGGAGATGGAACTAAAAACCATCTTGGGCATTACAGAAGCCTTTCAGTATAGTAAAAATTGCTGTTTTATCAAAAATTTTAACAGCTCATGAGGCTTTATAGTGCCCTTAACTGTACGTAAATAGTCCATGAGAATAAGCTGTGTAAATTCTGTATTCTACAGTATCTGTTGAGGTCCTACAGGGTCTCAAATGAACTGCATTAAGCACCTGGGATGTGAGTGCTCGGCAGCACATAAACTAAAATTGGAAGCCCTGGGGTGTGAGTGATGAGATAGACCCTGTTCCCACTCCCATGATGGGACTTTTCCTTTGCACCCAGCAGAGGAGACATGCTGGAGAAGACCAAGGAGGAAAAGAAAGCTAAGGCAGTTCTCGTGCCATGCATCATTTTCTGATTGTGGCTGGGAGTACCCTGAGACACTGTGAGGCCAGTAGGGGAACATCTCCTTGCTCGAGTCTTACACTTTTTCAGAAACCAAGAAGAGTTTCTCTGTGGGTGGATGGGTACCTAGCAAGAAGGCATGCTGGGTAAGCCCCGCCCCAGCCAGCCAGCCTGAAGCCAGAGGGGGTGAAGGAGATAAGCACTTTTAAGTCCAAGCAGGCATGGCAACCGTTCTCTTCCTGTCTTGTTTTGTGATTATGCAGGAAGGTCTGGTTCTTTTGGCCTTGTGGTGATTTCACATTTGTGTTCTCACCACACGACCAGTGTTGACACCTTTGGACATTTCTAAACATCAGGATTTCTCCTTTCCTTTAGGAATCATCTACTAAGCCTGATAAAAAGGTTTCCATCCCACCAGGCCAGATGGGCAGCCCCCTGGCTTTGCCTTCAGAACATACGGGAGGCCTGAGCAGTGGGGCTGCAAACAGGGAGCACCCAACCCAGGCGTCTGGCAGTCTTGCTAATCCTGCTCCTATCAACCTGGAGGACTCATTGGATGGAGACTTGGTCCGTAATTCGGCCTCCTCCTTGGAGGTGGTGTCTAAGGAACTGGCCGGGCTGAGCAGCAGAGCAGGTGGGAGCTCTGAGTTCCCACTGCCGGCATCCTCAAAAGCACCCGCGGAGAAGATGCTGGGCGTTGTGTGTTCGGAAGAGAAGAGGAACTTTGCGAAGCCCGGCCCTTCTGCCCCACCAGCCTCTAGTTCTCTGCAGTCTCCACTCAATTTTCTGGCTGAACAGGCTTTGGCACTGGGGCAGTCCTCTCAGGAGAAAAAACCAGAGAGCTCTGGCTACAAAGAGCTGTCCTGTCAGGCTACGCTCAGCAAGGGCCTGTCAGAAGTGCACCAGTCCAAAGCAAAGCACCACGGCTTGCCGCGGACGTCTCACGCACCCCAAGCGGCACCTCCTGTGCCTGGCCCCCAGGTCAAAGTTTTTCATGCAGGCACGCAACAGCAGAAGAGCTTCACCCCTCCAGCTCCTTTCGTCAATAAGCTTCAGGGCCCAAAGCCTTCATCCCCCCAGTGCCATCGTTCCCTCCTCCAGCTTGTGAAGACAGCAACCAAAGGCCAGAGCTTCCATCCCTCCACGCCATCCTCTTCAGGAGGCACACCAGCCTCCAGCAGCAACTCTCATAAGACCCCAGCCTCGTCTTCTACCGCCCTGAGCCATCCAGCAAAACAGCACTCAGCCGGCTCTTCAGGGCCATCTTACAAGAATAGTCCCTTTGCCAGCTCTGTCTCTAAACATGGGGTTTCTTCCGGCAGCTCTTCCTCTGGAGGAACATCAGTCCAGAGTTCTACTTCCGGGAACCTGCTCCCCGGTGTACAGCCTCCCTCTACAGGACAGTCTGCCAGCAGACCTGTCCCAGGCTCTGCAGTGAAAAAACCACCTGTTTCCCAGAAGCTGACCCTGGTGGCCCCTCCAGGTGGTCCAAATGGAGACTCCAGTGGTGGGACCCAGGGCGTGGCAAAGCTACTGACTTCCTCCCTAAAATCCAGCGCGGTTAGCAGCGTGACATCGTCTACCTCCTTGCCAGTGAGTGTCCTGGCACAGCAGCCCGCCCCTCGTGGGTCTTGTGGACAGGGCCGCTTGCCTTGCCCTGCTCGGAGAGTGAGATCTGACACTGAAGGTCAGGTAGGAACAGTGAGCCCGAAGATTGGAAGGAGGACTGGGCTTCCTGTTTTCAGGTCTTTCCTTTTCTTTTTCTGGTGTAGGAATCCCAGGAGAGCCTGAAACTTCTCCTGAGGATGAGCAGAGGGAAAGGACTGGTTTGCAGGGATGCTGTGATTGTGGGTAGTATAGAACAAGCCATATAATTCCTTTCATTTTTCATGGCCTCCTACTTGTCCATCTCTCCAAACAACTAAATGAAAATGCTGTCACCTCTCAGGTCATCAGCTTTGTGGAGATGTTCAAGCCCCAGGAAAAGTGATTCTTTTGGTTGGATTTTAAAGGACTCTGCAGGTCAGACAAAGGCATTTTGACAGAATGCAGTGGTTAATGAGGGTTGCCTGTGGGTAATTACAAGAAGTTTGGATGCAGGGTGGGACCTGGGAGAGAGCATGTTTTCATTTTCCAATATATGTTTTCATTCAAAATGAAATTTGAACTTCAGTCAAAATGTTTTCATTTTTCCAATATATAAAAAGGTTATGTGGTTTAAAAACAAAACTGTAGAAAGGTTTGAGGCAAGTTGTTAACTGCCTCTGTCTTGTCCTACCTCCCCTGCGAGGTGACTGTATTTCTTAGGTCCGTGTTTTTCCTGTTTCTTTCTAAAAACAAAGATCAATACATGAAAATATATATGTATATGGGTTTGTTTGGTTTTTTTGAAGATTTTATTTATTTGACAGAGATCACAAGTAGGCAGAGAGGCAGGCAGAAAGAGGGGCGGGTGGGGTGGGGGGAAGCAGGCTCCCTCCTGAGCAGAGCCCGAAGTGGGGCTCAATCCCAGGACCCTGGGATCATGACCTGAGCCGAAGGCAGAGGCTTTAACCCACTGAGACACCCAGGTGCCCCAATATATGTGTATACTTTATGTATATAAGTGTGGACACACCAGTGTTTGTATATGCTTACGTCTGTTGATGTCTGCAGAAGATACCCTTTCTTCCTTGCACAAAGGAGGCATACTTAATACCCAACTTTTCTTTTTTTTTTTTTTTTAAAGATTTTATTTATTTATTTGACAGACAAGAGATCACAAGTAGGCAGAGAGCAGGCAGAGAGAGACAGAGAAGCAGGCTCCCTGCCGAGCAGAGAGCCCGATGTGGGGCTCGATCCCAGGACCCTGGGATCATGACCTGAGCCGAAGGCAGAGGCTTTAACCCACTGAGCCACCCAGGTGCCCCAATACCCAACTTTTCAAGTGAACACTGTCCTAGGAGCCATTCCACACCAGTTCAGAGACTGTTCTCTTCCTTTCCTCTGGGGCAGCAGAGCACAGGGCACCTTCATAAGGGGTGGTCTGTGGGTGGGTCCCCGCCCTGCACGTCCATTACCAGCCTTGGTCTGTGAGTGAGCTGCAGACAGAGCTGGCATTCTGACCATGCCGTGTTTCCTCCCCAGAAAGGAACGAGTGGGGCTGTGCTGCTGGCCAGTTCCTCGCCCTTAAATCTGCTGTCTGCATCCTACAAGTCTGGCAGCCCGAAACTGCCCGGAGCCATGAACTCCAACTCCCTGGGGATCATCTCCCAGTTTCCCCTCCACGTGCTCTCCTTCAGCGCCGAGTCCTCTGCCAAAGCAGGGGTTTCCAAGGATGCCATCGTCACGGGTCCTGCCCCTGGGACATTCCACCACGGCCTCAACCATAGTAAGTGCTGCTTTCCTCTCTCCTCATGCTGGAGGGACAGAAGGTTCCCCAGTGCCTGTGCTGTGATGAACTGATGAGTTCTGTTGTCATGTGCTGGGTTCCTGTGTTTGTCTGGTGTGCGACCATGGGCAGCGTTCCTGGGAACCATGCCGAGCACCCCCTCCCCAGAACTGGTCCAGGAGGTTGTCTGGGCTCTCGACCACCGAAGCAGCTTTTCTGTTCCTGTCTTCAATGTGTGTGTTTTGTTCTTTTCTCCCCTCCTGTTTTCTCTCAGGTCTCCTGGCTGGCTTGCACTCCAGCCCACCCCGTGCAGCGCCTCTCCCACACGCTGCCGTGTCTACCCACATCCCGCAGAGTCTGCCAGGTAATTGCCAGGTGAACAGAGTGCCATGCATCCCATACGCCATTGTGCTCCCCACCTTTAGATGCCTTATCTGCTGCCAGGGAGTTCAGTGTCTTCAGCTTGTTGTTACTGTGTTGTCCTGGTTTGTCCTTCAAGGCTGTGGCTCTTTGGGTGCTCACTGACCTTGGCTTCCACTTTGAAATTTCCTCTTGTTCCCCACTTCAAACTGCTACTGGGTCCCCTTTACCCGCTGTGATCACAGGGGGGGTTGCAATGTCCTGTGTTCGAGGCAGGGGAATCTCTTAGCTAAAGTAGGTATTCATATCAGTGCTAATATCCAAGGGCTAATTGGGGCACAGAAAGGCCTTTACATTTAAACTGCTGCACCTTTCATGTGCTGCCAGCTAAACTTTAAGTAAAAGGGAGAGCCCAAACAGCAGCAAGGTGACAAGGGCTAGGTCTTAGGAGGGACCCTAACCTGTGATGCTACCATATGTGCCAGAGAGGAGGATCTTCCAGTTAAGTTCAGTGTGAAGGCAGATGTTAGGGAACACAGCAGGACCCGGGACAGCATTCTTTTTCCTGCTTCTCATCTCTGTAGATCAGTAGATTTCAGAAAGGGGTAGGGTATTGCTGTGAGAAGGCAGCACAGATGTCCCAGCTGGCACCTTCACAGTAAGTGATGGGCCTTGCCCTGTGCTGGAACAGGATTCTTTTTTTTTTTTTTTTTTAAGATTTTATTTATTCATCTGACGGAGATCACAAGTAGGCAGAGAGGCAGGCAGAGAGAGAGAGGAGGAAGCAGGCTCCCCACCGAGCAGAAAGCCCAATGTGGGGCTTGATCCCAGGATTCTGGGATCATGACCCAAGCTGAAGGTAGAGGCCCCAACCCACTGAGCCACCCAGGCGCCCCTGGAACATGATTCTTCAAGACACCTAATGGGATGCTGGTGAGAAGCCTCCCAGGATCTTGGTTCTGGCCTACTGCTCTTCTTACTACTCTAGACCTGCTCCAGAGAGAACCAGGGAGGCTGCGTCAGTCCCGGCACAGCCGTTCTTCAGGAAGCTGAGCCTGGGTAGCCCTGGTGCACAGGTGCTGGGCTGGGAGTGAGACAGGGAGCTTGCCTGGCTAGACATGCCTGTGGCCGACAACTCCCAAGTCTGTGTCTGTCTCCAGCTTTGCTGTGGGTCTCTGGCCCCTGTGTCCCGAGGCTGATGCATTCCTGGCGAACGCCAGAGGCTGTCTGGGCATAAGAATGGATCGACAATTGTCAAGATGAAAATTTTGCTTCTTTAGAGGAAGGAATCAAGATGCTAAGCCTGTATGAACAGTGACTCCATTTTCCTCCAGAGAAGCTGTAGCTCAGTGGACTTAACTCCGCAAACTGGTGGCTGGCTGCTGTAGTAGCTAAGAGGATAATGTGGGGGTGGGTCACAGAGCCACCTGGGTGAGAGTGTGTGGTTCGAAAGATGGCAGGCACTGCCTCTGCTTGATTTCGGGCATGTCACACTTTCAAACAAACAAAATAATTGAAGAGCCATTGGAAACATGACTCTTGGCCTGTGGTATTTTCAACAGCCAAAGGAAAGCACTTTCTTAGACCATCTGTCTCTTTTAGCCCTTCTTCACGTTGGAGGATTATACTGAGTGGTTGTAAATGAAAAGCTGCCTGCTTATTCCAGCTGTGTGACCGTGTCTGCTTTGCTTTCTTTCTCATGCAGACTCAGAATGCTAGCGCCTTTGAACTTGTCTTTGTAGGGCCTGAGGGGTTTACTGGTGAGAGCGCTCCTTGCTGCTTGGGCGGAGTCCCGCGTGCCAGGGGGTGGTGGTGGCTGGGAATGCTAGCGGCTCTGGCACAGAGCTCAGGGTGCCGTGCACACTGGAGCGGCTGCGAGTGACTGTGCCCTCTATCTCTGCTGTGGGGTTTTGTGCTCATTGGAGCCTTAGAACACACAACATTCGGGGGCTTTTGCTATCTGAGTGAGCTCCTTGAGGTTTTGTTCTTGCCACCCTTTTAAGGGAATCAGAGATCCTGAAAGACTTGTGTCTTTTGCTTACTCTTTTCCAGACGCTTCTCAGCTTCATGGAAAGGGGCCCGGTGTACCACGGAAATTATGACGTCTTCAGAAGAGAGGCCCAGCTCACTTATGTCTGGGCGGAAGCTGAACAAGTAGGTCTCAGAAACTGGATAATCACTATGCTCGTTCTGCCAATTGGTTTTCTTCTGGAGAAGGTGTGAGTGCTAAGTGGAGCGTCTCTTGGCACTGTGATGTGCCTTCTGTTAGGGGAGCAGCCCTGGGCTTCTCCGGAGGCACTGACTGGCCTGGTGCTCTGGGCTCTGTGGCTCCGTGGCTCTGTCGTGGACAATCGTTGGAGGGGCAGCTCTGGGCTAGGGCGCGTGCTGGGTCATGTACGATGCTCTGGTGTCAGGGCGGAGCAGTTGGCACACACGCTTTAAATCCGCCTGACCCCTGGCATTTGGCCAGAGTAGCTCCTGGTGCCCTTGGGCTCCAGGACTCCTGGCGACAGCAGGATCCTTGAGTGGTCATGATGTCCATCCCATCCTCAGGCTGTGTGCTCAACACGACAAAAACCCCAGCTCATATACAGCTGGGAGACTTACCTTGTTTTTTTTAGAAAAATACTCAGAACATCTAACGTGTGCTCATCATGGTGGGGGCCAGCTTCTCTGCTGAACATGACAATGAAGCTCTTTCAGAGAAAAGACCTTTGTAGATTCAACAGTTGTGACAGGATTTTTAAAGACACTTATTTTGGTCCAGATTTCGTCATTACCATTAACGCATTGGATAGAATGGGACTGCTTTGCGCATGTCGTATTATAGTAAGACATAATTCCAGTGCCTTTTTGGTGGAGCAGAATTAGACACACGTCCATTCAGCCCTCTGAGTGGATCTCAGATGAAGACTTTTTTAAGATATGTCTGTATTTAAGACATAGCCAGTTTGAGTTTTTTACAGTTGCACATCATAATCTGTGCCGTCCTGACTTGAAGGTCATCTGGGCCCCCAAATCCCAGGTCCCAATACAGCCAGGGCCCCCATTTTGTTTTTTCCAAGTTCATACAGGTGGACTGCAGAGCCCCAAAGCCCTTCATCTCTTGGAGGGCCAAGGATATGAGGGGTTCCAAGTCTCAAGACATTCCAGTTTGTTTTATTTAGAAACCGTTCTCAGGCAGAGCTGCAGGAACAGACCTTTGTGAAGCGTCTGCCATGTAGAAACAGGCCTCGCCATCCTGGAGCGCTCCCGGCAGCAGGGCTGTGCGTTGACCTAAGGGTGGTGCCCCCATGAGCTTGGCGAGCACGTCAGAGACAGACTAGGACCGCGACCCGGAGCGCACTCGGCCCATGGCTGCTTCACAAGGATGGGGAGGGCATTTGCCTGTCCTGTGAAGTATGTGCCACGAGGGTGTCTGAACTGACTGCTTCGGCTAAGTGATGGCAAACACGGAGAGTTCTCCGCCTCCTCAGAATGTGTGCCTGTGTGGAGACACAGGCTGCGCTCTTGGTTCCTGCCTTCCAGGGTACAGTGCTCAGTAACTCCCAGTTCATGCAGAGCTTTGCCTGGTTGCCAGCGGAGCAACACCTCTGTCAGCCGTCCGGCTAGGCCTCTGCTGTTTGGTTCCCCCTCCCCCTTTTTTTTTAAATAACGTAAGAACCAACATGTGTTTCACATCGGGCTAGAGTGGATTCCTTCCCTTCATTATATCTATTTTTTGCAACTTGGGTTTCCAGTTTGTTTACAGAATAGTCTTAGGTAGTAGCAAAAGAGCCAAAGAAGAGATTTGTATTGCTGAGCTCAGAGCCGTGCAGAGGCCGCCCGTGAACACTGAGCAGTGGGAACTCTCCAGGCTTCTCCACCCGAGAACACCCGAGGTCCCTTCCCTGCAGCGCTCCCTCCTCCCCATGTACCATTGAGTGTGCAGCTGGAGCAGAGTACCCTCATTTTTAGGAATCTAGTGATGCCTCTTGCCTCAGGGAAACGTTTCTTTGATGGGGAGTTTATGAGATTTCTTTTTCTTGTTTATGCTTTATTTGTGGTAATGAAAGAGTGAATGACTTTCACAGCCATGGCCGGGCAGACCGGCAGGCAGAGCGGGCTCCGGGGCCGGGGGCTGCGGGGCTGCCCTCGGTGCGGCCAGCTGCTCCTGAGGTGTGAGAGGAGCTGTGGCTTTTGTGCGGCGCGACTTTGTTGGTGTGGGGGGTGGTGTGGAAATTGTTAATCTTGTATAAAGCAACTCAATAAATTGTTTCAAGGTTTCCAGAACATTGTTTCTCATTCTCTCTACCTTTTTTGCAATTAATTCTTCTTCCCCTAGGAGCTGGTAGATGAGGAATATTCATTTTGGCCAAAAGCCAAGAGGGAGCAAGGGAAATAATAAACCTCATGTGCAAAAGACGACGACACACTATGGAGTTAGAATGAAGCCACCAGGTTTTTATTTTTGCACTATAAATAGAGTTCCCTAGTCCCATTTTCTTACATAATACACGAGATAACAGAGAACCTAAAATTCTTTTGGTGAAAAATCAAGTGTATAGTTAGTATACCTAAATACCAGTGAGCTGGTAAGAAGACTTGTAAGGCACTGAAACTAAGGCTAACAGCAACGCAGTTCTTTATGAAAATACTTTAACTTCAGAACCACAACACCTTATCTGATGGTACCTTTTCCTGGGACAGTCTGGCTGACAGTTTACCTTCACTCGAGCACTGAAGGCCAGGCGTTGTTCTGGTTTCTTTGCAGCTTTTCTGGCCTAGAACCTGGATCTCTCTCACCAGGAGGCCGCTGACAGAAAGTCTGCTGTCAGCCAGAACCCAGAGGGGGCATGTGAATGCAGGTCAGCATCCCTGAGGGGCCCAGTCCTTTGATGTAGGGAAAGGTGTCAGGGAGGGAGGCCTTTTTGCCTGAGAGTCTCCCTACCTGGGGTGTGAAAGCCGGTCCTTGGAGTGGGCTTGCCTGTTGCAGTCGTCATGTGTCATGTGCTTTAGTAGTTTTTCGGATTGCTTCCAGATGTCACACGAGGAGACTACTGATGGAGGTGTGTAGGAAAAGGGACAGAAGAGGGGCATCGTGGTGGTCTGATCATCAGAGGATGAAGTGGTCCCTCCCCCAGGTTGAGGGACAGTGAGGGCTTGGGGGGACGTGCTCAGCTCTGCACAGGTCAGCAGCCCGCACAGGGCCAGGGAGAAGACACAGTGGTACGGGGTAGGTTTCTGAGAAGACGGAGGGCCAGGCTGTGCCTACTTCTGCCCAGACACCAGGACAGCCAGCTCCTGGATGGACATTTCCTTGTTGACGTAGCGGTCGTACTGAGCTGGGGTCAGCCTTCCTTTCTGCAGAGCCTCTTCGATGGAGAACTTCCTGCCGGACTTCCTGTCGTGGATCACGGAGGATTCTCCGGTAGGGCCCTTCACTGATATTTCCTCCCAGTCACACTCTTGGCTCCGGAGTTTGACAAACATATTCCAGTCGATGAGACCGGCCCGGTGGGCTTCCTCCGGGGACAGCTCCCGGCCTGTGTCAGGGTCGATGACCACAATGGAGCGCCGCAGGTGGTTCTCCCTCTGCTCCCTCTTGACGGCCACGGAGCCCAGGCGCTTCTGCAGCTCATCGATCTCGAGGTCTTTGTCTTTGGAGAGCCTCTTGAGGTCGTCCAGTTCTCTCTCCAGGGACCAGAGTCTGGAGTCCAGGTTCTTTCCAGAGTCCGCCGTCGTCATGTTTCTCAGGTCTCGTGTTTCTGTTGACGCCATTTCAATTTCTGACTGAAGCCGCCGGGTCTCGAGCTGTAGGCTCTGCCGCTCCAGCTGCAGCCTGTGGTTCTCTTCCCTCAGGAAGTCCAGCTCCTTGGAGGACTTGGAGTTGTAGAACTCCAGCTCCGACAGCTTGGCTTCCAGCCGGCTCACCTCCGCATCCAGGTCCCTCTTGCTCCGGCTCTCCTCCTCCAGGCTGCTCTTGAGCTTCCGGATCTCTTGCTCCGTGTCGCCCTTGTCCACCTGGATGCTTTCCGAGAAGACCACCTTCTCCTTGACCTGCATCTGCTCCAGGCTCACTAGCTTCTTCTTCAGGGTCTCCAGCTCGCTCTCCAGGACCTGCCGCCGGTGCCGCTCTTCCTCCAGCTGGACCTGGAGCAGAGAGTGTTCTCTGGCCTGCTGGGGGTCCTGCTGTAGCACCACCTTCTGCTTGAGGGTCACCTTCTCCCGGGCCTCCCCCTCCTCCTTCTCCAGGTCGGCCAGCCGCTGCTTCAGGCGCTGCACCTCCAGCTCGGCCTCCCTGCGCGCCTGCCTCTCCCGTTCCAACTCTTCCAGCTGCCGCTCAAGCTCCGCGCGCCTGCGCTGCAGCCGCCGCAGCTCCCCACGGAGGTTGTCAATCTGGCGCAGCTCCACATCGATGCTCTCGGTGAAGGCATTCACCTCCGCGCGCAGGCTGGGCTCCTCCTCGTACCTGACCACCTCCTGCTGGACCACCTTCTCCTTCACCTGGGACAGCTCCTCCTCCTTCTGCCTGACCTTCTCCTCCTGGGAGGCCCTCTCCCTTTCCAGATCCACCTGTTTCTTCTGTTCCTCTGACAGCCTGGTGCGCAAGGACTGCACTTCCTCTTTGGTCTGGGGATCTTCCTGGAACTGGAGGATCTCCTGGACCACCTCCTTGGTCTGCACCTGGGGTTTGGTGTCCTTCAGGGACTGGATCTCTTGCTTCAGCTGGTAGATTTCCAAATCACACCTTTCAATGAGTCTCGTCTTGTCCACAATCTCCTCCCGGAGCCTCTGAAGCTCCTTCTCCATCTCAGGGTCGGTCTTGTACTTGATAACTTCCTTCGTCACCTCCTTAACCTCTACCTGGGGGCCCCGCCTCCGGAGTGCCTCCAGCTCGCTCTGGTAGCTCTTCAGCTGCTCCTCGGCCGCCCGGTACTTGCGCTCCTGCTCCACGAGCTCCAGGCGGAGGTCGGCCACTTCCCTCTCGGCCTCGGGGTCCGGCCGCACGATTTCCCGCACCTTCTCCTGCACCAGCACTCGGGCGTTTTCCTCCTCCAAGGCCCAAATCTTGCGGAGCAGCTCTGTCTTCTCCCTCTGGTTGGCGCGAGCCTTGGCCTCCTCATCCTCATACTGGCGTTTGAGGTCGCTGACTTCCCTCTCGGTCGCCACATCCTTTTCCACCTTGAGCACCTCCTTCACGGTGATCTTGCCCTCAGCCATGGCCCGCTCCTTCTCCAGCCTCTTGAGCTTGTCCTGCAGGAAGGTCAGTTCCTCCTCACATTCCTCCCGGAGCTTGCCCTCCCGCCGCTGGGCCTCCTGCAGCTGCCGGTACTCCGCCTCCAGCTGGGGGTCGCTCTGCAGCTTCACCACCTCCTTCTCGGTGACCTTCTCCTGCGCCCGGTTCTTCTCCTCGGCCAGGGCCGCGACGCGCTGCTGCAGGAGGGCCACCTCTGCTTCCCGGGTGCCTTTCTGCCGCCGCAGCTCCTCCAGCTCCTCCCTCAGCTTCAGGACTTCGTCCGCCTGGGCTCTGTCCGGCTCGATGCGCAGCACCTCCTTGACCACATACTCCTGCCCCCCGTCCCCCGTCTCTTGCTCCAGCACGCGCAGCCGCCGCCGCAGCGCCTCCAGCTCCTCCTGCAGCTGCCGGTTCTTGTGCTGCTCCTCGCTCAGGCTCCGCTGCATCTGCTGGAAGCTCTCCTCCAGGGCAGGGTCTGGCACCTTCTTCAGCACTTCCTTCTTCACCACCGCTTCCTGGGGGCTCCGCTGCTTCAGAGTCTGGATTTCTTCCTGAGCGCTCTTGACCTCCTTCTCCAGCTGCTGCCGCCGCTCGATCTCCTCATCCAGCTCCTTTTGAACCTTCCACGTCTCATCCGCTGTGGAGCCCGGTGCGCTCCCTTGCAGGCTCTCATGGCTCGCTCCCACCTCCGGCTGCTGAGGAGGAGAAGACAGTGCGTGGTTATAGCCGGACGCTCTGCCCGGCTCGTTCCCGCCTTGTCCGAGAGCACCTCGGTCACCTATGATGAACAGGTCAGACTGGTGGTTCCGTGACCCCCAAGACTCCCTCGGTGCCAAGGTCACTGGAGTTCTAGGGTTACTTTTGAAAATGGTAAAAACAAGTGTTTTTTGTTTTTTGGTTTTTTTATATATTTTATTTATTTATTTGACAGACAGAGATCACAAGTTGGCAGAGAGGCAGGCAGAGAGAGAGAGGAGGAAGCAGGCTCCCTGCTGAGCAGAGAGCCCAATGCGGGACTCGATCCCAGGACCCTGAGATCATGACATGAGCCGAAGGCAGCGGCTTAGCCCACTGAGCCACCCAGGTGCCTCAAAACAAGGGGTTTTTTTAAGTGATAAAGTATTTTTCAGCCAAAGAGCATGAAGTGAAACTACACCCTGCTACCTGCCTCTGGTCATGTTCCCAGAGGCTGTGGGGCGTCTTGGAGACGTGCATCTGTCCCGCACAGATGGCTGTCCCCCATTCTGCACTTAGTAGGGACAGCAAATTCCACAGTGCCGCTACTTCATTTTCCACTGTGTGGCCGGACAGACGCGGGCTTCTGAAAATACGCGACGTGCTCCTGGGCACTCAGCACGTGTTCGGTGGATGGCACACTTGTCACATTCGTGTCAGCAGAGGCATTGGCGGGGGCCAGTACTTGGCCTCGTGCTATCCAGCCACGTTAGCAAGGGACACTGCCACCAGCTCACAGACTGTTTCTTGGAAACAGAAGGAGCCTTATTTCTCACCTGCTGGCATAGTGTTGAGCAAAATGTCTTACTAAGAGGGGTGCCTAGGGGGCTCAGTGGGTTGAACAGCCGACTCTTAATTTCGGCTTAAGTGGTCTTCTCCGGGTCATGGGATCGGGCTTCGAGCTGTGTGAGGAGTATGCTTGGGATTCTCTCCCCTTCTCCTCTGCCCTAAAAGAAAATCTTAAAAGAAAAAAACATCTAAGAACATCCATTACCTGTCTCAGGAGACTCAGAGCAAACTCCAGATTCTGCAGCCTCTGTCTGTTGATGGCGTTAACTTCTGTGAACTTGGCAGCAAGAGCCGCTTCCTACAGGAGAGAGTCAGCAAACAGGAGTCAACAGGCTAAGCCAGAGTGAGCTGGACAGTGTTTGCAAAAGTCTGAAATTTGGGGACAGTGAGTGGCTTCTGGCCTCTTGCTGCCTGGAGCTGGACGTAGTCTGAGCTGGTGGAGAAACTGGATTTAGAGGGAGAAGCCTAAGTCCCTGCCTCTGTGCCCTAAAGTTCTTGTGTGTAGGAGTATCAGCTCTCCGTCCGTGTGTACTCAGGAAGGGTAAAGTGGGAGCCTCCCGAATGCACGGCTCTGGCCCAGATACCTCCAGCAGCCTTTCCAGGTAGATCAGCGTTCCTGCCCGAGAACAAGTTCATTATCTTTTCTTACTGAGCATGTTAGCTCCCAGGAGGGCTTCTCAGGCCACTTTCCCTATTGGGTGTCCATCTCCGAGGCCCCGGCAGCCCGCAGAGCTCACCTCTTCCCTCACTTTGGCAGCAGGGGACTGGAGCCTGGCTCTCTTGCTCACATGGCTGCTCCTTCCATTCTCCAGATCAAGAAGGGACCTTAGCTTCTCTGCTTCTAACTCGTAGTCCTGGGTGAGAGAGAGATGGGGCAGGGGGGCAAGGGCAGCGGAGTCCGAACCGTTGTGCCCCTCGCAGCGGCCGGCAGAGGTCTGCGCAGCTGCGTCACCTGCCAGGAGGTTGTGAGAACCATCGATCCACCGAGCTGTGTCCCTGAACAACCTAGGACACAACCAAAAGTGCCCGCACTTGCCCCTCGCGCCCCCACACAGCGGTCCCTCCGTCCCCGAGCGTGGCGCTCTGCTGCGGTGCTGTAGCCATTTCTCACCCCGGTGCCTCCTGATCCTCCTCCTCCGTCAGTGTGGTGACCCTAATCCAGCAAGTGGGGGGAGGAGAACGCGCCTGGCCGCTTCTCTGCTGCCTGCCATTTCGGGGATTTCTAGTTTCTCTTTTGCTTTTGTAAATAATGCTGTTAGAATGATTTTGTTTATCTTCCATTGTTGTTCTTTGGTAATTTTCCCCTTGAGGATAAATTCTTCCTGTGTACTGCTCTGAGCAGTAGAAATCCCTTTTCTGGAAGTGTCTGATAGCCCTCTGTTGTCCCCAAGGTCGTGCCGGTTGACAGGAGGCCCGCTGGGCCCGGCCCAGGGTGTCCCTGTGCAGCGCACCTGGCGGGAAGAGGCTCACCTTGACAGCTTGCTGGTACTGCTGGGAGTGCGCGCAGACTGTGTGGACTTCCTCCTCCCTTCTTGCTATCTCATCTAGCAGGTTCTGTAAAACAACAGAGACTTTAAACATCAAATTGGGGAAAAAAAAAAAAACCAGCTTGACAGAGGAGTTAGATTCCTTAAATCTGACATTCTTCTGTAGCACAAAGTATAATGAATGGCTTCCTTGTGTACAGCTGTTTGTCACAGAAAACAGTTGTCCAGCCCTATGAAGAAGGGCCAGGAGGAGAATAGAGTCTGCCCGGAAACCAGTGTTTACTGAGTACTTTGGAACGTCAGGCACTGTTCTCCTACCTTGCTTGCATTACCTCATTTAATCTTCCAGCCGCCCTGTGAGGGAAGCACCATCACCCTCTCCAGGAGGACACCAAGGCACAGGGAGGTTCAGTGACTTGCCCATGGGGACACAGCTCTTAGGAGTAGAATGTGGCTTTGAATCTAGGCTGTTGGGGTCCCATGTCCCTTGTCCCTGAGTCCAAGATTGCTGCCTTCCAAGGAACCAGGACTCTGAACTCTGGACACGGACGGGACCTTTCACCACAAGCGCCCTCCTTATGGAACTATGACCGTTGGCTCAGTCAGCCACCCTGCTCAGATGGTCCACGCTGGGCCAGGCCCTGTGCTGGGCACCGAGGAAGGAGTGAGACTGCTCTCGTTCTCATAGTTAGGTTCTGGGGCCAGGCAGGGCCAAGGTCCCTTGAGGACACAGCTCTGCCAGGCCTTTGCCCTCCTCTGTTGGGGTAGGCGGCAGCCACTGCCTGGGTCCCCTCCGAGCCCCCCCCGCCCCGTGCCACTATAGGCCTATGAACACAGAGGCAGCTGCCCTACCTTCTGATTCTTCAGCTTGGTCTCCATCTGGCTGAGGCTGTCTGTCTCCTGGGGCTCATAGCTGGGGATGTGGGACAAGAACTGGAGCACATGGTCGCAGCCACTGCGGTAGTCCTCATACGCAGCCTTGGCGCTCTGCAGGCTCTGGGCCCTATTGAGACAAAGCCCATCAGGCCTCTGCCACCGTCAGTGGGTGCTGCCTATACTTTTTCAAAGAAGTTCTCTCCACTCATTGTTTACAAGCAGGAGGGATCAAGTATAACCCAACAAAACCGAGACACTCCCCAAAAAGAGGGTGGTTAATGAAATTATGGAATGTTAACTTGGAATACACTGCGGCCTCTGTCAAGGACAGGTAGGTCCAGGCATACTGACCGGCAGAGATGCCCGTGGGGTATTATAGGACCTCAGTAACCCACAAGTCCAAGGAGAAACCCCCGGAGACACTAGGAAACCTGAACTTACTATAAATAAAAACATTAACATTTGTGGGACGCAGCAAAAGCCATGCTTATAGGGAAATACGCAATTTTCAGTGCTTTTAGTGGAAAAGGAGGAAGCGCTTAACAATGGAGAAAAAATAAAGCAAACTAAAGCTAATACCAGCAGGAAATGGTTAAGAACAGATGCGACTGGAAGAGGAGACAAAACAGGAGAGAAAAGGGACTAAAACCAAAGCTAGTTCCTTAAAATGATCGGTGAATTGATGAGCCTCCCCATGGTCAGGAAGGTCAGGAAGGAAAAAGAATACGTAAATAAAATGAGAAAAGGTAAAACATTGGGAATGAGGTGGGTACATCCCATCAGGTCCTGGAAGCAATGAAAGAATAATGTTATTAGGGACAATTTTATGTTAGTCGATTCACCCACTTGAGGAGATGGACAGATTCCTCGAAAGACACAAGCTCTCGGACCTGCTCCAAGAATGAGATGACCCAGAATAACCGGATACCTAGTAACAAGGTTGAATTTGTGAAAATCTCACACATTGATAACAAATGACTCACAGGCCTGCATGGCTTCTCCACTGGTGAATTCTACCTAGCATTTAAGTAAGCAGGATCGGTTCTGTACTAGTTCTTCGGGAGAGGAGAAGAGGAGAGATCCCACTTACTCGCGCCTGACCCCAACAAAGCGGAGAGGAAAAAGCAGGACGCAGTGTGTGCTGTCATCCGTGTTCCACACCTGCCCCAGCTCCTCAGCGTTCTTGGAAGGGGACACAAAGTGGTAGCTATGCTTCTCTTGAACAGGGGCTGGTCGTTACAATCGCCTTGAGTTTTTTAGTTTGTACATGTATTATTGCTTTTCTCAAAAAGAAACCCTAGAAAACAAGCAGCCTTCAGCAGCCTCGGTGCAGACCAGCTAAGTGGGGGCTGCGGCCTGCCCGAGGCCCCTCACCTGAGCTCAGCTTGCTGGCGGAGGTTGTCTGACCGCTGGCCCAGCTTGAGCACCTCGGCCTCCTGGCGCTCCAGGTCCGGGCAGTGCTCCTGGAAGCGGCTCACCAGGGAGCTGGAGCACTGCTTGGCTGCCTGCAGGTTCCGCTCCACCTCAGCGAGGAGGGCCTTCTGGGCCTGCAGCTCGGAGGCCAGGGTCTGCCGGGGCAGAGAGGCAGATGGCGGGTGCTGTGGCCGGAGCTTCCAGGGCCAGGGCAGCGCTGCCCCAACTGTTGGGGGCCTTCTGCCTTGGCAGATAGGTAAGCCCGGGTGTGGGAAGGGACTGGGGCTGGGGCTTTGCTTCTGTGTTTCTTCTTAAACCTGGTGGTGGTTTCTGCAATGCTGGGTTTCATCACAACACAATCCGGAAAACCTGACCTCTAAAAACCCTGCATTCGGCAGCGCGTGCCCTGTGACATCGCACCGGGACCAGAATGACCGGCTGCTCTCCCTCCAGTTGCGAGGCCTCGGGCCTGAGGTGAGGATCCCCGCAGGAGAACGGGTGTGTGAATGAGGGGCCTCCCGAGGGCTGGAGTGCCCACGGGCGACAGGCAGGCAGACACGCCGAGCAGCCCAGGGGCACCAGAGCAGAGAAAGTGGGCGCTAGGACTGGAGGCAGCGGCCGCTCCGTGGCTGCTGACCTGCTCCAAGAGCATGCCGGCCCAGGGGCCAGATCTGCTTGTCCGGGGACACTGGAAATCGGGGCGGTTGACGTGGATACTTGTAAATCCAGGCTCCTGATTTCCACAAGCCCCACGAGCAGCTGGGACTCATGCCATGGGCCTCCATTTGCAGCTTCTGACCTGGCACCCGACAGCCTTTCAGAAACTGCAGACTCGCTGCCCCCGTAACTCAGGGCCTCCGTCCCCATCTGTTCAGAGGCAGGGGGTCGGGGAGCACGTGGGGAGAAAGGCTTGCAAGACCCCAGGTCCCCAAACTTACCGCCAGCTCCTGCCTCTTGCTGTCCAGGGCGCGGCCACTCTCCGGTACTGTGTCGTCCTGGGTCAGCTGCTTCTCGTAGGTGGCCAGCACCTCCCAGCCCTGCTGCAGACTCTTCTCTAGGCGGTTGGCCACATCCACTCTGGGGACACAGGTCAGGAGTGAGGGGTGCCCACCTGGCCCCATAACCCCACCCGACCTCCCGCTGCCCGCCTGCCACCCACTTCTCCTGGGCCAAGTCCAGCAGCTGCACTAGGCGCTCATATTTGCGGTTGGTGTCCTCCACCCGGGTCTTCAGCAAAGGGGCGGTGCCGCTGCCCGGGAGGGCCTGCACGAATTCCTCGCACTCGGCTATGCTGCGCACCTTCTCGGGCTCAATCCGCCGCAGCTCATTGGTGATGTTCTGTGGGGACCAAAGCCCCTGGAGTTGGCCACAGTCCAGCAGCCTCCTACCATCTAGGGGTTTCACGGGACAGAGGAAGCTGCTGGGGAAGCCTGGGCCCTCCCTATGGAGCCAGCCCCCAATGAGCGTCCCCTGGAATTCTGGCACAGTGGAGTGACAGAAATTTAACAGGTAATTATCAAGCAACTGCTCTTCTGTAGACACCATGTGAATGATCTCCGTCTTTGGGGGCCACCCCATGAGGTGGGTACCTTTCCTCTCCCCATTCACAGGTGACTGTAACTCCCAACTAGCTCAGGAAGAGATGTGGTAGGGCTTGGCCATGACCCACCCCTGTGCCTGTCCTCCTCTGGCCTTGAATGCTTCTAAACACACTGAGGCCCGGGCTTGAAGAGCAGGTCTACAGTCAAGCAGCCAGCAAGCAGCTCTCATTTTGAAGCTGTGGTCGCCATGCCTGGCAGCCTCCCACCTGGCGGGTTACTGGTGTGATCTCTACTGCCGTGAGCCGGCAGGTGACGAGCCATGTGGAGGCAGCATGAACCTCACTTGCCCTTTGTCCTGGGGCTGTGTTGGGGGTTCTGGGGCTCAGGCATCTCCTCGGTCATCAGCCTAGAACAGCGCCCCTCACTGCCATCACTCAGGACTAATGGTTACATGGGACAGGTGGTCCCTGTCCAGCACCAAGGCCCCCTGGCGGGACCAGCCTGGCGGTACCTTAAGGTCCTTGGCCCGTTCGGCACTGTCCTGCACAGCCCGGCCCTGCTCCAGTGGCGGCCGTAGGATCGCTGTGATAGCCTTCTCCTGCCGGTCCAGATCTCTGGCCACCTTGTCCAAGCCAGCCAGCAGATGCCGCCCCTGAAGATCAGAGGCATCTGCCAGAAGGAAATTAGAGTCAGGTGGCAGTGGGGAGCCAGAGGGGGGCCTTGTGGCACAGGGAGAGGACATTGCCCAGCCTCCCCCACCCCTGTCCTGCCTGTCTCCTGCTATCCCATTGCAGCACCGACCTGGTGTCCATCCCCTCCTCCCTGGACCATGGCCCCAGCACCCACCTCCAGGATTCTCTTTCTTCAGCACCTCATGCCGCTGCTGGAGTGCGCTCCTGCTCCTGGCTGCCTTCTGCCGCACGCTCCGGTACTGGCCACCCAAGCTGTGAGTGCAAAAACCGGCTGGGGTCCGGGGCCAGCGCACCCATGGGGCCCCAGACCGCGGCTGGCCAAATGGCCCAGGGGAGTCACCAGGCCCATCAAAATGCTTTGAGAAGTCAAAACCTGGTACACGTGGAAAGTTTGCTATAATGCTATTCTTTCTTTACTTTTGGGTTCAGGTAGGCCAGCCCTTCTCTTCTTCATAACCAGTTTTACTATCTAAAATTCTTTGTTCCTTTGTCTTTCCCACCAAGATGTTACTCCTGAGGTAGCGGTACACAGCAGGTGCTCAATAAACACTTGCTGAATGAATACGTGACAGCATTCCTTGAGTCACTCACTGAACAGAGGAGTTGCTGGGTACTTACTCTGCACCAGGTACTGAATGAACAAGGCCCTGGAGACAGCAAATCTCAAAGAGCCCCTCCCGGCCATGTGACTGACACGCACAGCATTCTAATAAATGGCAGTTACAGGCAGGGGGAGAAGGTGCTTGAGCCAGGGTGGAGGGTGAGTGGACAGTCAGGGGAGGCTTCACAGAAGAAGTGACCATGGAGCTGTCTTAATTCAAGAGGCCTGAGCCAACCAGGCCTGGAGTAAGCATCCAGAGGGAAGGGCATATGCAAAGGCCCAGAGGTAGGTGTCCAAACAGGGAAGAGCCTATGCAAAGACCCAGAAGCACTTGAAGAGCAAGTGCGGACTGTGCCTGCAGCCTGATACTGACATTTGGCAAGTCAACCTGCCAGTGGGGTCTGCTCCTGTCCTACTTGAGCCCCCAAGGGGGTGCAGGTATGGGGTGTCAGTTGCCTCCTGAAGGTGGGCAGGATGCCCAGGGCTGTGAATAGGGCCCGAGGGGCCCAGCGGGTGGTGCCAGCCCTTGCCGGCTCCGTCCTTTGCCCCATACCTGTCCGCCAGAGCCAGGGCCTCGGGGTCAGTCGGGGGGATCACGAAGCAGACGGCGGGGGCAGTCAGCTTATTCCCTGCGCTGTCCGTGAGGTCCCAGCTCTCCCCATTGTTGCTCTGCAGGGTGTAGCTGTAGCCCCGTGAGATCAGGCCCTGGCAGGGGCAGGCTGGTCAGAGGGCACGGAGAGACCTGCCCTGGCCAGTGACCAGGAGCCCAATCGCCATCACACCCCAGCCTCCCAAGCCTTAGCCCCTCTCTCTGACCCTCCCCAAGACATTTCGCTGTAGAGTGTAGGGAGGGTCCAGCTGCAAGCAGACATGTGGGACCTGATGTCTCAACACCCACTTGGACTTCCCTTTGAGGAGCCGCCCCCGCCCTCACCAGCCCCTGACTGCTCAGGGTGGGCATGTGACTCAGGCCTGGCCAATGTGAACGGCATCTGGAGCCACAGTGACTGGTTTAGGCAGGACACAGGACTCAGCTGGTAGAACAGAGGTCAGGGCAGCTGGTGGGACACTGCGGTGGGGGGGGGGTGGCAGAGAGTGACCCCAACTGCAGGGATGGACAGAGGTTCCCTAAAAACATTGTGTGAGGCCCTGCATCCAGCTTTGTCACTCCTAAGGCTCCTCAATCACCTGAAAGGGGCAGATCTGGGCCCAGCCGGTCTGTTGCACCCAGGGACCTGGGCGGCAACTCACCTGGTCACCCTCAAAGTCACAGAGCGCCTCCACGGGGATGGGCTTGAGCGGGGTCTCCCGGCGGTACTTGAGGGGCACAACCTGCTGGCCTCGCTTCTGCAGGCTCCGCACCACATGCTCGTACTTGTCCAGAGCCTTCTCCTGGTCCTGAATGCAGCAGGGGGAGGGCCCAGGTGAGACCACCCACTCCCCCAGGTGGGAGCTGCAGGGAGGGGTGCGGGAGGCCCTGGCTGGGCCCATCACTCACGTCCAGCTCCCGCAGCAGCAACTCAATCTGGTACTGGTCCTTGAAGTCGGGGTTGTACTTCTGGTTCAGGTCCGAGTCCACCTTGTGCAACAGGTCCTGGGCATCCTTCATGTCTTTGTGGAACTAGGGGACACCAGACGGTCCTATCACGGACAGGAAACCAGTAGGACACGGCCGATCCTGGCTGCGGCTTCAAGCCCACCCCTGGCCAGGGGTGGGCAACCCCAGTCACGCTAAATCCACAGGCTCACACCCTCAACCCTCCCTGGCTGGCTTCTGGGGGCCTCTTGGGCCAGGTGCTTTCCTGCCAATCTGCACGCAACCTTTAGGACATTTTAAGCGTTCATACATACGTACTGTTAAAGTTTTCTTTCCTATTTCATTCCTCTCTTTGAGCTAGGGACACCCTGATTTCATGCCACGCTTTTCAAAGTCTTGATACACGGAACACAGCCTCCCACTTTGTTCTTGAAAGTTCTCTTGGCCATTCTTTAGTCCATCAACTCTGGAATCCCTTAGCTCTCTCCTGGGCTGTAACAGTGAATGGGACCCCGAGGCGCCTGTGAAGCTCATAGACCAGCGGGGTCCAGACACTGAACCAGCAGTTACACGAATGTCACCTGAGTTCGAGTCCCCAGTCCTAAAGATCAGGCGACAAGCCCTTGTTAAAAATACACATTCCTGTGGAAACCAGCTAGTATCCACCAATGAAGAATGGGTAAACACAATGTAGTCTGTCTATACAATGGACTAGGATTCGGCCACAAAAGGGAATGATTCATGCCATGCCTTGAAAACATCAGGGTCAAGTGAAAGCAGCCAGACACCAAAGGCCACATAAGCTGTGAGTCCCCCTTCATAAAACGTAGAGTAGGAAAATGCATAGAGACAGAAAGATAGGTTAGAGGTTACCAGGGGTTGGGGGTCGGAGGAGGGAGAGAGTAGGGAGTAATTGTTTCATGGGTACAGAGTTCTTGTTCGGGATGATAGAAAAGTTATGAAAACCTTCCCAAGGTTAAGGCTGCACAATACTGCATCATGCTCATAAAAGTGGCTAAAATGGTAAATATCCTATATGTTTTACCAAAATGTAAACCCCACACTCCTTCCTGGGCCCCACACCGACCCGTGAAGTCAGATTCTCCAGCCCTGACCTCCAAGGAAGACAGACAAGGGCCTGGCAAGATCAGGGGCACAGCCATGTATGCTGTCAAAAGCACGGGCATGGGGAGGCTTGGGACGGCAGCCCCGTGAGGCCCCTGGAGGAGGCCCTGAGGGGTTTCCGTCAGTGATCCTCTGGGGTTGACTGGGTACCTGGTGGTAGTCTTCCATGTACTTCAGGTGACTCTCCTCACAGATGAGCAGGTTCAGGTACTCCTTCCAGTCTGCATGCACGGCCTCCATGTGTGCCTGCCAAGAGAAGGGGGCAGGGAACAGGTCACTGCTTGGCAGGTGTGTGGGATGCCCAAGGAGGAATGGCAAGATTCTGGAGCAGAAAATGATGGGGGAGGGGGCACCTGGCATCTTCCTGAAAGTGGCCCCCTCAGAGGCAGCCAGCCTCTTTCCACGCATGGGAAGGAGACAAGGGACATATTGAGGAGCCAAGCAGGATTGCCATGTACAGGTACTTGGGTTGTACACTGCACAAGGGACAAGCAGGGGCTGCATCTCCCCAAAGGGGTGTTTTTTAAAAATTCATACAAAGGCATCCCTCCCCTCCCTAAATTCATTTCCACCCAGAACTCAGAATGTGACTTTATTTGGAAACAGGATCCTTGCAGATATAGTTAAGGATCTCAAGAGGAAATCATTCTAGATTTAGCATGGGCCCTAAGGTCCAATGATTGATATCCTTATAAGAAAAGGAGATGACATACAGAGACACATAGGGGAGAAGGTTATCTGAAGACAGAGGCAGAGATGCAAGTGATGCAGCCACAGACTGCTGACGACCTCTAGAAGCCAGGATGCAAGGAAGGATTCTGTTCTAGAATATTCAGAGGAAACGAGCCTGTCAACATCTTGATTTCAAACCTCTGGCCTTCAGACTAAGAGAAAGTTTCTGGTGTTTGCGGTCACTGGTCACGGCAGCCCTAGGAAACTATTACAGGTACCGTATGGCTTTCAGAAGTCCAGGGGCCAAGGGATGAGATAATGAAAGGAGACAGGGTCAGACAGAGGAAGGAAAGACAGCGAAATGGAGAGACAGACAAGGATGCAGGACCCCCATCTTGGGGGCTGCCCCCACCCAGGGCACACACACCTCTATGGAGTTCCTCCCGGGGTGCTCGGCGGCCAGCAGCTGGTCACCCTCGCTGTGCAGCTTGTTAATTCTCTCTTCTTTGGCCTCCAGGTTCCGGTTGATGAAATTCTGCAGCGGGGGCAGGGGAGGGGGCTCAGCGCCCAGCTGGTGACCCTGTGCTCCCCACCAACCCTGCCCTGACACCCCAGGCCCCCAGGCCCACCTCATACTGGCGCCGGCGGCTGGGGTAGTCGAGGTTGCGGTCACTCCAGTCATACTGCATGCGGCCCTTGGCCTGCTGGTCCAGCCAGTACAGCTCGTTGGTGCAGCGCTGCATGTAATCCTGCAGCGTGCTCAGGTGCTGCTGGCGAGCCTGCGATGCCGCCTGCAGGGGGCCAGCGGGGTGCGGGGGCAAAGACAGGGCTGAAGCCTCCTTCAACCCTCCCCCTCGGGCTGGCTCTGGCTGGTGTGTGGAAAGCCCAGCTCCACACTTCCCTGCTGGACCGCCTTGGTCAAGTCACCTGACCCTCCGAAGCGCATTTGCTCGCTCAGCAACCGTCTATGGCACAGGTACTAAGTGCCGGGCTCCGCTCCAGGCTCTGGGCATGGAGCAGTGAGCCAGCCAGACAAAACCCACAGGGAACAGTCTAGGGAGACTCGCGTTTCCTCACGCGCACAACGGGGATGACAACAGCACTGATCTCATAGGCTACAAAGACTGTCAAACGGTGGCTCAGTGGGCTGAGTGTCTGCCTTCGGCTCAGGTCATAATCTCGGGTGCTGGGATCAAGCCCCACAGAGCCCCATATGGGGCTCTCTACACAGTGGGGAGCCTGCTTCTCCCTCTCCTTGCACTCTCTGTCTCTCTGTGTCAGAGAAATAAATAAAATCCTTTAAAAAAGGCGCCTGGGTGGCTCAGTGGGTTAAGCCTCTACCTTCGGCTCAGGTTATGATCTCAGGGTCCTGGGATTGAGCCCCGCATCGGGCTCTCTGCTCAGCAGGGAGTCTGCTTCCTCCTCTCTGCCTGCCTCTCTGCCTACTTGTGATCTCTGTCAAATCAATAAAATCTTAAAACAAAACAACGCATTCCTTAAAGGCTTTGAAAAGGCAACTAGAATACGCTTGCTTATAAAGTGCATGGCATTGTACCTGGCACACATAGTGCTTAAGCAGACCGCAGGATAGGCTGTATCCAAGGGACCTATTAGGGCTTTCCACAAGCACAAACTGGGACACCTCTTGGGTGGGGGCCCGGGGTACAATCTTCCCACTCAACCCCTTTCATTCTCATTGAAACGTTCACCGCACACGCTTCCTGTGCCCCCACCTCTGGTTTCCCACCCCCCTCCTGTCCCATTTCCCAGCGGGGCTTCTCACCAGCAGTTTCTGGTACTTGGCCTGGAGTTCGCTGTTCTGCTCCTGTGGACAGAGCCAAGGGCAGGGGTCAAGGCGGGGCTGCAGGTGTGAGCCCCTCTCCCCCAGGGGCCAGGCCCCCAACACAACCACACGTACCTTGCCCCCATCTTTGGCCAGGTGGGGCCCGATGGCCTTGACCTCATTGTGGAAGATATTGTGCTGTTCCACCTGGTGGTCCACCAGCGGCAGGTCCGTCCCAAAGCTCTGGCTGCTCAGTTTGTCCTAGGAGGGTGGGCGAGGAGGCGGCCCACGAATGGTGGGTGAGGCCCTGGGACGTGCAGCCCACCCACCCCAACGGCCAAGAAGGGAGCCCAGGGGCCCCGTGAGAGATGTGGGGAGTGACGGTCACCTTTACTGCCGCACCTACATGTGTCATCTCACTGTAACCTCAGAGGCCCCCACAACTGTCATTTCCATTTCACAGATGGGGAAATGGAGGCCTGGTCAGGGCAGTTGCTTGCCCAGGTCACATCACTAAGCGACGACTGCTGGCCCAAGCAGCCAGCCAGAAATCTGGCCGCTCCTCCTAACCTGCCCGGCACCCCAACTTGGAGAGGAATCCCAGGAGGGTCCCAGTCTCCAACACATCTGCTGGGTGACACTGAGCTGGGTGCTACACCTCTCTGAGCTTTGCCGTCTGCGCTGACGCAGCCACTGAGAAACGTCGGGGACGTGACCCTCCGCAAGGCAGGACCATGGTACCCATGAAATGGTGGGGTCCTCCCTGCACACGGCTGAAGCCGGGGCCGTACCAGCTTCTCGTCCACCAGCGCCGCCCAGTTGACCTGCGGGTCGACCTCCTTCACCACCAGGTTGTAGATCTGCTTGTGTTTCCCACGGAGGCTGGTCACGCGCTCCTTCAGCTGACGGATGCTGGGCAGGGAGAGTGGCCAACCTGGTTAGTGGGGCCGGTTGGCAGGCCCACTACCCACGCCCCTTCCCCCAGGAGGGGCCTCCCACCCCAGACACTGGCCTGGGGCTTTCTGCTCAGGGGCTTGGAAGGACAGGGACCAGGGCCTTGGGTTCCAGACCATCACTACATCCTTCCTCACCCTTCCTTCCCCTATCAGTGTTTCCCCGGAGCCTACTCTATGTCCAGAACCATAGAAGGTTCTGGAAGAAAGAGGCAGGAACCACAGGGGTAAGTGTGGGCCATGACAGGAATGACGCAAGGAGTCATGAGACACCCTGAGACCCTTGCGCCTGCCAGGGTGGGGAGCAAGAACCAGGCGGGAGGCGTTTTGGGGGCTGGTTTATCCACATCTGAGCTGAGGGGAGAGCCATGAGCACAGGAAACTGGCTGGACATCAGGGAGTGGGAGAGCGTGCTCAAGGGCTTGGAGGTCAGACAGCATCACGGTCAGGGACCTGTGGTAACACAGGGACCAAAACGGGGGATGTCAGAGCTGAGCCTCAGTTTCCCGGGCTACAAAATGGGTCGTCATGAAGATAACAAAAAGCATTTGGCATGTACCTTGCATCTAGTTAGCCCTCAGTAAACCTTGAGTTGGGCTCCGGAATGCTGAGCGGTCTATAGCCCTCCTGCCCCGTCCCAGGAACCTAGAGCAGAGGGGACTTACTCCTCGGCAATCATGTCTCCCTGCGGATGCTTCATGTGCTTGGCGATGGCCGCGTCCGCCTCCAGCACATACAGCAGCTTCTCCGAGTCTGATACCTTCTGCAGGGTCACGTCCCGGTGCTCGGGCTGTCGGCCCTCCTGCAGCCGGGCCAGGTCCTGTGAGAGTCCAGACAAAAAAGGGGGCGGCGGATGGGGACTCAGTGGGCACTGTGGGGGTGGCACGGTGGGAGCAGAGGGCCAGCAAGGGGTTCCCAGTCCCACCTAGCCTCTCCTCTGCCTCTCGCCAAGCAGCCCAAGCACTTCGTGGGGAGGCTCTGAGACACAGCTTCCAATGAAGAGGCCTGACCCTGCCCAGTCCAGTCAGATAAACAGATAAATCTCACAAAGGTGATTCCAAGTTCATACAAGTTGGTGTTTACCAAGGAAACACACCAGAGGTGGAACAGCAGGGAACTGCTTTAGATTCCGTGGTCAGTGAGCCCCTTTGGAGGCAGTGACACAAGCTAAGAACTAAGGATGAAAGAAAAGAGTGTTCTAGGCAGAGGGAACAGCCTGTGCAAAGGCCCTGAGGCAGGAAGGCAGGCTGTAGGAGGAAACTGTAAGAGGTGCAAGGCAACAAGACCCCATCCGTCCTTAAGGGCAATGCCTCAGGGCTCTGAGAGGACGAGATAACAGGGGCGAGGACAGTCATCTGTCGCTGACGGGGCTGGGTGGGAGCTGACCACAGCGGATCTGGGGGCGGCGTCTGCAGAAATGGTGTGAGTCAACAGAGAAGGCGGATTTTGGGGAGGCATCGCTGATGAGTCCAGGGCCTCTGCTTGTTTAGGGAAGAGCAAGGACCTGGCAGTCAGGACAGCAGGTGTCTAAACACAGCCTGTTAGCTCATTCGGTCAACATTCCTGCAGCCCAGCCACACGCCATGAGAGGCCCCAGAGACCCCAGGCCCGCGGGGGAAGCAAAGACAGGCCGGTGACTGGGCTGAAGACAGACCATGGTGGTAACACAGGGGGCCTCGAGGAGCCAGTGTCCTCCCCTGAAGGGTCTCAGCGTCCCCACCTCTGCCATGGGAATAAGGAAGAGGCATCCAAGTGACCCCAAGTGTAGGGTTCCACTTTGCCCAAATCCGTGGAGACAGGAAGTAGATGCATGGTTGCCAGCGGCTGGGGGTGGGTGTGTGGGGGGGTACTAGGAACAGGAAATGAGCACAAGGATTCTTACTAGGGGATGAAAATGTTCACAAACCCATTTATGGAAACGGCTGAGCCACTTGGAGAAGTTACTAAAAACCACTGCATTGTACACTCGAAGTGGGAGCTTCTCCTGATACGTAAAACACACCTCAATAAACCTGTTACAAAAGCCAAAAGAAGTGAACGAAGGGGTGTACTTCCTGGCCTAGAGGAAAGAGCAGACGTCCCCTGAGAAGAAGAAAAGGAAGAAGAAAAAGCCTCCCAACCCCAGGAAGGCTGAGGGGCAAGTGGGGCCCTGCGCGTCAGGGGCTTGGAGGTGACGCCCAGCGGGGCCTGGACCATCTCTCCGGCCTCATGCGGAGAGAAACATCGTGGTTCTTGGCTCGGGTGGGACAGTCTCCCCTCCATCCTTTCCAGCTGATCGGCAGCTCTCCTGGGCACTCACAGTGTCAAAGATTAATTCTGCAAACGGGGAAGTAAATTAATCATTACCTCATTCATGCAAGAGCTGTGTGGGAATACAAGCTCGCTTGAAACGCGCTAGCCGGGCGGAGAGAGAGAACATTGAGCTGAGAGATGCTGCGTTCAAGGGTTCACAGTCAGGCAAAACAGATCGATGGATGGAGGGGTCAGCGTCGTGGTTACCTCTGGGGGATACGGATTGGCAAGGTCCACGAGCAGCTTTCCGGGAAGTGTGCTCTATCCTGACCTGAGCATGGTCCCCTGGGTCCCTACGGACACAAAGGCCCTTAAAACGTGGACGTTTTCTACAGACCTTATGGGATGTACACCTCCAGTAAAAGGTTTTTATGAGTTAAAAAAAATCATAGGGACTGATGGAGCTTATAAATCACAGGCATGTTGAGGGGGCAGATGACTGATAGAGCAAATCCAGCAGCGGGGACCAGCAGAATCTGGGGGGAAGGGGTACAAATAATCTCTGTGCAGTTCGTGCAACTTTTCTGCACATTTAAAAATTTAAAGAGAGGGGCGCCTGGGTGACTCAGTGAGTTAAGCCTCTGCCTTCAGCTCAGTCATGATCTCAGGGTCCTGGGATTGAGTCCCACATCGGGCTCTCTGCTCAGCGGGAAGCCTGCTTCCCCCTCTCTCTGCCTACCAGTGATCTCTCTCTCTCTCTTTCTGTCAATAAATAAATTTAAAAATCTTTAAGAGAAATTTTTGAATAGACAAACGGCTATATATTGTACAATTCCGTTTATATGAAACCGAATATGAACGAACACAAGTAAATTCATAGGCACAGGAAGAAGCAGATGAGGGTTTCTGGGGGCTGCAGGGAAGGGGCATGGGGAGGGACCGCTGTTGCGTACGGGGTTCCCTTTGGGGGAAGGGGAATGTCTTGGAACTAGGAGGAGGTGGTGGGTGCCCAGCCCTGCGAACAGCCTACAGGCCACTGACTTGCACCCTTTAAGTGGTTCACCCTACGTTCTGTGAATCTCACTTCAATCTAAGAAAACAAGAACATTGAGAAGAACTTTGGGGTAATAAAATGAATAGTGACATCTTCTAAGAAGTGAAACGATAGAAGGGGAAAAAAGAAAGCAAAAGATTTGTCCATATGGTCGTCCAAGCACGGCTTCTATTTTCAGGTTTGCTCATCTGAAGTTAAAAAACAGTCCAAAATTATCCCCCAAGTACAGCCTTGTTACGGTGAGTCATTACTCTAAGCGAATAAAAATGAGAGCTCGAGACCCTATCCACGCTCGCTCGCTCTCCTTCACACACGCACACAGGAAAAGGTCCACCAGATACACCAAAAGGTTAATAAATGTTAACAGCTGATACATCTCTCTGGTGCTGGAATTATACAGGATTTCAATTTGCTTTTTATATTTTGTTTATCAGCCTGAAGGATTTGTAACAAACCCATATTACTTTTATTAGGACGAAAATGGACACACCCAAAAAGCTGTTTTCATTTAGGAAAGAAAATAGCAGGCGCCACAAGAGGAGGGGAATGGAAATCAGCAGAGGCGCTGGGACAAGGCTGCGGCCTGAGGGGTGAGCTGAGGGGCTGGCGAGACTCTGGGGCAGGGAGAAGCTGGCAGACGGGCAGGTGATGGCAGGAAAGGAGCCGGCGGAGGGCCCCTGGCGGGGAACAGAGAGCGCGCCCCTCGCCTTTCCTGCTCGTTCCCACACTGCCATTCCTCACTCCTGGCTCTGCCATCCCCAGCCCATTCCATCCCTGTGGCTGCCTGTGGACTTGGTCCTGGACCAGCAGACCCGAGCATGGTCGAGGGAAGCGGTGTTGGGGTGGGGGTGGGGCAGCCATAGCTGGGCCAGGCCTTGAGCTTGCTCATGACATGTTCACCCTCTGGCCCCCATTCCTCTGGCCCTGCCTCTTGGTCACCTCCTGGGTAGGAAGGCGGATGAAATACAGACCATCCAAATTTCAGATAAACCATGGATAACTCTGTAGTGTAAGTATATCCCAAACACTACATGGGATATACTTCTATCAAAAAAAATCGCCTGTGTTCCAAAAGTCAAATTTAAAGTACACCCTGTATTTTTATTTGCTAAATCTGGCCACCGCACCTCTGGGATGCCTCTGGGGCTAGCTCTGTCACAGATGAGTCACCTCGTTGTCTCTGAACCTCAGTGTCCCCAGCTACAAAATGGGTATAAGCTCAACCGCACTGGGCTGGCGGAGGGTTCAAAGGGACAGTCGTCCTGGCAGCTCCCAGGCATCCCGCCTGCTACAGGTTGCTCAGGAGAACCCGTGGCTCCGAGTGGCTGTTAGCCCACGTCACAGAAGAGGGAAGAGAGACACAGAGAGGGAACACGATCTGCCTCGCTACTTTCTCCCTCTTCTCCGTGAAAGGAGAATCGCATGCTTCTGAGGAAAGGCAGGGGACGTACAAGAATGAGGGTATCGATGATCATACCGAGCCCCGTGATAGACCTGCATAACCTCGCTGAATCTTTACGGCAGCAGAGGGGATGGGGATGATCGCTTTTACCCTGTTGGAGGCAATCACACACACACACAGAGGTATGGCGACTTGCCTCAGGTCACACAGTAAGGGGCAAAGCTGGGATGCTAGCAGGACTTGGTTCCTGAGACCATAGCTCCCCTCCAGACAAGGTCCACGAGCTGCAGGAACTTAGCCCCCAGAGTCGAGGGCTGATACTCACAGCAATAATGAGATTTCTCCATCTCAGCACTCCTGACCTTTGAGGCTGGATCACTCGGGGGAGGAGGGACATCCTATGCCCTCAAGGGTGTTTACGAGCATCCCTGGCCTCCACCCACGAGACGCCCATCCACCCCACTACCCCAGCTGTGACAGCTAAAAATAACTCCAAATGTGGCCACAGGTTCCCCGGGGGTAGGGCAGAATCCACCCCCCTCCCCAGTAAACACTGTTGGGTCGGGCAAAACTCTGGTCCCAAATGGGGCTGACAGGATGGCGGCGGGGGGGAGGGGCACTCACGCTCTGCATCTTGGCCTCCGTGTCCACGATGTTCTTCTCCACCTGGTCGGCATTCTTCTGCAGCTGCTCGATCAGCTCTGACAGCTCCTTGTTAGAGATGCTGGGGACGGAAGACAGGAGGTGGGCTGGGGCCAGCAGGGCGGGCCGTGTCCCCACCAGCCTCAGCGGGAGCCTGGCTGCCCACCCCGTCTCCTGCACCCCCCCATTCTGGGCCGACATCACCAAAGCCACAGAAACAAAACAGCTTGGGGCGAGTTTCTATTTTTACATGGCAAAACACCTTTCCTATGGTTTTTTTTCCCCCATATTTTTTACTGAGATAGAATTCACATGCTATGAAATTCACCCCCTTAAAGCCTGTAATTCATTCAGTCGGTGTTAATAGATGCACAAGGTTATACTGATGTGTGTCGGGCCCTGCCTCTGCTGTTGCGTCCTTTCAACACCAGAGAGGGAATGGAACTTGGCCAATGTCACCCAGCCAGCCAGTAATGGTCAAGATTAGCACCTAAGGGGCGCCTGGGGGGCTCAGTCAGTTGACTGCCTTCGGCTCAGGTCAGGATCTTACGGTCCCAGAATGGACCCCCACATCAGGCTCCTTGCTCAGCGGGACATCTGCTTCTCCCTCGGCCACTCTCTGTGCTCCCCTTCTGTGCTCTCTCTTCCAGATAAATATATAAAATCTTAAAAAAAAAAAAAAATTAGCACCTAATTCCCCAATGTCCGCTGAAAACCTTTCTGTATTGACTCCACCATAGAGCCCAAGCACCCAGAGGTTTCATTCTACCTGCACTCATTCAGCTCCCGCTATGGGCCAGGCCCAGCTCCGTGCACAGAGAAAGCCTCACCCTCTGACAGGTCACCCCCTAGATGGGAGGAAATCCGCATTTACAGAAATAACACACGACTGAGATAGGCATGAGGGGCTCAGGATGCCCAGAGGAGCCTCAGGGCTGGCCGGGTGGGGACGTGACTGGTCACTGAACGTTTCCTGGAGGAGGTGGGGAGCGGCTAGGTTCTGAAGAATGGGGAAGAGTTTGGGGCTCAGGGGCAGAAGGCTGCAATGACAAGAGGTCACAAAGAGGTGGGTCCTGGGCATGTCCATTGTGGGGGGCAGGGCAGGGCTCTGGACCCTCAGGCAGAGGGCAGCCACCACCTTTTCCACAGTGGACTTCTTCAGATCGAGGCCTGGGACCCACGTCCTGGGACACGAAATATTCAGATTCCCAGGAACTAACCCGGCCCCTCTGGATCTGGATCTCCAGAGCTGGGCCCGGGAAGCTGTATTATTATTGCTCTGGTTATTACGGGTTCTCCAGGGGACCCTGATCCCCTGTGGAGTTTGAGGTCCAACACTTGCTGGTACTGCTGGTAAGCGGGGAGGGGGGGGTTATCTCGGGGGCAGAATTGGGCCCAGCCAACAGAACCTATGAGTCTGTCCACCGCGTCTCAAACCCTGACTGAGAGTTTGCTCTGTGCCAGGCCTGGATGCACGGGAGCCAGGGCCCAGGGGTGGAAGGGAGGGAGAAACAAGACCCAGGTACCCTCTGCCAAGTCAATCACGGAGGCAACCTTTCCCAAAGTGGGTCCCAGGAACCCCAATGCTGTAAGTCACTCCCAGTATGTAGGCTTTATGAGTCAAGGCAGCTTGACCCTTGAGAAGTCCATGAGCCTGGAAAGGCTCTGAGCAGTCCTGCAGTGCAGAAAGCTGGTATTGGGTGGAGAGGAAGGGAGTGCTCAGAAGGGACTCTGTGTGAGGGATCGGAGCAAGGAAGGGTAAAGGCTGGGCTGCCAGGGCATGGACTGAGCCCACAGCCCTCACCCTCCTGGCTGGTCAGACCCCATGGGGAGCACAAGTCCTTCTAGGCCCCGCCCCTCCACCAAACCACTGATCCTCAGCCTGGCCTGCGGCACTCAGATGTGGCAAATCTTAAACCAAATATTTAACCCACAACTGCTCAAGCATCATCAGGAAGCCCCCGTGTGGATTCGGTGGGGGTCGCTGGCTCCGTGCAGCCCCACCTCAGGACACGGGACCAGCTCCCAAACCAGCCCCTTCACTGGCTGCGAAATGTAAGCAAAGTGCCTTCTGGACCCCAACCTGGGCTGGCCCATTATTCCAGCCAAATCCTAGCACCAGAAAGGGGACAAAATGGGGTGGGGGGGTGGAATAACCAGGCTCAGGAACATGGTGTTCCTGGCAGAGGACAAAGGAGGGCTCCGTGGGAGCTTCTGGCCAGACAGGCATGGGCTCCAAGTCCAGGGGACCATGTGCTGCCTGGACCATCTCAGGCAAGCACCTTACCTTCGAGATACCTCTGCTTCTCCGTTTGTCTACAGGGGATGCCCACCAAGGGATTGTGATAATTTGGTACTTTCCACGCACGCTTCGCCAGACATCAGACATGTTCACAGGCACTTCCCCAACAACATCCTCACCCTAAGCCCCAGGGGAGGGCTGTGTGCCCCTTTCCAGGGACTTTATAGGAAACCAAGGCTCAGAGATGTGAAGGTGCTTGTCCAGCATCATACACCCAGAACTCTGCTCAGGCAGTCTTGTTCTAGAGGCCATTTCATCAAATACAGGGCTCACAGCTACTCACAGGAGTGCTGGGAAAATCACAAGCACACATACGGCAACCACCACCATCACCAGAATAGTATGAGCTTGTATTTACTTTCCACATGCCAGGCTCTCCGCTCACTTCTTAATCTTCATTACAATCCTGTGAGGTAGGTGTTGGCCCAGGGGGTCAGGATATTATTGTTCCCCACTTTACAGATGTGCAAATGGAGGACCAGAGAGTTTCAGTAACTTTCCTAAAGTTACACAGTAATTAAGTGTTTGAGCCAGAATTCCAACCCAGGCAGGCCCCCAAATCCATGCTGTTAACAACCTCCTGTGACAATCCTGCAGGGCTCCCAGGACATCTGAGGCATGCACTGCCAAGTACCCTATACCACAACAGGATACCACTTCTCACCCACCAGGATGGTGATAATCAGAAAGACATATCACAACGATTTGGTGATAAGGATATGGAGAAATCAGAATCCTCATTCACTAGAGGGTGGGAACTGTAAAACGGTGCAGCTGCTTTGGAAAGCAGTCTGGAAGTTTCTTAAAAAGTTAAACATAAATGGGGCGCCTAGGTGGCTCAGTGGGTTAAAGCCTCTGCCTTTGGGTCGGGTCATGATCCCAGAGTCGTGGGATCGAGCCCCTCGTCGGGCTCTCTGCTCGGCAGGGAGCTACTTCCTCCTCTCTCTCTCTGCCTACTTGTCATCTCTGTCAAATAAATAAATAAAATCTTTTTTTTTTTTTTTTTAGATTTTATTTATTTATTTGAGAGAGAGAGAAGAATCACAAGTAGGCAGAGAGGCAGGCGGGGGGGGGTGCAGGCTCCCTGCTGAGCAGAGAGCCTGATGCGGGGCTTGATCCCAGGACCCTGAGATCATGACCTGAGCCAAAGGCAGAGGCATTAACCCACTGAGCCACCCAGGCGCCCCTAATAAATAAAATCTTTAAAAACAAAACAAAACAAAACAAAAAGCCTTTCCTTTAAAAAAAAAAAAAAAAAGTTAAATATAAAGTTGCCACATGACCCAGTACTTCCACTCCTAAGTATCTACCCATGAGAAATGAAAACATAAGCCCACACAAAAACTTGAACGAAACACGAATGTTCATAACAGCACTATTTACAATAGCCAAAAAGTGGAAACAACACAAGTGGTCATCAACCCATGAATGGACAAATGTGGAATATCTGTACAACAGAATATCACTCAGTGAAGAAAGGAACAAAGCACAGATACCTGCTATAGCGTGGGTGAACCATAAAACCATTACGCCAAGTGAAAGCAGCCAGACGCAACAGGTCACCTATGGTAGGATTCCATTTCCATGAACTATCTAGACCAGGCCAGTCCATTGAAGCAGAAAGCAGATTAGTCATGGCCGGGGCCGGGGGTGGGGCTAGTAAGCGAGCACTGAAGGGTATGGGGTCTTTTGAGGGGGGTGATGAAAATGTTCTAAAATTGATTGTGATAGGGGCGCCCGGGTAGCTCTGTGGGTTAAGCCTCTGTCTTTGGCTCGGGTCATGGTCCCAGGGTCCTGGGATCGAGCCCCGCATCGGGCACTCTGCTCGGCAGGGAGCCTGCTTCCTCCTCTCTCTCTGCTTGCCTCTCTGCCTACCTGTGATCTCTGTCTGTCAAATAAATAAATAAATAATCTTTAAAAAATTGATTGTGATAGTTGGGTAATTCCATAAATATACTAAAAACCATTTAATTATATACTTTAACCCACTGAGCCACAGGTGCCCCTAACTGTATACTTTAAATGAGTGAATGGTATGCTTTGTGCCTTACATCTCATTAAATCTGATACTAAAAAAATTGGCAAGAGCCATTGTTTGGCAAGTGATAGGGGCTTGTTTCTTCTTCCCTCACCCCTTTTAGCCTTCTTCCTGCCTTCTCTCCTGTTTTCCATGGAGGCTAGACCAGCTCCAGGCTATGGCCAGCTGCCTAGAAGATGCTAGTTAACACACAGGAAGTTGACTCTGTGCCCACCAGTGCTGAGCAAGTCACATATAGATGAGCTCCTTCGATCCCACCACTGCTGAAGCTGCACTGTTCTCCAGTTTTGCAGATGGGGAAACTGAGGCATTGATAGAAGAACTGCTAAGAAGAACTTGGCCCGAGTCCCATTACCAGGAGACAAGGAGAGCTGGGGATCTAATCCAGGCCTCTGGGGCACAGTCTTAGTAATTTTGCCTTTTGGGTTTGGCATCATCAGGAATGAGAGGCCCCACAGGGTCCTGCGTTCCAGCCAGGAGTGCAGGAATGCAGGACCGTGGGCAGGTCAGGAACGTGCAGGGAGAAGACAGAGATCCCAAAAAGACTGGGAACTTGCCTGGCCAGTCCAGCTTTTCATCTCACTAATAAGACCCACGGGGACAGCCAGACAGGGCATCAGCCCGACTGATGAAGACCAAGATACAGCCCTTCCCCACCACCCCCTTCCAGTCCTGTCCCACCCACGGAAATGACAATCACCGGCAGAGCCAGGAAAGCCGAGGTGCCCGCACCCCAGAGAGGGGAGACGCGTCGGAGTGACATGCTGGGAGAGGGACACACCCGGCCTCCTTCTACTTACTCAGAAGTTTAACACGGACACAGGTTCTCAGGGCAAGTGGCCTTTGGTACTAGAAGGTGGCTTGGAAGTCATCCAGCCCCACCTGTTCATTACACAGATGAGCAAATCGAGGCCTTCAGAAGCAAAGGCACCTACCCGAGATCATACAGGAGGCAGCTAGTGCCTGGAGTCAGACAGGGTTCAAATCCTGACTACACCAGCCATTGGGGTAAGCTTGGAGGAGCTCCTTTATGCTTCTGAACCTCTGTTTTACCATCAGTAAAGTGGGGATACTCCATTCCACCTAGTCAAGTGAGGTGGGTGGGGGACAGGTCAGGAGCACTACTGGAAACACCTGAATTGGGTTTCAAAGGCCACTCTGAGGTTCAAGGACAGAGCTGGAGGTTCAGGGCAGCCTCAGGAGGCCCAAAAGCAGATTAGAGATCATGTAGCTTCACAAGTGGAAACCTCCCCAGTTTCAACTGGGGCCGAACCAGTGCGTGGCACGTAGGAGACGTTCAACACGTACTGTTCGGTGAAGGACCTCGAACAACCCAGCACACCGGAGAGGCCTCACAAACGGTGAGGAAGGCGGCTCATTCACACAACACGTACCCACTGCCCTTGTATTCCCCCACAGGGGGTGCCATTCGCCGTGCACCTGAGCCCTCGTGTGGCTCTCTGAGCCACGGACTGGGCTCTGCCTGGGGACCCCTGCTTGCCAGTCACGCCTGGTCCCGCAGAAGAGGTTTCTTCTGAAAATCAGTGAACTCACAGTGGAGAAGACAGAAGGCTCACTTCCCCAGGGGAAGGCATATCAGCACGGAGGAACACCTGACCCCGGGGACCAAGGAGGACAGGTTCCAAGGAACCCTTCTCAGTGTATGACTCCATCTCATGGCTAGAGGCCAGCAGACAAGCCCAAACCGAGGGACGGTCTACGGCACACCTGACCAGCTCCCCTCAAAAGTGTCAAGGTCACGAAAGACAAGACTGAGAAACCACCAGCCTGGAGGAGCCTAAGAAGACGGGACCGCTGACTGTGACGTGGGGTCCTGGACCAGAAAAAGGACATGAGGGGAAAACCGGGGAGTTAGAAACAAGTTTATAGCTGAGTTTTTAAAGTTTCCTTCCAGCTTTCTGGATTTTCCAGCCAACCCCTACAGGACATCTTGGTGATGGGAATGGCATCTACCATGCCCACCTGTGTGCAGGCAGGGAGGAGGTGGGGCCGTGACCCAAGACACCACCGGTAGGTAGAAGCCGGTAGGACTCAGGATTCAGCTGTCCCCACGACGGTCCCCTCAGTCCAGCCCAGCCTGGCCGGGCCCTGCCCAGGTGTTGCTGTATGGGAGGCACAAGCCAGGTTGGGGGAATCCTAGGCAGACTTGGGCCCGTTTCTCCAGAGAATCAGCCCTCATTTTCTCCTCCTGGGCTGAGGAGGCTGGGGTCTGGCATGGGCCCGGGAGGGCCAGGGTCCTGTCCAAGGTATGCCAGGGAGCCCCATTTACATGGCCTCGTCTGTATGCGAGACTTCTGGCGCAAGGAGGAAAACGGGGGGGGGGGGAAGCCGACCAGGGGGCTGCCTGGCACCTCCCCAGAGCCCTGGGCTGGGCTGGAGGACACACTGAGGGACAAACAAGAGCCTTTTGGGTCTGAGCCTGCAGGCGCCAGCCTAGAACAGGTGTCTCTTTGTGTCCCAGGCTCCACTCAGAGCCCTGCAACAGCGGGGAGAGAGCCTGACAGCTTGAAACGGCATCAGGTACCCCCGTTCGGTCCCCGGGAGTTAGAAACTCAATAACCACAATCCAACCTGCTCTGCAGGAGGCCACCCAAGCCCAGGAGGTCAGCAGCAGCCTGGGGAGGTAGTGTGCAGGCCAGCAGGGGTACTGTCCAGAGAAGTGGGGACACGGGTGGTGACCAGGTCATCTAGACACCACGGACGGAGTATATGAGCAGGAAAAGAACACAGGCATCTCAGGGGACCCTAACCACCCCCATCCTGCTGCCTACCTCTTCTTGCTTTAATTTTGGGAAGGTGCTCCCTACCCCTTTCCCTGGCTGGAGGGGCAGTATGACCTGATGGTTAAGCACCCGGACACATGGCAGCTGGCCTGTATTTGAATCCTGACTCAGTCCTTACTAAGCTGTGAATTACTTAGCCTCTCTGAGCCTCAGTTTCCCCATCTGTTAGTGGGGCTCATGGCAGTATGCCTGCCGCAGTGCTTGGCCAGGGGTTTAAATGAAAGAGAGAGAGTGGCTGTATGGGTGAGCCCAGGCTCTCTGCCTCCACTTGGGGGTCACTGTCCAGGGATCTGGGCTCCTTTTAAAGAGATGATAAAAAGTCAGCAACGGAGGCCTGAAGGCAGAACCCACTGGCACGGGGAAGCTTTAAAAAAAAAAAAAAAAAAAAAAAAAAAAAAAAAGACCCGGGGCCGGCACACCATTCACACACACACAAACCAAAACATGCTCTGGCTCGTCCCTGTGCTGTCACCTCGCCCAGGCATGGGAAATTTGCAAGTAACATCAATATTTGGAAGTATCTCCTCCAATCCCTACAGGGAGAGGCTGGTGTACATACATGGGTAGTAAGGCTGCTGGGAGGATTCGGATCCTAGACCTGGTCTTGGGTTTGGGCTTAGAAAGAGGTTTGGGATTTGAAAGGTATGGTGTTTCCACCGCAGGGTTTCTGCTGTTCTAAGAATCTCCCCCATCTGTAGGAGGGAAACCGCAGAATGGGAGAGCAGGGAGGGCCCGTCTACCTGGTTGTTCAAGCAGAAACCCAGAACCACCCCAGATCCCTCCCTTTCCCTTCCTTGGTTCCACCCAGGAACAGATCTCTTGTGCCTCCATTTGCCCTGTGGCCTCAACCTGATCAAGGTTGCTACTTCTCACCTAGACCAGTGCAACAGCCACCCCCAACTGCCTCCCCGTACCCACTCTCTTGCTGCCTCCAGCCAGCTTCAGCACATGTCCACAATCAACCTGATCTTACCACTGTCTGGACTCCAACTTGCCACGGCATCAGAGCATCTCAAATGCTCTGAGAATAGAGTTCACACTCCTCCCCAAGGCCCAGAGGATGCCCAGACCTAACCCCTATACCCAGCCTTTTCTGCCTCAGGGCCTTTGCACCAGCTGGGACTTTGGTGGTGGGGGTCTCTGTAGATCACCTCCAGGACCACCCTGGCTAAGACTTGGTTTATTGACTGCATGCCCAACTGACCCACTCAGTCTAACTCCTTCCCAAGCTCAGCAGCCAGCGGAAGGACCTGCTTCCCAGCCTCCTGCCTCCAGGAGAGACCCAGGCTCTCCAAGGACACCACGAATCGCCAACCCTCCAGCTAGCAGCGAGAGCCACCCTTGCTGCCCTCAGCTCTCCGTGCCCAAGTCATGCTAAACCAGTTGGCCCATTTTTCCTCTCTATCCGGCCTGCAGGGAGGGAAACTGAGTCATCCTGGCGCAGAGAAAGAATGTAGGGTCTGGTGTTGCTCTGACCCGGGCAGACTTAGCCTTAGTCTCTCTCTGCCTATTTTCTTGTCTGTGTAATGGTGATAAGAATCTGTCCAACCCCAGAGAATTGAGACAACTCAAGGAGATAATCCTTGCAAAGCACTTTGCATGTGGCAGTCACATGGCGGAGGCTCAGGATTGCACCCAAAACATCGCTCACCCCAGCAACAGGGCAATGAGTCACGCAGGTGTCTGGCGTAAGCAGATGTGCTACTGCTCCCACCTACCTGAATCTCCTCATCCATTTATAGGGTTATGGTGTCTACTTGTGGAGTGGTGAACGGAAAGACACATTTCATAGGTCGGGAGCATCCCCAAGTGGGGCTTTGTACTATGTGGCTTTGCATTCAAGGCTACTGCTGTCCCATAGAAATAGGCAGCAAGCCACATTTGGGGTTTAAATTTCTCCAGCAGCCACATGAAAAAAAAAAGTCAAAAGAAAAAGGGGAACTTAATTGTTATATGATATGTTATTTAGTTAATGTAAGAAATTACTTTGACAGGTAGTCCATGGAACATTATTAATGCGTTATTTTACATCCCATTTTCCTATTACATCTCTTGAAGGCTGCCATGCAGGTTTTTTTTTTTTTTAAGGTTTTATTTATTTATTTATTTATGTGACAGAGATCACAAGTAGGCAGAGAGGCAGGCAGAGAGAGAGGAAGGGAAGCAGGCTCCCTGCTGAGCAGAGAGCCTGATGCAGGGCTCGATCCCAGGACCCTGAGATCACGACCTGAGCCAAAGGCAGAGGCTTTAACCCACGGAGCCACCCAGATGCCCCACGCCATGCAGTTTTAAATTGCAGCACATCTTGCCTTATTCTAAACACACCTCACGTGGCTGGTGGTTCCCAAGCAGGACGACAGAGTTCAGGCGATTCTGTGGCTTCTGGCCACTTTGCTACAAGCCCATCGGCTCTGCCATAGTAAAGGTGATGGGTGCTCTCAGAAGATCTAGTGGTCCTGCTCAGAGCCCGGTACCTAGGGACACTCAGTAAGTGGTCATCCCTTTTGCTCTCTGCCACTCTCCCACCAAATCTACGCAGGCTGCCCTGGCACCTGCCCCAAGGCCAGGTCTGGTCTATAGATTCCCGGCTACTCGACTTCAAAACATTCCAGGGCTCCCAGCTGCACCCAGCAGAGCGTGGTACCTGCGTGTAGAGGGCCAGAGCCCATAAACCACAGCCTCACACCCTTTCCCAGGCCCCCAGAGCTGGAACGTCCTTGCCCCCGGGCCCCAGGGCAGACCCACCGGCATTTGGCTCATTCCCTGCCATCTCTCCCTCCAGGCTGGGAGAACAGCTTCTCTCCTGTCCTGGCCTCTTTCAGGACCTGCCACCCTGGGGATGAAATCACACCCCCAGAGGGGTGCTGCAACCCTGCCATATGACCGTGTCCCTAGCTGTCCCTGCCTGCCGAGAACGGCTCTGTCTCCCATCAATCACAACTCAACTTTCTCTGTGTGTAGAGACAGAAAGTGGTGGGCACAAGGCATCTGTCTAGCGGGAAATGCTCTTCCTCCTTGGCCGGGACCACCTAGGCTTCCAGGCCTCAGTCAGTCCCCGTGTTGCCCTTGACCACGTCTATCCATCCTTCCCTTTGGGGGTTAATTCTGTTTCAGTGGGTGTGCACCGGAGCAGGGGAAGGGTGGGCAGGAGCCATCGGTTTTGGAATGTCTGGAATGCGTAAGAGTGCGCACCTCTCCCCAGAACCAGCCTCACCCTTCCCAGAGCCCAGAGCAGGGACCTGGCTGCCTGCTGGCCAGGATCATCCTCTTCTGGGTCCTGCCTCCAGGGCCAGCCAGGGCAGGAGCGCTCTCCGGGGACATCCAGACCTGCTGGGGAGGTGTACCTCTGGTGCTGGGTATCCCTCAGCCTCCACTTCCTTTTGTCCCTCCCAGACATCTGTCCATCCCTGACACAAAGGCACACACGATAGGCACTCAGGAAATGAGTGCTAAACACTGAGGGCACCTGCTAGGTACCTATAGCCCTCCTCAGCTCCTTCCCAACCAGATCCACTGAAATCTTACAGTCCGGGGAGAAAGCCACTCTTACAGTCATTGGACACTTCTCTCTTTCTAAAGATTTTAATCTTAAGTAATCTCTGCACCCAACGTGGGGCTCGAACTCACAACCCCGAGATCAAGATCATACGACACAAACTAAGCCAGCCAGATGCCCCCATTGGGCACTTTTCTTAATCCTGCCTTTATTAGACTATACACTTTTGGACAATAAGGATGTAGTCAGCTTTTTCTTTTTCTTTCTTTTTTTTTTTTAAAGATTTTATTTATTTACTTGAGAAAGAGAGAGAGAGCATGAGAGGGGAGAGGGTCTGAGGGAGAAGCAGACTCCCTGCTCATCAGGGAGCCCGATGTAGGACTCGATCCCAGGACTCCAGGATCATGACCTGAGCTGAAGGCAGTCACTCAACCCACTGAGCCACTCAGGTGCCCTCAGCTTTTTCTTTTTTAAAGATTTCTCTATTTATTCTATAGATGGGAGAGAGAGAGGGAGAAAGAATCTGAAAGTAGACTCTGCGTTGAACACAGAGCCCAGTGCTGGGCGTGATCTCACTGATCTCGGGACCACGAGATCATGACCTGAGCTAAAACCAAGAATCCAATACTCAACCGACTGAGCCACCGAGGCATCCCAGGACCGACTCATCTTTTAGAGGGCACTTTGTGGCCCTTAATTCCAGGCCTTGCACAGCTTTGGGGCTCAATAAATAGGTACTGAACTGAGCTTCTGAAAGCATGGTCACAATTCCTAACCCCCCATTTTCCAGATGAAGACAACTGTGGCTTAGAGGGGATGAGAACTGCACCCCCCCCCAAGGTCACACAGCTGGGAAGTGGTGGTGCCAGGATTAGAACAGGCTCCAGAAACACCTTCTCAGAACAAGGGTGACATCAATACCCATCCACGAAATGACATGGAGACACTGGGGAGACAGGATGAAGCAGCAAGGCGTTTCCCACTCAGGGGAGGCCTAGTGATTTACATCTTGTTGGCATCTGCCTCAGTACAATTAATCCCAGTGGTTGAGTAATAGTGGTGGCAACTGACTCAGACATCCTCCTAAGATGCCACCGTGAGGGGCTCCCGATCTGTCCCTCTGAGCAGGCCTTCTGGGAGAAGGAATCAGCACAGAGGGAACACCTCTCCAGGCTGACCCTGCTCCGGGGCCTAACACATGTTTCCACTTGGATCCTCCTAACAGCCCCTCCAGGCTGGTACTATTATTGCTCCCAGGGAACAGACTGGGACTCGGGAGGAGGGGCAGCTTGGCTGGGGCAGCTCTGGGGGCCTGGGAAAGAATGTGGGGCTGTGATTTAGGGGCTCTGGCCCTCTACACGCAGGTACCATGCTCTGCTGGGTGCAGTTGGGAGCCCTGGAATGTTCTGAAGTCAGGCAGTCACTGGACTAGTAAGCATCCAGATGGATGACTGCTATCACCCCAGCCGTCTTCTAGTCAATCACTCCTGAGTTACCTTTCAGCCCCACCCCCAACTCGTCATTTCTCCATCCCCCTTACAGGCCCTGGGAACAGGCCCTTCTCCATTACCAACCCGAGACAGGAGTTCTTAACATGCTATCAGACATCTGCTCAATTCAACACTTATTTATTGACCTTCAAACCTAAGCGAGACCTGGAATTAAGGGCACCAAACTGCCCCCCCCAAAGATAGGTAAGTCCAAAGGTTCATTATTTTAAGATTATATTTATTGGGTGCTTGGGTGGCTCAGTCAGTTAGGTTGATGTTAGGCAGGATCTCAGGGTCCTGGCATCGGGCCCCGCAACAGGCTCCTTGATCAGTGGGGAAACTACTTCTCCCTCTCCCTCTGCTGTTCCCCTTGCTTGTGCTCTCTTGTTCTGCCAAATAAATAATTAAAATCTTAAAAAAAAAAGATTCATTTATTTATTTGACAGAGGGAAGGTGGCTCAAGCACAAGCAGACGGAGCAGCAAACAGAGAGAGGGAAAAGCAGATTCCCCGCTGAGCAGGGAACCCCACACGGGACTTGATCCCAGGATCCCAGGATCATGTCCTCAACCAAAGGCAGACATCCACCAGGCACACAGTCCAAAGGTTTATAACCTAATAAGTAGGATGAAGCAAAACACCCCAATGACTATAACTGCAAAGATTTAGAATGCCTGGGTCAGCGTATTTTCATCCACTCTGTCTCATTCAGGCTTTATATCCTAACTTAATTGTGAAAAATACAGCTTGACCCAATTAAATGAAGGAAAAGAGCCAAAAGGAAACAAAAGAGAAAGCATGATAAATAAGAAATACAAACTAACATGTCAGAGGTAGGTGCAAACACATCAGTTATTACAATAAACGTGAATGAGTCAAACTCTTCTGTTAAAAGATAAGACTCTCGGGGCGCCTGGGTGGCTCAGTGGGTTAAAGCCTCTGCCTTCAGCTCAGGTCATGATCTCAGGGTCCTGGGATCGAGAGCCCCACATTGGACTCTCTGCTCAGCGGGGAGGCTGCTTCCTCCTCTCTCTCTGCCTGCCTCTCTGCCTACTTGTGATCTCTGTCGAATAAATAAATAAAGTCTTTAAAAAAAAAAAAAGATAAGACTCTCAGGTGAGAATACAAAAATAAAACTAAAGCCAGCTCTGTGCCATTTCACAGGACACATACCTGAAACAGAATGATACGGGATGGTTGAGAATAAAGGAATACAGCACAATGGCTCAGGCAGCTGCTACAGCAATGGGAAAGCAAGGTAGGTGTGTGTATCTCACGGACGAGACGGATCAAAGTTATCAGTGTAAATGTGGGGTTCGCAACCCTGGCTACACATCCAAAGACGGAGGTGTGGGCCCCACCCCAGAGATTTTCTGGCTTAATCGGCCTGCGAAAGGGCCTGGACACTGCTTTTAAACTCCCCATATGAATCTAATGTACCTCCAAGGCTGAGAACCCGGAAATGAACCACAGTAATGTGTCACAGGGTTAGGGGGAGTGGACTGAGGAAGAATCCCCAAATCTCTACAGGAAGGAAGTCTTGTAAGAAAGCAGTACACAGGAAACATACAGTAAATACCAGATTGATTGGTCAATTGACTGATACTCTCCTTACTAGAAACTTCCATGGTAATTAGACAGTAAAATCCTCCACACCCAGCTATTAATCCTGGGGAAGTACGTCCTAAACAGAGAAGATTGCTGGTGTAGTAACTGCAGATCCGTTTCCCGGCCTAATCTGTTTCCGCCCAGTGAAGCCACCCAACCTCCAGGCCCATGTCAGGCGTGTGCTCTTGGGCTCCTGTTATGCACATGCAGACGTTTGCCTTGGGTAACATCAGGGCTAATCTTGAAGATTTATGCAAGGTTTAAACTGGGCTCAAGCCAATCTCAGTGCCCCTGCAAGTCAGGACGTCATTCCAGGTTCAAGACCAGGAGTACCAGGCTCCTTTTATTAAGCATCTACTATATCCCTGATGTTGTACACCCACTGTCTTCAGTGTTCTCCACAAGCTTATGCTCCTCCAACCCACAGAATCAAGAGAGACCTTCTGCCACTGTCTACTGAGTGCTACGTGTGGTTGGCACCATTCTTGGGGGTATGGGAGTGACTGCACAGCATGCAAAGTCCCGGCCTTCGTCAGGCCCAGAGAGGGGTAGGAATGAGGCCAGCAGCACAGCAGGGCCTGAAAGGCGGGTCTGCAACTCCCAAACTCAGGTTCCTTCTACTCCACCCACCATGCCCTCTGTCCCTGCCCATGGGCCCCGGCCTCCCCTTCAGGAACAGTGGAGCTTGGCTGCTCATTTTATACTTTGTAAGAGTGAAGCTCCTTAATCGTGGCAGCAGGACTGAGACCTCTCAGTTCTTGGCACAGACTTAGAATCCTTCCTCAACCTTCAGTTGGATCCACAATGTCCCCACACCCAGGACGGAGAAATGAAAACCAGAAAAGCTGGGAGTCTGAGACCCCAGCCCAGGCCACTGGGGCAGCGAGGAGTTCCGCACACAGTCGTTTCCTTGCAGCGTTCCGGGGTCAGCAGGCCACAGACGGAGCTGCCGGTCAGGGAGTGGCTGGGCGGGCAGCTACCTTACAAGGCCTGACAAACCCTTCGCCCAGGCGAGGGTGGGCCAGGCGGCCAGCTAGGACACTCTGGTGGCCAGCTTGCCTGCTCCCAGCTCAGAATGTCCGTGTTAGAGCAGCTCAGGGTCGCTGGGCAGGCTACTAAACTCTGAGCCTCACCTGAAACAGAGCCATCGGGGCTGAGAAACACCACATATCATCATTTAGGGCGGCCACTCCAAGCCAGGACTCAACCCTGAGCCTCTTGTATGTTCACAGCTTTCCCAGTACCCTCTGCTGCCTTCCTGACACTTTCCATCTGTGTCTCCCGATCCAGAACCATCCTGCTTGCCTTCCAGTCTTGCTCCTCTGGCCTCAGGACCAGCCCCCCTGGGCTTACCTCCCCTTCTCCCCATGACCCCTTCTCCCACTAATGACCAGACCCTGAGACACAGGACTCCAGGCTCCCGCCCATGCTGTTCCTGCTGCCAGCTCTCCTTGCCATCCCACTCCTCACTTTAAAGACCTGAACACTCATGATCTAGCTCAAACACACACAAAAGCACAGGAAAGAACCCTACCACCAAGACGTGGCTGATGTTCCCACACGGCCATACTTGCTTTGGATTTTGTTTACTAAGAAATACGATGTTATCGTGTATTACCCCTTCGGCCACCTCCTCTGGGGGAGGGTGATTTTGGAGCTACTGGTTTCCTCCTAAGCCCGTTTCATGCTCTCCACTACGTACCTCTGTCTGCATCCAGAAAACAAACAAACAAAAAAAACATCCAATTGCTTTGTATGAATGTTTTTCCAAATGTACATAAATGTACTCTGTCTCCTTCATTAGCTTTTTTTTTTTTTTTTTTTTAAAGATTTTATTTATTAATTTGACAGAGAGAAATCACAAGTAGACGGAGAGGCAGCCAGAGAGAGAGAGAGAGGGAAGCAGGCTCTCCGCTGAGCAGAGAGCCCGATGCGGGACTCGATCCCAGGACTCTGAGATCATGACCTGAGCCGAAGGCAGCGGCTTAACCCACTGAGCCACCCAGGCGCCCATCCTTCATTAGCTTTGTTCACTGATGACTTTTCGGGCTGATGCACCTGGAGACACCTACCCCACCTCATCCCGCTCCAGGCTCTCTCCATCCACCCACCCCCTGCTCGTCCCCCAGAAGCCCTCGGGCTGGCTCGGGGCCCCTCTGCCTCCACTGTCCCAGCATTTACCACCCTGCATTGTTGCCTCCTGCTTACTGAGCACATAGAAGGTGGCTGGATGAGGACAGGGGTGAACGGCACTCTCTGTTCAGGCCCTCACACTCTGTCCCACCCCCACCTTCCTGGTCAGTGCACATGTGCGCGTGCATATGTGTGTGTGTGTGTGCACGCGTGTGTGTGCTCTGTGAGGGGTTCAAGGAGGGAGAGCATCTTAGCAGTCCTTCATGGCTCACCCTCATTCATTCATTCATTCGTTCGTTCATTCAGCACATGTGCCACACCAGCCAGTCTCTTGGGTGGGGAGGGGAGATATCCACCTCCCTTTGGCCAAAGGACCAGAGTTAAATGGCTGCTGAGATAAGGATCAAGGAGATGGGCAGGACAAGAAGTTAGGGAGGGCTTAAGGAACAGAGACCAACCAAGAAAGAGGAATAGAAATGGGCTAAGAGGGGTGGGAAGAGCATTCCAGGCAAAAGGAACAGTGTAGGCAAAGGCCATGTGGTTGGATGTGGTGTGGAAAGGACAGGGTGAGGGCACGGATTCATGTGTGCAGGGCTGCCGCAACCAGGGCCTGAGAGCAAAGGGGCAAGGGTTAAGCAGCAGGGGACAGGATCAGATCTGCATCTTGCAAAGAGCTCCCCGGCAGCCATGGGGAGAAGGGACTAAGGTGTCAGGGTGGAAGCAGGAACTGTGAAGAGGCTACTGGAAGTATGCCAGCAAGAGGGCCTGCGCTGCTGGCTAGGCAAGGATAAGCAAGGCAGAACTGAGGACAATGCAGGGCTGGCCCCTGCAGAGAGCGACCTCCTGCCTGGGGGACCAGGGGTCTCCCTGCCCAGGCTCAGGAGGCTGAAACACAGAAGGGCCACCAAGAGCACAGAGAACAAAGACCAGAGGCCATTTTCCCCTTCCCCCTCCAGAGACAGGCTGGGGCAGGCTGGGAGAAGGGCAGGTGCCCCTTGCCTGGAGTAGGAGGGAGCCGGGAAGCCCAGGTCCTCCTCCCTTGACAAGGAGCCTTGGAAATGCTCTTAGAGGCAGCTTCTCCCTAGTGCCCAGGCCCTTTGGGTGCCCCTCACCCTCCTTGGAGTATTGCCTGAATGGTGTGAATTGAGCTAAGCCTCTCCCCAAAAAACTTCCCATCCCCAGATGACTGCCCCTGACAATGCTCAAAATGCCACCATTAGCAGCCATTCCAAAGGTTCAGTGCTGTTCTGTTCTGAATCTAATTTATCAGGTCTCCTTCCCTCTGCCAACAGGAGCACTGGGCAAGTGAGGGCAAAGCCACAGAGAGGGGAAGCAGACAGGGTTGCTGGGGCGGAGTCAGGGAATACAAAAGCCAGTGACTCCACCATCTGCCCTGGGGCAGTCCCTGGAGAGAGCTGCCACCAGACCCAGGTGTGGGTGGGAAGACCTAGTTTCCCTTCCCAGGGGCTCCTGGGCCCCCAGCGTCGGCCACCTGTGAGCTACAAGGGGAGGTGAGTGCCTTTACTCTTGGCCTCAGTGTTACCCTCAGTGAAATGAGACACCAGCACCAGACTGGCTGGCACGGTGTCAGAATGAGACACTGTAACACCCACAGCCGCGCTGGGGGCACAGAAGGTGCTTGAGAAATGGTGGGATCCTCCAGTACAAACCACCCCAGTGGCTGGAGGTGAGCTTTGCTGACAGAACCCTCCCCAAATCGTTCAGGCTTTCCAGCTGTCACTAATCAGTGGGTGCAGGTGTGTCTCCATGGATCTCCTGGAGGTGGGGGGCCCCATGAATGGTGAGGTGAATGGATGAGAGTCAGCGGATCTCCTGCCTGACCTGGGAAAAGAAGACAACTGCCTGGTCAGCTCTGGGCTTAACACTAGCCTTACCCTTACAGTGTGTGCTGACCGGTGCTGGAGTTGACTGCGCCCTCACGGTGAGCCAGATCTGGGGCTGGGCACCGAGCAACCTTACCAGCAGGGGCGTGCTATCATCACTCCCATTTTGCAGATGAAGAATCTAAGACTCAGAGATGTTAAGTGACCTGCCCATGGTCACACAGTCGGGAGGGGCAAAGGGAGGACTTGAACTCACACCTGACTGACATCAGACTTTGTACTCTCAAACACCAAGAGGCTCAGGGTACCCCAGCCAGCTTCCAGGAGGGTAGGCACCCCTTTCACCAGCCCTTAAAGCCTTGGGCCCCACCTCCCACACGGGGTGCTCCCTGTTAAGACAGGTTAATTCTTGCAGGATGCAACTCAGGTTAGTTTGAGAGGTGAGGCCAGGCTGCTGGGGGCTTACTGGGACCCATGTCTAGGCGGAGGGGCAAAATGAGTCCCATTTTACAGATGAGGAAGCTGAGGCTCTGTGAGGCCAAATTTCTTTGCCAAAGTCAAACGGAGGCAGAATTCAGTCTAACTCCCAAGCCGGATTTTAACCAGTCCACTCCTCCCCATGACAGGATGGACACCTCCCCAGGAAGTCCTGCCTGATCTCCTAGGTCTCCGCCCTGACAGCTCTGACTTCAGACCAGTCAGGCACACAAGAGTCGCTGCGCTAGAGACCTCATCTATCCGGCCCTAAGTCCCACCACCAAGACACAGTCCTGTAGCTACACTAGTAATTAAGCATAACTCCATCAAGTACAAGGAGATTGTCAATGTCTCCTCCACCTCCTCGGAAAAACAGCAGCCCTGGAGTTGTGCAGTGCACAGCCTGTCCATCAGCATCCAGTTCAACCCCAGGCACATGGTAGGTGTCTTATCTGCATTTGTTCAGTAGTTATAATCATCACAGCAGCCATAGATTGAGGCCTCCTAGAACTCTCATCTCTTTCCCTGTGTTATTTCATTTAATCTTCATGCCATCAATATCATCCCACAACAATGCTTATGCCCATTCTACAAGGGAGGAAACACCAGAGCAAAGGCCAAGCAGCTTGCCCTGGGTTGCCTAACCAGGAAGGGGCAGCTGCTAGGGGCTGCACTCTCAGCCGCTTTTCAGGGTTAGATCCCCTCCAGACCTTCCCTGCTGGGCTGGATGGCTGTGCTCATCCTCAGTGACCTGCACTATTAGGCCTGACCCTGTCATTAGCTTAGGTGTGAACATCAGCTCCCACACCTGTTATTAGGAACCAGGGTGACAAGAGCAGCGGGCTTCACCTGTCCCAGCCCTCCCCAGTTTCAGATGCTAGAAGGCGGACAAACAGGGAGAGGCGGTTTTCTCCAAGAGGGCTCTTCTGTGGTTCCCTTGCTTCCGGATCCTGGGTCCCCTGCACTGAAGAGGGTGATACTGACCCTCTGTCTGGGTACTTCCTGTGTGCTAGGGGCATTCTGTGTGTGGTCACATGTGCCCCCCTCCCAGGACCTCATTCTGGAAACACATATTCGTACCATCCCAGCTTTGCGGGTGAGGAAGGTGAGGCTCAGGGTGGTTCCCCGACTTGCCTGTAGCACCTGTGGCAAACCTGGGATCAGAAGGGAGGCCTTCTGCTCTCGGGACCGGAGCTCCCACCCAACTCGCCACCTCTTGCTGGCAACCCCACCCTCCCTCACATAAAGGAGACCACCCCAGGGTGAAAGATTGAGGGTCAGGGACCCCGTCACAAGTGACCACATCTTGGAGCTCCACGACAGTGCTAGGCACCAACTGCCACTCAGAAGATTCTTGTTGAGAGAACGGAGCAAGAGGCTGTTCCCCAGCCCACAAGTCCATGAACTTGTCCCTACTGAGGGGAAGGGACAGAAGGATGCACTGGTCTGGTGAGATCAGGGAGGGAAGCTCCCAGTCCCTACTCAGGGCTGTCTGTCCCAGGCCACAGAGCCCAAAGAAAGAGTCTCTCATCCCATCCTTGGGGAGAGAATCAGGAAGGCTTCCTGGAGAAAGAACCTCAAATCTGAGATCTGAGATCCAGGGCTGTCAGCCAAGGGCAGAGGATGGCTGCCTTGGGCCAGAAGTATGCAGGGAGGGAAGAGGGGACAAGAGAGGGGCAGGACCCTGAGTCCTTGCTGCCCCAAGCCCTTGGAGTCCATGAAGCTATAAAGGATGGGAATTCCTTCCTTCCTATCCTCTGTTGGGAAAGCCAAGACCCTTCCAGCTTGTACGATTTCATCATAACCTTGTTAGGTCCAACCTTCTTTTGGGGGACCAGACAGACAGCTGAAGGGATTAGGGTCTGGAGGGATGGGGGAGGCAGAGGGCAGGGTGAGGCCTGGCCCATCTCCCGGTGTGTGGGTGTGTGCATGTGTGAAGGACTGGAGGAGCCCGAGTCTTGGTGGGGAGAGAACAGAGCAGTCCCCCATGGCTGGCACAGAGTATGCGATTGTGCAATGCTCCAGGGAACAGCCCAGGGACTGGACGGGACCCCAGCTAGGTCTGAGAGCCAGCTGGACTCAGCCACAGAGGAACAGCATAGAGGGCCCTGCCCAACCTCTGGGGTTGTGAAAGCCTGGGGAGGCTCGGGAGGGGGGAGACTTTGGAGGGGAAAATAAATGCCTCTGAGCTTGAAACAGTCCAAAGCAGAGATGGGGAACCCTGAAATCACAGGGGGTGCAGTTTCTGAAAAACCTGGAACTCACAGAAATGGAGTGCCCAGGGCTGCCTGCACCTGCTGAGGAGTCTGCCTGGGCTGGATGGCAAGAGTACTGTGGGAGCCCTGGCCGGAGTCTTCCCACCTTCTGGGCCTGGACAGGAGTGTGGATCATGGTGGCGCGAGGGCATGTTAGGGTGAACACTGCCAGGCTGGTGGGCAGTGCAATTCGCTGAGTCTCCCACCTGAATAGAGCTTGGTAAAGCGCACCGACCTAGCCAGGAGCCCCCCAACTCATATTTGCAAGCGTTGAAGTCCCACCCCTTCCCTCAATCTCAGCATCTCCAAGAGGCTTCCCTAAACCGGTTATTAAATGAATACATTAGGCTTATCAAAACGGACGTGGGCTGCCGTCTCAACGCAAACACATCAAGACATGTCATTCCCTTCCCAGGCCGCCCTGGGAACCTGAGGCTCAGAGACGCCACCAGTTTCTGGGCTGGGGGGTGGGGCGCACCCCTGGGAAGTCAGGCAGCGAAAAGGAGGCTCGGATGACGCCCAGCTGCCACGCAAACCCCGGCAGAGGTAAAGGGGCGGCTCAGCCTGTTCCCCCCAACCCACCGACCCCATACAGACCCACGGGTTTTTCTAGGTGACGCTCTGGAGGGCAGGGTGGCAGGTACGGGGAACAGCTGCCGCAGGCGGCACACAGACCACCTTCCCGCCGCACACCACCCCCACCTCCAGCCCCACCAAGCCAGGAGCACCTGCGCGCTCTCCAAGAAGCGCTGGCGAGCGCCCCCCTCCCCAGCCCAGCTCAATTTCCCTTCCCCCGTGAGCCCCTACACGAAACTTCCTGAGTCCCCTGCGGCGCCCCCGCCTTGGCTTTAGCTTCCTCCCGACACACCACCGTCCACCCCTGCGGTGCGTCCCATCTCGGGAGAACCCCCAGCGCAAGGGCGACCCTGTACTTCCAGAAGTCCCCTGTACTTCCAGCTCAGCTCTCCACGCTCTAGGTGACCAAGTTAATGCTCCCTGGGCTCCTACAATCTCCGGTGCCAAGTATCATGTTTCCCCTCGGTCGCCCCCAGCGCCCACCCCCATTCCCACCCTGGCAGCGCTCGCCAGCTCAAGGGTGTCCCTCGGAGCCGCGTTCCCTCCTGGCGCGCACTCCCGGCTCAGCTCCCCGCCCCCTGGGCCACGCTTTCGGGGGCGCTCTGTAGCTCTCCCGGCCAGGTCGCTGCCCCCACGCTCGGGGCTGTGCTTCCCGCCTAGGACGCCCCTCAGCGCGCTGGTTTCCCGCCGCCGTCCCGGGCGCGGCGTGCGGCGTCTACTCACCTCCGAGTCTGCACGGTGGGGCTGTATTTGCCTTTGTTTCTCTTCCTGAAGAGCGAGTTCATGGTGGCGCTCGGGGTGCGCGGGCGGGGGCGGCGGGTCGCAGCGCCGGGCTGGCACTGGGAGGCGGACGGGCCCGGCGCGCACCGAGGGGCGGGCAGGGGACGCAGGTGAGCGAGCGGCGGCGCAAAAACCCCTAGTGCGGCGCGGCGACGGCGGCGAGCGGTCACTACTCACGGGGGGCGGGGCGACCGCCGGCCTCCGGCTCTCCCCGCCGCTCGGGGAGAAGGTGGTGCTTACCTTCCCGGAGGAGGGGCCACAGGGCGGGCGGGGCTCCCAGGCCCCTTGGGCGCGCGCCCTCGGCCTGGGCAGAGCGAGTGGAGCGTCCAGCCTGGCCTGGGGGTGGGACACGGGGACCTGTCGGGACACCGCCCACCCTCCCCGGCCCCTGCTCTCTAGTGACTGGCAGGTGGGCGGGCGCGCACCGGCCGCTTTCCCGGGCACACCCAGCCTCACACTCACCACCCCCTCCCCCGGGCTTGGCGCGCCCCCTGGCTGAGGGCCCTCACCTGGCTCTCCGCAGCCCCTCGCGCGCGGCGCTCGCGTCTCCGTGGCTCACACCCAGGTGGTTCCCCCCAGACAGGTGTGGCAGAGACTAGATGTGTCTCTGTGCCTTGGCTAGCTGGTCGGTTACACTCAGGTGGTAGTAGTGCCGATGGCAATTGAGAAAAGAGGTTGGGGAGCGCACCTGCCTGATTCAGATCCCTGACCTCAACCACAAATGGTCAGCTGACACCCGGCAAGACGTCTTCCCGCTCCCAGCCTCAGTTTCCTTATTTGTCAAACAGCGATAACAACTGGCCATAGCCCCAAGATTAGGAGGAGAGTCCTTTTGAAGATTTACTGTTGAGAATCCACACAAAGTACTTAGCACAGCGTCTGGCCCAAATGTACAGGAAGCATGGCCATCTAGAGGGTAGACAAAAAATCCTTTGAAACTAATGACCCCAGGCCCTGGCATGAAAGAAATACTTCATGGCTGGTCATAAAAGCGGCTGGATTCTGGTTCAAAATAGCCAGCGTGTGCTCTGGTTACATTGTGTGCGGTGGGGTGCCTGGGATAGACTGCGTGCGGCCCACTGTCCACCCCCGTTAAGTGTGTTCCAGTCAAGAGGACTGAGCTGTACAGACAGTAAACCGAGTCTGGCAGTGAGCCCAAACGGGGCCCAGACAGCTGGGAAGGTTCAGGGCCACTTTAGAGGGGAGTGGGGGTGAGGGCTGGGCCCAGCAGGAAAGGAGGAACAATGAGGTCTGCAGGGGAGGGAGGCAGGAGTGCGCCAACCCTACCCCCCCCCCATTCCTAGTCCTCAGGCCCGTCCCTTCCCCACATGTTGTTATTTATAAAATAAGGACATTGCTGGGGCATCTGAGTGGCTCAGTTGTTAAGCCTCTGCCCTCAGCTTGGGTCATGATCCTTGGATCCTGGGGTCCTGGGATGGAGCCCAGCATCAGGCTCCCTGCTCAGCGGGAAGCCTGCTTCTTCCTCTCCCACTCTCCCTGCTTGTGTTCCCTCTCTCTCTGTCTCTCTCTCAAATAAATAAATAAAATCTTTAAATATAATAAAATAAAATAAGGACATTGATGTGGAAGTTGATTCCCAAAGGCTTTTACTACCCCTGGGCCCCGGAGCATCTGAGACACACGGGAACATTTAGACCATCTCTTGCCCCTGCCACCAAAGGACTTCAGTTTCAAAGTGTTACAGAGACTCCAGGAAAATCTTATTCTTAATGAGGCATCTGAGGGTGGTCTTCGGCGGGGGTCTGTGAATCCTTATAGCTTCTTTCAAAATGTGTGTCCGTATGTGCATTTTTCTTGGGGAAGGCCTATTGCTTTCAAGGGTTCCTTCATTCACTCGTCCTGCAGATACTAACACTCTCCCAGCTTTGGCTGCCTGATTCCGCTACAATGATAAGAAAAGGGAGGGGCACCTGGGTGGCTTCCTGGGTTAAAGCCTCCGTCTTCAGCTCAGGTTATGCTCCCAGGGTCCTGGGATGGAGCCCCACACCCCGCTCTCTGCTCAGCAGGGAGCGTGCTTCCTCCTCTCTCTGCCTCCTTGTGATGTCAGTCTGTCAAATAAATAAAATCTTTTTTTTTTAAAGGGGAAAAAACCCCAAAATACAGCAGGGGTGCCTCTCTCTGAACCAGAATCCAGCGGCTTTTATGATGAGGGCTGGGGGGGCAAAGAGACTCAAGTCCATCCTGCTGACCCTGGGAATAGGTATCAGGTGGGGGAGGGGCAGGGAACCCAGGGCCTGCAGAAACCAAACTCAGCACAGAGTTTACCCACCCACAGCCCCAAGTGGGCCATAGTCAGGATCTGCTTTTGCCCTTGTGGCAACTCTGCCTGGAAACCCTTTCTTTACTTCTCCCTATTACTATCCCTGCAGGGGGTCTTACACGGGAGCTAAGCATGCTTTGGGGGATGTTCCTGGCAGCATTGTTGCTATGGAGACAGCCCTGGAGACAACCTGATGACCATGGGGAGATACTAGTTAAATAACCCATGATGCATCCACACCAGGAGACCGTGCAGCTGGAAACGAACGACAGGCAGATGTGGACACACGTGGTCAGGCACCAGAAGTGCGAAGGAGAGAATATCCATGGGTAAATGCACAGAAAGCTTCTGGAAGGAACCACAAGAAACTTAGCTGAGTCTCCTCAGGAGGGACCAGAGAAATATCTGAATTTTCATTGTATACCCTTTTACAGTATTTTGATTTTATGTTTTATGTATTTTTATTATTTTTTTAAAATCTCTTGATTTTATTTTTTATTTGCATGAATCACCTTTTTGGTTGCCATTTTTAAACTTGTTTAAATTAAAAATGATGCAAATCTTGGGGTGCCTGGGTGGCTCCGTGGGTTAAAGCCTCTGCCTTCAGCTCAGGTCATGATCCTAGGGTCCTTGGATCGAGCCCCGCATCAGGCTCTCTGCTCAGTAGGGAGCCTGCTTTCCCCTCCCTCTCCCTCGCCTGCTGCTCTGCCTACTTGTGATCTCTGCCTGTCAAATAAATAAATAAAGATCTTTTAAAAAATGACCCAAGTTGGGCATTCCCTCTTCTCACTGCCTCCCCGCCCCATCCCGGCTGCATGCCCCTCTATCTGCACCCATCACACTCGATGGTGATAACCGTCTTCCTCGTTGGACTTTCTTACTGAACTGGGAAGTACTGGTAGGTAAAGATTATGAAAAACACAAAACTTGGGGACTGGAAGAACCTGTGCTGAAGCAGGAAACTGCTCTCCCCTCAAGCTGCTGATAATCTAAGAGCTGAGACAAAGATAGAGCTCTTTGAGTTGTGCTGGATGATTCTGGGAAGAGCCTTATCAGGGCTCCAAAGACAGGAAGGAGCAGCCTGGGAGACCTGGGGTGGAGTCCTCGCTTGGTCCCTTTCGCCGGTGTGGATATGGGCAAGTCATCTTGCCACTCTCAGCCTCAGTTGTCCTCATCTGTGAAATAGGCACACAACAATAGCATCGAGCACAGAGGGCGAGCCCCCCATGTGTGTGGCACGCCCCCTGCAGTTAGTGACGGCTCCACAAATGGGAGGGAGTTACATCTGCAGCTGGGGGCTGGTGCTTGTGGGGCTGAGGGGTACAAGCAGTCATAGGAGCCCCAAACTGTGTCAAAACTCCAAACTTGTCCCAATTTCCAAGTCTTTCCCCACACCTCTTAGAAAGGTGATGGTCAGGGGTGTCTGGGCGGCTCAGTCCGTTGAGGGTTCCGGTTGTGATCTCACGGGTCTTGGGATAGAGCCCCATGCCAGGCTCCAAGTTCAGTACAGAGTCTGCTTGGAATTCTCTTTCCTTGTCCCTCTGCCCCTCCCCCTGCTCTCTCGCTCGCTCGCTCTCTCTCTGAAACAGATAAATTAAGAGGAAAAAAAAAAAGGAAGGTGATGTTGGCTTTGGAAGGAAACCGGGCTAGGGACCTCCAGGTTAGCCTCCTTGAAGCTCAGCTGCTGATAACAGTCGTGACACTGACGATATTTATGTCATTTCTCATTTATGGAGGACAGACTCCGTGCCAGGCAACATGGCATGTGCCCAACCTGCCTCAGCTGATTGGTTCTCTCCAAGGACCCCCGCTGGGTGAAGCAGCGAGCTCTCCCCACATGGGGCAAAGCACTCTTATCTCACGTTCCAGGGAAGGGCACTGAGGCCCTGAGAGGGCTGGTGCCCAGCGGAGCTGATTCCTGGGTCAGCCTGCTCTAGCACGGAGCTCGGACCCCCACCCATCTCCACCCTCCCGGCCTCCCGCTGACTCAGCTGGGGAGAATTAGCAGATTCAGGGAGGAATCTGGGCCGTGCTTCACCATCCCTCCCTGCTCTGTTCTCTGAAATCTGGACTCGGAGCCGGCGAGGCTCTGTGTGTATACACACGTGTGCAGGACACTCGTCTGTGGGCAGGCCGGATGGGGTGGGAGCCGTGTTCTGGCCCCGTGCATCCTCCTCTGGGCAGATGGGATTTGTTTGGTTCCGCGGAGCCCTCTTATGCCAAGTGACTCATTCCCGGGTCGGTCGGCTGGGGGTGGGGGTTCGGGGGAGGGTGTTTGCTTTCCTGGGGTTTGCCTGATGGTTAAACCCACGGAGGTGGCACCTGCAGGGGCCTCCTGCAGTGCCCTGGCAACCAGACCATCCTCGGTCCCTGAACCCTGGCCCCTCTCTGCAGCGGGGCCTGGCTGCTGACTCCCAGGAGGCCACCGCCTTCCGAAGGGTCACACACACCCTCGTTGTTTGCTGTGGTTGTTTCCCCAGCGGTTGGAGAGGCTGGAGAGGTGCTCACTCCCTCACTGGCTTGGGGTGTTCCTGTGAACCAGTTTCAAACAAGAAGGGCAGCATTCTCCCAGCCCCAGAGACAGGGGTGTGTGGGACCGGCAGCCCGTCCCTAACCACACCGCCTTCTCCCATCGTCCTGTGGACAGCCATCTCCTGTCTCCAACTGTGTGACCCCACACCCCACCTGAGGAGCATTTAAAAATGCAGATTCTAGAGTCCCCTGGTGGGATGGATCTAGAAGGGCCTAGGAATCTGCATGTTAACAAACACCTACACTCTGGTTGCTGAAACCGTCCTAAGAAGCACACTCTGGGTCCCCCGGAGAAACACAGCTGCGAACAGACAGATGCAGTACCTGCTCCCACCTGGAAAGAGCCCCCAGGCTGTAGCTTGAAGCCCACCTGGGTTTGAATCCTGGCTCAGCCACGCCCCAACCTGTGTACCCTTGCGGGAGTGGGGTGGCTTCGCCCACTGGGGTCTCGGTTTCCCCATCTGTAAAATGGGGAAAACTCATTGTGGCATGGGGCGCCCCAAGCCCCTGGCACGGAAAGCCCTCTCCCCCACTCTTCAAGGGGACAGGAGGGGACTGGCCCAGCTTCACCCTGCGTTTTGTAACATGTATTTACTTTTCTTGCAGAACAATGCAAGGGCTGGAAAAATCATGTTGGCTCTCCAGACCAGCTGGGCTGACTCACACTCGGTCCTGGGCTGGGGGCCTGGTGAGCTCCCCACAACACCCCTGGGGCCAGAGGGGAGGCTGGACCCTGGCAGCAGAGGGAGGAAAGGGTCCGTGGTGAGTCACCCTACTCAGCTCCTGAATCATCCCCTGAGAATGTGCCTCGGGGCCCTACCCGCAGGGCCCCCCACACCGGGCAGGCTGCCCTATCCTGGCCATCTCCCCACTGCTTGCCAGGCAGCCCCACCCTGCTGCCCTCCCAGAGAGCCGCTGCTCAGAGGACCCTCTTGCCAGCTCCCTCTGGACGCAGGTGTGAATCTAGAACGGCTGTGTGTTGTCAAAATACTGAAACAGCTCCTGACAGTGGTTGAATAGAATAGCGGCCACTCTGAAGCCCTGGTGCCCCCCTGTAGCCCTGGCCCTTCCCCCGGACCGAGGGGTTGACCCTCAGCTCTGCACTGGGACTCTCAGACCCTGCCTCTCCCACTCTGCCCCAGCCCTGCTAGCCCATCAGTCCATCTGGCCGATCCAGGCCTCATCATGAACCCTGGATTGCTTTCCAGTACAACCTGCTCCCTCTCTCTGGACACCTCATTCTAAGCCCTTCTCTGGGCCTCTCAGCCAGGCCAGAAGGGCCTCCCAGTGAGGAGGTCACACTGTCAGGCGGAGAGCAGAGCTGGGTGGGACCAGACAGGCTCTGCCAGGCTTGGGATCCCCGCAGGACAGGCTGCCCGTCCCTACCCCAAAACTCCACGATCCTCCCCTAAACGCCCAACCTTTCTTCCTCCCACCCCGCCTTGTGGGGCCCTGCCAGGGCTCACGCTGCCCAGACCGGAAAGTCTGCATTTCTGGGGCCATTGTCCAGGGTGTGGCAGCCCCTGGGGATGGCCCAGGTCAGAAGGTCAAAACCCCATTCCCTCCAGAGCCTGGAGGTCTATGTGATGGGCAAGCTAGGCAACAAGGGGCGGAATCAAATTGGGTTTTAGCTTGGGTTTGAATCCTGATTCTGCCGTGTACCCAGCTGTGTGACAGGCAAGGGGCTTAAACCCTCTGAACCTCAGTTTCCCCATCTATAAACTGGGAAAGAGCCAATGAGTTAAGATATCAAATCCTGGGGCACCTGGGTGGCTCAGTGGGTTAAGCCTCTGCCTTCAGCTCAGGTCATGATCTCAGGGTCCTGGGATCGAGCCCCACATCGGGCTCTCTGCTCAGCGGGAAGCCTGCGTCCCCCTCTCTCTCTGCCTGCCTCTCTGCCTACTTGTGATCTTTCTCCCTGTCAAATAAATAAATAAAATCTTAAAAAAAAAAAAAAGTGATCAAATCCTAACGTCTCTGTTTCCTAGCTGTGTGACCCTGGGGAAAGGTCTTTCCTTCTCTGAACCTCAGCTTCTCCACCTGCAGAATGGGGAAAACTCTAACACCTGTGCCCCAGGGGCTTGAAGGATTCGGTGAAGTAAGACATGTAGTGAAGACTAGCAGTCACAACCCTGCTGAGTGTGTGCTAGGCCTGTGCTAAGTGCTTGGCCTACGGGTTCCAGGTTCACTGAGGTGTGACAGACATACAACAAAGGATGCGTATTTCAAGGTACCATCCAGGGGTGCCTGGGTGGCTCAGTCAGTCATTAAGTGTCTGCCTTCAGCCCAGGTCATGATCCTAGGGTCCTGGGATCGAGCCCTGCTTCGGGAGGCCTGCTTCCCCTCTCCACCCCACTTGTGCTCTCTCTCACTATCTCTGTCTCTTTTTCTCAAATAAATAAAATCTTGGTGGGGGGGGAGTGTACCATCCAATGAGTTTTGACATCAGCACCCAACAGTGAAACCAGGACTGCAACGAAGGAGATGAACTAGCCCTCCTCCTCTCCCCACTTTTCAGATGTGGAAACCAAGACAGGAAGTGTCTGCTCAAGGTGGTCAGGAGAGGACTCAGGATTCAAACCCTGCAATTTGGGGTGCCTGGGTGGCTCATTCGTTAAGCATCTGCCTGTGGCTCAGGTCATGATCCTGGGGTCCTGGGATCGAGCCCCACATCGGACTCTCTGCTCTGCTCGGGGGGAAGCCTGCTTCTCCCTCTCCCACTCCCCCTGCTGTGTTCCCGCTCTCTCGTGGTCTCTTTCTGTCAAAGAAATAAAATCTTTAAAAATAAACAATAATAAATAAGCCCTGCAATTTGGGGCACCTGGGTGGCTCCGGTGGTTCAGCATCTGACTCTTGATCATCTCAGGTCCTGGGATCAAGCCCAGCATCGGGCTCTCCACTCAGCAGGGAGTCTGCTTCCCCCTTTCTCTCTCCCTCTGCCCCACCCCCACTTGCACTCTCTCACTCTCCAAAATAAATCAATAAATCTTAAAAAAAAAAAAAAATAGCAAAAACCAACAACCAAGCAGTCTGGGCTAGCATCCTTGTCCCCACATGGGTCCCCATTCAGCAGGCTGCCTGGCACAAAGTAGGTGCTCAGGGTCACTGCTGAATGAATGAACAGGAGGGTCAATGTACGGTAGCAGTCACAGGGAAGGTCACAGAGGAGAAGTGACCAAAGATTAGTAGGTCCTGCGTTGGAGCCATGGTGAAGGTGTTTGTTCATTCATTCATCAAATATTTATTGACAACCTACAATGTGACAAGGCCTGTTTTAGGCACTCAGGATACAAGGTTGAGCACAACAGACACAGGTCCCTGCCCTCATGTAGCTTGCTGCAGAGGGGTGGGGGTCGGGGACGGTGAGTTTAATGTCATCTGTGGGTAGATGACGGCACCTGTCCTGGGTCCCCAGTGATGGAGCACCCCAGGCAGACAAAGTCGTGGAGCAGGGGACCCAGAGACACTGTGAGGAAAGCAGTCTGACCCAAGGTTCTGAGCGTGGTTGGTGCCCTGGCAAGGGAGGGGAGAGAAGCAAGGGAACGACCCTAGTTCCCTCATCATCCTCCCTAGCATCACTGATATTCCCACAGGAATCAGCTCCCCCTACCCCTCAGGGGAGGATCTTCTTGCCTCCCCAGTGCCTCCCACACATCCACCCGTCTATTTATTGGGCATCTGCTGTATGCCCAGCCCTGGGTATATAGCAGCTAACAACTTATGACCCATGTATTCATTCACAGAGAAGCGAGAGACAGAAAAGCAGACAGACAGACAACACGTTTTATTACTCTTTAAAAAATATTTTATTTATTTATAACACAGAGAGAGACCACAAGTAGGCAGAGCAACAAAAGGAGAGAGAGGGGGAAGCAGGCTCCCTGCTGAGCAGAGAACCCGATGCGGGCTCAATCTCAGGACCCTGGGATCATGACCTGAGCCGAAGGCAGAGGCTTAACCCACTGAACCACCCAGGAAGCCCCGACAACACGTTTTAAAGAGATAAAATAACCTAATACTCAGCAAGGGGGGGCCAGGGAGATGTAGCTGATGAGTGCTGAAACTGACATAAGCCACGGCCACGGCCACATGGGGGGTGGACGTGTAGGCCTCACAAGGAAGACAGCGCTCAGGGTATTAAGTGAAAAAAAGAAGTGACCCCGCACTGCATGGGCTCACTGCATTTTTGCCATTTGTGGTGTAAATTAGAACTGCTCCCGGCCCCCAGTCTCTCTCCTACTTGCCTAGGTCTGGCTCTGCCTGGACCTTTTGTCCACTCTCTCTGCTGAGGTCAAACATTCCTGCCAGGGACCTGGATGGCCAAGCTCCCATATGATGCCCTCCCAGGCCATTCTCTGGTCACTGGCTCAGGCTTAATCCCTCGACTGAGCCCAGGCCCCGGGAATGATGAGTCAACAGCAGTTGGCTCTGGACAAACAACCTCTCTTTCGCCCCCTGTTCGGTCCGCCCTTCCTGTTCTCCGGAAAGGGCCCAGTTTCTGCTGGTCTAGGGGCAGCTCTGGAGAAGCCCTGTCCAATGGCACTTCCTGAGATGTGTTGAGCACTTGAAATGAGGCTAGTGCAAGTGAATTTTGAATTTATTGGTCATATTTATTATTATTTATATAAATATATATTCATATCCATGTGATTAATTTAAATTGAAACAGCTGCATGTGGTTGGTGATTATCACTTCCAGTGGCTCCAGTGACTTCGACTGGCCCCAGGCACAGAGGAGAAGTGGACAGCCCAGGACCCTGGCCCATCCCCCAGGCAGGGGCAGCTGGGGCTTCAGAGATTGAACTGGGTGTGTTGGGGGGTTCCCTTGGGGTCTGCCCAGTTAATGAGGCCAAGAGTAGGTTTTGATGCCTGTGGCCAATCTCCTACCTGCCTAGCACCTTGGTCTGACTCCAGCGTGGCGAGCAGAATCATGACCTAGGCTGACCCCTTAACACTGCAGTGCCCAGTTCCAGCACCATGGTCTAACCTCTCTCAGATCTCACCTCTCCCTCTGCCCATCCATGCTCCCACCAGCACTGTTCTAGAGGAGCCTAGGATGGGGCGTGGGGGTCACAACTGATTTGCTGAAAGGCAACAGCAATGCATCCTCCTTCCAACCCAGAGGAGTCAGAGGCCATAGCTGTCCTGGTCCTTGTCCCCCCAAGAGCTTGGGTGCAGAGACTTTGCTTTTACAGGGACCCCAGGCCAGAAAAGCAGGAGCAAGAGGGAAAATGCACCAGAAGGAGGCAAACCAACCCAAGGTACAACCACAGTTGGGCCCTGCAGTGGGCTAATGGTGGCCCTCCCAGAAAAGATAAATCCAAGTCCTAACCCCCCAGCAATCTAGGAATGTGACCTGATTTGGAAAAGAACCTTAATTGCAGATGCAATTAAGTTAAGAATCTCAAGATGATATTGTCCTGGACTTAGAGTGTGCCCTGTATCCAGTGACAGGTGTCCTTATAAAAGAAAGGCAGAAGGCGATTTGCAACATGGACACACATTGAGAAAAGAAGGCCTCGCAGTGACCAGCGCAGCTAGAGATGAAAAGATGAGATCTGACGATGCAGGCAAGGGTCACAAGCCAAGGAATGCAGCAGCCTCTAGGAGCTGGAAAAGGCACGGAAATGGATTCTCCCTTCAGAGGTTCCAGAAGCAGCAAACCCTGCTGACATTCTGACTTTTTAGCCCAATGAGACTGATTTCACATTTCAGATCTCCAGAACTGTCAGATAATTAATTTGTAGGTGTTTTTTTTTAAATGACACTAGAGTAGCAGTGGGAAACTAATATGCAAGGTTCCTTCTTCCCTGCCCCAACGGGGGACTCTGTGTGCCATCAAGGCAACTTGGGGCCTGGGGAAGGTCATGGGTAAAAGGAGGGACGTAGGGGCTGGGGGAACATGGAGGAACCTCAGAGACACGATGCTCAGTGAGAGAAGCCAGTCATGAAAGGCCATGTTGCACATAATTTCATTGACAAGAAATGTCCAGAATAGAGGGGCGCCTGGGTGGCTCAGTGGGTTAAAGCCTCTGCCTTCAGCTCAGGTCATGATCCCAGGGTTCTGGGATAGAGCCCCACATCGGGCTCTCTGCTCGGTGGGGAGCCTGCTTCCCTTCCTCTCCCTCTGCCTGCTTGTGATCTCTATCTTTCAAATAAATAAATAAAATCTTTAAAAAAAAAATTGGTGGCGGTGGTTGCACCATTTTGCGAATACACCTTTTACTCACCTTCGGCTCATATGCTATATGTGGGTGTACTGTATAATGCGAGAATTATGTCTTAATAAGGGAGAGTTATCACTTTCCTCCACTGCACCATCTCAAATGCCACCCTGTTCCCGAAGTCCCCTGGAAAATGGTCCTTCTGTCCTAGCTGACACTATTTACTCCTACATCACTAAAAAATTTTTCCCAACTTGATTTCTTGAATTATTATGGTCAGATATACTTAATACGAGACTTCCATTTTACTAACTGGAATTAAAATAAAAACGTGGATAAAAGACTTGCCATTTTAGGGGCGCCTGGGTGGCTCAGTGGGTTAAAGCCTCTGCCTTCGGCTCAGGTCATGTTCCCAGCGTCCTGGGATGGAGCCCCACATTGGCCTCTCTGCTCAGCAGGGAGCCTGCTTTTTCCTCTCTCTCTCTCTGCCTACCTCTCCATCTACTTGTGATCTCTATCTGTCAAATAAATAAATAAAATCTTAAAAGAAAAAAAAAGACTTGCCACTTTAACTATTTTTAAGTGCTCAGTTCAGTGGAATCAAGCCCATTCATGATGTTGGGCAATCATCACCATCATCCGGACCCCTCAACCTTCTTTCTTATCTTGCAAAACTGAAACTCTGTCCCCATTAAACATTAACTCCCCATTTTCCCCTCCGCCCTCCCCCACCCTTCCATTTTCTGTCTCTCTGAATTTGTCCACTCTAGGTCCTTCACATAATGGACCTCAAACACTATCTGTCCTTTTGTGACTGGCTTCTTTCACTGAGCACCGTGTCTTCAAGATTCATCTGTGATGGGCACCTGGGTGGCTCAGTCGGTTAAACCACGGCCTTCGGCTCAGGTCATGATCCCAGGGTCCTGGGATGGAGTCCTGCATTGGGCTCCTTGCTCGGAAAGGAGCCTGCTTCTCTCTCCGCCACTCTGCCTACTTGTGTGTGCGCGCTCTCTCTCCCTGATAAATAAATAAATAAATAAAATCTAAAAAAAAAAAAAAAGATTCATCCATGTCACAGCATGTGGCAGAATCCTCTTCTTTTTTAAGGCTACGCAATGTCCACGTTATCCCCACTTTAAAGGAGGGAACACTGTGGCCATCTACACTGCAGGGACACTACAAGGTGGCAGGGCCAGAATTCATACCCAGGCTGACCTGACTCCAGCACCCACGCCTCACCTCACTGCCACCCAGCCCCCTCCCAGGCGCCACAGTGACTCCTGGTGCACCCTACCTTTGTTCCCTGTCTCTTCCGTCCTCGCTGAGACCTCCTGGGACTTGGACAGCCTTTTACTCACCTTTGGACCCTGACCCCACCTGCAGCTCCTGCTGGAGTCCCAGAGCTTATGTGCAATTAACTAGAACTGGGGGTGGACGGGGGGTCTGGGCGTGCAGTACCGGCTGTGCAGCCTCCTGGATCAGGTCCCTCCAGGCTCAGCTTCCTGTTCCACCAAAGCCGTCCAGTGACAGGGACCCCTGCATAGAGTTGTGCATGTTACAACCTACACACCTGTACACAGCCACCCTGCCAAGGACCCTTATGCCCCTCGAGATTCCCAACTACAGGAGGTTTCTGAGCTCCACTCTGGGAAGGGATAGGTACTTAGAGGCAGCCCTGGGATTGGATGAGATATGGTATTGAAAGCAGATTGGGGGTTGCTAGGGGCCGGGGAGGAAGAAAGGAGAAGGGACTGCCTGATGGATGCAGGTTTCCTTTTCCGGTGATGAAAATGTTCTGGGGCTGGGATGCCTGGGTGGCTCAGTCAGTTAAGTGTCTGCCTTCAGCTCAGGTCATGATCCCAGGGTCCTGGGATCGAGTCCTACATCAGACTCCTTCACCCTCTGTCTCCTGCTCCCACTGCCTGTGCACTCTCTCTCTCTCTGATAAATAAATAAAATCATAAAAAAAAAAAAAGTTCTGGGACTAGATAGTGATGGATAGTTGCATAACTTTGTGAATGTACTAAAAACCATTGGACTGTACACTTAAAAATGGTTAGGATCATAACTTTTAAGTATCTTAACCACAATTTAAAAAAAACGTCCAATCCTTTCCATCTTCAGTACTGTCCTGGGGCGCTCATGTATTCCAGGGCCCACATCAAGGGCCACTTGTGTCCCCCCAAAGGTCTGAACTTTGGACCCTCTTACTCTCACCCTCCTCCTCACCCCATCCATTTTTGGTGTCACACTGAGCTATCCAACTGAGGACATTTTCCTGCAGGACAGCTCATTCTGAGGATATCTGCATTTGGGCCCAGTATTTTTACTCAAATAAATGGATTGCTAATAGTTTTATTTCCTACAGCAGGGTCCCTTTGGTGGAAGAGATAGTCAGAGATGCGGGGTGGTTCCTGGAGTCTTCAAAAATTACCTCACCACAAGGCAACTTTGGCTTGGTCATTCCCGCAGGGCAAGTAGGAGGCAGCAGATAGAGGCTGAAGGTCCTGCCCTGGGACTGACTTTTCACTGCCCCCACCAGAGATCCCATGGAATTCAGCCCATCCTTCTAGAACCTCCTTAGCCTAGAACAAGTTGCTTTACAGTCCAGGGTGCAAAATCATATCATCTTAGTCATTCAGCTACAGTCCCAAGCAGAAAGCGGCACTGGAGAACTAGAGTCCTCGGTTTGAGTTCCTTAGTAGCTGTGTGGCCTTGGGCAAGTTACTCAATCTATCTGTGCCATAGTTTCCTTATCTTTAAAATGAAGATCAAGGGGGGGCTGGGTGGCTCAGTGGGTTAAACCTCTGCTTTCAGCTCCAGTCATGATCTCAGGGTCCTAGGATTGAGCTCAGCAGGAGGCCCTCTGCTCAGCGGGGAGCCTCTTCCTCCTCTCTCTCTGCCAGCCTCTCTGTCTACTTGTGATCTATCTCTGTCAAATAAATAAAATCTTTAAAAATTTTTTTAAAAATGAAGATAAAAATAGTTTTGATCTTAAAAGTTCTTTCTAGGGTCGCCTGGGTTGCTCAGTGGGTTAAAGCCTCTGCCTTCGGCTCAGATCATGATCCCAGGGTCCTGGGATCAAGCTCCTCATGGGGCTCTCTGCTCAGCAGGGAGCCTGCTTTTCTCTCTCTCTCTCTCTCTCTCTCTCTCTCTCTGCCTGCCTCTCTGCCTATTTGTGATCTCTGTCTGTCAAATAAATAAATAAAATCTTAAAAAAAAAAGTTCTTTCTAATTCTAAAAAAATCCTTAAATGATAATCATGTTAGAGAACCACCAGCCGTTCTAACATTAACCATTTTGATGTGTACAATTCAGTGGCATTGAGTGCATTCACGATGTTGGACAACCACCACCTCTAGGGAGTTCCAAAACATTCTCACCACTGCAGAGGTTGTTTTGGAGGATTAAATGTTTGTAATGTCCTAGAACGGTGCCTGGAACAGCATCGGCCAAATAAACGCTCGATAGATGGTAGAATAATTAGTAACAGAACGGGGCTCATAATAGGTAACACGTGCTGCGCAATGCTATTATTAATTCGTTTCCCTTGAGCTGGAGGAGGAGGGAGTTAGGTTCTCACTTCACTTTAGGCCATATTTTCCATTTTGAGCTTTCCGAAACCGCCTGGCTGTCTCCCTCTCCCCCATACTCCCCGCCCCCAGCCCAGAGTCCCATCCTACCAATTGGGGGCGGGGGTAGGCGCTATGGGTAGCGAGGAAACCCGAGATCTCCCCCACAGTCTCAGGGCCTCTCCTCTGCTCCTGGGACTCCTCCTGGCCGGCTCCCTGCATCTCCCACGCCCGCTCCTGCTCCCCCAAGCTGTCACCTTCCGTGGCAAAGGAGACACGTGTGTGGGTGGGTATCCAAGATTCTGCCAGAACCGAAGGAAGTAAGTTGAAGTGGAAGCACGCCCACATCGGGGAGGAGCTCTGCCGAGCAGACCTCCCCCGCTTCTGAGCGCACCACCTCCTCCTCAGGACCGATGTTTAGTCCGAGCACTCCATGATCCTCGAGCGCTTGGAAGGACCCCCTCGATCTGCCAGCCTGCACCAGCAGATCTGTCCACTTAGAAGAATCACTTGGGGGAAGTTGTTAAACAGGCAGATTCCTAGCCTCCTCTGAGCGGTGCCCGAATCTGCATTTTAGCATGCACTCTGCTAAAAGGAGTCTGAGGAGCTGGAGAGTTTGGGACAGACTGTTCCGCCCCATCTTTCTACGGGTAAACATTCTGCTCTGTGGTTACTTAATGCCTATTGAGCCCCCTCCGTGCCGGAACAACAGCTAAGTGTTAGTGCTCACAACGCTGCCGCAGTGACGCCTAGGGTCAAGCAGGCCAGTTTCCTTGCTCAGCCCCCGGGTACAGCGGAAACATCCCTGGACCCCATCTCCCGCAACAATTTCCCTTGGTGCGTGGACCCTGGAGTCGTGGACTGTCGTTTGCTGCCACCTTGTGGCAGAGATGGCGACCTTGAGCTCCATTTCCGTTCTTGGTAACTTTCATTGAAAGAATGCGCTGAGGGGCACCTAGGTGGCTCAGTGGGTTAAAGCCTCTGCCTTCGGCTCAGGTCATGATCCCAGCGTCCTGGGATCGAGCCCCACATTAGGCTCTCTGCTTAGCGGGGAGCCTGCTTCCTCCTCTCTCACTCTCTGTCTGCCTCTCTGCCTCTCTGCCTACTTTAAAAAAAAAAAAAAAAAGAGAGAAAGAATGCGCTGAAAACTCAGTGCTCAGTGTGCCCGGTACCCAGTAAGGTCCTGGGGACCTGGGGGCAAATGAATAAGGCAGATATGCTCTCTGCTTCACGGAGCTCACAGTCTCCTGGGACAGTCAATAACGTACAAATAAATAAAATGAATGAATGAATGATTACAGAGCGTGAAACATGCTAGAAAGGAAACGAACAAGGGCTGGTTATCGTAGGATGCAAAGGCCTATGTATTTGTAAGGCTCTGTATTGCTTTCCCCGTCCAGGAACTGTGCGCCACGCGAGGGTATGCGCGTCGGTCTGATTCCCCTTTGTCAATGGGTGAATTCACCCAGTGCTGGCACATGGTAGGTGCTCAGTAAATGTCCATTGAATGAATACATTTCAGGATGACAATGTTGCCCAGAGCCAGCCTGTTGGCTCTTCTAGGCCGATTAGATGGGGGGGGGGCGCTTTGGAAGGGAGGCTTGTTCCCTAGGGATCTTGCGAGGGCTAGATGGGTTTGGGTATGAGCTAAAAGGAGATGATGGCCAAATGTCACCCTCCCAGGAAGGACCCAGTCCATTCCGTTTTAAATTGTACCTTCACTTCGTTCACTTTTTGAACGCTTTCCCTGCTTACTTTTTTCTCCTTGGTACATTTCACCCTCTCACATACTATATATTTGCCTTATTTATTTAATGTCTGGTCCTCCGGGAATGTAAGCTTTAGGAGGGCAAGGATTTTTGTGTGTGTGTTTTAGATTTTATTTACTTATTTGACAGAGAGAGAGAGATCACAACTAGGCAGAGAGGCAGGCAGAGAGAGAGAGAGAGAGGAGGAAGCAGGCTCCCTGCTGAGCAGAGAGCCCAATGCGGTGCTCGATTCTAGGATGCTGGGATCATGACCTGAGCTGAAGGTAGAGGTCCAACCCACTGAGCCACCCAGGCGCTCCGGATCTTTGTTTTTTGTTCACTTAATAACTCTCTAGCACCTGGAAGGACTTTGACGTTAATAGGTGCTCTGTAAACCTACGCGGAGTGATGAACGATGCTTGGGCGGGGCTTGGGGCTGAGCCGGTAGAGCTCAAGTAGTAGCCCATGGGAGGGGCGGGGCTCAGAGACTAGGCGACCTTGGTAATCAGGGCACGAAAGTAAACCTTAGCGGAGAGGGGAGGGGCTGGGCGGGGCAAAGGTCCGCGCGGGGGCAGAGCCAGACTGGGGGTGGAGCCTTGGGCGAGGTCTTCCCGGGGCTGGGCCGTTTTCGAGGCTGGGAGTCTTAGGGGAGGGACCAGTATAGGGGTGGGGCCTGTTGGAGGTGTGGCCAACTTGGAGAAAGGGCCGGGCTGGGGCGTAGTCAAACAGAGGATAAATAAGGGAAGGGCGGGGCTAAGACTGGGGCGTGACTAGGGGGTGGGGCCAGGGCGGGGCGGGGCCAGGCCGGATTCTCCGCTGTCCCAGGTCCTGGAGCACTCCCTCCAGGCAGGTCTCGCTCCCGCGTACAGGCCCCTCCCTGGCTGGCCGGGTCCCAGCAAGCGCAAGGCAGGACGCCCCAGGCTGGGCGGTCGCGGTCGGGCCTCGCCCCAGACGCTGCGCTCCGGGCCAGGCTTCTGCTGGGAGCCCCGGCGGACTCAGCTCCTTACTGCCTCCTGGGCTACGTCCCCGGAGACTCCGAGAGCGAGGGTGAGCGGGGCTGTGGGGGCCCGCGAGTGCATACGTGTGTGCGTGCATGTGCATACCGGTGTATGTGAGAGTGTGTGGACGTTTCTATGCACCAGGGGAATTGTGTGCATGCGTGGAGTAGTCGGTAGGTGTGACGTCCAGGGAGCTGAGTGCGCGTGTGAAGTTGCGTGTGTGTGCAAGAGCAGTCCTGTGTGGGAGGTGGGTCGTGCATGTGTGTGCCCGTGCGTGTGAGACGGTGCATGTGAAATTTAGTGAAGACTGTGTGTATGTCAGGGTATCTTGGAGGAAAATGGGAGGGCATATCCAATGATACTTGGGGATCTATAGGGTCAGGACGTCTGTGGCGAGCTGTGGGGTGCGTGGGTGGGTGATGAATTGTGGGAATATAAGAGTTGCCAACGTGTGTTTCCATGTGTGTGGCGGTGAGGGGTGCTGCTGAGAGCCTCAGTGCGAAGGGGGGGGGGTGGAGGAAAGTTTGGGTACTGATTGGTCTTCGAGGGATGAGTGTGACCTGGAGCAGTAGGTAATGGACAGGACAGGGGTCTGGGGCCTGGATCAGGGTAATCTGGTGATCACATCAGCCCCCTCACTTTGAGGGCTGGAGAAATGTGTGGGGAGGTCGTGAGGGGGCTGGGCTTGCCCCTTTCTTGGGGAAGCGGTGGGCGGGGTTCTTGCTTTAGGTGGAGGGAGCTGCTACCTTACCAGTCACCTGTCACCCAGGCTCTGTGCTCAGTCCTACCTGGGTGGCTTCTGTTGGCGCTCCTGCGGGAACATGGTGCAGAAGTACCAGTCTCCTGTCCGCATCTACAAGTACCCATTTGAGCTGGTCATGGCGGTGAGTGACCCTTGATTCTCCAGCCCCTTGTGTGATGGTTAGAGGGACACAGGAGGTCAGTTATGCAGGAATGAGAGGCAGCCCCTCAAGCCCCCAAATGAGAAGGAATTATTGAGCTGCTCCTCTGCCCTTGTGGGTCGAGATTCTCACTAGTGACCCCTCTATCTGGCCATCCCAGCCTTCACCACAGCCTCTGGAATCCTTCTCCACTGACCAAATCACAAGATCTTCCTTTTTCTCCTCAATGAAGCAGACCTATTCTCTCATCTCAAGATCCTCTGATGGAAAACAAGGATATTGTGGCACCAGCCACTGCTGTCATTTTGTGTAATGCTAATGATAATAATAATAGTAAATATATGAATGATGACAATGGTAGCAGCCATTCACTGAGGGTTTACAGAGCCAAGGCTTTACATAATCTCATTATTTCCATTTTACCTTCACTAAACTGAAGGTTTGGACTGGCGAAGGGAGCCTCAACTTCTGTGGCTGAGAAGAAGTAGAGCCAGGGCTCAGATCCAAGCAGGGGGTACTCCAGAGCCATGACTTTTACCACAACACCCCCACCAGAGTCCTCCTTCTGCTAGCACACCTCTTTTCCTTTCCCTCAAGGAAGCTGAGAGGGTGCGAGTGTGTAGCAAGGACCGTCATTTTCAGGGTGGCTTCAGACCGAATCTATGTAAGTCAGGCTGCCAGTCAGTTGAGGGACTGGCATTGGCTCCCAAACTCTTGGCTGGCGCAGGTGCTGTAAACAGGCCGATGGAGCTTTCCTCCTTGGGACCCTCCCTCTGCCTCTCAGAAATCCCACTCCTTGGGGAAAAGGGGGCAATGCTATGGGATTGTGTCAGGAATGAATGAGGAATGTGTGATGTCTCTGGCCCAGTGCCTGGCACACAGTTGGCACTCACTAAACGTGGGTGTCCCAGCTAGTGCACCACACGGTGTTATAAATGATTGTATTGAAAGTGCAAGATATACTGGCATCCACCTGTGTCCTCTGCATCCCAGCCTGGCTGCCTTAACTTCAACCTTTGATTCAAGGACTTTCATATCAATTGGTACCTCTGTGGGCGTGTGTCCTGCCTGATCTACCTCTATATGTATTTATAATCACATAATGGATTTTAGAGCATCTGGAGTCATTCATACAGGTTGTGCTATTATGTGCAAAGGGTTCCAGTGCAAGAGGCTGGGGCAGGGCTGGTGTTGACCAGCTGGGTGACCTTAGGCAAGTTACTTAACCTCTCTGAGCCTCCATTCCCCATCTCTAGATGAGGAGTATGTGGTTTCCAAATCCGGGCTTTGTGTTGTGGATTAAATTAGTCGATATATGTAAAGCTCCCGATGCAAGGTCTGGCACAGACCAAGTGCTGTTACTGTTACGGTTGCTGCTGCGTGTGGCTGTGTGACTTTCCCTCCTTGGTGATGAGGGTGGGACACTAGGGGATGATGAAGAGTCAGCAGCACTGGGTCCTTGCTACAGGTCTGCTGTGCTCTGGCTCGGTGCTGTTGAAAAGGCACTGAATTTCTCTGAGTCTTGGTTTCTTCGTTTGTGAAATGAGGATGATTATATGCAGTTCACAGGATTGTCATGAGGATTCAAAGTTTTATAATATATAGGTTATAAATATGTATGTTATATATTATAACATAGGGGAAGTGGGGGTTGGGAGGCAGGTGCCCCACATGGAGCTCGGTCCATACCAAACAGACAGTAGTTGGCAGCTGAATATAATAAGTACTTGTCCTCTGTCTAAGGCTCCAAGCAGCTCACATATTGTAAGACCCTAGGACTCATTCACTCATTCATTAAAATAAGAGAGCCACTGTCCCCACCCTTCTGGAACAGTCCAGGGACCTGTGGTGCTCTACCATGAAACTGAGAAAATAACTGCCACATGGAAAACTAATACTGTTTTATTATTGCCAGAGCTTAAAAAATCTAAATTTAATTCAGCATATTTAGGATTCTCAAAATATTTACAATTATTGCACTTTAAAATAAAATGTGCTGGCTAAAGTCTCACGTAAGTATGTATTAATAAGACTAGTACAGTATTCGCTTTGATTTTACTGGAGTAGGTTAAGCATATTTTGTAAGCTTCCTGTTTCATAAACAAGGCAGGACTCCCTTTACTCCCCTAGCTGTTAGTTTCTGGGTGTTCGTGCACAGAGGCTTGTGGGGACAGTAGGAAAAAAGGTTTTCAGAGACTTATTATCTGTATCTGCACTAATTTATTTGTCTTTCTCTACTTGCCCATGTTTCCTCATCTTCCATACAATCCTAGTTGGTGAAAGGGCCCCAAACCTCTGCAAAGCCACTTTGCCGAATGTTTACAAAACATCATTGTCCCCAAAATAGCTGCATAACTCAACATAACTTGCATGCTGTGTGGGCACAAAAGGGTTTTTCTGCACTTAATGTGCGTCTTTGTTTCTCAGCTAAACACTTGCCCTCAGTTTGGGTCAGATGCCAGGGAAGAGTCAGATGGACTCAGCTCTTTTCAGTGTATCCGAGTGACCAGATGAGCTGGCCTTTGGTTTTCCTGTTTAACAAAACTGACTTGAGAACTGAAGCATTCCTTGCTTCAGAAGTCCACTGGCAACAAACACAAATGACTAAAACTGGGCTCAAGGAATTGGTTATGAAATAGCACTGAGCCAAGCGTTCTAGACAGAGCTTAAAAAATGACAAGAAAGCATTTTTTTTTTCCTCTTTAAATTTCAAAAATTGAATCCAGAGAATGGGTGTCTCTCTCCTTAGGCCAAATTCCTTGATGTGAATTGTTTTTGAAGGGTAGGATTCCAAGAACTTTTACTTTCATCTTTCCTGACCGTGTTCTGTGTTATTTGGTTCAAAACAATGAGCTCGTATTATCTTGGTAAACAGAGGGAAATCATTAAGACGATGGAGGTAGCTGTGAATCCAAGGTTGGAGAGGGTCTTTGGTTCCTTTGTTTGTGGGGTCCCAGAAGGTGGGGAGGATCTTTGTGCATAGAACACAAAGGCCATGTTTCGGACTTCAGATGGTGGTCCCTTGAGCATCGAAGGCCTCTCTCTGGTCAGCCTACAGCCTGTTGTGAATGGATTCCGGGTTATCCAGGCTCTCCTCCTAGATGGATGGTGGTGAAAAGCCCGATCTATCAGCTGGGTCCCTGATCCAGTTTCTCAGCTAGAAAATGGAGGATAATAAAGCCTCCTGCTCCATCGAGAGTGAAAGTGAGGCTTAAATGAAGGGACCGGGGTGCCCAGACACGGCCAGGCATATTGTTCATGCTGCTGAAATATTATTTAGGTTTTTTTTTTTTTTTAAGATTTTATTCATTTATTTGACAGACAGAGATCCCAAGTAGGCAGAGAGGTAGGGGCGGTGGGTGGGGCGTGGAGCGGGAAGCAGGCTCCCTGCTGAGCAGAGAGCCCAATGTGGGGCTCATCCCAGGACCCTGAGATGACCTGAGGTGAAGGCAGATGCTTAACGACTGAGCCACTCATATGCCCCCCAAATATGTATTCTCAATCATGAATTCGGCCATTTCTCAGAGCTGAGGATCATCTCAACTCACTGGGGTATCATCTGAGCCCAGTGAGTGGTCTGGCAAGAAACATTACCACCAAGATTTCGTCCCCCAATGCCTGTACTCTATCAGGACCCCACAAAGGGGAACACACCAGGAACACACAGATCCTGGCCTGCTGGAGGGGGCAGCTGATGCTGACAGCCTGGCAGTGGTTACCTGCCAAACCCTCTCTGTGCCCAGCTCTTGAGGCCTGCTCAGAGGCAGGAACTTTCATGGGTGGCTTAGAACAACAGAAATCTAGAGGCCTGAGGTCCAAGACGAAGCCTGTGCTCACAGCCACACATTCCAGATGCTCGCGCTGATGTTCGTAAACACCTGTGTGCCAGCGGCCACAGCAGCTCCAGGGATAACCCGCTGCCTCTTGTCTCAGCACTGCCCCAGGATCCCAGTAGGGCTCCAAGGCCTCGTGACTTCAGCTCATCTCAGATTCTGCAAATCTAAAGAAGGAAGATGGCTTGGAGTAGAATTTCCTTAGCAATAGGCTTTTCACACAGAGGAAGGGTTACGGAGGTGAGAGCTCTCTCGTCAGCAATGAAGTGTTAAAATATTTAAAAACCTGGCCTTTTGTCTTGATAAACAGATTGTAATTTGGCAAATGGGTTATTAATCAGGAGCAGCATCTAGAGGTAAATCCTGGCAGCTCAGGCCAGGGCAGTTACAGTTGGACCCGTTGTTATGGACCTAGTTTTAATAAAGCAGCAGGGGCCTTATTTAAATGAGTTTAAATTAGTTCCCTGGAGCCCATCATCTCATCCTGTTGCTAACAGATTAAGGGAAGCGACATGTTCCGTCCTGGATTGCTTACAGGGACCTGACGCGTTCTGATTTGGGCTGGGAGAGCAAGAAGCGATCCAGTGCCCAGCAGAGTGATCTCACGATTTCAGAAGCAAATTTTAGGTCCTCACCTATTAGTTTATGCAGATATTAATTCACTCACGTGCTTGTGTGTGCATCCTACAAATATTTATTGCGTTTCACTGTGTGCTGGCAGCATGCTAGGTGTAAGGGCTACAACAGAGCAGATTCCTAGCACGTTATGAAACGCATCATGATTCTGTTCATTTGCTTCCTTGCTTGTTCACAGAGGCCTTTCTCATTAAAGTAAGCTTCAGGAAGATGGGGACTTTGTCTGTCTTGTTCTGGTTCTCTGACACCATCGCATCCTGCCCTCATGGAGCTTGCAGTGGGGTCTGTGTGTGTGTGTGTGTTTCTGAAAGAGAAAGGGAGAGAGAGAGAGGAACCAGGCAAATGCTATGTAGAATGATTCCTAATAGGGAATACATCGGGTATTATAGGAACATGGGGAAGGGCCTATTAATCACCAACTAAAGGTCTTTTAGTTCCTTCAGGCTGAGCCTTACCAAGGGCAGGAGGGTCCACGGTGTGCAGAGAAGGAGACCTTCTCTCTGAAGAAATAAACGTGGCTCCTTTGGGTCGCAGTGTGAGTTAGAAAGTGATTGCCAGGGTCAGTTCGTCTGTTCAAGGACCTTCCAAAGCTTGGGAGCTTTGGAAGGCTTTAAGCATGAGTGACATGATCAGATTTAGGGTTTAAGTGGATTGGAGGGGGTTTTCCATCCCAGAGGCCAGGAGAACCAAGCAGAGGTGACAGAGGCTGGGCACATTCCTGACACACTTGAAAAATCTAAAATAGTGTTTCCCTCCCATCGAGATCCTGACATACCGCGCTAAATGTCAAGAAGCTCTGGGCCGGCCTCTCTGCCTCTCAGTCCCTTCCCTGAACTATCAAGGGCACCAGCTGATCCTGGAAGTTTGTGGGCACAGAGTGTATTCAGAGGAGGAAAGTTTCCTCTACCCTGCTCCCCATGTGTGCAGTTGCTGGGTGGGGTGGCCCGGCTGTGTGTGTCCCCCCCGCCCAGTGCTGGGGAGGCCAGGCATTCTGATGGTGTGACCTCCCAAGGCAGAGACACAGTCCTGGTGGCTGGGGCAGAGGGACATCCAAATCCGATTCAGTGCAAAGAAGGAATAGAATAGGAACAAGAAATATCTATGCTCCACTAACAGCCCCCCATGCTCCAGCCTCCACCCCAGGAAACTGAAAAGCAGGCAGAAGTGGTCCCTGGGACTGATTCACTGGCCAAGAGTGGCGGTTGCATGGCTTTCATGACCACAGACGGGAACTACTCAGGCATTTATTACCTGTGTGGTGGGCACCTATAAGGATTCAGCTCCGTGCAGGCGGAGGGTAAACAGCCACACATGGGCGCAGTTGACCCACTGGGCCTGCCACAGTGCCCTGGCAGGTGCAGACAGAGCCCGCCCATGGGGAGATGGGGGTCCTCTACTGCTCTACCTGTCCTTCAGGTAGATCTATGTCAACGGTTCCAACTTCCTGCCTTCTTTCCCCCACACCTGCTCCTCCTTCGCTCCCAGCCTCCTTTCCTTCCTTCCTTCCTTCCTTCCTTCCTGCAGCAAATACTGGCCGGGCGTCTGGAGCACCCCAGGTGTTGTACCAGGGCACTGGGGAATCCAGTGGTGAAGGAAACAGACATAGAGACAGAGATGTTGACTGACAACAAACACACAGACATGGTATTCTACTCCAAATAACAGTCAACATTCCCGGCAGGGCTATAAACCGCCTAGGAGATGGCTTACTCCCCGCCACCCCCCAAAAAAAATTATGGTAAAATATACATAATGCGAAACTTCCCATTTTAACCATTTTTAGGAGTACAGTTCCATTCAGCATGAAGCACATTCTCAGTGCGGTGCAGCCGTTACCACCATCCATCCCCAGAACTCTTTCGTCTTCCCAAACTGACATTCTGCCCCCATGAAACACCAGCTCCCCATCCCTCCTGCCCCTCCCAGCCCCTGGGGTCCACCCTTCTACTCTCTGCCAACGAATCTGACTATTCCAGGGACCTCATACAAGCGGAACCGTGGAGCATGTGTCCTTTCGCATCGGGGTTCTTTTACTGAGGGTGACGTTTTTGAGGCTCAGCTGTGTTCTAGCAGGAGTCCGTGCTGCCTTCCTTTATACGGCTGAGTCATATTCCACTATACGGACGGGCCACCTTTCGTTTATCCATGCATCTGTCCGAGGACACTTGGGATGTTTCTACCGTTTGGTTACTGTGCCTGATTCTGTACAAATATCTGTTCAAGTCCCTGTCGGTTTCCTGTCGTCCATTTAAAAAAGTCTACAACGTCGTGTCTGGCACTGTGCTGGGGACCTTAACCGTATTATCTGCCTTTAATCTTTACCCTAGTCCTTATGAAGGAGGTGTCACTATCATTCTCGTTATCTTCTCTCTCTCTGTGTGTCTCTCTCTCTCTTTTTTTTTTCCTTGAGGGAACTGTGTCTCAGAGAGGTTAAGTCAAGGTCACCCCGCTGACAAATGGCAGAGGTAGCATCTAAACCCCGTGCTTTGCTTCTGCCCAACCCCCCCACACCCAAGCCTTGCCCCTTCGCCATGTCCCGGTGCCCTGGCTGCGGGATTCTTCTGCCCCTTTGTCCCCATCTTTTGTGTCTTCTGAGCTGGCTTTGACCAAAATAGCATCAGGTTGTCCAGCTACAGGACCCTCTGGGCATACCTGTTCTTATAGATTGTATACAGCAGTCAAGAGGCTCCAGTGGTGTGTTGGCCTGGTTCTACCAGGCCTGCTACCCTTCATCAGCTGGGGTGACACTGCTGCCGTCACCAGTCATCACTGACTGATGTCTCATCTCCCAAGCTCTAGCTATGCAACTTGTCCAAAGTTGGGGTGGGGGGGGGTCTAAACGGTAGAAGATGCTTCAACCATGAAAAGGAATGAGGCACTGATACCTGCCACAATGTGGATGAACCTTGAAAACATGATACCGAAAGAAACCAGACGCAAAAGGCCACATACTATGACTATTCCACTCCCAAGGAATGTCTAGAAAAGGCAAATATGCAGAGATGGACAGTGGGTTAGTGGTTGCCTAGGGCTGGGGTGGGGGTGCTAGGGGTTGACTGTAATGGGTAGGGAATTTCTTTTCAAGGTGTTGACATGTTCTGGAATTAGGTGGTGTTGATGGATGCACAACTTTGTGCTAAAACCCACTGAACTGAACACTTTAAAACGGTGCATTTTAGGGGCACCTGGGTGGCTCAATCGGTTAGGCATGTGCCTTTGGCTTAGATTATGATTCCATGACCCTGGGATTGAGTCCGGCATCAGGCTCCCTGTTTAGCAGGGAAGCCTGCTTCTCCCTCTGCTGCTCCCCCTGCTTGTGCCCTCTCGCTCTCTCACTCACATAAATAAATAAAATCTTTTTTAAAAGGGTGCATTTTATGGTATGAGAATTCTATCTTGGTTTTACAAAAAGTTGGGGGAGCTGAGAGGATTGATCCTCATCAGTCCTGGGGCCTCCCAGGCTTGCAGGAGGCATTTGGGGGGTCATTGAGGAAGGCTCCTGAGGAGCGTGACGGGAGGCGTGTGCCTTGTGTGCCGTCACACAGTGCTCAGTGCCCTGAATCCAGCCTGCAGAATGGAAAGGGAAGGCAAAGTACGGGGCCAGAGTACGTCAGTGCAGTTTGGATCTTCTTTTCACACTCTTGGTGGAAGGTTTGGGGTAAGAAGCTTCCAGCTTTTTTTGAATTTGCATGAGGAAGGGCAGGAAGGAAGGAGGGATGGATGGGGGGGGGGGAGGAGGCGGCAGCTGTCAAGTGATTAGCAGAAATAGCTTTTCTGTACTTTATAGAATCTCACTCTTTTTTAAAATTTAAATTTATTTAACAAATGCTTATGTAGCACGAACCATGTGCCAGGCACTGTTCTCAGCACTTTACAAAAACGGACTCCTCGATCCCCCCCACACACACATCCCACAACTCAGCAAGGTAGCCACTTTCCTTATTCTCCTTTTAACAATGAGTACACTGAGGAACGGAGAGTTCCATGCCTCGTTCAAGGCCACACAGCTGGTAAGAAGCAGAGCAGAGATTTGGACCCAAGCCCCAGAGTCCATGCCCTTAATGGGTATGGAATGCTGTCACTCACTCATTCACCATGGAAATGCCCACTGGATGTTGGGCCATTGTGCCATTTTGACAAGCTCCAGAGATTTGGTGGGAGGGGGAAAAACTCACTGCCAGGGGCCGATGACTTCTTGTCAGCAGCTGTGACGCACAGATGAAGGGAAAGGGTACAACCAGGTGCTCAGTGGGAGTGAATCACTCCACTTTACAGATGAAGGGAGACAAGGGGACATGCCTGTGCTCAAGGTTACGCAGCTGAGGGTAGGCCGGTCTGGCTAGGAGTCCAGCTGCCCATCTCCACATGCTAAGTGTGTCACTGTGGATTTTTACAGGATGGAGGCCCATGGGAGGCAGTCAGCGGAAGTTTCCACTGGTCTCTGCCTACCCCAGCTGCAGCCCTGCATGGGCGGGATCTGGGCCTTGGACCAGCTTGCTTTCTGAGTGAGGAGGCTTGGGTGTCCCTTTCTAGCCACCCGGCAGAAGGGCTGTAACCGAATCCTTCTGCTACCTTGTGTTCCTTGGGGGGGTGGGGGTGGGGGGAGAGCAGACCATGAGCTTGTTCAGCACAGGGAAGCTCGGGCGTGATTTGTGGGGACAGGAGCCCATGGGGAGGATCCTGTGGACTGCTCCGTCCTGTAAGACCCTGCGATTTGCCAAAGGCAAAGGTGCCCCTGACTCACAGGTTTTAGGCCAGCAGGACTCAGCATTTCCAAACTCTTGACACTTAGGATACAGTCAAAGTCCTCTGACAGATGGGGCAGGGTGGTTCAGGGCTGGGGTCTGGGTCAGAAGGGCCTGTGCTCCAGCTCCACAACTTACTGACTGTGTGACGCCTTCCAGAGCCTCAACTTGCTTATCTGTAAAATGGGGAAATACTAGTTTCCCTCTTGGAGCACTGTCCAAAGAAACAATGCAGTTGGCATCCCATAAATGTCAGTAGCAACAGTGCCTGATCCTGGGCCTCACAACTTGGGGACTCTCCAACAGGAGGTATAGCGCTGGGAGGGACCCCTGCCTTCCAGCTGGGACCTAGCTTTTTTTTTTTTTTTTTTAAGATTATTTATTTATTTATTTGACAGAGAGAGATGACAAGCAGGCAGAGAGGCAGGCAGAGAGAGAGGAGGAAGCAGGCTCCCTGCTGAGCAGAGAGCCCGATGCGGGGCTCCATCCCAGGACCCTGGGATCATGACCTGAGCCAAACAGAGCGGCTTAACCCACTGAACCACCCAGGCACCCCTGGGACCTAGCTTTGACTGCTCCCCGCCCTAATGCCTGGCTTTGCCCCATCATTGCTACTTGAGAAAGGTAGCACCTTCCCTTTTAGGGTCAGGGAAAGCTGGGCCCAAGCAGCCTCTGCTGCTGAGCAGTCCTCCACCCTCCACCGTTATCTGGCGGCTCCAGATGGAGCTCTTCTAACTAGGGGTTTATTACAACAGGAAGTCAGCCCCGGTTGGATTCTCAGGCTCCATGGTCCGTTGTTGCCCTCCTGGGACACCTTTCTTGGGGCTTTTTGGGTCATCGACAAGTTTAAATTATTTTTTCTTTGCTTGTGGACATTTACTAGTCCTACTGTGTGCCAAGAACTGAGACAGACATGCATGAGGTTAGGGCTGTGGAAAAGCACGTAGCCCAGGCCTCTGGCACACCATGTGCGGGCTAGGATATGGCTAAAGGGTGTGATAAATGGTATCAAGGAAAGGAATAGGCTAAAAGGACAGAATAGGGAAGAGGCAGCCTTGTAGGGGAGAAGGTAGGGGAAGATGTCCCAGGAGAGGGACCAGCACAGATGAATTCCTGAAGCCAGAGCATCTCCTTAGCCCCTGACCCAAGTCTGTTAACCCTCTGGAAGACCCAGTTACTCAGGCCTCCTTCCTCCTTCACTGTCAAGTAAACTGATTAGTGACCCAAGGAAAGAGAACAGCTCGTGCAAAAGTCCTGTGGTGGGAACAGATGGTACGTGCATTAGTGTCCTGGGGCTGACATTTAAAAGTACAGCAAATTGGGTGGCTTAAACAGAAATTTGTACCTCACTGTGTCAAGCCTAGAAGGATGAAATCAAGGTTTTGGCAGGATCAGTCCCTTCTGAGGGCTTGAGGGAGAATTTATTCCATGCCTTTCTACTAGCTTCTGGTGTTGCTGGTGATCTTTGGCATTCCTTGCCTTGTAGAGGAATCACCCAGACCTGTGCCTTCATCGTCACATAGCGTTTTTCCTGTATGACTGTGACCAAATTTCCCCTTTATATAAGGACACAACAGCTGTATTGGATTAGGGGTCTTCCCAGCCTCACCCTCCCCAAGTATGAACTCTTCTTCTTCTTCTTTTTTTTTTTTTTTTTAAAGATTTTATTTATTTATTTGACAGAGATCACAAGTAGGGAGAGAGAGGAGGAAGCAGGCTCCCTGCTGAGCAGAGAGCCCCGATGCGGGGCTCGATCCCAGGACCCTGGGATCATGACCTGAGCCGAAGGCAGAGGCCACCCAGGTGCCCCAGTATGACCTCTTCTTGACTAATTTCATTTACAAGGATCTATTTCCAGATAAGGTCACATTCAGAGAAACTAGGTAGGACACATGAATTCTGTTGGTGTTGGGGGAGACGGGGATTGGCACACAACTAAACCCATAAAAATGTGTTCTAGAAACAGCAAGCCTGGCGTGGCTGGAGCAGAGTGAAGGTGGCTGGCGGCAGAGATGGCCTGGGGGCCTGGTGGGCTGCAGTGTGGAGTGTGGGACATGTTCTGGGCATCTAGGCCTGCTCTGAGTATGTCATTTCATCTGGGGAGCAGGAGAGACTGTAGAATAATTCGAGGGAGTGCAGAAACTCGGGGGCAGTGTGGCCATGGGCGAGAAGGAGCTGATGGACTGAGGGTAGAGAAGGGGGAAATCGTCACTGCTCAGCCCTGGGTTTAACGCCTGGCTGTTTCCCAGCTGCCCAGAAGAACAAAGCCTTCCTGAGGGAATGGGGACTGTGCCACGCTGGGATTCAAATCCAGGTTTACCAGTTTTCACTGTGTGACCTTGGGTAAGTTACTTAGCCTCTCTGCATTTCAATTCTTTCATTTGTCAAATGGGGACGCCATCCCATTTCACAGATGAGGAAACAGAGACTCACAAGGCCACTCATTGAGAAAGTAGCGGAGACATGAACTGAGCCTGTTGATTCTGAAACATGCACCCCTTTCTCTCTGTCTGCTTTCAGAAAATGTCAGCATCCCTCCTCCTATCACGGAGGTGAGCCCAAGCCGGTCCCTCTGGCTCCCTCCAGCCTTTAGTGAGAAGGGGATTACTCAGATAAGGCTGCTAGGGAACTGTCTGCAGTTCTTGCAAACCCGTGTTCTGTTGTCGTTTGAGCCTTGTTGCCTGGAGAATGAAAATTCTGATTGCGTTCAATGAGCCAGGCTCTGCATTAAGTAGCCAACCTGGTTTCACACTCTGGGAGGCAAACTTGGTATGTACCCACTTTCTGGATGGTGAATGAGGCTTAGAGGAGGAAAGCACTTGCCTCTGTTGGGAGGAGGTGGAGCTGGGCCTCATACCCCCTTGGCTGGCCACCATCACGGGATCCACCCACTCTGCGGTGCAGTTCTGTCCTCAGTGGGCAAATACCAGCTCGAGGTGCCCTCTCCGCTGGGGAACAAGGGCTCCTTATTCCAACCCTGCCGTGTCTGCTCTGTCTGTACAAGGCAACCAGGCTCAACATATGGCAGGAAGACACACTGGGCTGGCCTTGTGGGGCCTGGGGTGACATCAAGGGCAACGGGCGCCGTTCCATTTCTTCTTGCCCCTCCCCCGCTCTGCCCTTCGGAGCTGGGAGGAGCCCTGAGGGATGGGGGAGGAGGTGCTGTCCTCAGATGCCGGCACTATTTTTGGAGCTGCTTTGATCCCGATTGCCTGGCACGTGGGCTGTGACAGGCGCTTGGAGCCGACCCCACTTGGATACAGTCAGCCATGGATGCGGGCTTACCCCACAGTGGCTCTTGCCCTGGCATTTCCGGAACTGGGCACAGACTCCCATCCTCCAGTCTGGATGCCTTTTATTTCTTTGACTTCCCTAACTGCCAGGGCTGAAACCTCCAGGACAATGTCCAGCAGACTTTGCCAGAGGGGACATCCTTGGCTTGCTCCTCATCTCAGAGGGGAAAGTATTCCGTCTTTTAGCAAATAGTATGATTTATCAGGTTGGGGACTTTCCCTTCTAGTTTTCGTTTGTTTCAGTGCTTTTGTTGTGAAGAGGTGTTGGATTCTATCAAGAGTTTTTTTTTTTTTTTCCCTGAAAGATGCCTTCTTTTAAAATGCCCCAGGCAACCCACGCTTCCTTCTGAGGATGAAATCTTAAATGCAGAGCCAAGGAGTGATTTGTTAAATCATTGTTTGTGCACTTGTGTGTTAGTCTGTGAAACAGGTATTAAAATGATGTTTTGTTGGTCAGACAGCAGTGGTCACTGCTCTTAGGCCAGGAATTCAAGTTTCTGCTCTTGTTTTGTTTTGTTTTTTAATTTTTTTTATCTTCCAAATTTTAAAAAATTTTTTATAAACATATATGTATTTTTATCCCCAGGGGTACAGGTCTGTGAATCACCAGGTTTACACACTTCACAGCACTCACCATAGCACATACCCTCCCCAATGTCCATAGCCCCACCCTCCTCTCCCATTTTTTTAAGTTTTTATCTTTTTTTTTTTTTTTTAATAAGCTCATCTGCCAGGTAAGCAGGTTTTTTTTTTTTTTTTTTTTTTTAAGATTTTCTTTATCTATTTGACAGACAGAGATCACAAGTAGGCAGAGAGGCAGGCAGAGAGAGAGAGAGAGGGAAGCAGGCTCCCTGCTGAGCAGAGAGCCGGATGTGGGGCTTGATCCGATCACCCTGGGATCATGACCTGAGCCGAAGGCAGAGGCTTTAACCCACTGAGCCACCCAGGCGCCCGTGTTATCTTTTTTTTTTTTTTTTTAAGATTTTATTTATGCGACAGAGAGAGAGACTGCGAGAGAGAACACAACCAGGGGGAGTCGGAGAGGGAGAAGCAGGCTTCCCACTGAGCAGCGAGCCCCATATGGGGCCTATCCCAGGACTCTGGGATCATGACCTGAGCTGAAAGGAAAGGCAGACGCTGCTTAAGGACGGAAGCCCCCAGGCGCCCCGCGTTTCTGCTCTAGTAAATGAGACAACAGCCCAGCAGGAGGGAGGAGGGTCGAGCTCCAGGCCTCAGCAGCCGCGCTGTGGGCCCCTCTGGGGCCACCAGCCCCCTTGGCGCTCACTCCCGCTCTGCCTCCAGGCCTATGAGAAGCGCTTCCCCACCTGCCCGCAGATCCCCGTCTTCCTGGGCAGCGAGGTCCTGCGCGAGTCCCGCAGCCCCGATGGGGCGATCCACGTGGTGGAGCGGAGCTGCCGGCTGCGCGTGGAGGCCCCACGGCTGCTGCGGAAGGTGAGCGGGGGAGGAAGGGTCCCAGGGGCTGGGGGAGGAAGGGTCCCAGGGGCTGGGGGAGGGGCGCAGAGGAGAGTTCTGGGATGGGGGACCTGGGGGCGGGTTCAGGTGGTGGACCGAGTTTGTGGGAGTGTAGGTGCCAGTACAGGGCGTCCTGGGGCAGTAGGGTCTGGGTTGAGGTAGGACCTCAAGGACCTAGGAAGGACCAAGGCCTAGGGGCTGACTGATGGGCTGGGAACTAGGGCTGGTGGGTAGGCGCCGGGGGTCTGAGGGTCTGGGGGTGGAGGGCCAGCTGGTGGGGCGAGGCCAGGTCTCCACGAATCTCCATGTCCTGCAGGCGCTGTCATTGCTCTTCCCTTGCAGATTGCCGGCGTTGAGCACGTGGTCTTCGTGCAGAGAAACGTGTTGAACTGGAGGGAGAGGACGCTCCTCATCGAAGCCCACAACGAGACCTTCGCCAGCCGCGTCGTGGTCAATGAGAACTGCAGCTACACAGTGAGCCTGTGTCCCGCCCCTCCCCCTTGCACCAGCTCAGCACACCCCCTCCTCTGCCCAGGGGCCTGTCCTTTACAAGACGCCAGGCTCCCGTCTGCAATTCAGATGCACAGCTGATGCTTGGTTGTTTGTTTAAGTAGTGGCAAGTATTGCTTGGGACACTTAACAAAATATTATTCATTGTTTATCTGAAATTCAAATGTGGCATCCTGTATATTGCTGGCGAAACCTGGCAACCTGCCTCCCCCTTCCTCTTTTTTTTTTTTTTTTTTAAAGATTTTATTTATTTAGTTGACAGAGAGAGAGAGATCACAAGCAGGCAGAGAGGCAGGCAGAGAGAGAGGGGGAAGCAGGCTCCCCACTGAGCAGAGAGCCCAGGACACCCCCCCCCCCAGATGTTGACCCCAGCCAAGGCAGAGGCTTAATCCACCGTGGCACCCAGGTGCCAACCCCCCTTCCTCTTCTCTCTCTCCTTTCCTTCCTCCAAGAAATGCACCCTCATTTACTGTTTCTCCATCTGTTTTTAAGTGGGGTTAATGCACCTACCACATGGATTGTGTTGAGGATTAAAGGAAATAAATTATCCAAACCCCTTAGAAGAGTACCTGGCACATACCAAGCCCCGTAGGTGTGTTATCTTGTAATATAATTACGGGTCGTTCGTATTATTCTTCAGTACACACTGACTGGGTGCCTACTATGCGCCAGGGCACCTGGTGGTGGACTAGTCCGCTTGACCGTTGGGCTCACGAAAACTCCCATTCCAATGGGAGACAGACAAGGGAAAAAGTCAACATATACTTACAACGTTGTCACAAGTGCTAAGAAGGGATCCAGGAGGCAGGATGAGGGAACGGAAGGGGAGAGGCACTCTCTTATGTCCCAGTGTCCCTTGGGCCTCTCTGAGGAGGAAACTGAGAGCTGACAGATGAGAGGGCTGGGAACAGAGTTCTGGGGCAGGAATAGCATATGTGAAGAGCCTGGAGTGGTTGAGTAAAGTCTGGGGATAGGGGCCTCCAGAGGGTGGAGGGAGGGAGGAGTCTGGGGGCGTTTGCTGGGATGCAGCCCAGCTCTGCCACTTTCTTGCTGAATGATGTTGGGCAAGTTGGTTTCCCCGCCCCCCTAGGCTGCCCCTGAGGTTTCTGCCAGGGAAACCTGCCTTATCTGGTGCTGGCAGGAACAAATGAGATTTTGTAGGTAAAGCCCCCTTAGCCTCTGCTAGATTCCAAATGGTGGTTTTCATGATGATAAGTCCAACATCGTAACTATAGTGCATTAGAGGTGTTTCGGGGGGAGCCTCCTCCGTAGAAGGGCACTGCCTTGTTCATCAGACTGGTCCCCAGCGCTTGACGTGGTGCCTTGTAGACAGGAGGTATCCAGTAAATGCCCGTTGCTTTTTCCTTCCACATTTTCAAATCCTCTTGGGGCCCCCTGGAAACTGGGCCCAGGGTGTTCAGATGCTTACCTGTAGGAAAGTGTGGGTGGCAGTTTTTTATGAATCGTTTTTAGTACGTTCTTTCTCAGAGTGAGTTCGGCTCACAGCTGAATCAGCATCACCAAGGCTGCTTGGGAAATGCAGGTTTCCAGGCCCTGCCCTGGACCCATTCAGCCCAGACAGCTGCATGTTTAGCAGACTCCCTGCTCATGTTTCTGCCCACGGAAGTCTCACAAGTACTAAGCCTGGGCCTGCGCAGTCGCTGTGTCAACAAAGTTTGCATATATATATATATATATTCTTTAAATAATACATATATATATAACACATACTTTAAAATACATACCTAAAATATATACTAATTATGTTTAACTTGCTTTATATAATTAAATATTAAATATATTACTCATTTAAATATATCATTCTGTAACAGATTTTTTTAAAAATTTTTTTAAAGATTTTATTTATTTAACAGACGGAGATCACAAGTAGGCAGAGAAGCAGGCAGAGAGATAGGAGGAAGCAGGCTCCCTGCTGAGCGGAGAGCCCGATATACCTACCGGCTTGATCCCAGGACCCTGGGATCATGACCTGAGCCGAAGGCAGAGGCTTTAACCCACTGAGCCACCCAGGTGCCCCTCTGTAACAGATTTTAAGGGAGAGGCATGCACATACCAGACCCACTTTCTCCCATCCCTTATGAGAAGGCTCTTTGTTCTTTAACACTTTGCATTGTTCTCTGAGAGAGGCTGCTGCCCCTCCCCCTGCCCTAGGCGCTCTACCCCCCCAGGTGCTATCTGCTATATGCTCTGGCTGGGCCCACAACACCAAGGGGGCGGGGCGTGGTATCCCCACCCTGGGACCTTATCATCACCCCTGCCTGGCTTTCAGGTCCACCCTGAGAATGAAGAGTGGACTTGCTTTGAGCAGTCGGCCTCGCTTGACATCCGGTCCTTCTTTGGCTTCGAAAGTGCCCTGGAGAAGATCGCCATGAAGCAGTACACAGCCAACGTCAAGAGGGTAAGAGGCGGGCTCCTGGGTCGTCACAAGGAGGAAGGTACAGAGACCTCAGAGCCAGCCATCCTGGTTCAAAACCAGCTCTGCCACCCGACAACCCAAGTAACATCGGGCAAGATAGATCCTTAACTTCCTTGGCCTCAGTCTTCTCATCCATAGAATGGGTATCCTAATAATGCCCGTAACACACAAATAATGAATGGAAACCACCCGGCCGGGAATGGAGGCACCATAATCATTATCCTGAAGCTCCGTGATGTTTGGGGCTTGTGCAGTGAACTCTGGACAGAGGAAGGGCTTTCTCTGGTGCTTTGCACAGTTGATTGCTGCGTAAAGATCTCAGACCTATCCCTAAGGAGTTGGGTAATGAAACAGATGAAATTCATTTTAACGGTATATTTTATCCAACGTATTATCCAGAGAAAACTTATTAATGAACTTTCTTATGTTTTTTTGTTCCACACTAACTCTTGGATTTCCAGTTTGTATTTGACACTCGCGGCACATCTCTATTCGGACCGGCCACATTGCAACTGCTCGATAGCCACGCGTCAGGGTCGGGACTGCAGCCAGAGGGGGTAACACCCAGGCTGACGGGCTCACCTGCCCTGGTGCTCATGTGCCTCTGATCTCTCTGGCTTCCAGGGGAAGGAGGTGATTGAGCATTACCTGAACGAGCTCATCTCGCAGGGCACCTCTCACATTCCCCGCTGGACGCCTGCCCCCGTCCGAGAGGAGGACGCCCGCTCTCAGGCTGGCCCGAGGGATGCTGGCTCCCTGCAGGCTGACAGGCCCGGCAGCACCCCAGGCCCTGCTCCTGAGACGGTTCTTACTGAGGGTAGGTCCCTACGGCGGATGTCAGCTGGCCAGGTTTCTGCCTTTGGCCCCCCCCCCCCCCCCTGCCAGCCACCCAGTCCCCGGAAACCTGCTTAGGGTTTGCTCACTCTTTGGGAGGAGAACTGCTGCGGGTCCCCTTGGGAACGGGTCTGGGACCTGGAATGAGTCAGCTTCCTCCCTTTCCCGAAGCTTCACCCTCTCTCCCTTTCCGGCGCAAGAGCCAGAACTGGTTTATTTCTAAATCAGGAATTGACCTGATCTGGTGCCTCAGGGCTGCCCTTTTTTCCTTTTGTTGTTGTTGTTGTTTTTTACTATTTTTAATTATATGAGTAAGGCATGATGATGGTAGGGAAAAAACCTCACATTTCTTGGAAGATGTAAATTAGGAAGTAAGACTCCTTTCTTCTCCCTTGAGGCCATAATAGTTTTGTGCTCATAATTCCTGAAACTATCTAGGCATTTTTACGTACATAATATGTATACACACACGCATACATAGGCAAGCAGATGTGTTTAACTTATATGTTGAATGAGTGAGAGCATGCACATTCTACTGGATGTTTTGCTTATTTTCAATTCCTGATGTTGCTTGAACAGTTTTCTGGATCATTGTTTCTGTCTCAGCACCTTGCAGTATTTTACGGTGTAGTTGGGTCCTACCATAACTTAACTTATTAATAAACATGTATTGATTATTTATTATTTTTAGTTAATTTAGCTTATCTTCTATTAATGGATATTTAGGTTTCTGGTTTTTAATTTTTTTCCACTTAAAAATATGAATAATATATCTTTCTACTTAAGGTTGTTTTTATATTTATATGAGTGTATAGGTAGCAGTAGGCTCCCTGCTGAGTAAGGAACCCAATGTGGGACCCCCATCCCAGGATCCTGGAATCATGACCTGAGCCGAAGGCAGATGCTTAACGACTGAGCCCCCCAGGCATCCCATAGCATAAACTTTTTTAAGTTGAATTGTTGCGTCAAAGGTTATATGTGACAAAATTTTGGCTGATTTACCAATTAGGCCTACAAAGACATTGTACTAATCAATGCTCCCCGCAAAAGGGTAGAGCTATGTCTATTCCTGACCTCACTCCAGTTCCCCATGAGACTGTGCCTGGGTGGCTCTGTTGGTTAAGTGTCTGCCTTCCACTCGGGTCATGATCCCGGGGTCCTGGGTTCGAGACCTAAGTTGGGCTCCCTGCTCAGTGAGGGAGTCTGCTTCTTCCTCTCCCTCTGCTTCTCCCTCCGTCTCTGCCTCTCCTTCTGTTTCTCCCTCTGACTCTCCACCCCTCCCCGCTCATGTACTCTCTCTCTAATAAATAATTACAATCTTTAAAAAAGTATGAACTGAGAGCAAACAGCAATCACTGGTAGACGAGTGGGGCCAAATATTATTTTCTTGTTCTTAGTGACTCTGTATTGCTTTTTTGTGAATCTCTGTTCTTGTACTTTTTAATTTTCCTATTTGCCCATTGATTTCTTACTGCTTTGTAAGAGCTCTTTGTACTGAAGGCAATTAGCCCTTTGTCATATTTTAAACTTATGTTGACATGGGAACTGTTCACAATATAATGTTAAAATTTAAAAAAAAATCCCTAGGACTCAAAATTACACATACTTCATGAATTCAGTTTTAACCATATGCATTTGTGCTCACGAAGATTCGGTCTTTCCTTGGGGGCCACTGAACCCTAGGGCTTGGCTTTCTTTGACATATGCCATGTAACCAATAATATATCTGGGGCAGTGTTTAAGCAGAACAAAATTCATTCACTCAACATTTACTCTGTACCAATTGTATATGCACTAGCTGGCTACTGGGGTATATGCACTTCTAAAATATTTTAAAAATTAAATTTTTGCCCCTTCTTGTGCACATTGTCTGGTGGTCATGCCCTGTGCCCACCTCATTTTGCACCAGACTTTTCCTCCCTTGTCCATCTGTGCTGTCCGGCAGCAGGGCTGGTGTTCAGGATGGCTGGCGAGAGGCAGAGTCAAGCCCCTTCCACCCAGCCCTGAATCACTGGGCCTTTGTGCTCAGGAGAAAGGGGCCTTCACAGCTGCCCAGAGGCCGGAAGGATGCTGGTAGCTCCTGCCTCCCTTGTGCTTTCTCCCTCATCCTCTCCAAGCCCCTTTCTCATCTCCAGCCTCTCTGAGGCTCCCCCACCCCACACCACCAGCATCTCTCCTGCTTCTGTTTACCCAGATGCCTTTTGACCTCCAGCCTGGACTGTTTTTATTTTAGAGGGAACCATTGGGTCCTGCTGCTGCTTGTGCACACATCCCACTTGTTTTCTTATTGCGCACACAGAGAACGGGCTGTGCCCGTGGGGGCTGATCTTGTGGACCGCCTACCCGCTGCTGAGATGCTCGCATGCTAATGTCCGTGCCAGCATCTGCCGCCCCAGCAGTTAGGAGTGGGCACCAGCACCTCAGGTTGGAGCCCAGCCTCTAAATGCCTGAACATGCTGACCCCAAACAGCCCAATCACGCAACTGGACAGGACTGAACACTGGGAATGATCTATGCAACTCCTGGGCTGTATTTTGGGGTCAGGGCTCTGTCTATGAAAAGCCTCAAACCCACAAGGGGGCCGGGAGGTGGGAAGGCAGAAGGAACTGTACCTACGGACCATCTCTTTTATGATGGAGCACTACATGCTTTTGTTGCTACTCAACCTCTCTTGACCTCAGTTTTGTCTTCTGTGAAGTGGGGACAGTAGTGCCCCTGCCTCACAGGGGTGCTGGGAGAGCTCCCTGAGATGACGCATGTCTGGAAAAAATGAGCACATCTTGTTAATAATCTTCAGCAGGCAGGACAGCTCCGGGTGTGTGTGTGTGTGTGTGTGTGTGTGTGTGTGTGAATTATCTGGATTTCCAAGGGTCAAAGGACAGACACATCACCTGCCACAGTGAGAGCCAGGCTGGCCCCACCATGAGTTTTTATAACCATCTTGGAAATGGGTTGGCAAGACCAGAGGATGTGGACCCCCCCATGGCTGTTCTTTGGTGAAAGGGCCACTGTACCCGATGCTTCTGATCTGAGGTGGCCAGTGAGGCGAGGGTTCCAGAAAGAGTAGACAACGTGGAGAAGATTGCCCTCTGGTCCTGAACTCCCCCATCTTCTCCCACAGGGGACAAGCTGGATGCAGACTACATTCAAAGGTACCTGGGCCATCTCACACCCGTGCAGGAGAGCTGCCTGATCCGGCTTCGGCACTGGCTGCAGGAGACCCACAAAGGCAAGGTGGGTGCAGAGCTGGGATCTACCAGAGCCCGTTCAATGATAGCTACTGACTTCAGGCCCTGGTGGCAGAAGGGTCGGGTAAACAGGCTGATGTCATTAGCAATCCTGGAAACTTCTATTTTACCTTCCTTCTTTTTTTTTCTAATTTAAATTCAACTTAACGTATACTGTATTATTAGTTTCAGAGGTAGAATTCAGTGATTCATCAGTTGCATACGACCTCCACTGCTCATTATTTCAGGCCCCCTCCTTAAATGCCCATTTCCCAGTTATCCCCCCCCCACCTCCCCTATTTAGCCTCCTTTTTATTATGTATTGTCTCATCTATGCAAAACTCATATGCTGTGTGTACCGCTGATCACAGCCTTTCTCATCCTCTGCACTGTTGACATTTGAGGCTGGACAGTTCTATATGGGCTGGACAGTTCTTTAGGGGGGATGTCTTGTACACTGCTGAGTGCTGGCCGCACCGGAAGGTAACAGGAGCTCTTCTCCCCCAGCTGCGACCCCAGACTCTAAGCCCTATCCCATGAATGTCCATCATGCTTGTAGGTCCCAAGCATGGACTTGACCTTCAGCTCTGCTGAATAAGAACGTCCAGCTTGCCCTTCCTTCCTCTCCCCTCCCCAGGCTCGGCAGGGCAGACGAGGGAGACAGAGGGGCAGACAAGGGAGTTTAACTTTCATGTTGGGCTGTGCTTTAACCTATCTGCCCGTTTTCTCATCTGTAAAGGCAGATAATGCTGGCAGATGCCATCTGGACTGAATGACAAGGGACAAGGCATGTTAAGTGCCCAGAGTTGTGTCTGGCTCAGGATCAAAACTCAGGCAAGGGGAGCTTTCAGTGGGGCTGGCTTTCCCTTGCCTGTTGATATTTGCCCAAGGAAAGGAAGGAGAGCTGGCAGGGTCTTCACTTGTCCCCTCGGCCTCTCAGTTAGACTCTGGGTTCTGTGTGGTAGGAATGCGCCTTGGGTCAAGGCAAACAACAAGGAGAGGAGTATTTATTGGCCCATAGAACTGTTGAACGGGCTGTATTAATTTTCTAGGGCTGCTGAAAGAAAATGCCACAAACGGAGGGGCTTGAAACAACAGAAACGTATTTTTCACAGTTCTGAAGGCCAGGAGTCTGAAACCCAGGCACGGGCAGGATTGATTCCTTCTGAAGGCTCCGCGGGAGGATCTGGGCCGTGCCTCCTCCCTCCTGGCTTCTGGCGGCTGCTGCCGGTCCTCAGCTTGTAGACGTGGCGCTGCCGTCTCTGTCTCCATCATCGTCCTGTGGCCTTCCTCCCACTGTGTGTCCTGTGTCTATGTCCCAACTCCCTTCCTGGAGTGGGGCCTGCCTATGCCAGTGCGACCTCATTTTAACTAATTATATCAGTATAGACTCGTTCCCAAATAACGTCCTATTCTGAGGTTTTGGGTGGATATGAATTTTGAAGGGACATCACTCAGCCTCGCCCTGGGGGCCATGCAACCTGTCTCAAGCATGTCCCGAACCAGGGCTCACAAGCCATCGGGACGGCTGAGCTCTTGTATCTTGTATCTGTATCTTGTATCTTGTATCTGTTTGCTTCTGTTTCATCCCCATCGGACTTCCTTCCCTGTTGAGCTTGGAGCTGTGGCTGCCCGTGGCTTGTAGACTCACCTTTTGCCACTGCAGAGAAAGGGGTTCACGACCCATTCTTCTGATTTAAGTTGTCTACGTGCCCTGATTGGGCTCTGCCACCCCTGAGGCCCTGGGAGTGGCGTGCTGATTGACAACACCAGCTAAAACCAGGATTGGTGCTGGGAAGTGGGGAAGCAAAGCAGCTCCCCCAAAGAAAAGAGGTATGTGGAGAAGGAGGAAGGCCAGGCAGCCAAAACTCGCAGATTTTCCCTATAGCTCACCCCTAGACTGTGTCATGGTTAAGTGTATGGTCCTCTCCCCAGCTATGTATTTTGCAGAGGAGACCGGAGATGCACTCTCTATAATTTTGTCCATGGGTTAGGGAATACCATTCTACGCGCTTTCTCCTTCTCTCAGATTCCCAAAGATGAGCATATCCTCCGGTTCCTGCGGGCCCGTGACTTCCACCTGGACAAGGCCCGGGAGATGCTGTGCCAGTCCTTGAGCTGGAGAAAGCAGCACCAGGTGGATCTCCTCCTCCAGACGTGGCAACCGCCTGCCCTCCTGGAGGAATTCTATGCAGGGGGCTGGCACTACCAGGACATAGGTGCGTCCCTAATGCAAAGCGTCGTACAACTTTGGTCACTGTCAAAGGTGCTTTAAAGGTCGCGTTTCAGGTTGGCCTCTTATTATTTTTCCTTTTGACTCTTCTGGGTATCTGGAGATGCCCTTGGGGTTCACCCAGCCATGAGGAAAGTAGGGCCGGGCATTTGGGGCTCGAAGCACTATTTCTTACTCAGGGGCAGCCTTAGCCCACCTTGCTTTTTTTTTTTTTTTAAGATTTTATTTATTTATTTGACAGAAAGATCACAAGTAGGCAGAGAGGCAGGCAGAGAGAGAGAGGAGGAAGCAGAGAGCCCCATGCGGGGCTTGATCCCAGGGTCCTGGGATCATGACCTGAGCCGAAGGCAGAGGCTTTAACCCACTGAGCCACCCAGGTGCCCCGCCCCTTGCTTTTGATCTTTGGGACACCCACACGTGATGACTGCATGGGTTTGCATGAGTGCCCAGAGCTGCCAAAGCAAATTACCCCAGGCCGGGTGGCTTAAGGCCATAGAGATGTATGTTCTTTTTTTTTTTTTTTTTTTTTTTAAGATTTTATTTATTTATTTGGCAGACAGAGATCACAATTTAGGCAGAGATCCAGGCAGAGAGAGAGAGAGAGAGAGGAGGAAGCAGGCTCCCTGCTGAGCAGAGAGCCCGATGTGGGGCTCGATCCCAGGACCCTGGGATCATGACCTGAGCCGAAGGCAGAGGCTTTAACCCACTGAGCCACCCAGGCGCCCCGAGATGTATGTTCTCATAGTTCTGGAGGCAGAAGCCCAAACTCAAGGTGTGAGCAGGGCCATGCTCCCTGCAGTGTCTCCAGGGGAGAGTCTCTCCCTGCCTCCTCCCGCTCCTGGGGGCTCTCGGCGTTCCTTGGCTTGTGGTCATGTCACCCCAGTCTCTGCCTGTCTTCACATGTCTGCCCTCTGGCTGTCTCTCTGTGTCCTCTCCTCCTCTTATAAAGCCCACAGGTCACTGGATTTAGGGGCCACACGGATCTAGCAGGATTTCCTCTGGAGGTCCTTCACTAATTTTATCCACAGTCTATTTCCAAATAAGGTCACATTCAGAGGTTCTGGGCACCTGTGAATATTGGGGGGACCCTGTTCAACCCACTACAAATAACCTCCCTCAGTTTCTCAGCAAGCTGCCCTTGATGCCTGTGCCCATTATTCTTTTCAATGCCCTTTCAGTAAAAACTCACATCTATCGATTAGGGTGAGTGCTTGGTTCTCCTGAGGAACCGGTTGGAGCACTTTATTTTAATACGCAGTCGTTCCTTATTATTCATGGGTTCCATATTGGCAAATTTGCCTACTCATGCAAATTTATTTGTAACCCCCAAATCAATACTCAGGTGCTTCTGTGGTCAATTAGGACCACGCGCAGAGTGGCAAAAAATCAGCTGTCCGACCCGAGTGTCCCCAGGATGTCCTTCGGCCTTTTTGTTTCAGCTCTCATACTGTTAACAAGAGTCCTTTTTAAAGTCCACTTTGTACTAGCTTTTTTTTTCTTTTGGCAATTTTGTGCCTTGTGTGTGTGTGTGTGTGTGTGTGTGTGTGTGATTTTTGCTGTTTAAAGGCAAAGTGCAAAAGTGCTGGCCAGTGTTCCCGAGCACAAGAAGGCTGTGATATGCCTCACAGAGAAAATGTGTGTGTTAGGTAAGCTTCTTCTTCTTTTTTTTTTTTTTTGAAGATTTTATTTATTTATTTGACAGAGAATGAGAGATCACAAGTAGGCCGAGAGGCAGGCAGTTAGAGAGGAAGGGAAGCAGGCTCCCTGCTGAGCAGAGAGCTTGAGGCGGGGCTCTATCCTAGGACCCTGGGATCATGACCTGAGCTGTACCCATGTGCTGCTAGAAAAGCTTCTTAAGTCTTGAGTGTTGTGCCTCTGGCCGTGAGTTCACAATGTGGATGAATCAATAATTTATACCCAATAAGGTGTCCTTAATGAGCACGGCCTCTGAGGCTAGAGCTCCTGAATTCAATAAATTCAGGACAAGGTTATGTATCGATCAGTTAACAAAAATGTAATGTCTCAAGGCTCACAGGGACTTTCCCCCATATTATTCCTCAAAGCGATGCTTCGTTGTTCCCTAACTCTGTGTTCAAGGTGACATTAGGAAAGAAACATCACTACCATGAATAACAAGAATCGACTGTATTTGTACACACTTCCTTATTTTTCTTACTCGCTTTGGTTGACAGAAAGCTGAGAGCCAACATTATCCCCTCTCTCCATATTCCTTCCTAACACGGTTCATCTCTTCTTTTTTAGAAAGCTGTAAAGTAAACGGTTAATTTTAGGAGAGGTTTGCAGAAAAGTTGCTGAGGTCATACAGAAAGGTACCCCGTGCCCCTCACCCGGTTTCCTGTGTGATGCAAATCTCTTTGACCCTTGGACACTTTGCCTCTCTGGCCATAACTGGTGTTAGCCCCTCTTGGAGGCAGGCAGAACATCTGCGAATAAAGGGACAGGAGGGGCCAGGTTGAGCCACAGCCTGGCATCGCCTCCTCCAAGGAGAAGTTTGGGTCTTGCCCTCTCCCTACCAGCCCTGAAATAATGTCCCTTCTCTTTGCTTGGCCTCCCTCGCCTACAAAGATGGCCGCCCCCTCTACATCCTGCGCCTGGGCCACATGGACACCAAAGGCTTGATGAAGGCCGTGGGGGAGGAGACCCTGCTGAAACACGTGAGTCGAGGTCCCCACTTCCCGGATCCCAGGGCTGCCCATGGGCGGAGCAGCCACCAAAACGTTTGCCAACCCGTTCTCTACTTTCTAGGTTCTTTCTGTCAACGAGGAGGGACAGAAGAGATGTGAAGGGAACACAAAGCAGTTTGGCCGTCCCATCAGGCAAGAACCCCAGCCAGGAGCCAGTTCCCCCAAAATAGTAAAAACAGCCAAGGTTCATGGGGCATAGACGCTGGGCCAGGAATCCTGCTGGGTACTTCACAGAAATGTCCTCTCTTCATTCTCACAACGATCCTATGAGGCAGGACTGTTACTGTCCCTGCTCTTTATGGAGGGGGAAACTGAGGCTCAGAGGGGCGATGCTCATCCAAGGTTGTTGTGAAATGGGTAAGTGGCAGAGCCAAGATTGGAACCTGTTCCCGTCTGCTTTGGGCTCAAAGACATGATCCCCTGTGCCCCATCACCCCTTGGATCTTGCTTTGTGAGGCCAGCTCTGCTCCCCCACCAAGTGCCACCTTGACTGTCTCCCAGGAAGGGGGACTCGCAGGTGTCACAGCACATCCAGGAACCACCGTCCCTCTCTGACTTCCCCCAACTCAGTTTACCACCTGAGTACTTACAGTGGCAGCGAACCTTTCTGAACAATAGCTTGCACATCTGTAATGTGGGAATCATATCACGAGTCCCAGGGTTTCTTTACGCATCATCAAAAACAATGACCGTCGAGGGGTAACACTCACTCTTCAGCATGTGTTCTCCGTAGTACTTGATTCACGTTGTCCTTCTTACAGTCCGGGGCGTGGGGAGGGGCAGGCTGCACCTGCTGTTGTGGCTTTTTATCCTGATGTAGCCCAATCTTTGGGAAAATTAAGTTCCTTTGTTGTCTGGAGATTTCCCAAGGGGACATACATTGGTTGGGGTGAGAAATCCATCAGTCAGGGTCCTGCTCAGACGTGGAATTCACCTGAGGTGGCTCAGATGACAGGATATCATGAGGGACTCCTTGCAGTGGTGTGGGCTGGATGAAGGGAACAAAGGCAGGATGGAGAGGCTCCTGGGGACTAGCCGCTGTGGTAAAACAGTCATTTCCCTAATGAATTAGTACTAGTGCAGTGGAGGCACAGAGAGGTCAAGGAACCTGGCCAAGGCCACACAGCAGGTGGCAGAGCTGGCATCCGAATCCAGGCCATCTGGCTCTGGAGTGTGTGTTCTTAGCAGTCAGCACAATTGGTAGCAGTAACTGGCTTTTATCAAGTGCTGCTCTGGCCTGTCCCTGCGGAGCGCTTTACACATACTATCTCACTTAATCCTAACCACTGCTCGAGATGGGGACCCTTAGTGTCACTGCCACTGTCTTCATGAGGAAGTTGGCCATGTCACACAGCTCTCAGGGGCGGAGGTGACACTGGAATTCAGGTGTCTAGCCTCAGAGGCCAGGCACTGAACTTCTCACCGCATGGCCTCCCCAGCTGAGGGTCAGGGGTGGTAGCCTCCACAAGACTGTCCTGCCCCTCCACTCCCAACCCTGCCTTCCTGAGTCTCTCCATCCCTTCCTGTCTGCCAGCCCCCGAGACTTCCTGAGGGGGTCAGGAGCCCTGGGAGGTGGTAAGAGCAAGCTGGAATGAGTGGCCTGTCTCTGTTGCAGCTCCTGGACCTGCCTGGTGGACCTGGAGGGTCTCAACATGCGTCACCTGTGGCGGCCGGGGGTCAAGGCCCTGCTGCGGATGATTGAGGTGGTGGAGGACAATTACCCCGAGACCCTGGGCCGGCTGCTCATCGTGCGAGCCCCTCGCGTCTTCCCGGTGCTCTGGACGCTGGTGAGAGCAGGCGCCGGGCCCGGCCTCTGCTGGGCAGAGATGGCTGAGATGGGGGGGGGGGTTCCCTCTGCCTGCTTGTTCCTTGTCATTTCTCCTAAGTCACAGCTTTATTGAAGTAGAACTCATGAACCATAAGGTTCACTCTTTCCAAGTGCCGAATTCAGTGGTTTTTAGTAGATTTCACAGAGCTGTGCAACCATCCCACCAGAACATTATCAGCACCCCAAAAGGAAGCCCCGTAACCATTAGCAGCCCCACTGCTCCCCGCTCCCCAGCTCCCTGCAGCCGTGAGGCTGCTTTCTATCTCCATGGATTTGCCTGTTCTCGGTCTGTCCCATAAGTGGGATCATACAATACGAGGTCTTTTGCAACTGATTACTCTCACTGAGCGTCTCATTGAGCGTGCTAATCACCCATTCATCCGTGCTGTAGCTCAGATCAGTCCTTCAGTCCTTTTTATGTCTGAATATGACTCTGCCATATGGGTGGACCAGGATTTATGTATCTGTTGTCCTGCTTGTGGACACTGGAGTCGCACTCAGGAGAGTACAGTGTCCCTGGGGCTCCTGTGAGTTGGCTCCAAGGAGTGTTGGTATTCTGTGCTGTATGGATTTTATTTTATTTTTAAAATATTTATTTATTGCTGTAGGGATTTTTTTTAAAAGATTTTATTTATTTATTTGACACAGAGAGAGGGATCACAAGCAGACAGAGAGGCAGGTAGAGAGAGAGGAGGAAGCAGGCTTCCTGCTGAGCGGAGAGCCCGACGCGGGGCTCGATCCCAGGACCCTGAGATCACGACCTGAGCTGAAGGCAGAGGTTTAACCCACTGAGCCACCCAGGTGCCCCTGCTGAAGGGATTTTAAAACATTTTATCCAAGATCCACAGTAAGAAATATACATTATGTTAAAGCCCAACACACACACACACACACACACACACACACACACACACACACACATGAAACAGATCTGCAAGTGATGGTTTTATCCTCTTCACTCTTCTCTTCCATTCCATTAAAGATAGGCTAGTCACGGGGCACCTGGGTGTCTCAGTGGGTTAAAGCCTCTGCCTTTGGCTCAGGTCATGATCCCAGGATTGTGGGATTGAGCCCCGCATCAGGCTCTCTGTCCGGCAGGGAGCCTGCTTCCTCCCCTTTCTATGCCTCCCCCTCTGCCTACTGTGATCTCTCTCTGTCAAATAAATAAACAAAATCTTAAAAAAAAAAATAGGCTAGTCACAATGCGCTGATTCCATCTCACGACCATGAGCAGGTTGTCACTGGCACTTGGAAACCCTGGGGTCTTGCTGCTGATCCACAGGCCCCCTCCGAGGATTCAGCGTCCCGGAAAACCAGAGAACCTCTACTACAAATTGAGGTTCAATCAGACAGACTTTTGAGAGTTAAGTGGATTCAGTGCTTCATTAAGCACCTACTATGTGCCAGACACGTTCCAGGCCTTGGGGATTCAGAGTAAACAAGCCAACCTCTGTGTCTCCCCACCACTGTCACTGGGTGGGGAGAGATAAAACAGATAACCCCGCACGAACGCTTCATGGTTCCCTGTGACAAGTCCTTTGTCACAAGAACCCTGTGCGTGAGGATAGCCAGGGTTCTTGGGAGGCTAAGTCAGGCAGCGGGTGATGCAGGGAGGTAATTTAGATTGGAGAACTGAGGAAGGTCCCTCAGAGGAGGTGACTTGTGGCTGAGACCCTTGGAAGGAGCAAGAGTCATGCAGGGAAGCGTGGGGAGGAAGGACGGGCCAGGCAACCCACACAGCACGGGCCAAGGCCTGGAGGCAGGATTGTGCTTGATGCTTTTGAGAACCTGAAAACCCAGTCAGGAGTGTTGGAGCAAAAAGAAAAAGGGCTGGTGGCCCTGGCAGAGGCTGGGAATATGCTCAGAGACCAGTGCCTGCCAAGTCCAGGCTGTGGTGAAGGTGGGCTTTGTCCCGGGGCACTAGGGAGCCATGGAGTATTGTCAACAGGAAGGGATGTGAGCAGACTTCTGGGGCAGAACATTCTCTGGCTCCTGTGGCTACTTCAAGGCTCTGCTGGGGCTGGGCCAGGAAGCAGGGGCTGTGGGAGGGACGGGCAGGACCTGCTCCTAAAGCTTTTTATCTTGAAATATCCTGATCTTTGTGAAGATGAAGTTCCCTTGCTGTTTGGAGACCTCTAAGAAGATGGATACTGGGTGGTGGTGGGAGCCATTGAGGGTTCTGGCCAGAAGTGGGATTCACCCCAGTGGCTTAGTGGGGACGTGACATGAAAGAACTCCTTGCAGAGGTGTGGGCAGGATGGAGAGGCCTTTGGAGCTAGCCCCTGCAGTGAGCCCTGACCGCCCCCGGGGGCTGGACGGACAAGCAGAGGGGATGACAATGTTACCGAACCCCACGAGAGCTGGAACAGAGTGGGGGTGGGGGTGTCTGGGGCACTGAGGTGGGCGGGAGTGGGGGAAGAAGTACCTTGGCCTCTTTCTCTGTTCCTACCCCCCATCTCCTGCGGCTGCGCCCCAGCCCTGCCCAGTGGCCACACCAGACGGAAAGGCAATGGCGTGGAGCCAAGTTGTCGAGGCCCGCAGGGGACCGCTTCCCAGGATGGAGGCTGAAGGACAGTGAGCACACACAGGTGGCATTCCCAGTTCCCTGTCGGTCTTCCACCTGTGCCCCTCCTTGCTGGATTGGCCCGTGCCTCGACAGTATCAAGTCCTTCCTTCCTGCCGCAGCTACAGATCTCGTCACGTACCACGCCGGCACTGGGTGGGGGGGTGCCGTGAGAAACAACCGAATGAGTTCAGTGTAGAAATACTTTCTATCTGGGGTCGATGAAACGGCATCAGCCATACAGTGCAGTATTACTCAGCCATAAAAAGAAATGAGGCGGGACCCGGGCTCCAATGTGGATGAACCAGGGAACCAGGACGCTGAGTGAGAGAAGCCAGACACGAAAGGCCACGTGTCCTGCGCTTCCATTTCTACGAAGGGTCCAGAACCCGCAAATCCATAGAGAGAGAAAGCAGATCAGTGGTTGCCAGGGGTTGGGCAAGGGGCAAGGCGAGGGACTGCTGATGTGTATCAATGTGTAAAAGAAATGGGGTTTCCTTTTGGGGTATTGAGAAGTCTTGGAATTACAGGAAAGTGGTAGTTATACAATATAGTGGATGAACTAAAAGCAATTGAACTGTTCGCTTTAAAATGGTTAATTCCAGGGGCGCCTGGGTGGCTCAGTGGGTTAAAGCCTCTGCCTCCGGCTCAGGTCATGATCCCAGGGTCCTGGGATCGAGCCCCACATCAGGCTCTCTGCTTAGCAGGGAGCCTGCTTCCTCCTCTCTTTCTGCCTGCCTCTCTGCCTACTTGTGATCTCTGTCCATCAAATAAATAATAAATAAAATCTTTTAAAAAAAAAAAAAAAGGTTAATTCTGGGGTACCTGGCTGGCTCAGACAGAAGAGCATGTGACGTTGGAGCTCCTGGTTGGCTTAGTTGTTGAGCGTCTGACTTTGGCCTGGGTCATGATCTTGGGGTCCTGAGATCGAGCCGGGTGTCGGGCTCCCTGCTCACTGGGGAGTCTTCTCCTCCCTCTGCCCTGCCCCTGGGTTGTGCACGTGTACTCTTGCTCTCTCTGTCTCAAATAAATAAATAACATCTTAAAAAAAAAAAAAAGGAACAGAAGAGCATGTGATGCTTGATCCCAGGGTCATGAATTCAAGTCCCACACTGGGTGGATTGCTTAAATAAATTAAAACTTAAAAAACCAGTAAAATAAAGTGGTTAATTCTTTGTGATGTGTTACATCTCCACGTAACAAACAAACAAACACCCCTTTCCATCTTGTCTCCTCTCCCCCACTTCAGATCAGCCCCTTCATCAATGAGAATACCAGGCAGAAGTTTCTCATCTACAGCGGCAGCAATTACCAGGGCCCTGGAGGCCTCGTGGACTACCTGGATAAAGAAGTGATCCCCGACTTCCTCGGGGGAGAGTGTGTGGTGAGTGTGGCCGCAGGCCGTGGGTTGGGGCTGCAGAGGTCCACCGAGGCTGGAGTGGGGCCCCACCCTTGTGAGTGTGGGTGCAGACACCCGGAGAGGTCACACTTTCTCTTTTTGGGGGCAGGCCTTGTTTTCAAAGCTGCCCCCAAGAGAGGTGAGTCTTCTCCCAAGGAGGGGCCTTACCTTGGTTTTTTCAAACATAGTGATCCCGATGGAAGTTTCTGGAAGTGCGGAGACCAGGCCAGTCAAAGGTTTATCTTGGTATTCCCCATTCAGTATGTTGCTAGGCAGCAATCAGAGTTTACCTGCTGACTTTGCGCCCTCTGCTGCCGGGAGAGGGGACTCCCAGCCCAGTGGTCTGGCCCCGCGGAGCTGGTGTACCCGAAGGGATTTATTCCCAATCCACAGCTCCACGGAGTGGGAAGATCGGCCAACTGCTTTAAGGGGAGGCAGCCACAGACTCCTTCTACTGCCTGCCTCTGGGGGTGAGGTGACACAGAAAGGGGAGACCCTGGGTCAGGACAGTCTTACCTCATCTGGCTATGGGAAGGCAGGCCCCTCTTCCATCTCTAACAGAATACCAGACTCCAAGTTTACCTGATTTTTGAGTTTAAGAAAGGCATTTCCTAGGAATTCTGCCAAGCTTGCCCATTTTTTCCACTTGTTGAGATATGTATGCATAACTTATGTTTAGCAAATGGGCCTGTAAGTCCAGCATGGTAATAAGAGACATGAGCCCAGCGAGGGGATTGATAAACATGGGTTTGTGCCCAGGCTCAGCCACATTCTGCTGTGTGATCTTGGGCCAGTGGCCTGTCCTCTCTGAGCTTCCATTTTCCCCCTCTGTGAATGGGGAGAATAATAGCTCCTACTGCATTGTGGTTCCTGGAGAGTAAATGAGGTCATGGAGCCTGGTTCCCTACTCACTAAAGGATCTCTGTGACAAGTGCAATTTCAGGGGTCACAGAGCACCCTTCTTTGAGTCAGCCAGGCCTGCCACCTTTGTCTTTGTCTCCCAGTGCAATGTCCCTGAAGGAGGGCTGGTCCCCAAGTCCCTCTATCTGATGGAGGAGGAGCAGGAGCACACGGACCAGCTGCGGCAGTGGAGAGAGACCTATCAGTCGGCCAGCGTGCTCCGAGGGGCCCCCCATGAGGTGCCGGGACCTGGCCTGGGAGGGCACGCTGGGCTGGGGTGTTGTCTTAGGTCAGGGTCCCCTGAAGCAGAGCCTGAGGCCAGGGTTCTTGTGCCAGCGATGTGTTCAGGATGAGTTCTCAGCAGAAACCTGTAAGGAGAGGTGGGGCAGGGTGGGCGTGGGCGCGGATGTAAGGACAGGGACGGTGCCCCCGAGTCTCGCCCAGCCTGACCCGAGGGGAGCCCTGGGCTGTGCAGAGCACGACAGATAGACAGACCTTTTGTACTCTGTCAGACTTGGCTGTGGATTACCCACCCTGCGACAGGGTGGGACCTTCTAGCCATTTCAAGACAGAGACAGGTGCATCTCCCTAGAGCAGTTCTTAGACAGTGGAAGCTGGGGGCTTCAGCAGCCCATCTTCCCCACAGCCACAGTGGGTACTGGAGACCCAGGTGGGCAGCCCACAGCACTTCCTACAGCTGACCTCCCCATCCCAGCTCCCTGCTCCTGGTGGGATTCCAGACGGGACTCTCAGACTCTGCCCCTACCCTCCATGCAGGTTGCGGTGGAGATTCTGGAGGGGGAATCAGTCATCACCTGGGACTTTGACATCCTGAGAGGGGACGTGGTCTTCAGCCTGTACCACAGCAAGCAGATGCCCCAGTCTGGCCGCCAGGAGCCGGGGGCCAGGGCCGGTGGGCAGCTGATGGACAAAGGCTGGGTCCTAGGTGTGGATTACAGCCGTGTCGAAGCCCCTCTTGTCTGCCGGGAAGGAGAGAGCATCCAGGTTTGAGCTCCTTTGTTCATTTATTCATTCATCGTACAGGATTGAGTGTTCACTGTGTGCTGAGGTTCTGGTCCTTGACCTCAGCGACCCCGTAGGACAGTGAGGGAGAAAGAACTGGGCAGATTGAGGACTTTGGGGACCCCAGGACCCCATTCTCAGAATCCCCCGGGACTCTTGTCAAAGCCTCAGACTGCCAGGCCCCATATCAGGGGCCTGACTCAGAACCTCTGGGCACGAGGCCTGGACTTGGCACCCCCTACCCTCTCCCAGTGATTTCTGATGTGTTAGTTTCAGAACCTAGAGCGTTAGAGATGCTCTAACACTGGCAACAGAACTCAGATGTGTCTTGGAACATGAACCACCCCGCCCCGCCTCTACTCACAGGCTGCTGGAGGCCAGTGTTTGCAAGTCTTAGACCACCAGCCTGCTCACTCACCCACCCTGCACAAACAGGCTCCGGTGAGCACGGCAGGTCCCACCCAGGGTCCCTGTGCAGCAGGCTGTCCTGCACCTCACACACCAGCACCCCTAGCACCCTATATAGCCCCTCTATAATCCCTGAAGTTATAACAACAAACACCTCCATTCTCACCATCCAGGCCCTCCACTAACCTTAACCAACCTGCCAGCTCCCTGCCCAGATCCCTCTTGGGGCAGCAGAACAAAAGCCCAACAAAATCCAGGTGTTTAGCCACCTGCACCTGTTCTCCTGCAACCGCAGCTCCACCCCCTGGCCTCCACTCCCACCAGATCAGAGGGAGCTCTCAGCCTCCACAGATAGGGGGGTAACGGCGGAGGAGTCAAGGATACGTCAGGAGGCCCTGGATTGGTTTGGCAAGGGGCTCCCGTCCATCCCCATGTGGACCAGAGCCTCAGGGAGGGCTGCTGTGTTTCAGGGCTCCCATGTGACCCGGTGGCCTGGCATCTATTTGCTCCAGTGGCAAATGCACAGCCCCCCTGGGAATGCGGCTTGCAGCCTCCCGGGGGTGGAGGACGTCCTGACGGCCCTGCACAGCCCCGGCCCCAAGTGCAAACTCCTCTACTACTACGAGGTGCTGGCGTCTGAGGACTTCAGGTAGGAGGGGCTGGATGGGGATCCCCCACCACCCCCGGTCTCCTCCAGGCCAGACCCATAGCACTTCCGAGGCTCTTTCCTTCTAGGCTGGCTGACATTGGATTTTTTCTCCCACTTGCCTTTGAGCTTATCCAGGGGCGGGACCCCAGCATGGGTATAGTTAAAATTCGCCCGTGGTTCAGCACCCGTGTGAGCAGTTGGATCCTATGCTATGTCTAAATCCTGCTTCAGCTACAGAATGTCCCCTTCCAATGAAACTCTGGACAGAACCCCAATATACCAGATTGATGGCAGGGGGAAGGAGAGCCAAAGACCTCCTCTTTGGACCTCCTCTCACTCCTAGAAACCCCTAAAACAGGGTCCAGATTGTTCTAGAACGTTCTAGAATAGTGTCTCGCAGACACCTCTCCCCAAGTGTTGCTTTCTGAGAGAGTAGTGGCTAAGACCTCCAGCGCTTCCTGGTTGCTGTGTGACCTCAAGCAAGTCATTTCAGCCGTCTGAGCCTCAGCCTCCCCACCGGTTAAACGGGGGCCACTGAAACCCCCGCATCCGGAGTTGTCATCAGGAAGAAGTGGTTGGTGGAAGCCTGCCCTTCCCTGAGGCATACAGAAAGCACTTGATAGCAGAAATGAAGCAGAGGGTGACGAGATGGAGCTGGCAGTTTCTTCACGGCTTTACGGTTTATCTTTTAAAAACAAATGTCATTTTGCTTCCTGCTTCATGACATAGCTCTGTTAGTTTCCTACTTTTTTTTCTTTTTTTTTTTTTTAAAGTAGGCTCCACACCCAGCGTGGAGGCCAACATGAGACTCGAACTCATGACCCTGAGATCCAGACCTGAGCTGAGATCCAGAGTCAGAGGCTCGACTGAACCACCGAGTCCCTCTGTTAGTTTCCTTCTAAAATTAATGCTTTATATTCTTTACCGTGGGGTCAAATCAAGGCTCCAGGCGGGTGTGCATCTGTATCCATATGCCAGGTGCAGGTCCAAGTACCCTAAGGACAAGTGCAGCCTAGTGTGAGAGATACTGGCCCAGTGTCTTTACTCCACAGAGAACCCCACAGCATGGGAGGGCTGGTGATTTCCTCTTTGGGAAGCAGCTTGTTTTGGGCACTGGGCACCAACCAGTGCAGGGGACAGACACTGTAGATACAAGCATCCAGGGGCTGCTTCCCTCAGGAGGGCAGGTGGCCGCTGAAGGGCGGGCCAGATGCTGCTTGCCATCCTGCCTGGTCTGGTCCGTGTGGGGACTTGCAGCCCTGACCAACAGCTCACAGAGAACCAGGTCAAGGGCTAGCTTCTGGCTCTCCTCAGTAGGCAGGCATTAGGCTGGGCCCTGGGCGACAAGACACAAAGGGGCTGCAGTCACGGAGCAGGAGGCCACACTATCACACCCGCATGTAACTATGAACAGCAGTGGATGCCATGCAGATGTTCCAGCCTGTGTCCTTGCCCAAGGTCACACAGCTGGGAGGTGCCGGAGGTCTCAGCATAGTGTTGTTGTGAAAACATGGGATGAGGGGCCTGGCCTAGGCTAGAGATAGGGCTGGGGACTGCCCAGGCCGTGGGGCACCTTCTGGGCCATGCTAGATCCCCAGCTCATGGAAGCCCCTGAATGGTGTGCGGCAGGTGGGGATCTTTGGGGGTGGGGCAGGAACATGGGCGGAGCCTTGTTTCTCATCACAGCTTCACTTGCTTTTCCCTCTGCACTTGCCCTCTGTGCCTGGGGTGGTTACCAGCCTCGTGGAAAGGGCCCTGGGGCCTCATTTGCAGCATCACCAGCTTTTCCACTGCTGTGTGGGGGCCCCAAGCCCATGTCTCCACCAGAAGATAATGTGTGTGCGATGCCCTTCCTCCCCAGGGGCTCCATGTCCAGCCTGGAATCCTGCACCAGCGGTTTCTCCCAGCTCAGCGCCACCACTTCCTCCTCGTCTGGCCAGTCCCACAGTAGCCCCCTGGTCTCCAGATAGTTGGGACTTAGCCCTGTGGGGCAGCCTGCTTGCCTCCCAGGTCTGCAAGTGTCCATGGGGTCTGGGACCATGTGGGCTGCAGCCCTGGGTCTGGACACTGACTAAGTTGGGGCATCTGGAGCCAGTGGCAATGATCCAGCTCACACATTCTCAAGGATGCAAGGACGGAATGATCTTCTTTGGGCTTCACGTAAGGAAAAGCCCCCCTTTGGGCCACCTTTGGGTCTGCCTGGTCCGGGAGCTCAGGGATATCATCGGGCTCAGCATCCCCTCTCCATTCCTGGCTCTGCTTTCCTGGGAGCAGCTTCCTTCTCAGGTGCCCTCCCCATGCAGGGGACCCCACCACCACTAGGGTCCCTCCCTCCCCTCAGCTCAGCTGCAGATGAGAACCTCTGTGTCCCAAAGTTCCATCCAAGCTCCCAGAATGGAGTCTAATCAGCCTGCCTGGGTCCCACACTGGTCTCTGAACCAATCACAGTTGCCAGGGGACCAGAGAACACTGATTGGCCAACAGGGTCCTGTGTCTAATCTGGGCCAGTTACCATACCGAGATGGGGTTTCAGTGCTTGGTCTACCTGGACCAATGCCTATTCCTGATGCCAGCCACCTGGTTTGAAAAGCATAAAGAAGTTGCCTCTAGGAATACTGGGGTGCCACACAGGAGGAAGAGGGAAAGAATGCTGGGTTGGCAGAAATGACTTTCACAACTGACTCCAAAGCAATGCCCTGTGTCCCAAGACATGTGTGCTGAGCAGATATATGAGTTACAGGGTCACTTTCTGTGGGGAGCAACCCACCCGGGCCTGAAACCCATCTTTCCAGCACTTGGCTAGGAAGGCAGCCTGACCACCACTGACTTGAGGAGGATGAGGAGGCCCAGGCAGGGATGAAGTATCTCTGGCTGTCTTTAAACTCCTCTGGAGGTCCTTTTCTTTCCTTGGAGCAATTTAATTATGACTTTTTTGGTTGTGAGTCACAGAGACCCACTCAAAAGGGTAACCAGTCATGATCACATTCTACTGGCCAGTCCAGGAGTCCTTGCTTCAGGTAAGGCTGGATCCAGGATCTCAACATGGCACCAGGACTCCCCCGTGGGGAGGAGGAGGTTGTGACTTTGTTATGTCCACCCCAGGGCAAACCTGACCCCTGCAACCAGCTTCAATATTGACAGACTTTCCCTGAGTTCTCGCATGGAAAACTTTTGGGTCTCCTTGGGGCTGAGGACACGTCTCCTTTCCTTTCCTGGGCTTCCAAAAGGGCAACAAGTCAGAGGTTACTAACTGGCAGCCTGCAGACTGATCTGACTTTTGTTTAGCCTATAGAGGGATTTAAAACTTGGGGGCATTTCATACAGAAATCCAACTGTCCAGCTTCCCTTAGGCATTTGGGACTGTTGGCAAAACGGGGCCACTCTTACCATGTAAAGGCAATACAACTGTGCTCCTTGATGGGGCTACCCCGGTCCCTAACCTACCCCTCACTGTGACTGTCATATTATCTGCCTGGGAGGGACCTCACAAATATGGCTCTATCGACAGCTGGGGGGCCAATCTGGGCCCAGATGGCTTAATGGTACTCTTCCCTTGTAGCCTTCCTTACAGCTGGGGGTCATCTCTGGTCAACACCCAGAGTCACTGGGCCTTGCCCAAGGGGTAGGCTTGCAACCATGGGCTTGATGCTTCCATGCGGTCTTAGCATGATGGAACAAGGAGAGCAAGGACTTCCTTGCCTACCAGCCTCACCCCCAGCCTGGAGCAGAGAGAAGGAGCTACCTTCTCGGAGACATCCTTCTCCCTCCAGGGAGGGAGTCTCATCCATCTCTGTTTGCTCCTCAGGTATAGCAACAAAATCCAAAACTGCATCCTGCATCAAGGTGTGTGTGCAAATGAGGGAGAGTGGTAGGGGGAGATGGGGGACGTTCTCAAAGCTAGTTGCTCCCATGTCACCAGGCATTAATCACTGAGGAATCTGAGATATTTGCACCAGTCTTTAGATGAGTTTCTCGCCTGCCTCTAAAACCCATTTGTGCCCTAGAAGCATTCTGGGCTAAGCTGCCCTAGCATTCCCCATACATTAATTGTCTAGGACTAGCACCAGGGAAGGATGGAGAAGCCTTTCCTTGACTTGAGATTATACTTGGCTTGAGAACTGGAACCTGGATCTGCTGTGACCTCTCCAGCCTGGAAAAAAGGGATGAGCCTCAGGCCCTCTCAGTTCTCCGGAGAGCTCATTCTTTCTCCCATGAGAAGGCTCCAGCTCAAACTGGCTTAAGCAAACAAAGGGAATTCCCTGGGTCCTGTAACTGGGATGGCTAAGGGCGTTCTTGTTTCAGGTCTGGCTGGATCCAGGAGCATAGTATCCTCAGGCTCATATGCTCATCCTCTCAACCTTACCCAGGCCTCCTAGCTCTGTATCTCTTTTCAGGCTGGTGTCATTCTCTCTTCTGCCTAGTGGGAAAGTGGCTGTCAGCAGCCCCAAGTCTATAACCACAGGGTTCACAATCTCTAAGGCTGAGAGAATTCTCTATCTCAAATCCCAAAGAAGCCTCTGCCTGGCCCTGTTTGAGTAAAGTGCTCACTCCTACAGATGTACTGGCCAAGGGGCTGCGGGTCTTGTGATTGCCATTTCCTTCAGAAGCAGCAGTGGGATAGGAGAGAGCACCCCAGGACAAGGGAAGCTGGGCCACAGAAGCAGCAGACAGCCATGATGGCATCTGCTGTAGTCCCCCTCCCTCATTGGAGGTCTCTGGGGCCCAAGCTGGAGCTTCATCAATCAGTAGGTCTTTCCTACCTTTGGGAGGCGTGAAATTAAAAATCCAAGGGCTGCCAAGTTCCTGGCTTCTGTAGTTCCCTAAACCTCAGGGTTGGAATTTCCTTGGCTTGGTTTCTTTCTCCCTCTTGTTCATTAACCTGTTGTGACCAGGACAGAAACAACCCACTAGCAAAAGGATCCTGCCCACGCACTGTGTTTAGGAGCTTGGGTCCTAAAATTTAGACAGGGTGGGGTTCAAACCCCAGCCTTCTTTTCACTAGCTGTGTAACCTCCAGCAGGTGACTTAATGCCCCTGTGCCTCAGTTTCCTCATCTGTAAAATGGGGATGTGCCTACCTCATTCACTGGGTTGTCGTGGGACAAGTGAGAGGAGCTGTAGAGTCCACAAGCCCAGCGCCCAGCACACAGAAAGCACACGATAAACGTCAGAGGTTAGCCTGATGATTTACGGCTTCTCAACCAAACACTCCAGACTCCTTCCGGAGGAGGCCCGCCTGTCACTGTTTCTCCTGGGACAGAAGGCTCGGCACCACGAGCATCTGGAGGAAAGTGGGTGTCGGGATATAATTTCCCTCTTCCTCTCCCATTTAGCAACTGCTTGTGTTTTCTGAGCAAATCCACTAAATCTGGAAGAGCATCATTTGGAGTCCCCGACTGGCTAGAGAATGTTCTCTACAGGTTGAAATACGGGGCTTCTGAGAACTCCCCCCACCCCACCCCACACTTTGGAATTGCTCCTCCTGTAAAATGAATTGTTTGATGAGAATACCATAATTCTGTTCCAAACACTCTATTTCAGTCAATAAAACACGATGTTCCTCGTTTGCCTGATCATTTGCTCCAACCAAAAGCATTAAACGTTTTCGATTCGGATATACCTCAGTTGTCTACCTCCTAAAACCCTGGGGGTTTCCCTGGGCTTCTTCAGGAGTTACTCTGCTGCTGTTTATAAGATGCAAAAGTATTTTCAGCAGGGGTGGTATCACCCTCAATGGGTTGCAAGTTGGTTCTTGGGAGAAAGGGGACGCATACAAAATACAACATTTCTATATGTAAAGCGCAGACATACAGTAGTAGTTCCCTAGGGCTGCTGTAACAAATTCCCACACACTTGGTTAGCCTAAAACAACAGGAACGGATTCCCGCACCGTTCTGGGGGCCGGAAGTCTGAGATGAAGGCGTTTGCAGGTGCCCCTCCTAACACGAGGGGAGGACGCTTCCTACATCTCGGAGCTTCTGGAGTCACCGGGAATGCCTTGGCCAGTGGCTGCATTGCTCTCGTCCTGCTTGTCTTCACACAGTTTCTTTGTGTGTCTCCTGTCTTGTAAGGACACCAGGCACTGGATTCAGGGTTCACTGTCAATCTAGTACGATTTCAGCTTCAGATCCTTAACTAATTACATCTGCAAAAACTACTTTCAAAGAAAGTCACATTCTAAGGTTCTGTGTGGACGCTGATTCTGGGGGGCAGTGGACAAACGCTATTCAAACCATTGCACAAGCACAGGGTGCATACAGAGATACGTGCATAGTTTATCAGAGGAATTAAATGCAGATTCCCTGGGCCCACTCAGCACTGCTGACTTGGAATTTTGAGGGTGCGCTTCTGGATTCTCTTTGCCACGTATCCAGGTAAAAGTGAGGGTCCTGCCATCCATCTTTCTGGGCCACTCTGCCTGGTTCCCTGGGATTTGGCCTAAGACCTAGTGTGATGTTCAACAACAGCCATCGTCCTGAGGTTGGGGGTTGGGTGGGGACCTTGTCCAGGGCACCAGCTGTCCTTCCTGTGAGCTTCCTTGGGACATAGAGCAGGGGTGCTGTCTGCCACACACATCATGGGGTTCTGAAAAGGCCCTCTTGTTTTGGAGCAGGAGGCCAAGGACTGTCACTTGGGGAAGCAGAGAACGTGTGGTTCTCTTGTGGGACTGCTCTGGGGTACCCTGTCTATACTGGGTTTGGTTACCCAGCCGCACCCAACACATCCAACTGAGGGAAAGGAAGCAGCCCTTGCCTGCTTCGGTATAATGCATGCATTCATTCTCTGGGACTTTGCCATGGATTTCTGTGCAACTGCGGGTAAGAGCTCTCCAAGGACCAGCCAGCTGACTCCTGCATGTGGTGGGTGTTGAGAAAGACAGAGGTCCCTGGGGCAGGCCAGTTGGAATCAGCTTTGAGCCGTGAGTCACTGCTGACGTCTGTCCTGGGCAGAACTGCCTCCTCAGAAGCCTCCTGAGGTTTGTGGGGCCGAGAGGGGAGGACACACTAGGGCTCCCTTGGGGCCCAGAGTCTGTCTCTGGGACCAATTCTTCCTCAGAGGCCAGGGGCCAGGTCCAAAGCAGCCTGCTGAGGCTTCTGTGGAGGCAGGGTCTCAGGGCACTAGCAGCTGTTGGGAGTTTGGGCAGGGCTTGGAAAGAGCTGGAAGGAAAAGTGCCAGGTAGCTCTCAGGGACAGGAAAGACAGCTGTGGCTTTCAGACTTCTCTTCAGTCCATTTTTCCCTCTCCTCACTTCAGTGCCTCCCTGCCCCAGCTAAGGCATTTCCAAGGAACGTGGGTCCCCCAAAAGTGCAACTTGAAACCACTGACTTAAGAGTTTCCTGGAGCCCAAGTTTTCTGAGATACACACCCCTTTGCAAATCCAGTAGAAGCTTTGGGCATCACACTTGAATTATTCCCATATCAGGGCTCCTAAGAGTCTTGGAAAGCCCATCCATTAAGCCCAGGATTGAACGTTTTTCTGGAGACTTTCCTGATGCTCAAGTTTTATGAAGAGCATCCTAGCGGCCATGTGTTACCATGGCAACAAGACTCTTGCTGGTCAGGCCACCAAGACATCTGGTCCACATTCTGTGCCCAGGGGCTTTCCGTCACCACCATGAGGTAGGAAGGGGGATGCTTGCGCCACCGTAACTGGTCCATGTTAATCCCCAACTACCAATCCCAAAGCTTGATGATGAGCTCTTGTACATTTGTGTCCACAGCACGTGTTCCTACCCACCCCTAGAGGTTAAGTGTTTGAATCTAAAAAAACACCTTTTTGCCTCTGCTCCATGCCTCATCTAAGCTCCAAAAAATACCTGAGTCCAAAATGTGTCTCTCCTTGAACAGTATGAGTGTTAGACTCTGTGGGTTGCCAGAGACCCCCAAATCCAACACAAAGTGCCTCAAGCAAAAACGGGGATTTACTGGTCCATGTAATTGGTCCAAGAATGATAGTGGCTTCAGGGATAGCTGGATCTAGGCGCTTAAATTATATCCCTCTTTTCTCTTGATTTGGTTCTTCTCCACATTCACTTCACTCTCTTTCTCCACGTGGCCCATACCCTGGCAAGTGGACAATCTCAGCAAAGTGTTTTTCCCCAAATTCTAGCAGAAGTTCCAGGGTGGGCTCTAGTGAGCCAACTGGGACAGGGGACTACCTCCGACCCCTATATGCATGCTATCTGGGACTTGATGGGATGGTACCAGAATGGGGGAGAGGTAGCACCCTAAAGGCAATGGTAGGGAGGCTCACAGCTTTGGCTCTCAGAGTCCTGCTTTCACTGGGCATTCTGATTACCACCGGGAGGTGTCTGGATGCAAGAAACTGCAAGTTCTGATGGCTACTTCTGGTTGGTGAAGAACACTCAGCCCCTGTGTAGGGCAGGCTGGACATGCCAAGGAGTTAACCCCCAGGAGAAGCCCCCATCCCACAATGAGAGCGTGCTGGCCAACACACACCCCACCAGAGACACAACCTCAAGATGTTGTCTGTATTCTCCTGGCTGCCCACAGTGGGGAGCTGCTCACGAATGCACTGTGTACTGGCTGCCTTTCCTTCCCTACCTCACTTCTCTGTTCCCCACCAGGGCTTCTTGTGGTCACCTCCCAAAGAAACTACTTGCCCTCACCTCTTTATCTCAGGTTCACGGGCTGGGAGGGATCCAGGTGAAGACAGGGCACCGGGTGTTGGGCAGGCATGACAGAACCCCTATACAAACAGGGAGGGTGAACGTAGCCTCTTTGCTGAACCAGGGACCCCTCCAGCATGCCATGATGGACCCTCTTCAGCTCCCTCTGGCCTGAAATCCAACAAGCCCATGTACAGCACTGTACTCTCCCAGCTCAGCTGCCAGCCCAACCAAGGACACAGAGAGACACCCTCTGCAGAGGTCAGAGCTTCCAGGTCATGGGTTTCTACAGCCCGTTGCCTCAGAACCTCTGAAGGTGCTCCCTGTAGATTCCCAGAACCCTACCCCTGAGATTTTGACTCAATGGCTCTGGGACAGGATGTGGACATCTACAATCATACAACATTCCCGGGGAAAACACTCTGACCTGTCGCTGGGCTCGGGAACTGTGTCTCAGGAACATGCCGACGTGATTAAAAGATGCTTGGGAACTTCTCCAAGCTCTTGTCAGTACTTCCTACCCCTGAACAGTGGGAGCAAAATATCCAAGCAGCCCAGGGACAAGTTGTGCCCTGGAAAAGAGCGAAACACAGAAAAAGACTTCCAGGTGGTGTTGAAACATAAGGTCCCCAGAGGAACATGTGAACTTGGTTGTTTCCATTTCTGGAAGGAGGACTTACAATGTGAAGAATTTGCCTAGTTCCTTAGATGAGCAGCCGCCCTCAGTTCCTGGATGTGCTATGAGCTCCACTCCTCCCTTCCCTCCAACCTGGGTCACAAGCCCAGAAAAGGGGCTGAATTAGGAGGTAGAAATGACAGCTGCCTGGCCGTGGGTAGTGTGATGGTTCACTAGGTGTAGGATCAACTATGCCTAGGGATATCGACAACCTGGCCTCTGGCTCCCACTGCAGGACCAAAACACAGCATCCTGGAGGAAGTATCACAGGCTGGTTCAGCGGGTCTCAACTTCAGACACGCAGACCCACAGACACATTCCTGCGGGAACTTGGAGTCTGGGAAATTGGCCTGTGATATTTTACTTCTCGGAACCGAATTCTTCCTTTCTGAAGTGAAACTAGACCAGCAGAACAGTAGATGGACTGCAGGATGGGCTTGATTAGCCTCCTGGACCCAGGTCTCTTTGCAGCTCCTCTCACTAGGGGGTGGAGTCTGTCTCGGGGGTGGAATCTGGGTGTTTTTGGACCAGCTCACAGAACACGGTGGAAATGAGGTCATGTCAGTTCTGAGCCGAAGCTTCAAAAAACCTTGTGTGCTTCTCTTCCTCCTGGGGGACAAGGCACCACGTGGAGCTATGTCATCAGCTGTGGCCATCCCAGACCAGCCCCCAGTGGGCCCATCAGCTGTGGCAGACATACCAGTGAGCCCAGCTGAGATCACCGTCCCCAGCCCCCATCAACAGAATCACATAGTCGACCCTAGAATCATGAAAAATAATTGCTTTTCAAAAGAAGCAGTAACTGCTTGTTGTTTTAAACCACCAAGTTTTGGACTGGTTACACAGGACTAGCTAGCTACCAGTTATACCGTGTCTTAGCCTGCTCAAGCTTTGACTAATACCATACACTGGGCAGCTTATAAATAACAGACGTCTATTTCCCAAAGTTCTGGAGGCTGGAATCCAAGATCAAGGTGCCGGCAAATTCAGTTCTTGGTGAGGGCTCCCATCTTGGCTTGTGGACAGCTGCCAGCTTTGCACATGGCCTCTTCTCTGTGCTTGTGTGGAGAGAGTGCCCTCCCGTCTCTTCTTGTAAGAGCGCTAATCCCATCCTGAGGAGACCACTGTTGTGACCTCATCAAAAACTAATTAAACCAAAGGCCCGACCTCCTAATACTACCACATGGGTTGGGGGGAAGAAGAGGGTTCGGGCTTCAACACAGGAATCATTGTACACTCAGTTCATAATGTACGTGAGTCTCTTTAATATCTGCTGGGAGCTACAGGACCTCCCTCAGCTCTCATCCCCAAAGATCTGCTGAGCACAGGGTAATACCCATTCGTCTGGGCGGTCGGGGGGAACTGCCAGGTACTTTCTGAAGACCCTCCACGGCCAGGGGTTCCAAACTCAGATACTCACGGGGCTGGCAGGCCACAGACTGCCAGGGGCTGCGATGACCTGGAGAAGGCAGGCCCACAGAGGGACCAGGAATTCTCATCTCTGACAAGTCGTTGCCCTGGAGGGGTGTTGGTAGGGGCTGCAGGCTTGCCCTCTTTTAAAAAGAAATCAGAGGGGTGCCTGGGTGGCTCAGTGGGTTAAAGCCTCTGCCTTCGGCTCAGGTCATGATCTCAGGGTCCTGGGATCAAGCCCCACATCGGGCCCTCTGCTCAGCGGGGAGCCTGCCTCTCTGCCTACTTGAGATCTCTCTCTCTGTCAAATAAATAAATAAAATCTTTTAAAATAAATAAATAAATAAAATAAAAAGGAATCAGAATTCTTAAATTGTTTATCTCTTGACGTTTAAAGGCTGGTAACTAATTTAAAGCCTGTTAAGTCATGGTGCAGACTACACTTTTTCCTTCTTTCAAAACATGGTCCAGACCTGCCTGTCCCCCCAAGTCTTGGCATCACCTGGGAGCTTGTGAGAGACTCAGACTCTTGTACCCCATCCTGGGCCAGAATCTGCATTTTAACAAGATCTCCAGGTGACTCGTGTGCACCACAAAGTCAGACAGAAGTCCTGGATCAAACGAACAGATCAGGGAGCTGGACGTGCTCTGGGCTGCCCATTTATGACCCTGGATTCAGGTGACACAACCCCACCCTTAAGACCTAGGTACTTCCAGAAATCCACAATTCAGGCTTTAGTTGCCACCTGGGGGGCTCCTTTTATTACATCAATTTATTCAAGTGATTAAAAAAAAAAAACCCCTCTCTCTGTGGCAGGGTACCAAAATAGAAAGTTTGTAAACATGATTCCATCCCCCGCCCCTTCGAAGGAGCTCCCTGTGATAGGAAGTAGAATTCTAATTGGCAAATTCTGCAATGAGGTCTGTAGAGAAGGATCCCGTGACGTGACCATCGTCTCTGTAATCCATCCCTGTCCAGGAGGGCTGGCTGGCCCCTGCCACTCAGTCACGGTGCAGTCACGGGGCGTCCCATCGCTAGCGGCCTCTGCCTCAGGAGGCCAGAGGCTCTTTGGCAGCACAGCAGGCCCTCGGGGGACAGGCCACCCAGGCAGCAGACACAGGCAGGCAGGGAAGGAGGCAGTCTCTCTCTGGGGAGCACAGTATTGCTAGGGTTGCGTGTGTCATGGCAGGCGACCAGGGGAGGGCCTGGGGCCAGGTGAGGGGCTGAGGCACAGGTGCTATCAGAAGCTTGGCTTGGCACAGGGGTGGAGAGCACCCAGAAGACCAGCGGCCTTGAGGCTTCCCTTGCAGAAACGAGGCCGTTTTGAAGTGAGCTTTCAGAGCAGGCCATGGCGGACGGCTGGAGGCGTCAGTCCTTGAAGGGGTTGTGGGCGTCACCCTGCTGTTCCTTCTCCATGGCCAGAAGCTCCCCGTTCATCTCCTGCAGTGGGTGGTAAACGTAGGCCCCATCCAGGTGCCGGCTCCGCTCTGCCCTCGAGCCAAGGAGTAAGGACACGTTCGCCACCGTGCTGATCAGCAGAAGGAAAACTAGGGCCAGGGTGAGGGCCAGCCAGGCGGTCCTGGGTGCAGAAGAGAGAGCCTCAACAGGGGGTTGTGGGGCAGTGCTGGAGGGGTTTCCCCTCCACCACAACAGAGGCAGAGTCAGGAGCCTCCAGGGAGAACACAACCACTGTTCCGGAGCAAAATGGGGCTGGCAGGGCCAGGGGGCACCCTCCAGACACACGCTCGGGGAGCAGTAGTGACAGTCCCTGTGTGTCATGCAGGCCAGCCCTGCCACATCTCCTGATAGTTAAGAGAAACCATGAAAAGAAAAAAAATTTTTTTATGTGAATGTTGCTGACTTTCAGAAGCTGCTAATAAACCTTAAATTTTTTAAATTATGCAGGGCAAATACAATACAGTTGGGGATCTTACGATGATGCCCCAAGAGGCATCAGTTTGCATCCTGTGCTCTGGGGGACGTTCCAGAAACCTCAAAGCAGAGAGAGCAGAGAGAATGGCACCCCTTCCTCCCTCCTGGGGAGCGGGTGGGGTCTTCCAACGATCCTTGTTTTCCTCCTTCATGTGAAATCTGTGGCTGAAGCCCTCCATGCAAAAGCAGACACAAGCACATTGCTGGGGGCGGGGACATGCTCGTCAGCCCCCCAGGGCTCCCCTTCCCTTGCCGGCAGCTGTCAGTGGGATCCAGGTATGCACTGGGGAGAAGGGGCTCAAAGTCTCACACCTGAGGAGCCTGAACTTAAGATCAGGGGCCAGATGCTCCCAGGAGCCACTGTCCCTGCTCTGGGAGCATTTTCAAAACATGTTTCCAAGGGGTTTTCTTCAGGTGTGGTTCTGGGCCTTCAGAGCCTCACCCCAGGCTCACTGAGTGAGGACATCCAGGAGGGACCTGGGATCTGCATTATTAATGATAAGACTGTCCTCCAGGACATCGCCAGGAGCTTTTCATTCATACCCACACCTGATTCCCACCTTCAGTGTGGGTGGGGCTGGGCCATGAGCTGAGAGCTACAAGAAAAGACGTTCTCAGAGTGGCGTCTCCAGGCCAGCAGCATTACCATCCCCTGGGATCACCCTGGAAATGCAGATTCTCAGCCTCCACCCCAGACCTACTAAAGCAGAAACTCCAGAGAAGGGACCCAGCAATCTATTTCAGCACCCCCTCCCTGAGGTTTGCACTAGCAAACAGAAAGCCCACCGCAGGGCGGTGCTCAAGAAATGGTGTGAGTTTCTCGGAGGTTGGCACTTCAGTACCCAACACCAGGACCCGAGAAAATAAGTCGCAAGTCTTACAGGGAAAGGAGCCCCGATGCCCTGCCCCTTTGACTCCCACTGGGGTGGTGACCAGGGTCCTTCTTGCCATCTCCCAGGCCCACTTGGGAGGCTGTGAGCATGAGCTGTGACTCTCTCTATGCTTACACTGAAGAAACATCGCCTGGGTGGCTGACGTCACCTCCCAGCCTTGCCCAGTCCCTGAGCAGAGGCCATACCTCATGGAGGGAGAGGGGGGTTTCCTCCCATCCCAGCCCCAAGTCCCACCAAATCTCCTACCCGGTGAGAAGGGAGAGTTCTCCTGTTCTCGGGGTGGTCTCAGATGGCCGGAGACACTGTTTCACTGTAAGACAGCAGAGAGAGGCTGACACGCTGGGAGGGAAGGGGTGTGCCCCATTTGCCCCCTAGGAGCCTGGGAGGAGCCATACCTTGGGAGAAGATGCTGGTAAGGGCTGGTGCCTGGGCCAGGCTGCAGTTGCCAGTCTGGGGGTCACAGGGACACTGGTGCTCACACTTGCAAGGCATCTGGCAGCCTGGCCCGTGCCAGCCGAGGGGACACTCTGTGGAGAGGAGGCAGAAGTGGAGGCCTCAGTGGCAGGACCTCTCTCTGCACAGACAGGATGGGCCCCAGGTGTGTGCAGAGCTGGGCGGAAGCAGAAGTGCCCCCGGGGTTCCCCCAGGCTAGACCCTGGAGGTGCCCCTGGGTGGCACTTCCTCCCAGCTGACTTGGGGCCTGTGTAGCTTACCCTGCTCGCAGGTGTCTCCAGTGAAGCCAGGAGGACAGGTGCAGGTTCCCTGGGCGGGGTCACAGGCAGCTCCATTCTGACACCTGCACTTCATGGCACAGTCTGCCCCGAAGGAGCCATTGCTACAAGCTGGCCCGGGGAAAGGGGAGTCATTTCAAAATCCAGCTCCGCCCCACCTGGGTGAGGGCCAAGAAGACTGCAAACAGATCTCAGTCACCCTAAGTGGCCCCGTAAGTTCACACATGCTTCCAGCAGAAAGTTAAGGAGAACACACTTCAAGGCAGGCCCTGACACTGAGTCTTCCTGGGGCTTCCTGTCTAGGTGGACAGGTGGCCAGGGAGTCAGGAAGCAGACACAGATGTGCAGGTGGGGACAAGCGCAGTAGCAGCAGACCACTGGAGGGGGTGGGGCGGGCAGGCGTCGGGGGACAGGGCAATTGAGCTGGGGTCTGGAGGAGTGCAGCTGGGTCAGTGAGTTGGGGAAGGGCTGCGGCACCCGGCAGGTCAGGCTTAGGGCTTCATTCCTTTCACGTACTTAAAAGAAAGCCCTGAAGGATTTGAAGCTGTGGATGGCTGTGGTGGGCTGAACGGTGTCCCCCCAAAAGATACTGTGTCCTGGGGCACCTGCGTGGCTCAGTGGGTAAAGCCTCTGCTTTCGGCTCGGGTCATGATCTCAGGGTCCTGGGAATGAGCCCCAAATCGGGCTCTCTGTTCTGCAAGGAGCCTGCTTCCCCCTCTCTCTCTCTGCCCGCCTCTCTGCCTACTTGTGATCTGTCAAATAAATAAATAAAATCTTAAAAAAAAAAAAAAGATATTGTGTCCTAATCCTCAGAATCTGTGAACATGACCTTACCTAGACACAGAGTCTTTGCAGATACAATTAAGTGAAGACCGTAGAAGATGAGGGCATCTGGATTTAGAGTGAGCCCTAAAGCCAATGACCTGGGGTCCGTGTAAGGGAATGGAAAGACAGACATGGGCAAAGACTGGAGGGATGTGGCCACAAGGCAAGGATGCCCAGAGCCACTAGGAGTTGGAAGAGGCGGGAAGGAGCCTCGCCTAGATCTCTGACAGGGAGTGAGGGCCCTGGAGACACCATGATTTTGCAGTTCTGCCCTCTGGAACTGAGACAGTGTAAGTGCTATTTCAAGCCACGCAGTTTGTGGAATTTGTTGTGGCTGCCGTGGAAAACTAATGCAGTGATTTACAGTCAGGCGAGAGCAAGAAGCAGGAGGAGGATAAAGGCAGCTGCCACGCTCACCCTCTCCCCAGGGGGCCAGGGGCACTGAGCACCTGGCCTGGCGGCTTTTACCTTCACTGCAGTTGGAGCCTGTCCATCCAGCTTCACAGCGGCAGCCAGCTGCCAAGACAAGACCAAGGAGGCCAGGTGAGGGCCCGGGCAAGGCCAGGGCAGGGAGGGCAGGGAGCCCCAGTCACAGCTGCCTCCCCGGAGATCCCACTCACTCTCTGTGCAAAGCCCGTGTAGGCTGCAGTTGGAGGGGCCACAGTCCAGCTTGTCGCAGGCCGCGCCCTGCCAGAAGTGTCCCGTGCACTGGCAGCGACCCTCCACACAGGTCCCGTGGCCGCTGCAGTCAGGTGGCTGGCAGCGGGGCTCATGCACACACACCACGGTAGACACGTGGCGTGGACAGCGCCACATGTTGTCCTGGCTGTGGGAGGCGGGTATACAGCGTGTGAAGAGGCCAAGACACTGACCATCCCCCAGTGGACCACGCCTACCCCCTACCATAGTTCCCGAGAGCTGTCTCTCTCTCCCCTGCCAGTTCTCCAGCCTTTTATAGGTTCTTCCCACCCTGACCATCTCTTCCAACCCCAGGGCCTTTACACACATTGTTCTTACTGCCTGGCAGGTTCTCCCGGCCCTGCCTCGCCACCTCTTCAACCCTCAGAGCCCAGCTGAGGTTCCATTACGCTCAAAGAGGTCTTTCCTGACCTCTAAAACCCCTTTCATTGGCATCGGGGACACTGGCACAGTATGTATAATTTGACTCTCTTCTTGGAAGCAGTGAGAGGCAGGGATCTCGGCTCTTCCTGCTCACGGCTGACTCCCCAGTGCCTGGCACGCAGTAGGTGCTCAGTCTTTGTTGAATGACACAGCTGAGGACAGGCCTGGACATAGACCTCAAGAAGGGGCCTCTGGCATGCTTACCAGTGATCTGATGGGTAACTGGCCAAGGACCCGTTGAGCACAAAGGTGGCGGAACCCCCTCCATCCAGGTTGATGGCGTTGACCACGTCCTGTTTCAGCAAGAACTCTGCCATCTCCCACAGGTTAATGCTGAAGCACAAGAGCATTAACGTTGACTGTGTCCACTGCCTTTCCTGTTTAACTGGCTTTCCTTTCCATGGTGGACAGTATCACCCCCACTGTGGCAGGCAAATTCCTAAATGGGATTTCCTCTCAAATGTCCCATCTAAATCCCTGGAAGCTGTGACTATAACAAGAGGTCACCCCCATGACTGCGTTATTTTAGACGGTTCGGCTGTCCACAGTGGGGACACTGTCTTGGATTATCTGGGGGGCCCAGCGGAATCACAAAAGCTCTTAAAAGCAGACAAAGCTCTTAAAAGCAGACCTTTCCCTGGCTGCTGGCAGAATGTGGCGTGAGAGAGACTGCAAAGGGGAAGAAGGGACTAGACGCATGTTTGCTGGCTTGAAGATGGGGTACGTAACATGCACAGGAAGGAATGTGGGCAGCCTGAAGGAGCAGAGGGTCCCATGACCAACAACCAGCAAGAAAACACAGAATGCAGTCCTACAACCATGAGGAAGCGTATTGGCCAACAAATCGAATGATCTAAGAGGATTCTTGCTCTGACACTCCAGATGACAGCCTCCCTGGCAAATGGCTTGATTTTTGGGGTACCTCCATGGGATACCTCCAACATGGAACCCAGCTGGGCCCTCCAGACTTCTGACCTACAGAACTGTGACCTACCAGATGGGTGCGGTTTGTGCTTGTCTGTTACACAGCAATAGCAAACCAACACACTCTCTTCACAGAGGAAGAAACTGTGGCTCAGAGAGGTTGAGAGACTTGTCTGTGGCCACAGAGCTAGCAGGTGGCAGAGCTGGGATTTGAACAGAGGTCTTCTCCCTACTAACTTTGTATTTACTTCCCATCACCCTACCCGGGGCTCAGCAGGGCGGAGGCCCAAGTTGGAGAGAATGGAGAGGAAGTGTGTAGAGGGTGATGAGTTCCCAGAAGTGAGACAGATCTAGGAACTGTTTTGTGTGGGAAGGCAGGGGACAGGTGGATATGAACATCCCCTGTTGGGATTCTGATGACCAGCTGTCAGTGGGCTGAGGTTCCTCGAAGCAGGACTCGGCCCAGGCCTGGCGGTCCCAGTTCCTGGCACTCACCCCCGCTGCTCCGTCTGCCCATCTGCGTGGAAGAGCACCAGCTGCCCTTTCCGGTCATGTCCCACAGCTGTCCTGGCTGACATCACATTCACGAATTTGCTAAAGGAACCTAAAAGAGAAGAAGCCTGGCTGATCACCTGGCTCTCTGGGAAGCCTCCTGGGCTCTGCCTGTTATTTTTGGCCAGTCCAATGCCGTTCTCCACCTCTAGGTCTGTGCCATCCAGTTTTTCACTTAGAAAACTGCCCTGCCTGCCCTCTGCCCCGTCCCACTCACTCTCCACATAGCTGCTGGATGGCCCTTCTCGGGTGTAAATTAAGTGACATCAGCCTCCAGGGGAAAACCCTCTAATGACTTCCACTGTTCTCAGCACAAAACCCAAGGCCCAACATGGCCACTCTGGCCTGCTTCTCCTTCCTCATCTCTGGGGGGCTCCCCCCTCACCATCCTGCAGCCACTTTCTGCTTTAGGGCTTCTGCACCTTCTGTTCCCTCTGGCTGGACTGTGCTTCTCCTCAGTTCTTCCTGCGATTTGCTCTTTCCAACCTAGGGCACCTCCTCAGTGAGGCCTCCCTTGACTGCTCCGTCTAAAACAGTCATTTCCACAACAGGGCCATAGCATCCCTTCCCAGCCCAGTATTCTACATCCCAGAGGTTCTCAAACTGAATTACCCAAGGGGTTTGTTAAAACACACAGGCCTGGGCCTCTCCCCCAGGGATTCGGGATTCTGAGTCACAGCTCCTGTCCTCTACCTGTCCTCTCTGCCCCAACTTCATGTTTCCTTCTTAGCACTTACCACTTCCTTTCAGCAAATTACATATCTATTTCCTTTCTTCTGTAAGGTCGCAAGAGCAGGGACCTTATTTGTCATAATCCCCACAAAGCCCCTGTATCTTGAAAAGTACTTGCTCGAAGACTTAAGAATAGCTTCCCCCACCAGCCCAGAGGTCCTGGTTCTCAACAGGACTGTGCCGCACCCCGCTGCCAAACCTGTCTCCTGCGTCTCATCACACTCGGTCGCCTGGCTTTCGTTGATGTACACACTTCCGTTGCGTATCAGCCACACGACCCCACTCAGCAGCTGCACAAATGGATTCTCGGTTTCCAGCACCTCCTCTTCAGACAGGTACCTGGACACAGAAAAGGCGTGCGATTCTCTCACCAGGAGGGACAACTGTAGGTAGCAGGGCTCCCTCCTACCTCCCCTCCTCAGGTTGGCTGCTTGATTCCTCCTGGTGTCCCAGGAATCATGCTGTCCCGAGTGCAGCCTTTGTAAACAGTCTATGCATCCCAGTTAATACTTCATCTAATATAAACAACGATTGTCAACAGATTTCAAGTTCATCTCTGGCCTTCAACCTCCTAGGCCATCACTCTAGACAAACGACCACCTGATGCCTACTGACAACTTGTAATTGGTCTCCTTGCTTCTACTCTGGTCCCTCCAACCCAGCCCCCAGCCAGGATTAGAGCATGTTTCTATTTTTATTTTTTCAAAAGATTTTATTTTTTTATTTGAGAGAGACAGAGTGAGATCAAGGGAGAGCATGAGCAGGGATAGAGGGAGGGAGAGAAGCTGACTCCCTTGCTGAGCAGGAAGCCTGATTGAGCCCGATGGAGGGCTCGATCCCAGGACCCTGAGATCACCACCCGAGCCAAAGGCAGACAGACTCTTCACCAACTGAGCCACCCAGATGTCCCTAGAGCATTTTGAAAAGATTTTATTTATTTATTTGATAGAGAGATCACAAGTAGGCAGAGAGGCAGGCAGAGACAAAGGGGAAGCAGGCTCCCTGCGGAGCAGAGACGTGGATGCGGGGCTTGATCCCAGGACCCTGAGATCCTTACCTGGGCAGAAGGCAGAGGCTTAACACACTGAGCCACCCAGGCGCACCCCCTAGAGCATGTTTTTAAATAACCAAAGTCAGTCCTGTCATTCTTTGATACTCTGTTCCTTCCTTCAGTCACTCACACACACCAAACCCCTGTGGATCTTTGAGCCTTACACTTGCTGTTCGTTCTGACTGTAGTTCTCTTCCTCCAGTTCTGACCTTGGCTAACTTGTGATTAATCTTCAGTTCTCAACCCAGAGGTCACCTTCCCTAAAACCCACCGTCCCTAAAATCCACACTCCATTTACATTGGTTCACCCTGTTCCTTGCTTCTTTACACGCATGCAATCTCAATTTATCTTATCATTTCCCCGGCTTTTATTTATTTTTCCTAGTAACGGGAGAGTTCCCGGAAGACCAAGGCTGTCTGCTTGTTCACTGCTATATCCCCAGCGCGCAGCACACTGCCTGACACAAAGCAAGCACTCAGTGATACTGGGAGATGAACAAACACTTTAAGAAAAGTATTACCAGCCCCATTCTGCAGAACGCAAACGGACGCTCAGCTTTGTCAGGTGACTTGAACCCAGCACCACGGCTACAACCCAAATCTCAAGTCCTCTGCCCACGACAGTCACGAGGCTCCCTGCCTTCTCACCCGGTGACCAGGGTCCCGTCGCGGCGGATCCCGAACTGCGCGTTCTGCAGCCCCCCGGCGCTGCTCACCCGGCGCCCGTCGCTCACCACGTTCCCCAGGCACTCGCCCGTGCTCATGCGGAAGAAGCCGCCGTTCTGGGCGACTCTGCAGCCAGCCGCCCGCGCCGTCTCCTCCACGGTGGCGCGGCGCCTCGAAGCGCAGCCGCCGGACCCACCGGGCTCCAGCACCGAGAAGGTGCGCAGGGGCTCTGCCACCCGCGTCAGGTGGCCAGGCACCGCGCGGTTTGCGAAGTGCGAAACAAAGGTGCGCACCGATGGGCCGCGGGTGCCGGCGGTCGCCGGGGTAGGTGGCCAGCTCTCGTGGTCGAGGCTTCCGGCGCGCACCCTTGAGCAGTCCCGGGCGGACCGCGCGCGCGCGCGGGAGTAGGGCAGCAGCAAGTCGTCGTCTCGGGAGGCCCTGAGGGGACAGGGCGGCCGTGAGCTCGGAGGCCTGTGTCCCGGGCGGAGTATCCCCGAACCAGGCTCACGCCTCCAGACCTTTACTCACCCCCAGTCGAGGCCGCTGGTCTCCTGCGTGAGGAAGCCGAGCAGCTCAACGAGGAAGAGAAGCCAGCGACCCATGGAGGCCGCCATGTTGGAACAGGGCCTCCGATCACGTGGGACTGCCCCTCGTGACTCAAGATTTTTGGTGGTCGATTTCAACCCGGCTAGGTTAGGCTCCTTTGGATATCTGGAGCTCTTCTCCTGAAAAGTTTACAGTTTTGTGTTTGTTTTGTTTTTTGTTCCGAAGGCGCGTGACGTTGGGTTGTCGGTGGGAAAGTTTCGTGTTAATGTATTTCAAACTTACTGGAGGTTCTAAGAGTAATGTAAAGAGCTCCCATATATCTTCTACCTATATTTACTAGTTAACTTTTGTCCCATTTAGTTTTTCATTTCAACTTCATTTGCATAGGCCACTCCCCACTCCCCTCCAACCATTTGCCGCCAAGTTGCAGACTTCGGGATTCTTCACCTTGATACTTTATATAATCTTTTAGGGACAAGGACTTTTCCCTGCACAACCACAGGCTAAGTAAAAGTAAGACATTTTACATTAATAGTTTATTAACTAATCCACAGTTCATACTCATAATTTGCCAATTTTCTGTATGATGTCCTTTAGAGCTATTTTTCCCACATCTAGGGTCCAATCCAGGAGCTACATTTCTTGTCGTGTCACTGTGGTCTCCCTGATTCTGGACCAGTTTCTCAGCCTTGGTCTCTTACAACCTTTGATGTAGTTTTGGGTCTCCAATGTTGGGTCCCCCAGTAATGGTCCGTGATTAAAGGAGCTAGACTGACACAAAGTGAAGGTCTAGCTTTCGTGCCAAGCATCAAGAATCAAACCGATGAGCCGGTGCCACACCTCTTACAGAGAGCGCAACGCCTCCCTGCCTCACAGACTAACTTTTATTTTATTTATTTATTTATTAGATTTTTATTTATTTATTTGAGAGAGATAGTGAGCATGAGTGAGGAGAAGGTCAGACGGAGAAGCAGACTCTCCGTGGAGCTGGGAGCCCGATGCGGGACTCGATCCCCGGACTCCGGGATCATGACCTAAGCCTAAGGCAGTTGTCCAACCAACTGAGCCACCCAGGTGTCCCACAGACTAACTTTTATAGTGCAAAGGCCATGTGGTTGAGCCTGGCCGCACACAGGTGGCCAAGGAGATTGCAATACACAGAGGAAGCTGCACAGTCATGCTAGGTCACACATGGGTAGCCAATTGAACTACAAGTCACCCCATAGTAGCTATTTGAACTAGCCTATCACTTTAGTCAGAATGGGCACCCAAAAGTCACCCCAAGGCGGGGTCCATACTCCTTGGTAGCTAGGAGACAGTATGGGCCCCCACTGATTGAATGTCTCCACCTGACCTGACCCACCCTTGTATTTGGGCTTTGTGACCTGGGACTGGTTTCCCGGACTTTTCTTTTTTTTTAAATATTTTATTTTTTTATTTGACACAGAGAGAGAGAGAGAGATCACAAGTAGGCGGAGCGGCAGGCATAGAGAGAGGAGGAAGCAGGCTCCCTGCGGAGCAGAGAGCCCAATGCGGGTCTTGATCCCAGGACCCTGAGATCATGACCTGAGCTGAAGGCAGAAGCCTAACCCACTGAGCCACCCAGGCGCCCCCCGGACTTGCTTTTAAGTAAGTTCTCCTGGGGGGTGGGCAGGGTCAATTTAAGTTTTACCCAATAAACACAAAATGGCAGTTCAACTGGGGTGGCGCCGCTCTGGCTGAATAGGCTCTTACAGATTGTAGGTGAGTTTTGGAGCTGAGGGCCAAGAAAGAATTCTTGAGACTTCTTTGGTGCAAAAAGGTGGTTTTATTAAAGCATGGGATCAGGACCTGTGGGCAGAAACAGCAAGTGCACTGGGGTTGTGAGAAATGGCTGATGATATACTGTAGGGTTTTGGGTGGTAAGGACAAAGGGAGGTGTCCAAAAGCACTTTCATATAAAGAAGATTTTCAGGCTACTGGAGGGCTTGCTATGATCAAGCTAAGGTTGTGTAGTATGTCCCCCACCCTCCCCGTAGCAAATTAAGATAGTTGAGTTTCTGGAATAAGGTCATTCTTCCTACTGGGAGTCAGGGAAGGAGATGAATGGGAGGTGGGAGGGGTGGTTGTGGGTTGTTGACTGGAAGATGTAGGTACAGGCAGTCTCTAGAGAGTTCTGACCTTCCGTCTCCTCCCAACTGTGTCACGTAACAAGCACATAATACCTAAGCACGTAAGTCCCACGGAAATTCTCCATTTGCTGAGCAGCCTATTACATTAATTAAACAAGGAGGCCACTAGATTGATATGGCTTTATGCCATATCTGCTGTTAAAAAACAAAAGTCAACTGAGTGAATTTAAAGATCAAATAGACTTTATTCAATGACTCAAGAATAAGGCAGCATCCCATCTAGCAAATAGAAAGATGCTCCAAAGAGCTGTACAAAATGAAAGGCTTTTATAGGCAGAAAGGGAGGGAGACAAAGAAAGAGTGGATTGTTTTAGGCAAGATCACCTTCCTTTGAGGGAAGGACAAGGGCCTATAGTGCAGATGACTTCACTAGCGCTGACCAGGTAATTGGCTGGTTAAAGGTTTTGATGAGGGAGCAGGAGGCTCAGTTTCATTCCTGGAAGAGGCTTAAACTGTAGTTAAGTCAGATATTAAGTCTTGGTTTGGCTGACATGGGGCTTGGCATATATTACTTCATTGGGGGGTTCTTGTCCCTGTCCCTTTTTTACTTTTTAAATAGCTAATCTCTCCACACAATGTGGGGCTGGAACTCGACCCTGAGGTCAAATGCTGGGGTGGGGGGGTAGGCTGTAGCTCAGTGGGTTAAAGCCTCTCCCTTTGGCTCAGGTCATGATCCCAGCGGGCTCTCTGCTCGGCAGGGAGTCTGCCTCCCTTCCGCTCTCTCTGCCTGCCTCTCTGCCAACTTGTGATCTCTGTCTGTCAAATAAATAAATAAAATCATAAAAAAAAAGTTGTATGGTCTCTGACTAAGCCTGTCAGGCCCCCATTTTTTTTTTAAATACTGTTTACAGAAGCAAACCAAGATGGGCATTAAGGAGGACACTTGATGTAATGAGCATTGGGTGTTGTGTGCAAATTATGAATCACTAAATTCTATCCCTGAGACTAATACAGTATATGTTAACTAAATTTAGTTAAAATAATTAAAAAATTTAGAAAAAGAAGCAAACCAAAACTTAAAGCCTGTAAATGCCTCAAGGTTATGAGATCAAAATGTTAAGGATGACCAATTGCAAATAGCTTTTTAAAAAATTCTTTTTCAGGGGCGCCTGGGTGGCTCAGTGGGTTAAAGCCTCTGCCTTTGGCTCAGGTCATGATCCCAGGGTCCTGGGATCGAGCCCTGCATCGGGCTCTCTGCTCAGCGGGGAGCCTGCTTCCTCCTCCGTGCCTCTCTGCCTGCTTGTGATCTCTGTCTGTCAAATAAATAAAAAATAAAAAAAATCTTTTTCATTTGAGAGAGAGAAAGTATAAGCTGGGGGAGAGGCAGAGAGAAGGGAGAAACAGACTCCCCGCTGAGCTGGGAGCCTGCAGATGCTGGGCTCAATCCCAGGACCTGGAGATCATGAGCAGAGCCTAAGGCAGACAGACGCCCAACCCTCTGAGCCACTCAGGTGCCCCACAAACAGCTTTAACCAACAGCCAACTAGACATAAAGCTATAGGCAATCAATTTCCTTTCTTTCTTTGCTTTCTCACTTTCTTAGTAGAGGTCTTTCCCCTGGCTCATAGCCACTTGGACTGGGTGATATTGCGCTACCCATTGTACAGAAAAGGAAATGGAGGCACAGAGAGGGCAAGCTACCGACCTAGGATCACACAGTTGTTAGCAGAGGTGGCAGGTGGTTCTGAAGTTTGCGCTCACAACTTTTCCTGTACGTGTTTACATCTTAAAGGGAAATACTTTAAAAACAACAATTATTTGTTTAACACAAATCCTCATTTACAGCAGACATTTTTATCTTGACTGAGGGACCTGTTGGGAACATGCTTTTGACAGGAACATTGTTGGAGCACCTAAAATCACAGTGGGGTGAGTGTGAGCACCAAGGAGGGGGGGTGTAGGGAAGCAAATTTTGCCACCCCAAGATATGCCTCTTTGGCATACTGATCATCTTAAGCTGGTTATTTTTAAGAAACTGCAGACAGGGGTGCCTGGGTGGCTCAGTGGGTTAAGCCACTGCCTTCGGCTCAGGTCATGATCTCAGGGTCCTGGGATCGAGCCCCGCATCGGGTTCTCTGCTCAGCAGGGAGCCTGCTTCCTCCTCTCTCTCTGTCTGCCTCTCTGCCTGCTTGTGATCTCTCTGTCAAATAAATAAACTATTTAAAAAAAAAGTAAAAAAAAGAAACTGCAGACAAAGGGAAGTTCTGAAAACAGAATTTACCCTTTTGTAAGTGTGTTTTCATCTCATTACCAGGAAGAGGGGGTGGGTGATCCTAAATTTCTAGAAACTTATGAGTAGAGAAAGCACAGACTTCAGTCTGCTCTTGTTTACTGTGCTTTCCCCGGTAACCTCCCATAAGGGACTCTCCCAGCCCCAGGGTCTTCTCTCATCTTTAGCTGGAAATGGTATTTAGGGTGACCGCTTAGGCCACTGCAGGGACTTATTCAGTTTTCCTGGGTCTCTCTCATGTAGACAGGCAGTATGCACGTTTCTTACACTTCTTTTTTGTTTTGTTTTTCTCCTGTTAATTTGTCTCATGTCAACTTAATTTCCAGACCAGCCTAAAGAGTCTTGCAGGGTAGGGGGGGAGGAACCTTACTTATACCTCTGGATATACGTATTGAGGTCACTGCCCCAGTGTCAAACGTAGATGTTCCTTTTATCTACCACCTGATGTCATACAGGTCCAGGCCTTGGTGACCCCACAGTCCTCAGCCTTGGTGAGCATCAGAATCCCTTGGGAGTTTGCCAAGGAGACATATCCCCAGGACCCCTCCTGGGGGCTGAATGAGAATCTCTAGGGACAGAGGTAGAGAGTCTGCATGTTTGTTTGTTTGTTTGTTTTTTAAGGATTTTATGTATTTGAGAAAGAGAGAGAGAGAGAGCACAAGACGGGGGAGGGTCAGACGGAGAAGCCCACTCCCCACTGAGCGGGGAGTCCGAGACTCAATCCGGATCCTGGAACTCCTGGGATCATGACTTGAGCTGAAGGCAGATGCTTAACTGACTGAGTCACCCAAGCGCCTGAGAATCTACATGTTTAACAAGATCTCCCCAACTAGTCCTGATGCCAGTGGCCACAGGCCACATACGGAGAAACTCCTCTAGGAAGGTAGCGAGCCAGTATTTAGAATATGGGAAGGAGACTCATCACTGGTGTTTTTACCTCTTCTCAGTGCCCTACAGCCCTTATAACCCAAAGATGTGACAGTTCAAGTGGGGTTCATCTTGCAAATTTTTCTTCCCATGTCCCAGTTAGCTTTAGGATTCCCTTTTCCTGAAAGTGACTTATAAACCCAGATTTCCTCTAGAGTCATTGCCCCCCTCATCCCCACCCTTGTTGGGTTAATTAAGCCTACTAAATAAACATGTATCAATGTCAGGCTCCAGTGACTAATCCATCTAGAATGCAGGAAGGACACAGGGTGAGACATAATCCCCCCTAATCCGGTTATGGGCTGCCCACCCTCTCTAGGCTGTGTGCCTGTCTTGGTAAACTTTGCTTTGTGATCCAGTATGTGGAAGAAATCCTTGAAGCCTATGGAGTGCCAAGTAGGTATTAAATTCCGGCCCTTGGTTCCTCAAGAAAACTAGCAACCCAGAAGCAAGTCAAACTTGTCAGCGAAATCCAGGACCATTTCTCTGTGCCTGACAACTTAAGAGCACTTTCAGGAAAGCATTCAGGGGCACCAGAAGAGGATTAGACAGAGGAGACTAACTCCCAAGAGAAAGATTTAGAAGAACCACTGGCCCCCGCAGGATTATTCAGCTGAGCACAGAAGGAGCAGGGGTGTTTGAATTCAGATTCTCCAGTACAACTCCTACTCACACAGGGAAGATCAGCAACTGTTTTTCACTGTGAAGCAAAGCAACGTGAAGGACTTAAAGAATCTGCAAGCTCAGGGGCACCTGAGTGGCTCAGTGGGTTAAGCCTCTGCCTTTGGCTCAGGTTGTGATCCCAGTGCCCCATGTCAGGCTCTCTGCTCTATGGGGAGCCTGCTTCCTCTCTCTCTGCCTGCCTCTCCACTTACTTGTGATCTCTGTCTGTCAAATAAATAAAATCTTTGAAGAAAAAAAAAAAGAGAACCTTCAAGTCCAAAGGACTGGAGTTTTAGATGATTTTTTGACCCCAGTCTTCTTTTGACATGCCTCTGTACATAGCCTGATATCTATACCACAGACAGTGGCTGGACCCATGATAACATTCCAGAAGGTCTTTCCTTGTGTCAGAGTTCCAAGGAATTTTATGTCAGCTGTACTTCAAGAAAACAAATCAGAACTGTAGCTGACATGCTCAGATATACTCACACTGAAGCAGAACACCAGGGAGGAAGCACGTGCTGGGAATAAGAAAAGGGCTGACAAGTCAGCTCTCCATGCCCACTGCTTCGGGACAAGCTCCCCAGGTAATGTGACATCACCCCTGCTGCTGCAGGAGGGAACACTCACCTGGCACCTACTGTGTTATAGGAATGGTTCTCGGTACCCTACAAAGATGATGGTCACAACACTGCAAGTGATCTTCAGGCAGGTGCCGTAATTATCCCAGTTGTACTGATGAGAAACAAAGTCACAGAGACACTAACTGACCCTGCCGAGGACACAGAGCTCATCAGCGGGACAGCTGGGATTTGGACGCACGCAGCCTGGGCACAGCCGCACCATTAACCACGATGCTACACTGCCTTTTGTCAAATGACGTGGCTGTGGCAGGACACGACATGACACTAGAGTTCCTTGCACAGACATAAACATTTTATGTTCTGCCTTTTGTGACCACATCTCAAGTTCAGTCATGACTCGACTGTTACATTCAGAGACCCTTATTTCTCCCACTGGGAAAGATGCAACCATTGACATCTGAACGAACTGCCTTTAACGCTCACATTATGGGTCTCCTTGGAGTTTGTGTCGTGACTTGAAAACAGAGCCCTAGAAGTTGTCCCCACGGCTGAGAAACACGACTCGACTGCACTCTAAATTTATTCATTTCTGCTTCCACGCCTGGCTCCCACGCCTGGCTCCAGCCCCACATCACCTTCCCTGGCCCTGCTCCCCGAGGGGACGAAGCTGGGCTGCTTTTCTGGTTGTTTCTTCTGCTGCCTCCTTGTCAGGGCATGGCCTGGGCACCTGGGATTTAAGGGAGGAAGGTCTGACGAACGGTATCCATTTTCATCTTCCAGTGGCAGGCGTGGACACATTTGTCTCAGCGACTACAGCTGGTGCCAGTGAGGACTGCCACAGCTCTCCACCTGCTGGGGGGTGTTCCGCCAGGACGTAGAGGAAGCCCCCCAGGGCGGCCACAGCCATGGCTGTGTTGTGGGAGGAACAGCCATCTGGGGAGAGAAAGCCCTCCCTGTGAATCCTGTGTTGAATACTGGCCACAGTTCTGTCATGAGTGGTTTTTGGATACTTCCCCAGCCAGCCAGGTCCTGGGCCACCACCCATCCACCAGCTGCCATGAGTGCTGGCCACTAATAGCTCCCGTCTCCAGAGAAATGACCCTGGCCAGTTGGAGCCTCCTCATCAAGAAGGTTATGCCTCCTCCCAGTGACTTACTAATACATGACACAAAAGACCAGCCTTCCATCTGGGGGGGGGTGACTCAGGTGCAATTTCCACTCCAGAGCCCCCCTCCCCTGGGATCTGACCTGAGGCCACACCCTTGTCCAGCTCCTTCCCACCTCCCCTTGCTCTGAGGGCCTGCATGAGACCTTCTAGGATAGCATCCTGTTGCCCATTTTTGCAGATAGGGAAACCAAAGTTCGGTAGCAGGGATGAGCTCCCCAACACTGGAGTCCCCAGGGCTCATTTTTTGACCTTGATAGCCTCTCTCATTCCTGCCTTAATTTTGTCTGGTCCCAGGTGACCCTGAGCACCTGCCTGACACCTGCCAGAGCAAGAACCCCTTAGAGGTTTCTTTGTTCTCTAACCCCCAAGTGGGCCACCCACCTCTGTTTCTGAGCAGGTGGAGAGGGAGCCAGGACTTTCCTCGCCCCTCACGGTCTTGGAGATGGGAAGAACCTCAGCTAGGGCCTTTGGAGGGAGGGAGAATGCAGGTTCCAAGGAGCCTAATTATGCACGCCAGCAGCTCACACTGTGATACGCCAAATACCATGGGGAGTGCTCTGCTTGGTGATCTGATACTAACCCCCAGCAGCTCTATGAAGGAGGCACTGGTAGGTCCTGATTTTATAAAGAAATGGAGGACCAGAAGGGTCGAGTGATCCCCACAGTGAGGAAGAAGCAGAAGCAGATTCCAGCTCTGACAGCATGATTTCAAATCCTGTGCCCTAAATCTCCACGCTGGCTGCCCCCTGCTCCATGGGTGTGCAGGGGGTGTGCTCCAGAAGGAAAGGAAGCACTGCTCCCTCCTGGGCAGTTCCCTCCACTGCCATCAATCTGTAGGGACCCCGGAAGGATCTCGGCCCTTTCTGCACCTCCCTCTCCAGTCCCAGCTCAGTCGTACGGTCTAGCTGTGTGCCTCTGGGCAGCAGCCAGCTCTCCAGTGCGTGCACAGCAGAACCCCTACCACCTGGCCATGGGTAGCCACAGCCCCTTGTGTCAGGGGCCTCTTGTGGTCTCCTGAGAACTTCTCTCCCTCCCCCAACCCAGCCTTTGGATTTGTACTTCCACTTCCTTCCCTTGCCTACCTGCAGGCAGATGATGAGGCTACAGTGGGGCTCATGGGGAGACATTTAGTTACTGGAATCATCCACCAACCTATGCTGGGTATCTGCTCTGGGGGCTGGCTATCACATCTCTTTTCCTGCTTGTGTTTTGCGGATATTTATTTTTTAATAAAATAAAAAAAGGAAAAAATCAAAAAATTTTAAAAAGGAATCAGTTCTTCTCTTCCTTCTTCCTCCCTGCCTCCCATATTAAATCTTGCCTTTCTTCCCTTCCCAATATAACTGGATCTGATTCTCGGTTTCTCTACACTGGTGGACTGACCACGCAATTTATCTTCTCAACCAGGGATACTTCGGGGAGGAAAGGGGGTACTATTCATAATGGCTCCGGGACAAGAGGTGTAAGCTGGGGACATCTGGACATGTGGCCACGGGGATTGCATTGCTCACTTGCCTGTTGGCTCAAAGATTCCCTCCTGCCCTTTTTTGGCTCCAAACCACAGTGCACTGACCCTTCCAAACTACATTTCCCAGGATGCCTTGCCCATCAGCTTCTGTCTAGGTTTGAGCAATAGCAGACACAAGCTGAAAGAGGGGATACTCCTCCCCATCTTTGCCTCCTCCATGGCCAGCCCCTGCAGGCTCTCCTAACCCTGCCTGGCTCCACAGTCCCTCCAGCTCTGTTTCTGGTGAGGGTCGTGGCTTCCTGCAGTGGTTAGTCTCTGGGTTTTCTCGCTTTTCTGGGCTCATCTCTTGCAACACCTTTGAGAAGAGTTCCCTGCATTAAACTCCCCCTGCCTCAAGTTCCCGGTGCTGGTTCCGTTTTCCTGACTTGACCTAGACAGTGAGGGGGTGCTCTCTGTTGTCATTTTCAGTAACACGCTGAAACTTCTTTTATGTTCCCTTCCTGGAGACAAGATCTCTGGACTCCCGCTTCCTACCCTGCCCTGAGGGAATAAGGCACATTTCCACTGAGGTCAATCTGTGTGCAGCCTTTCTGGGGTGTATCTTGGTTTCATGCCCAGAAGGCCGCTGGGTATTTTCATTACCTGTAAATTGTTTTTCTCGCCTCTTCACTCTCCTCAAAACATGCTGTTGGTGTTGAACGGCTTTTGATAATTCTTCATCTTCAGCAGCTGGGAGAAGAGTTGAAAGGTGACCTTCTCAAGATGGATTTTCACACCTTACTCACCAACCCCCCCCCCCCCCCCCCCCTCACAATACCTCAAGAAACTTGGGACTTGCCTCTGGAGGTTCTTCCAGAAGGTTCCTGGAGCACCTGTCTGCAGATCCTTACATACTGCCTCAATTTGCCCTCTGCTGATGTTTCTCCCATTGTGGTCCCCCAACCACCCATATCAGGGCAGCTGATGCGGAGGAACTTCTTAAATATGCACTTTCCACAGGCCCACGTTCTGTCTGCTCAGTCGGAAGGTCTGGGGGCCTCAGAACCTTCATTTTATCACCTGTTCTATTCTAAAATTAGACTATCTTATTTCAAAAGCTTTGCCTCCTTGAGGCATTCCAGGCTTTAGCCTGTACTGGAAACCTCCTCTGTGCCACAAACAGGACAAATGGTTTCCCATGTATTATGTCTACTCCTCATAGCTCAGGAAGGAAATTATTATACCCATTTATCTACAGAAGAGGAAGTCAAGGCTCAGTGAGTTAAAAGGGACCAGCTGCCCAGTGTAACACAGCTGGAAAGGGACTGTGTCCTCTCTGCCTCCTCTTCTAGGTCACTTGCTGCAGACATCTCCCTGAATATTCTCGCCCAAAGAAACTTCTTCCACATTCTTTTCTTTCTCAGCCTGTTTCTTCTTCACAGCCCTTATCAGAACTCACAATTAATTCACTTATTGGTTAATTTAGATGGCTTCTGCCTCTTTTCTTCAGGGTCAAAGTATACCCTGGATCCTAGAAAGGGTCTGGCCCAAAGCAGGTGCTTAGGAAATAGTCACCGAAGCAATGCATTTGTTCCTGCAGGGGCAGGGGGCCAGCACCTTCCAACGAGACTTTCTCCCATCCTGCAAAGTTTTGGCTTCCAAAGATCCAAGCCCATTTCCACGTGTGTGTGTGTTCGCCTGTGTGTTCGCATGTATATATGTGTTGCAAATCTCTCTCTGAGCCACTAGGACTGCTCTATCACCTTTCTTCACTTGGCCTAGAAACCCAGCCCCCCACCAGCCTCCTGCTTTCAGCCAGGGTGGACGTGCACCTCACCGGGCCTCCCGAAGCATCCTTCCTGTGGCTTCTGCCAGTTGAGAATGGCTTCCAGCCACTGGAGCTTGTAGAAGTCCAAGAAGCCACTGATTCCACAGAACATGACTGGAAGCAAAGACAGAGGATGCTCTACAGGCCTTCCTCCAGGCCCACCAGCTTCCAGCGTCCAAGGCTGCACAGTGCCACGAGCCTCCTCCTGCCAGCAGGTAGGGGCTCAGGGCAGTGACTGGAATAAGGCGACTCCCAGACTAGGTCCTGCCTCCACTGAGGGCCTTGATGGGAGTCACTCAAGAGTTAGTGTCAGTCGAGGGATCCAGACCCCCACGCCAAGGAGCAACCACTATGAGATGCCTTTCCTGCCTCATCTCTGAGCTGGTCAGTCAGTCCAGAGTTCCATCACCGTGTCAGCCTTGGGGGCAGGAAGCAGTCACGTTGTGGCAGGTAAAATACAGGACGCCCAGTTCAAGTCGAGTGTCCAATAATCACAAATGCAAATTTTAAAGCACAAGAGTATCCCAGGGAATGTTCAGGATATACTTGTACTAAAAATATATTCAGTTTATCTGGAGTTCAAAGTTACTTGGGGCATCTATATTTCTTTTGCTAAATCTGGCAACCCGTGAGTGCGTGTGTGTGTGCATGCGTACGTGCCCCCTGGACCAGGCACACCCCTCCGCTCTGTCAGTAGAGAGGAGTGCCAGGGCTCACTGTTCTCCATGAAGATGTCCCGGGTCGGGTAGGCATATCCAATGGCCTCAGCTCTCCGGTTCAGCTCCATCATGTTGGCACAAAATAGATTCATGTAGTGTTGGCTCTGGCGGAACAGCCCCTCTGTGCATCCCTTCTGAGGGGAAGAAACAGCCAGAAGGATAGATGACACACCCACACTCCACCACAGGGGAAGGCTTGTAGTTCTGAGATGGTCTGGAAGGAGGCTGCCTTTGAGGCAGGTCTTTCCTCTTTTTCCAGAATTTCTTCCCCATCTATACCCCTGGACTGCTGGAGGCTCCATCTCTGGGTGGGGTGGCAGGGGGGGGGCGGCGCGGATCAGAAAGAGCTGGGTTTGAGTCCCAGCTCTGCCACTCAGGAGTGGTGTGACCTTAGCCGGCCACGTTAACCTTTCTGAACCTCGAGGGTCTCAGCCACAGGGGAAGGGTGATGTGTCTGGGACTGCACCAGAGGCACTCGCTTGGATGGGCGGTACCATAGTCGGGAAGTACCCGACACAGCCTGAAACTGGAGCGATATAACCATTCGCTGCCGCCCCATTCCGATTTCAGGCTAACCCAGCTGGCTAGCTTCAGTGCTGCTCAAAGTGTGGGCCACGGACTGGTCTCAGGGACGGGACAGGAGACGAGAGGTGGATTTGCCAATTTCTGTAACACTGTATCAGAGTAGCCTTCTACCTGTCCAATCTAATAAGCAAAATAGTTTTCCTCGTAATTTGATTGTTATTGTATTTACAGAAATACTGGATGGGGACAGCTTGCCAACAAATAACAACAATTTTTTTTTAAAAATCTGCCTAACTAAAACATTAAGTACCTTCTCAGCTAAGAATTTCTTTCTTTCTTTTTTAAAGATTTATTTATTTATTTGACAGACAGAGATCACAAGTAGGCAGCGAGGCAGGCAGAGAGAGGAGGAAGCAGGCTCCCTGCTGAGCAGACAGCCCAACACGGGGCTCGATCCCATGATATCACGATCTGAGCCGAAGGCAGAGGCTTTGACCCACTGAGGCACCCAGGCACCCCTCAGTTAAGAATTTCTGCACAAGAAATAACCTCTTTCAATGGAGATAATGAGCCTTACCTTTCCATATGGGGAAATATATATGCTTAAAAATTATTATCCTAATTTAGGGTTCCTGGGTGGCTCAGTTGGTTAAGCGTCTGCTTTCGGCTCAGGTCATGATCCCAGGGTCCTGGTATGGGTCCCGCATTGGGCTCCCTACTCAGTGGGGAGGGCTTGCTTCTCTCTCTACCCCTCTCCATACTTGTGATGTCTCTCTCTCTCTCTCAGATAAATAAATAAAATGTTTAAAAAATAAAATTATAAAAATAATTTTATAAAACTAAAATTATTGTCTTTATTTAGTGAAGTTTGAGCTCCTGGGCTTGGAAGAGCATTGGAGGCTGCAGAGGTCAGGGTGGGGCTGGTTTGTCTTGGTTTGTTTTTCTGAAAGCTGCTATGGACCAAATATTCGAAATCCTTTTCCATTTGTTATTGTTTACGGAGTTCTTTCTGCTGCTTCTCTTTTACTCTTTCTCTTTGTTTTCCCGGCGCCTACAATCCAGTTTTGCATGCAGTGCGATCTGTCCAACTAGAATCCCAAATCCTGCCCCCCCACCCCCACCCCTAGTCTGGTTCAATGTTATAGCAGACAGATGGCAGACTACTCTTACTTCTCCCTCCTGATGTCCAAAGCACAAGCCCCAAACCCCGCTTATTTTCCTGGTGTGTAGCATGCAAAACTGCACCACCACAAGCCCCTTCTAATCTTTGGCTCTCCTCTGTGCGTGTGGCTGGCCCATGTGGGGCACTTACCATTCTGGCCGAGAGGAAGAACAGCAGCTGGTGGGAGAGGCCGTACCCCGAGCAGCCGGGCTTGGTCATGAGGGTCCTGCACAAGTCTGAGAGCCTGCAGGGCTGGCTGCTGTCTGTCCTGCAGAAGAAGTGGTTCAGGCGCCCTGAAGGAAGCCTGAGGACATGAAGCCTGTTCCGGTCCCCAGCCCCCCACTTGTTATTAGAACCCCAGTATGTTCTAGGGACCCAGCTGTGCTACCCCAGCAAGGGGAGGCGACCCTGGAGTTATCCTGGATTGGGCAAGCTCCAAGGGGCTGCGACTTGCTCTGTGGGACCCCCAAGTACAGTCCTTGGGGGACCACCCACTACCCTACCCAGCAATTCTATGAACCTAGGGCTGATTCAGGGCTGGTACCAAGCCCCCTGCACAGCAGGATGAAATTGTAAGCGTCACTAGGCTCTACTCCTGCTTGCAGAGACCTACAGCCCAGTGAGGGGGCCAGAGCCCTAGATTAATGTAAATTCTATCTATGGCTACCGGTGGTGCTAGGAGAGTCAGCCTAGGGAGGTCAGGGAAGGTTCTGGAAGAAGGATGCTGGAGTGGCTCTAAGGCGTAAGCAGGGTTACTTAGGCAGGGGGTGGGGTGGGGCAGGTGGGAGGAGGACCACAGATAACAGCGGGGCACAGGCAAAGGTTTAGAAGTGGGACAGAATAGGTCCTTTTGAGGGCCTGACAAGAGCCCCAGGGGCTGGACTAGAGGGGCCCGGGGACCTGTAAGGGCAGCAGGAGCTGGGGCTTTGTTCTGAGAACAACAGGAAGCTTCATACTGGGGGCGGAATGTTCAGATGTGGCTTTTGAAAGGATCCCTCTTGTGTGAGAGACCAGTGGGGGGGGATGCGTTCAGGGTATGGGGTGGATGTTTGGACCCAGCTGGAAGTCTCCAGTGGAGAGCGGGGCTGCGGGGGAGGCAGCTTAGGTGCAACGGGGGTGAGAGAGGTTGGTGTCAGGGTGTCTGGGAGGTGGGGAGGCTGTGTTTGGTTCTGCACAGATCCTTGGACGTTGGAGACAGGAGGACTAGCAGAGAGCAAGTGATCTGGGTTTTTGGAAAGTGAGGGCAGGTGTAGGGGGCCCACCCTGTTCCCAGCAGCTGCACCAGACAGGAGTCACTGCGTTCCTCGGAGAAGGAGTCCTGTGGCTCAAACGTGGGGTAGACCATGGAGGCATCTGTGCTGGTCCAGGCATGTGGAAGCTTCCAAAACCCAGGCTGGATGGTCGGCTGGAACTCTGGCAGAAAGGCGGGGTGAAGAGAAAGCACCCAGGGGCAGTGCACCACACCTTGCCTAATTGCACCCAGGCTCCTACAGCCCAAGCCCAGGAACTGGGTGTCCCTGCCCAGGTAGCCCTGACCGCACACAAGCCTGCCCAAGGCTCTGAGCCTTGCCTGCTGCTTGCACATTATGTTTGAAACATTCAGGAAGCTCCTCCTCTAAAAAAAAAAAAATTTTTTTTTTTTAATCAATAAGAATTGGGGTGCCTGAGTGGTTCAGTCAATTAAGCTTCTGCTTTCAGCTCAGGTCATGATCTCAGGTCTGGGGATCGAGCCCCAAGTCAGGCTCCCTGCTCAGCAGGGAGTATGCTTCTCCCTCTGCCTCTGCCCCTCCTCACAGCTTGTGCTCTCTCTCAAATAAATAAATAGATAAAATCTTTTTTTTTTTTTAAAGATTTTATCCATTTATTTGACAGAGGTCACAAGTAGGCAGAGAGGCAGGCAGAGAGACAGAGGGGGAAGCAGGCTCCCTGCCGAGCAGAGAGCCCGATATGGGGCTCCATCCTAGGACCCCGAGATCATGACCTGAGCTGAAGGCTGAGGCTTTAAGCCACTGGGTGACCCAGGAGCCCTAATAAATAAAGTCTTAAAAAAGAAAGAAAGAAAGAAAGAAAGAAAGAAAGAAAGAAAGATGCTGAGGGACTTCTTTAGGATAACACAGGTTGGGATGGTCTTATGGGCCAGGATGGGGCACATGGAGATCGGAGGTAGGGAGGGCGGGGATGTGGTGGTCTGCAGCTGGGCTGCTGTGTGAGAAGGAAGGGTGTACTGGCTAACCATCTCCTTGTGCATTCCCACACACCTGCCTGGGAGCTGGGAGTCTAGGCGGCCAAACAAGCGTGAGGGGCTGGTTTTATACATCATCCCCCTTTACCACCCCAGGAATGATTCACACCAGGCTTACAGCGTGGATCAGAGAGATACTAGCAGAATGCTAATATTTGGTGTGCAAAGGGCTGAATTATTTTTGAGACATCTTACTCTCTGGGACAGACCAGACCCTCCCCTCTTGTCTAGGATGCAGGCTTCCAAGCCTTGGGTAAGCTGAGCAAGGGGAGGCATGTTCCCTACTCCCAGCCACTCTGCCCCACCATTCAACCCCTCCCTGTCTCATCACTCCCTGTATAGGTGGGAGAGGTCATCACAAGCTGGCCAGGGATGGCCAAACATTCCCCAAGTTCAGCCTGTGTGCTAGGCCCACAGGAATCAGTTGGTTACAGATTGTCCCAGATTCTCCGTTACACCAGGAGGAGTGCCCCCAGATGCTGTGTTCCTGAAGTAATGGGACTTTAGCCCCTGCTTTTACCTCTTAGGTACTTGGGATCACTCAGCTTGAGGTAGGAGATGGATCTGTGAAGGAGAGGTTCTAGCTTTTCCACCAGCTTCCCCACACGCAGGCTCAGCTGCTGCATCTGGGGGTCCTGGGCCCACTTTTCCTGAACACCTTTTAGCTGCACTGGAAAGGAAAAGACTTCATTCATTCCATCATTTGACAAGGAATTTGAATAGAAAAGATTATCCAAACTTATAATGCTTATTGAACCTCCTTTTCTCCTCCAGTTCCTGAGAGGAAAGAATTGGCTGAGCTTACTGGAAATGAGGCCTGTGGGGCTCAGCTGGGTGATGGGGGTGGGGCCAGTGTGCCGGAAGTTGGCAGCTAAGGATTTGGTTTCGGGAGGTGGGCCTGAGTTTAGATCCTGACTCGAATTCTTTCTTGTTGGATGACCAGAGAAAGATATTTAATTTCTTTTCATTTTACTTTCTTCATCTATGAAATGGGGGAAATGATGGTCCTTACTTCTTAGAGTGGGGAGTTCTAAGGATTAAATGAACTAATGCATAGAGAAGACTTAGCATTGTCCACGGTGCAAAGTAGGCACTTAATAAAGTTTAGTTGTAAGTATTAATTAGGGAGATCTAAGGTTTGCTGTACAAGAATAAGGAAGGGATTCAGATGCTGGGTGGAAAGCCGCGGTGTACAGTTGAGCAGGTTGTATACTGCACAAGGGCAGCATATATTCCTATCATGGGTTTGTATTTGTTAAATATCTTTTTTTTAAAAGATTTTATTTATTTATTTGACAGAGAGAGATCACAAGTAGGCAGAGAGGTAGGCAGAGAGAGAGAGAGAGAGAGAAGCAGGCTCCCTGATGAGCAGAGAGCCTGATGTGGGACTCGATCCCAGGACCCTGAGATCATGACCTGAGCCGAAGGCAGCGGCTTAACCCACTGAGCCATCCAGGCGCCCTGGGTTTGTATTTGTATTAAAACAATTCTCCAGCAGATGGCAGGCAAACGACTTGAGGAAAGAGACACCTTTTTCTAATTTTCACGTTAGAATTCACATTTCAAATTTCACATTTTGACTAGCAGTGGTTCTGCAGGGGTTGGAGAAAATGGTCATGGTGGGGAGAGAAAAGGTGGTCGAGAGAGGAGATGTGAGGGAAAGCCTCAGCACAGGGCTGAGAGGATGATAGATGGCCTGAGTCCAGATAAGAACTTTGTTGGGGAGGGAGGATGTGGTTTAAGAGTGTGTTAAGCAAGTCCTGTGGGGGGTGATGGGCTCTATAACACTCTTCTCCAGTTTTGGCTCTCTCCCTGCACTTGAACCTAGGCTGTCTGCTTCTGAAACCTTGTTCCAGACTGCTTGACTCTGTTGCAGCTGGAGGGTACTGTCCTGGCAACCAGAAGGGGTAGCCAAGTTAGCAATGAGGTGCACCCAACCTGGCTTCATGGTGGTATTTCTCCCTGCCTGGGTGGCTGCTGCTGCCACCTTTTGGATCACCGTCCTGGCTGGCAGAGGCAGCTGGAGGGACCCTTTTCTCTCTTAGGGAGGGTCAATGTCCACTTGTCTAGCCCCAAGCAGAAAGGATTCGGGAGAACAATGGGTATCTTGTTGTAACTGGACCCCCCCTACTGTGAACCCCTTCTCTCTGTCCTGGGAGGCTGAGAATGAAAATAGGACCTTCACAAGGAGTGCTGTGGCAACCCGCCAGTTTCCACACCCTTTCAAGGCCTTCCTGCATCATATGGGGCTGACCCTCGAAACCAATAAGAAATTGGGGAAATGATGGTGTGTGACCTCCAAGGCTTGGTTGTAAAAGACAAGGCAACTGCCTTGCTTCTCTGAGGTCACTTACTCTGGGAAAGCTGGCTGCCATGTTGCCAGGGCACACAGGTAGCCATATGGCGAGGTCACATGGTGAGGCTCCTGCCAGCACTAACTTGGCAGGCCTGGGAGTGAATGGGGTGGCTCCTCCAGCCCCAGTCAAGCCTTCGGATGATCACAGCCTGGCTGACATTTTGACTCCAATCTCATGTGAGACCCTGAGCCAGAACCCTAGCCCAACTCTTCCTAGATTCCTGACAAACAGTCATGGTGAGATGGTAACTGTGTTGCCATTTTATGCACCTGTTTAGGGATACTTTGTTACACATCTATAGGTTATGGCAAAGGGATAGAGGAGAGCTGTGGAGAGGAGAGGAGAGGAGAGGAGAGGAGAGCAGGGGGTGGCCCTGGTCTGAGGCTGTTGTGTGGTGTTGGGTTGCGCCACCATTTCCCTCCTTCCCAGCCACCTCAACCCAGTGATGATTCAGACAGTGGGCGCTGAGTCAGACAGAGCAGGGTTCTAAGCCCACTGCCTACACTTGCTTGCTATGTGACCCTGGACATTCTCTAAAGTCTGTCCCTGATCGGTGAAAGGGGATAATCATAATGAACTTACTTCAAGGATTGTGGGGAGAAGTCAGCAAAATACCCCATATGAGCGTTAACCTTGTGCCAGCACTTAGTGGGTACTTAGCAAACTTTATGTTTTATTATCTCATGGACCCCAGAAAGCACACGGCCAAGGGAACCACCTGCCCTTCCTTCTCTCTCCCTAAAGAAATAACAGGCCCATGGGACGGCTGCTGACAAAACCTGTTGTCTTGTTCCAGGAACAACAACAGCTGCTTAGATGAAGCCCAGTGCTGTGCCTGACATCTAGGGTGGTCAGAAAAGTCAAGGCAATGTCCACTCTCCCCTCAAGGGCTGTTGGAGTTCGATTTGAGTATGATCAGCTGTGAAGCCGATCATACTGGAGAGGTTACCGGACCTCTCTGTGCCTCAGGGTCCCCACCTGCAGGGAGAGCAAAACAGGACACTTCCCTCTCTGGGCTGCTTGGAGATTACTAGCATCCAAAGGTACATTGCCAGGCCACTTGCTGTGGCTTTGTGGGGCTCTTTCTTTATTAAAAAAAAAAATAGATCAAAGAGAAAGTCTTAAGACTGTATAAGTGTAAATATGGATCTGTTGACATTATATATTAGAGCATTCTCTTTGACTTAAAAGTTTATTTTTATTCCTTCTAACTTTAACAGAAATCAAAACAGGGTGCCTGGGTGGGTTAGTCGGTCAAGTGTCTGCCTTCGGCTCAGGTCATGATCCCAGGGTCCTGGGACTGAGTCCTGCATCAGGCTCCCTGCTCAGTGGGGAGTCTGATTCTCCCTCTCCCTCTGCCCCTCTCCCCTGCTCATGTTCTCTCTCATGCGCATGCTCTCTCTCAAATAAATGAAATTTAAAAAAAGAGAGAGAAATCAAAACATTTTCACGAGCCTCTGAAAGTATCTTGTGCCTCATGGGGAAGCCTGCCTTGTGGTTTATTATTATTACTCATTTCTAGAGGCAGTATAGGACAGGCTGGGATTAAATGGAGACCCTGGTCCTAGCCTGAGAGGATCTTGGATCTTGGGGGTCTCCAGGATGGCACTTGGGGGCTCAGGAGTGTGGGGAGGACACTGGGAGGCCAGGCATGGGAGCAGACCTGGCCCCTCTTCTTGCTGGGACCTGGAGTCCAGGTGGATGGAGGTGGCAAGCTGTGCTGGTCAACCCCAGAGGGGGTGATGGGGAAGGGGGGCCTGGCCAGAGCCCCAGGCTGATACTAAGTCAGCTCTGTCAGTTAGGTCAAGGTGGCCTTTGGAAAGGGGCTCCTGTAACTGGAAGTGTGAGTGGGGTGGTTCCTTGTTTGCCTTGGCCTATTGTCAGCTCCTTCTAGAGGATCTTATATCCCTGAAAGCTGAACAAACACTTGGCTCTTATCTTGGAGCCTTCAGGTGGCTTTGGGTAGAAGTGGAGGGAGTGCACTGCAGCCCGATCTTAAGGGTTTCTGGTTTTTCCATAGCCACGCTCCCATTAAGGCCCCTTGAGAGGGCATACCCCTCTGCCCATCTTGTTCGGGACCTATCAGGACCATCCCTCTCAAATGAATCATTTCCTCCCAGGAAAAGAATAATTTCCAAATCTTTTCCCATGTAGTGTCTGAATCCTTTTTGCTCCTAAAATAATTGAGTACAGCAGGGCCCCAAGAGGGCTCCAAAAGGAGCAAGCCTCCTAGCAGAGCAGGGAGGTGACTGGCTGAGAACTGTTTTTCTGGTGGCCCATCCAGGGGAACAAGAGTGCACCCACCTTCCAGCACCCGGAACCCCACCACGCCGTCCAGGTTGATTTCAGGCAGCCTCTTCTTCAGGAAGGAGGTGGCTCTCTCCAGCGCCGAGAGGATAAGGCCCATGATGGTGGCCTTGCCCGCTGGGGTGTCCGGTGGTGCCAGCGAGGAGGGCTGCAGAGGGGGTGGTGATACCAGCAGCAAGAGCAGGAGCAGGAGCCATGAGCTGGACATGGCTGGCCCTCTGCCTGAGGCTGGAGGAGTGTTGCAGTTCCAGGCAGCCCGCTCCCATATACACTCCTCCTGTCCCTTCCTCCTTGCTCCTCCCCTGCAGAGCTGGAGACAATGGGCAGGCAGGGCTGACCCAGCAGTCTGGGGTAGCCTGGGCAGAGCGCCATGGGAAGGGCTGCTGCAGGGGTCTGCTTACTGCAGGCAGGGGATGGGGTGGGTGGGGTGGGCGGCAGTCAGGCCATTTCTGGACTGGAGACAGTTGGCTGCAAGCTTCCAGCCTTTCCTTCTCATTCTTGATTCTCCAGGCCCATGGGCTAAGTCTTGGACCTACCAATTGCAGTTATACTCCAGATCTAAAAACATGGAAACGTAAAGGTTTTTCCTTTTTTGTTGTTTGAAATAAGTTTGGAACAAGCTTGTTTGAAACAGGATATTAACTGTGAAGGCAGGACACGTAGGCACTTAAAAAATCATCCAGTGGCCACATTTTATTTTATTTTTTTATTTTTATTTTTAAAAAGATTTTATTTATTTATTTAACAGACAGAGATCGTAAGTAGGCAGAGAGGCAGGCAGAGAGAGAGAGGAGGAAGCAGGCTCCCTGCTGAGCAGAGTGCCCGATGCAGGGCTCGATCCCAGGACCCTGGGATCATGACCCGAGCCGAAGGCAGCGGCTTAACCACTGAGCCACCCAGGTGCCCCTTATTTTATTTTTTTAAGAGATTTTATTTAGGGGCGCCTGGGTGGCTCAGTGGGTTAAGCCGCTGCCTTCGGCTCGGGTCATGATCTCAGGGTCCTGGGATCGAGTCCCGCATCGGGCTCTCTGCTCGGCAGGGAGCCTGCTTCCCTCTCTCTCTCTCTCTCTGCCTGCCTCTCCATCTACTTGTGATTTCGCTCTCTATGTCAAATAAATAAATAAAATCTTTAAAAAAAAAAGATTTTAAAAGGCAGAGAGAGATTTTAAATGTCTTTTTTTTTTAACGATTTTATTTATTTATTTGACAGAGAGATCACAGTAGACAGAGAGGCAGGCAGAGAGAGAGAGGGAAGCAGGCTCCCTGCTGAGCAGAGAGCCCGTTGCGGGACTCAATCCCAGGACCCTGAGATCACGACCTGAGCCGAAGGCAGCGGCTTAACCCACTGAGCCACCCAGGCACCCGAGAGATTTTAAAAGGCAGAGAGAGAGAGTCAGATGCCTTATTGAGGGAGTCACCCCGGCACCCCGGCGGAATGAATTTTAATGATCTTTCTTACTTGAACCAATGGATCCAAAACATTTCAACATGGAATCAATATAAAATGATTAACTTTGTAACTTTTTAAATATCAGTTTTCTCCAATGAGGTCTTTGAAATGTGGCATTTCATACTTGAGGTGCATTTCAACACAGGCTGGGCTCATTTCAAGAGCCCAACAATCACATTTGGCTGCTGTATCGCACTGAAGACTTAGAGCCCTTCTTTGACTTGTTCAGTGTGAACGCATATGTTTCCCTGCAGAAATTTTTAGAAAACATTTATGCCTTTATTTTAGAGAGAACACAGGTAGGGTAGGGGCAGAGGGAGAGGAGAAGAGAGAGAGATAGTGAGAGAGAGCGAGAGAGTTAGAAAGAAGCAGACTCCCCAGTGAGTGGGGCTCGATTCCATGACCCCCAGATCAACTAAGAATTGGATGCTCAACCACTCAGCCTCCCAGCTGCGTCCCCTGCAGAAATTTTTAAATTTTGGTTTACTGGGTCTTGTCCTGAACCTTGCCGGATGGTTACATGCACGTGCGCCCTATTGTCTTTCTAAAATCCAAAAAGTTCTGAATGCAAAAACATATCTGGCTCCCAGGGCTTCAGTTAGCAGATTATAGATCTGTAAAAAAAAAAAAAAAAAAAAAATACCACCACCAAAACTTTCATCTTGACGGTCCTTGTGGGCATGCTGTAGGTCAACCATTTAATTTCATTCTTGTCCCTCCCTCCCCACCCCTGCCAACCTTTTTATACATTTTCCCCAGAACATTTAAGAATGGCAGCTTTATTGAGATATAATTCACATACCATAAAATTCGCCCTTATAAAGTGTACAGTTCAGCAGTGTCTTTTAAAGTAGATTCACAAGGTTGCTCAACTACCACCACTATCTGATTCTGAAACATTTTCGTTTCCCCCAAAAGAAACCCATCCCCATTACCAGTCACTCCCCACTCCCACCCCTGCCTCCTCACCTGCCCAGCCCCCGGCAACCATGAATCTCCTTTCAATGTCTATGGGTTTGCCCATTCTAGACATTTCTTTTTTTTTTTTTTTAAAGATTTTATTTATTTATTTGACAGAGAGAAATTACAAGTACACTGAGAGGCAGGCAGAGAGAGAGAGAGAGAGAAGGAAGCAGGCTCCCTGCTGAGCAGAGAGCCCGATGCGGGACTCGATCCCAGGACCCCGAGATCATGACCTGAGCCGAAGGCAGCGGCTTAACCCACTGAGCCACCCAGGCGCCCCCCATTCTAGACATTTCTTAAAATCGGGGGAACTCTTCAGTATGTGACCTTTTGTGCCTGACTGCTTTCCTTCAGCATGATGTTTTCCAGGTTCATCCATGTTGTAGCATGAATCAGGACTTGATTCCTTTTTTTAAAAAATATTTTTAAATTTATTTGACAGAGAGAGAGAGAGAGAGATCACAAGTAGGCAGAGAGGCAGGCAGAGACAGAGGGGGAAGCAGGCTCCCTGCTGAGCAGAGAACCCGATGTGCGGCTTGATCCCAGGACCCTGGGATCATGACTTGAGCTGAAGGCAGAGGCTTAATGGGCTGAGCCACCCAGGAACCTCAGGACTTGATTCCTTTTTATGGCTGAATAACATCCCGCTGTGCAGCTAGATCCCATTATATCCTAGCCATTCAACTGTTGATGGACATATGAGTCATTTCCACCTTTCTGCTACTGTGAATAATGCTGAAATAAATATCTGCTTACAAGTTTTTGTTTCAAAACCTGTCTTCAGTTTTCTTGGCCATATACCTATGAGGCAGGTGTTGGATCCTGTGGTGAGTCTATGTTTAACTTATTGAGGAACTACCAAAATATTTTCCACAGGGGATGCATCATCTTACATTCCTACCAGTGATATATGAGGGTTCCTCATGCATACGTTTTTGTTTGGTGACCCCATGACATTTTGTTTATTTATTTTTAAGATTTTAATCATTTATTTGACAGAGAGACAGAGATCACAAGCAGGCAGAGAGGCAGGCAGAGAGAGAGAGGGAAGCGGTCTCCCTGGCGAGCAGAGAGCCTGATGTGGGGCTCGATCCCAGGACCCTGAGATCCTGACCTGAGCCGAAGGCAGAGGCTTAACCCACTAAGCCACCCAGGCGCCCCACACCATGACATTTTAATATTGCAGTTATACCATATATTTGTTTGTGTACCGTGTCTCTAACTGTGCCCTACATATAGGGAGAGTTAAGTTTTTTTTTTTTTCTCCCCAACAACCATTTTTTTATTCCCTTGGGTGTGCCACTGAGAATGAATGTTCTTGGAGAAGCTCGTCACTATCGTCACTTCAGTTAATCCTTACAACAGCCTCTGAAGTGGGTCCTATTCTATTTTTAAAATATTTTATTTATTTACTTGAGAGAAAGCAAGAGAGAGAGAGAGTGCACAGATGGAGGGGGAGAGAAAGTACCAGATGCCCCGCTGAGCAGGGAGCCCAATGTGGGACTTGGTCCCAGGACTCTTGATCATGACCTGAGCCGAAGGCAGATGCTTCACCGACTGGGCCACCCAGGCACCCAAGGGGGTCCTATTCTTATTCCCTTTTATAACTTAAAATCTGAGGCTCTAGGGGACAAGGTAAGTGATTTCTTGTGACTTACTGTCTCACAGCTAGTATGAGGTGGTGCAGGAAATCCAACGCCTGAGTCCACATCTTAAGAATCAGGTGATCCTGCTGGGGTTCAATCTCTAGTCTCTAAAGGGGAAACAAACCCTCCTGACCTTTGGAAGGACTGAATTTCATATGTGCTGTATAGCAAACGGGCAGGCAGGACAAGCAGAGCTGGCTGAGCTCTGAAACACCTCTGACTGGTGATGCATCTTGTTCCTTTCTCCCTAGAGAAGCAATCCTGACTCCTTTGCCAGCCAGGGTTTCATCCTCAGAGCATGGCATTTACTCTTGGTTTGTCATAACCATGGGATCTGGTCCTTAGACTCTTAGATCATCAGGGCTGAAGGGCCTGTTTGAGATGGGATGTCCCCTCCTTCACTTACAGGTCAGGAAAGCCAACCAATGGAGTGACTTGCCCAAGATTATGAAACCCACCAGGCTGAGGTCTCCAGATTCCAGCCACATCCCACCACAAGAGGGTGGACAGAGTGGTCAGGGTGTGTCCTCCAGCCTTACAGCCCCGGCACCTGCAACTGAGGGACTCAGGAGGCTGCCCTCCCTATCTGTCTGCCTAATCCCTCCTATCTCTACATATTTACTAATCTTTCCTTTCTCTCTTTAGCTTAATTTTTAAGCCCTATCTCTGTCACTTACTCACTAATGGTGTGATCTTCAACATCCTTTTTGGTAAAAAAGGAGTCAGAAGGCTATTGTGAGAAGCAAATATGACACACATGCTAAGTCTTGAGCTGGGCTCTAGGGACACTGGAACCACATCTGCAAGGTGCTGCCCTGTCTAGGCTCTTATCAAAGGAGTTTTATTTTTTATTTTTTGGTCCAGTGCATGAGTGAGAGAAGAAGCTTGAGGACAGTGAGGGGGGCTTTACCAAAATGCTCTCAGTGTTTCTCAGCAAGAGGACCCTGTTCAAAGTTAAAAGGCTATCACATGTACACACACTAAACTCTTTAGTGTGACTACTTTAGGGGGTAAAATGAGACTGTCAGTGGGAAAAACTTTCCTTCTTAACCACATACACTTGAAATCATTGTGCGTTTTACTTCCTTCTTTGTCCTTTTCCCTTTCTCTTTATAAACGTTTTATTCAAGTACAACATACATCCGGAAAAACAAACAAGTTTGCTGCTAAGGACCACACCTACCCAGATCCAGAAAGACACCTTGAGGAGCCCTATTCCACCAGCTCCGTACTGGCCCCCTCCCACTCACACCCCGTCCTCCAAGGCAGGTCGTTCTCCTGACTTCTAACAGTAAAGGGGAGTTTTTTTGTTTTTTAAGATTTATTTATTAGATAGAGAGAGACTGAATGCACCAAGTGGGGAGACAGGCAGGGGGACAGGGAGAGAGAGAATCTCAAGCAGACTCCCCTCTGAGCTTGGACGCTCCTGCAGGCTCCATCTCCCCACCCTGAGATCATGACCTCACCCGAAATCAAGAGTCCACCCTTAAGGGCCTGGACTATGTCATCCAATCGACCCTAAAGGGTAGTTTTGATTTTATAAAAATGGAACTGGCCAATACGAAAATTTTTTGTTTTTTTAAGATTTTATTTACTTGACAGAGATCACAAGTAGGCAGAAAGGCAGGCAGAGAGAGAGGAGGAAGCAGGCTCCCAGCCCAGCAGAGAGCCCGATGCGGGGCTCGATCCCAGGACCCTGCGATCTTGACCTGAGCCACCCAGGCGCCCCTGTTTCACTGTATTTGAAGTTATCTTAGAATTTTGAGAAAAAGCGTTCCTAGATTCTTAAAAGGATCTTTACCATAGCATCACCAACTTTTGGCCAGCAGAGGCTCCTTCGAAGTTCCATGCGCCTCCGCTTAGGGAACCACCTCCTCACCTCCTTTCTCTCCGCCCATCTCCGACAGGCTGTGTCTGAGGCTGCGCACTGCGTCGCTGGCGCGGGGAGGGCGGTCACGTGACTGCCGTCGGCCCGCCAGAATGGCGGCTTCCTGTGTGGCCCTGCTGGCAGTGGCCACGTCTCTGCTGCTACTGCTGCTGGTCTCGTGGAAGCGCTGGCGTCAGGGGCGCGCGAAATGGCACGTGATCATTGTGGTGCTGGGGGACGTGGGTCGCAGTCCCCGCATGCAGTACCACGCGTTGTCGTTTGCCAAGAGCGGCTTCTCCGTGACACTTCTGGGCTTTTGCAGTGAGTGCCCCGGAGACTGGGAGGGAGGCTGCACTCTCAGCCTTTAACCAGCGGCTTTGACCTACGCAGGGGAGCTGGGGCGGGGACGCCCCTTCCTCTCTCCTACCTCGGGCAGCTCTCTGAAATTGGATGGCCTCGGTAGTGGCCCTGATGGCTAGGTTTCTGCCCAATCTTTGCTGGATGGGTATCTAGGAACAGCCAGCATTAACGGAGTGACTGCCATATGTCAGGACTGTGTTAAGTGAATTCATTGCATAGTCTCACATTACTTTCTAGTGAATAGAAAGACGGATTGGAACCCAGGTGTGTGTGACTCCAGGGTCAGTGACGATAACCATACTTCCTTGTGGCTACTTTGTCAGTCTGTGTCTCAGAGGACTTGTCTCCTCTCCATTCCACACCCTCAGTGCAGAGTCTGCAGGCAGGAGAGGTTTCATTTGTGCCGCATGTCCAGCTTTTACTCTCAGTATGCAGAAGCAGGATGACATCTTTAGAGGGAACCTCAGTCGTGTATCAGGGAAAAAGTGGAGTAGCACTGGTTGCCTCTGGCCCTGTTTTGAAGGTGTCATCAGAAAGTGGAGTGGAGTGGAACTTCCTAGGGGTCTGCCTGTTGTGGGGTAATTCCACCATCCAGGGAGCTCTAGATTGTTTGGAGTACCTACTGTGTGCCAGGCATTGTGTTAAGTAAATAAAAGTGGGTAAGATTCAGGCCCTCCCTCTGTGGGGAGAGTCTGGACAGGAAGTGTCCTCAATGCTCTATTCTGGCTATGGGGAACAGAGAGAAAATTTATTATTTTCCAAAACATTCTTATTTTCCAAAACATTCTTCACTATTCAGCCTGAGCTGCTGGATCATCTGACTTTGTATTGCCCTGTCCACCACATTAAAGGGTACATTCTTTTCAGACTCCAGACCCTATGATGAGCTCTTGCAGAACAACAGAATTCAGATTGTGAGTTTGACAGAACTTCAGAAACTTCCAGGTAGGATGCAGTGAACTCCAGATCCCTCTGAATCTGTGTCTGTGTTGGGCGGGTGGGGGGTTCTACACATTGCCAAGAATTCCTTCGGGAGTAACAACTGTTTTTTGACTTGTAGTTGGGCCCTACATTTTCCAGTATGGAGTCAAAGTTATATTTCAGTCTGTGCACTTGCTGTGGAAGTTGATGTGCAGGGAGCCAGCAGCCTACATCTTTCTCCAGGTAAACGTCAGCCTTGCGTCGTCCTATGAGAACCACTGTTAAGCTTCCTTTACTTTCCAGCCTTTTAAAATGTGCAAATTGTGGAGCACCTGGTTGGCTTAGTCGTTTGAGCATCTGCCTTCAGCTCAGGCCATGATCTCAGGGTCCTGGGGTCCAGCCTCACATGGGGCTCCCTGCTCAGCGGGGAGCCTGCTTCTCCCTGTCCCTTTGCCACTTTCCCTGCCTGTGTGTGCACTCTTTTTTTTTTTTTTAAAGATTATTTATTTATTTATTTGACAGAGAGACATCACAAGTAGGCAGAGAGGCAGGCAGAGAGAGCGAGAGAGAGGAGGAAGCAGGCTCCCTGCTGAGCAGAGAGCCCGATGCGGGACTCGATCCCAGGACTCAGATCATGACCTGAGCCGAAGGCAGCGGATTAACCCACTGAGCCACCCAGGCGCCCCCTCTTTTTTTTTTTTTTTAAGATTTTATTTATTTATTTGACAGAGATCACAAGCAGGCAGAGAGGCAGGCAGATAAAAAGGGAGAAGTAGGCTCTCCGTTGAGCAGAGAGCCTGATGTGGGACTCGATCCCAGGACCCTGAGGTCGTGACCTGAGTTGAAGGCAGAGGCTCAACCCAGTGAGCCACCCAGGCGCCTCTGTACGTGTACTCTTTGTCTCTCTCTCTCTCTTTCTCTGTCATATAAATAAATAAATTTTTTAAAAAAAGATTTTATCCATTTATTTGACAGAGATCACAAGTAGGCAGAGAGGCAGGCAGAGAGAGAGGAGGAAGCAGGCTCCCTGACAGGCAGAGAGCCCGATGTGGGGCTTGATCCCAGGACTCTGAGATCATGACCTGAGCTGAAAGCAGAGACTTTTAACCCACTGAGCCACCCAGGCACCCCAATAAATAAAATTTTTGAAAAAAAAAAAAGGCAAATTGGTGAATAAATTGCATATTTGTGTGTGTATAGACTTATAAAAACATGAGTAAGAGCTTACGGTGTGTGTCCATTGTATTAATGGTACTCATTCATTCTGTTATTTTGTCATTATAGACAGAGTCTTAGACTGTACTTACTACATACATATATGTCTGTATTACTTCATCCAATTCCTCACAATTCTAATAAGTAGGGTCTTGTATGACCCATGTTTTAGAGATGAAGAAACTTAGGTCTAGAGAGGTTCTGTAAATAGCCCTGTCATCACACATCTAGGAAATACTGGAGTAAAGATTTGAACCAAGTAGTTGGTCTGGTTCTGGAATTAGGCTCTCAGACTCTTCCATTCACTGCTTTTTAACATATAAAAACACCTTCTTTTAATTAGCTGCACTGGATTCCAATATATGATATGCTCTTAACATACTTATTTCATTTTAACAGACATTCAGATACTTCTAGATTTTTCACTTTTACAAATAGCACAGCAAAGAGCACGAGTGACCATATGTTTTTTGCAGTTTCTTTGTGGGGTAAATTCCTGTGCTTAATCAGAGTTCATGCTCTTTTTAAACTTTTTTTCCTTTTTTTTTTTTTTTTTTTTTAAGTAGACCTCATGCACAACATGAGGCTTGAACTCACAATCCTGAGATGAAGAGTCATATGCTCTGGGGTGCCTGGGTGGCTCAGTCAGTTAAGTGTCTGACTTTTGCTCAGGTCATGATCTTGGGGTCCTGGGATTGAGCCCAGTTTTGGGCTCCCTGCTCAGTGGGGAGAGCAGAGCCCCTCTCCCTCTTCCCCTCCTTCCCACTTGCGCGCTCTCTCTCTGCCTCTCAGATAAATAATAAAGTCTTAAAAAAAAAAAAGGGGTCACTGCTCTATCAACATAGCAGTTAGGCACTCCAGAGTTCATGCACTTTTAAAATGTTGTGGTGTGTTACTAGATAGTCCTAGAATAAGGTTGAGCCAGTTTTTCCCCCATCCAGTGGGGATGCCTCTTCTCCCATGTCCTCACCACCCCTCTCTATTGTTAGGTGTCTTAGAGGTTACATTCTGCTAGGTGAAAAATGCACTTCTTTGGCTATTTTTTATCTCCTTGATTTTTGGTGGCCTTGGGCTTTTCAGGATGGTCAATTTTATTTCCTTTATGAGTTTTTAAAAAAAGATTATTTATTTATTTGACAGAGAGATCACAAGTAGGTAGAGAGGCAGGCAGAGAGAGAGGGGGAAGCAGGGTCCCCGCTGAGCAGAGAGCCCAACATGGGGCTCGATCCCAGGACCCCGAGATCATGACCCAAGCTGAAGGCAGAGAGGCTCAACCCACTGAGCCACCCAGGTGCCCCTCCTTTATGAGTTTTTACACCTTTTTTGGTGAAGAAGAGGGTCTTTCTTCTGCTTATTAATTACCAAGAGCTTTGTAAAGATCATTGGCTCTTTGCCATCTATGTTGCCACTGTTTTCAGTCAGTTTATTGTTGACCGTGGTCTGGGTTTCCTTCTCTTCATTCAAATATCTCTTTCCCAGAACCCCCCGGGCTTACCTGCCATCGCTGTCTGCTGGTTTGTGGGCTGCCTCTGTGGGAGCAAGCTCGTCATCGACTGGCACAACTATGGCTACTCCATTATGGGGCTGGTGCATGGCCCCAGTCACCGCCTTGTCCTGCTGGCCAAGTGGTGAGTGTCTGGGAAGGTAGGAAAAAGGGCCAGTGCAGAGACCTGGTGAAGCTGGTCCCCCAGGTGCTCTGTGAAGTAAGGGCAAGGCTGGGGGATTAGACTGACTCTGGTTACAAGTAACAGAGATGGGCCTAAGCCAAGGCAGACTTTTGTTGGTCCTGAAACTGCAAAGTCCAGAGACATGGCTGACTTTGACTCAAAAAATGTCATCAGGACCCGCTGTCATTTCTCCGCACTCCGTCCTGGAGGTGTTTCTCTTGTGTTGGGGGCTCTCCTGGCACCCTGACAGGCTCAGTAGAGAAAGGGAACCTCTCTGATTGTCAGGCTCTGACATTCCACTGGGGTGGGGGTGCTGCAGTACCCCGATACCTCAGGTTTAGGGGAAGTGCTCTGCTGTCAGACCTGGGGTCCCAGATGCCCCCAGATTAGATCCCCAAGTAAAAACTGGGGGTGCTGTTGGGGGATGGGGACACAGGCCCCAGTCGGCTGCAACCAGTGAGAAAGCAAGAAAGAAGGGCCTGCGGGAGCAGATTGGATGCAGAGCAGGAAGAGTCGTGCTCTGAGCCCGAGTGGACAGTATCTGACCCTGATGGGTCATTCACCAAGGGTCGTAATAGCTGTGGCAGCAGCAGCAGCAGCAAGTGATCGTGGAGTACTTGCTGCATGCCAGGCCCTTTATCCCATTCAGTCTTCGCTGCCCCTGGTGAGGATGTCCTCTGGTCACTCTCCTTTTACAAGCCAGGAAACCAAGGTCCAGCACCACTTTGCTGCTTGCCACACAGGTAGTAGTAAGTGTGAGGACCACAGTTCAGTCCCAAGCTGTCCAGCTCTCTTGCCTCCTCCGCATCCTGAGTGAGGAGTGGGCTGTGGTACACCAGGGGCATTCAGCAACCTTGAGTGCTTCCTCCCCTTTCACTTTCACTTCTGTCATGGGATAGGGCTCAGGTCTCCACTGGGGGCTAATCTGCTGCTAACACCTCTCTCAGATTTTTAAAACCATCCCTTGGTAACCCACAAGCCCAGCCCCACAGCCTCTGCAGCAAGAGTACAGTGTGGGTAAGATTTAATAATGAAGGCTTTATTACATTTCTTCCTTTGGTGGCAGGAGAGCCTGGATTTTCCCTTCTGTAGAGAAAGGTTCTTTCTTTCTTTTTTTTTTTTTTTAAGATTTTATTTATTTGACACAGAGAGAGATAGCAGGAGAGGGAACACAAGCAGAGGGAGTGGGAGAGGGAGAAGTGGGGCTCGATCCCTGGACCCTGGGATCATGACCTGTACTGAAGGCAGATGCTTAACTACTAAGCCGCCCAGGCACCCTGAGATAATGTTTCTAACTGTATTTAAGCTAAAAAGCTATATGACTTAAAGGTGTAAAAGAAATAGTACAGGGGTGCCTGGGTGGCTCAGTGGGTTAAAGCCTCTGCCTTTGGCTCAGGTCATGATCCCAGGGTCCTGGGATTGAGCCCCACCCACATCTGGCTCTCTGCTCAGCAGGGAGCCTGTTGCCTCCTCTCTCTCTCTCTGCCTCTCTGCCTACTTGTGATCTCTGTCTGTCAAATAAATAAATAAAATCTTAAAAAAAAAGAAATAGTACAGACGGAACTCAGCACAGACTCTGGGGAGGCACCTCACCAGCAACTCGATTTGGGAAACCCCCAGCCCTGTGCTCTTGTGTACCAGAAGGTATCAAGTCAAGTGGGGGTGGTGGCAGTAGTGGTGGGTCCCGGGCTCCTGGCTGAATGGTGATATGTCTTTTCAGGTACGAGAAGCTCTGCGGGCGCCTGTCCCACCTGAATCTATGTGTGACCAACTCGATGCGGGAAGATCTGGCAGAGAACTGGGGCATCAAGTAGGGGCCTGGGGAGGCGAGGGGCCCCAAGCATGGTTGGTCCCAGCTGCAGTGCCTGCTGTGTCGTGTTGGCGAGGCAGCCACAAATGCTCAGGGGTCTGGGGAGATGATTACTGGTTTTGGGAAGCCGAGGGGGGAGGAGACCAGACTGTCCATGTGGTTTTGGTCTTAGAACATGTCTCTGAGCTTCCCAAGTAATTCTGAAGCTTCTTAGTGTCCTTGTCCGAGTCGTGGATCCTCTGAATGCCCTTATTTTTTGGATCCCCCTGAATCTTGTATGCCTTAGCCCTTTCTCTGGCTCTCTCTAGAGCCACCAGTGATCTCATTGCAGAGCTGTGACCGTCTATGACAAGCCAGCCTCTTTCTTTAAAGAGACACCCTTGGACCTGCAACACCAGCTGTTTATGAAGCTGGGCTGCACCTACTCTGCATTTAAGGCCCGGTAGGTGTCCCATCTTCAGTCCTTATCTGTCTTCTCTTGTGCTTCCTGCTGTCCCACCTGTCCCCACCTCCTCACAGCTGTCCCCGTTGCTCCCCTGACCCTGGCTCCTCACTGCTGCTCTGGCCTCTCTTGTTCTGGCTGCAGACAAGATTAGGGAATCCCCTAATCCAGGGGTTGGCAGACTGTGACCATAGGCCTGCCGCCTCTTTTGGTAAATAAAGTTTTATGGCTCTACAGTACACTCACCGAGTAATGCACCGTGCATGGCCGCTTTTGTTCAGCAACAGTAGAACTGAGTTTTGCAACAGAGACTGGAGGTCGGGGCTGACATGGCCGCATCCTGATTGTTGGGAGTCTGCTGGCCTCACTCCTCACTCTGGCAGGCGATCACCGTCCTGGGGCCTGAAGCCTTGCTCTGTGACATCTCATGGGCTCTGTTTCTGTTCCTTCAGCTCTGAACGCCTGGACCCAGCAACAGAGAGGTCGGCCTTCACAGAGCGGGACTGTCAGAGTGGGGTGGTGACGTATCTTCGTGGGCGGCCGGCCCTGTTGATCAGCAGCACCAGCTGGACAGGTCTAGGACCCCTCCGGGCACTTGGGGCTTGTTTGAGTGCCTGGCTGAGCCTGCGCCCCATGTGTATTTGAGGACACTGGGGACCCGATGAGAAAGGGGGGTGGCCTTGAGCTGGGATGGGAAGCATCTAGAAATTAGCCAATGACACTTTGGTCTCTTTTCTTATAGAGGATGAAGACTTCTCCATCTTGCTGGCGGCATTAGAAAGTAGGTGTGTGGCTGTGAGCAGGAGCTTGTCAGGGGCTGTTGAGCCGTGAGGTGCTCACCTGGCCTTGCATGGTGTCTCCTGCAGCATGTTCCTGCCCCCAGGGCCACTGAGTGGGTCAGCCTAAGGACGTGGGTGGTGGAGGTGGTGACTCTTTGAGTCCCCGTTTGGGTCACTGACTAACCAGGCCCTAGATCTGAAATGCCACCTCTGGGAGAGTGATCTTGTGGCTGGGAGAGGCTACCTCCCCCGCAACTGTCCCGTCCCCCAGCCTGCACTCACCTGATGAGATAGTAATCCTGGTTATCATTTTATTTTTTTAAACATAGAGTTTGAACAGCTGATTCTAGACGGAGAGAGCCTTCCTTCTCTGGTCTGTGTGATAACAGGTATTGCCAGGGACTGTCCATGTTCCCGTATGAAATGGGGTGGTTGTGGGGAGGGCCTGCAGAAGGCATCTGCCTTTATTAGGTGTCTTCCTCACACCAGGCAGGTGGTGTTGGTTGTCTTGTCAGTCCTGACCACAGCTCTCTGATGTAGGGTTTTCTATACTAGCTTGATAGAGGAGGAAACTGAAGCTCAGAGGGACATGACAGCAGGATTGTGGCTTCTGGTTGAATCTTGGATAGCATAGCCTCATAGTTACTGAGTTTTACTTGTATGCAGTGGTTTCCAGGCATTTTTTCTTTTTTTTTTTTTAATGAAAGAGTCTACTTTAAAGAGCTCAACATAAAATTACTTCCTGAGTAGGCCAGTGGGGAGAGAGAGAAGCAGAGAGCTGTGGTTGGAGCAGAGTCCTGGCAAACTCCCTCACCTTGTACTCCCCTCCTCCTGGCCAGAGTTCTCAGGGGCAGCTAGGAACCCACTGTATACCCTGTGCCACCTGGGGCATCAGGGAAGACATAGACCAGTCTGGGCGAGAAGTTGTATCCAGTTGGCACTCTGGTGCCTGGCCACCTTCCAAGCCTGAGGCCCTCTTAATGCAGGTTGCTCGGGGGGAAGGACCATAGCTTCAGTGGTCCGGGTGCATTCCCCTTGGTGGTCTGGAAGGGGCCAAATGGGAACCTGATCACATCTTCAGAGTGTGGGCCTTCCGCTCACACCTCTGCAGGGTTCTGAGGCTTGAGGCTGTGGGATGGGGCCAGAGATGGGTCCAGTGCAGTGACTGAGATCTTCTTGGCAAGGCAAAGGGCCTCTGAAGGAGTATTACGGCGGCCTCATCAACCAGAAGTGTTTCCAGCACATCCAAGTCTGTACGCCGTGGCTGGAGGCTGAGGACTATCCCCTGCTTCTAGGTAAGGGCATCCAGCCAGCAGCCTACAGGGAGAGAGCTGGGGTTTAAAAGGGAATATTCTAGAACACGGCAGGGACAGAGTTTTTCTGGAAAGGGTCAGATAGTGAATGTTTCATTTGCTTCTATTGCATAGTCTTTGTTTTGTAATCTTTTAAAAATTAAAAGCCATTCTTAGCTCTAGGGCCATAGACACACAGGCCTCAGGCTGGATTGGGCCCTGCTTAGGGGCTGCGTGGGGCTGGGAGATGCCACCTGCCAGGAACCTGTCAGAGGAGCTCTTGGCTATCCTCCAGGAGACCAGGTTCCTTCCTGATACGCCGGCTTCTCCCACCTGCGGGGCCCTAGACCTGTTTATCAGGGTTCTGTCTTCTCAACCTCCAAGCCCTCCATTCAGTCCTGCTCTTCCATCTGGGCAGAAGGGCTGGGCCTGGCCTTGGGTTGGGGTTCCCCGTTCCCCAAGTCTGGGAGGGTAGTGGCTTGGGAGATGCAGAAATAATGTGTTAAGCACCATTGACTCCCCTGGGTCCCTAATCCTCCTTCATCTTCCTTTCTCCGGGAGAGGGTGCTGGCCTCGTGCTGACATGTCTCGAAAGGCCTCATCTTCCGGCAGTGTCAAGTGGAAAGCCTTTGGTTGGCAGGAGTTCCCAGGCAGTATTTAGTGATGCAAAGTTGTTTATTTGGCTTTATTTCCACAGTGACAGCTGGTTTTCTGTTGGATGTGCTATGGGTTTTTTTTTTCCCCTAATAGTGTGGTAAAACATACAGTAAAAACTTGCTGTTTTAATGATTTTTCCATTTTTAAGTATACGTACAACTCAGTAGCATTATTTACATACAAAGTGTTATACAATCATCACCCGTCTATTTCTAAAACATTTTCATCACCCCAAGCAGAAATTCTGAACCCCTTTAACAATAACTACTACTGATTCTTTCAAAATACATGTGGTTAAGTAGACAAAGGGAGTCTGTTTGAAACTACCCGTGATGGGCAGGTCATTTTCAAACAGGGCCGAGTGGCCGGGAATGGCTGTTGGGGAGAAGCGCTGTGTGTCTGCTCTTCTCCAGGCTGCTTGGCCAACTCAGCCAGTTGTATGTGGGGCTGGGGGCATTGTTACCCTGCTTTCCATTCCCTATGCTGAGGTGACGATCCACAGTCCTTTCAGGATTTGTGTTCTAGGGGTGCATGGGCCTGCGCTCTGACTGCCCCCCTCGCCCCAACCCTGCAGGCTCGGCAGACCTGGGTGTGTGCCTGCACAAGTCCTCCAGCGGCCTGGACCTGCCCATGAAGGTGGTGGACATGTTTGGGTGCTGTCTGCCTGTGTGCGCTGTGAACTTCCAGTGGTAGGAGCAGAAACCGAATGTTCACGGAGTTAGGTTCTCAGATCAGCTGTGGTGGCGGGAGGGTGGGGGGAGGGGTGGTTTTGTCAGTAAGATTGGAATTGCTCAAGGAATTCTCCTGGAAAATCATGCAGCATTGCCAGGTGGTCCTTGGGAGTAGGGCCCGTGGGCTTTCTGTGGGTGGGCTGTACCCTGTTGAAGGAGTGGACTTCCACTTAGAGCTGATGTTGAATAAAAAGTATGAGTCTTAAATATTCCACTTAGGGAGCCTGTGCTCATGGATAGAGTGGTGGATGGAATTGCCGGCACAGCTGACATGGTTTTATTTCTGTGTCCCTTTTGTCTGGGCTCATAAGAGTTGAATTGGAATCAGTTAAATGAGTGTGATTCTGTCTCCACTGTTCCTGGCAAAGATGGGTGTTTGGAGAGGGCGGTGTTAGGAGAGGTTCTAGAAATAATAGCCCCACCACTGGCTCAGGAGCCAGCCTCTGAATGGAAAATACAGGATGGTCGACCCTGAGCTCCGGGAACATTGGGATTAACTCCTTGTTGACCCAGAAAAGTCATCCTTAATGTGCCAGGTCTCCCTCTAGTGCGGTTGCCTTTTACCTTGTCTCTCTGCTGTGCAATTAAGAAAAAAAAAAAAAAAAATGGAGAGCTCATTGAGCACGTTCTCAGAGAAAAGAGCCTGTAGCAGAAAAGGTCAAAGTATGTGCTCACTGTTCCTCCTTCTTGGAATCAGTTTGGATTTTTAATGTGTATATGTCCCTCGAGGCCTTTTTTTTCTATTCAGATGCCAAACCTAAGAACAGACTCGCTGCAAGCAGACTGACCGTGGGAGGGGTGGGAGGGGGAGTCCGGGTGGGCACCGTGGGGATTTTCCAGGCAGCTCTCAGGTCTGTGATTCTCTCTGCAGCTTACACGAGCTTGTGAAACACGAGGAAAATGGCCTGGTCTTCGAGGACTCTGAGGAGCTGGCAGCCCAGCTGCAGGTAGCCACATCTGCCCCCGCGCCAGGCTGAGCTCTGCCCTGATTCTTTGCTCCTGGGCAGGCCTGTGCTGGGTCTGGGTGACAGCTGAGGCAGGGAGCAGTGGTCTCATTGGCTGGGCCTCCATGCGCTCCGTGTGGGTGTGGCCCTGACTGCCCTCTGGGTTTGTGGAGCTTATACCACTTGGTGATGCTGGACCTGGTGGACCGTGTGCTCTATCTAGGGAGTGAGCAACTAGGGAGTGTGCTCTATCTAGGGAGTGAGCAACTAGGGAGTGAGCTCTATCTAGGGAGTGAAGGGAGCTTCATGAAGCAGTTTTGCAGGGCTGGGGGTGGGGGTGGGAGTCTTCAAAGGGTGCTCACACTTATTACAAAAGATGGGTTCATCATTCTTGGCAGTTGAGACCAGGGACAGCAAACTTTCTGGAAAGGCCCACATAGAAAATGTTTTTGCTTTGCCATAGTCTCAGAAGTCCTCAGCTCTGCCGTAACATGAAAGCAACCACAGTCTGTGAGTGGGGGCTCATAGGGATGGGGTTGTGTTCCAGTAAAACTACTTGCAGAGACAGGTGGGGGTCGAAGTGGGCCCCTGGGCTTATTTTGCAAACACCGGATGTAGTTTAGCAGGAAAGAACACAGATGCCGAGTTCTAGCACGTGGGCTGGACAGTGGTGGGCAGAGGCTGAGGGTAGGTGCTGTGGGTGGACAGAACAGTGGCCAAGGGCTGCCACAGGGCATGGTGTGGATGGAAAACGCTGCAGTTTGGGCCGCACTGTCAAGGAGGAGCAGAGTAGGGGATGGAGCATGGCTGGGACTTGAGGATCTCCTATGCCACGTGAGGAAGGGGCTTGCTGGATCTGGGATATCGGGGTCAGAGCTGTGTCAAGCTTAGCCAAGGTTGCTGTGAAAGCTGGGCCAGAGCCGTGGCTCTGGGGGCTCTGGGACACTGGTAGTGGTTCTTGAAGTGCGGTGATGGAGGGTTTCGGTAGGATCACTGGTCTGGGAGCCTGTGTTTGGAGGGGGACAGGAGTCTAGGCTCCTGGGAAGGAGGGACAGCTCTAGGGTGGGACCTGGGACAAGGGTGGGAAGCAGTGATGAGTAAGTTCTGGTCGTTATTCTTCTAGATGCTTTTCTCAAAGTTTCCTGATTCTGCTGGCAAACTAAACCAGTTCCGGAAGAACCTCCGGGAGTCAGAGCAGCTTCGTTGGGATGAGAGCTGGAAGCAGAGGGTGCTGCCTTTGCTTATGGACCGGTGACTGCTTGAGCGGAAGACAGTGCTCCTGAGTGTGGCCCAGTTCCTCTTAGCCCTGGGCAAATGCTTTAGAACAGCGCCTCCCTGTGGACAGCAGCTGGAAGGACGGCTGCGGAGTGAAATTTTTTAATGACTTGGAGTTTGTGGACCAGGAAGCTGGTTCAGCCTGGTTTCCTCCCCGGAGGCTCTGAATATGAGAGACTCATGACCCGAGCGTTTCTTTCTCCCCACTGTATTACTTTCCTGTTATTTGCCTGTGGTATCTTCAACATCTCTTTGACCTGTTTTTGTCTTACGGTGTCTGCTTCTCCCAGCATCTGTCCCATTGTGTCCCTAGTATTTCATTCCTGCTGTAAGGACAGGTACCACAGCCTGCTGCTCTGTAACGTCTACAATGGGTTTGAAGCAGCTTGGCTTCGTGAGGGATGTGGGTGCAGGCTTGGGGGTGGGATGGGGAGACATACTTGATACATGTTTTTATTTGCATAAATGAAATGCTTATTTCTGAGCAAAAATTTTCATTTTCGATTTATAGAGATTCACTTAAGAACTAGAACTAGTGACAGAAAGAGGCGCCCACTTGAATAGTTTATATTTTATTAGAACACAGTTTGCAGTCCTGATTCTGAATTTAACATTCTTCAAGCATTCAAGTCCAGTGAAAATTTTATCAGCTTTGCCACATGAAAATTCTTTCCAGGATGGTGATTTAATTTTCATGTTGATCTTTAAAAACGTTTGTAAACCTACAGCATTAATTTCAAAATTTTCATGTCTGAGTGCTCTTCGTAGGGAAACAGCTTCTGGTTGTGATGAGGCACTGCTTCCCATGGGATCCCAGCTTGGCCTGGAAATACAACATGTGTCTCTGGATGGTGGGGTCTGGGGACATGACACCACCTATATAATGTGGGGCTGCAGGACAGGCTGGGGGGTATATACAAACCACAGACTTCTGGGCCCCATCTGGACACCTAGAATCAGCCTTCAGGGATAGGACCAAGAATTGAGTTTTTAAATGGTGCATGGCAGCCACATTTGCCACCTGTTTTCTGGGTCATACCTTTCCTAGAAGGTCACAGACCTGTCTGGGTTTCCTGACCACTCAGCCTGGTGCCTGTTGGCAGAGGCTAGATATATGCAGAAGGGCTTACATCCTCCTCATAAGCACAGATGCCTGAAGAGCCCTTGGCAAGGATCATTTTGTCATTAGTGTTTTATGAATGAAAGTAATTATAAAAATGAAATATTAAAAGTACACAAGTGTCAGTGTTCCTGGCTGGCTCAGTCAGTGGAACTTGGGACTCTTGATCTTGGGTTCATGAGTTCAAGTGCCACACCAGGCCTAGAGCTTATGTAAAAAAAAAAAAAAAAAACACGTGTGTGTGTGTCTATAATCCTGCCACCAAGTATAACAAATGTTAATTGGTCTATGTTCTTTCAGATTTTTCCCTATATACATATGAACATGGAGAGGATTATTTTTAAAAATAGAAGGAGTTGGGGCACCTGGGTCGCTCAGTTCGTTAAGTATCCGTCTCTTGATTTCAGCTCAGGTCATGATCTCAGGGTTGTGAGATCAAGCTGCATGTTGGGCTCCCCACTGGGCATGGAGCCTGCTTAAGATTCTCCCTCTCAAAAACAAAAACAAAAGAAAAAAAAAAGGGTTCTCCCTCTTCCTCTCTTAATAAAATGTGTGTGTGTGTGTGTGTATATATATATATATATATATATATATATATATGGTGTTTGGTACTTTGCTTTCTTCACTTAAACTATAGTATAGAGATTTTTCATATAGTATCTGAAGGAGGATTTCATTCTTTTTCAAAGCTACAGGGCACGCTGTCCATAGGACACGGGCACACGTAGGGGGTGTTTGCCTATAGAGGCAGCTGTTGTGGGGGCTGTGCTGGGGAGGGGCGGGTTGGGGGGCACGCGTGGTACCACACTGCAGCCAGGCTGTGTGAAGCAAGCCCCAGTTGGGCCTGGCACGTGACAGGGATTGCAGGACAGTGGCCGGTGGTTGTTGGGGGGGGGGGAGGGGCGGGAGTCGGCTGCCTGGCTCCATTCTGGAGCTCAGGCAGTCACTAGTCGCCATGCACCCCAGGATTTCCATGGGTGAGACTGGAGGATGACAGCACACCCCTCCGTGGTGCTGGGGGGCTGACCGGTCTGCCAGTACCTGGCCACAGCAGGGCCAATTTGGGGTATAAATGGCAGAGGCCCCCCTCCTCCAGAGTCCTCCCTGTTTTTCTTCCATTTACTGGGTTCTTAATACAGTGATAGCAGCAGCTACCATGTTCCCAAGTGCTCCCCAATGCCAGGTCCTGTGTCACCTCCCAGGTGGATGTTCCTACCACACAGATGAAGACAGGGAGGGGAGTGGCAGCCCAGGTTCACCAGGCACAGTTCTGGAGCCTGCACCCCACTGCTGTGTGGCCAGAAGTCATCTACCCTGACACCCCCTGGCATTCACCATCCTCTCTTCTCCGTTCCACAGACCAGGAAACGGGCCTGAAGACCCTTGAAACCTGCTCTAAACACATGGTAGGACTGCTGGTCTGACCTCTAGGACTGCTGCATAAACTGCCTCTTCCCCTTCCAAGCACAGCTCCCCAGCCTGCCTCCTCTGCTGAACAGGCCTCCTCCACTAAGCCCCCCGGGGCTGAGGGGGTGGGGGGCAGGTAGTGGGCTGATGGCCCAGCCTGTCTGTTTTCAGGGCCCCATTCTTTTACTCTGCTGATTTCTGCCTCTCTGGAGTCCTGTGTGGGGGCCCAGGTGGCTTCTTAGAGACAGCAGCCCCTCCCAGGGCCCAGGGCTCACCCAGCTCGCTCGTGAACAGCTGGCAGGTCTCTGGGTTGCGGATGGTGAAGGCAATGTAGGCCTCAGGAGCCTGCTGTTTCTTCAGGCAAGCAGAGAGCCTCTGTAGGACTCTGATCAGGGAGAGGACAGTTTCTGGGCAATACAACACATCTGTAATGAAAAAACTCAGGTTACTGAAAGGGGCTCACTCTAGGATTCAGGATCCAGAAAAGAGGGTGCCTGGTTGTGCTGACGTCAGCAGCAAGGCTGGGACCTGGAAACCAGCAGCTTTATTAGAACCATGACACTGGACCAAAGAAGATGACATGGTTAAAAAGGAAAACTTCGGAGAGAAAAAAAAGCTGCTGAAAAACTCTGCATGAAATGGAAAATATCCAGGACTCACTGGTGTTCCTTTAAAAAAAAATCAGTTCTTTGACTATGGTCTATTTAGAAGATGCTTAATGAAATACCCCCCAAGCAGCTCTCTGTCTCAGACTTCTTGTTTGCAGGGATCTTCTGTTTTGTTGGCTGCACTGAGGGGTAGGGGGTAAACTCACTCCCTGTCAGCACCTTTACTTGGGAAGGTGCTGCTCGGGCTCTGTGTTCTGGCCACTGTGGGCCTGGAGGTCTCAGGGCTGTAGGCCAGGATCAGAGCCACAGCACTGTCAGCTGGACTGGGGACTGGGTGAACTCAGTGGAGGACAAGGGGGCTGTTGGCCAAACACCCCTTGTGTCGAGGACCCTGTCCTTGCGCCTGAAGTGGCTGGGCCCGCCCTTCTCCCACTCATGCCCTCAGAGATGAGATGTGGGGCTTGTCTCTGAAAAACATAGGGGCCTGATCTGGGACAGAGATGTGCAGGCAGAGCCCTTGGAGTCATAAGTGCAAATATCAGGCAACAGAGCTGTGTAGAGATAGAAGCAAGCGCTTACCAGGGTGAGGCACTCAGAGCTCGTTCCCTGACTCTGAAACCACTGTGGTTTGACCCTAGGTCTGCCCCAGGGCTGGGTGTCTGTGACATGTATAGGAATCAGACATGGTCCTGGGGAGAATCACGCTTGTCCCTTGCAGCCCTGAAAAGATAGGGCTGCCATGGCCATTTTGGCCCCACATCTGAAGACTGGGGGGTGGTGGAGGCAGGGCTGCTGTTCAGCTCCCCTGCTTCATGGGTCTGCTCTGGCCATTTCATTCAGATTCAAGGGAGGGACATAAAAATCTCTCTGCTCAGCTGCAGCCTGGCTAATAGGTCAGATGGCTTTGGTGCCCTGGGGCCTGTGCACTCCGTCTCAGGCTTTGCTGAGAAAAGCTGGGTTCATTTATCTGAAGGAACCATTTTAACAGGAATACATGTGACCACTGTGTCAAGTGGGAGGACTGTGGCTTTAGGGCATCCATGAGCCATGCCCTGTAGTTTGATGTCTCCCTGAAGGCCCACAGTGGCACTTCTACAAGTCTCATCATTCCTCTGCCTGGCAGGATATACACTGTCCCCTTCCCAGAGCTGAGCACTGGGTAGAGCTGTTCCAGTTGCTGCGGGGCAGGAAGCAGTACCTGCTGCTATGATTACATCTGGCTGGAAGGCAGCGAGCTCAGGGGCTGTCACAACATCCCAGTCCAAATGGGCCACCATCACCCTGGGGCTCTCTGAGTTGTAGGTGTTAAGTCCTGGGTGCCTTGCAGGGTCAGTGGTATCTGGTTCCAATGAGAGGCCATTGAGAAGGATGTTTCCTCGGAGCTGCTCAAGGACACAGGTGTGACAGTCGCTGAAGATGTACGTGCTGGGACAGCATGTCTTGCAAATGGCCAGGCCCGTGAGGCCAGCTCCACTGCCGAGCTCTAAGACAATCCTGGGTGGGAGAAGGGGGCCTGTGTCTGAGATTGTGCTGAGAAAACTGGCCTTCCTGCCCTGCCCGGCACCCCAAGGTCACCTGTGAGCAAAGGCAGCCGGGTTCTCTATGGCCCATTCTGCAAGGTAGAGTGCGGCGTCCCACGTGACCAGGCCGGTGGTGCCATGGGAAACGATGGCTGTGCTCTCCGAGAGTGTGACTGAGTCTCCAGAAGGCTGGGCCGAGACAGGGAAAGGATTAATCTAAGCTATCAGGAGACATGGAGCTGATTTTAAAAAGAAAAACATCACAACAGGTGCATGGTAGATAAGACTGTGGAACATTCTGCCACAGAATACTACACAGCAATGGAAAGGAACAGGTTATCACTGTACGTGCCACCTGCATGGGTCTCGAGGACGTTAATGGTGCACAAAGAAAGCCAGTCTCAGAAGGTCACACATTGTGGGATTCCATCCATCTCACCTTCTCAAAATGACAGGACTGTGAAGAGGGAGAACAGATCAGTGGCTGCCAGGGTGGGGTTGGTGGGGACTGGGGACAGAGGAGGCCCGAAGGAGGTCTTTGTGGTGACAGCAGGTCAGTATCTTGATTGTAGTGGTACCCACACGGACCTGCACGTGTGGTAAATGAGGTACACCTACACATGCATGGTGTGTATGTCAGAGTCCTGGTAGTGAAGCCGTGTAAGTTAGGGCCCGTGTTTACAACAGGGGAACCTAGGGAAAGGGCACCTCTCTGTACTGTTTATGCAATGTCTATGAATCTGAAATTATTAACAACAACAAAAAGTCACAACTCTCTGGCATCATGAGCTATGCATGAAAAGACTTAGTGTGTGGGGCCTTCCTCAATTCAACCCAACATCTGGGGCCTGGGAATTCTCCAACCCTTGAACTTTTCTGTCACCCTCAAAGCAAGTGTTTTCCTGGAACATGCAGTCCTGAACTGTGTTCTCCAAAGTGGGGCATCTGAGCAGGGCACTTCAGACATGCAGTCACCTGGGGGCGGTTTCTGGTTATCTCTGAGCTCACAAACTCATATAGGAGACTCCGGTCTCTGGTGTACTGTGAGCAGTTATTTGTTCATTCATCCATCCGTGCATTTTTCCTGAGCATCTATTATGGTGCTAGGGATTCACATGTGACAAGATGAAGTCATTCCCTGTTCTTATGGAACTTCCATGCCAATGGGGGTTAAAACCATAATAAACAAAGTAATTTCTCGGGTTTTCAATGCTAAGAAGGAGACAAAAGACTACATGATAACAGAGACTGGCGGAGGGGTCTATTTCAGATAGAATGGTCAGAAACAGCCTCTTTGAGTATGTGTCATGTGACCTGGGATGTAAATATAAAGGAGAAGTGAGGCATGTGAGGTTCTAGGAGGAGAGCATTCCAGACAGAGGAGGTGCAAAGGCCCCGAGGCAGCATTTTAGTTGGTGAGTTCAAGGAAGGCAAAGAATGCCAGGGGTCTGGAGCAGAGGGAGAGCAGGAGGAACTAGAGGAGAAGGAAGGCTGTAGCAGGGCATGCAGGGCTTGGCAGGCCACGTGAGAAACTAGGATTTGAGTCTGAGTGTGAAGGACAGCTGCTGGCAGGCTCTGGGTGGTCGAGCAACACGCTCTGTTTTACGTCTTAAATCAAGGGGAGCACTCTGGGGTTTCTGGGAGTGTGGTTTTGAATCTTCCGGAATCCCCACATACAGAGTAGTGAGATATGGACAACATTCAACAAAACTAGGTGAAGCTGAAGTATCAACAAGTGGGGACAAACCACCAACAGACATAAGACGCGTGTGTGTGTGTGTGTGTGTGTGTGAGAGAGAGAGAGAGAGAGAGAGAGAACAATGGGGCGCACAACGGGCCTGAGGACAGAAGCCTAGTAGCTTCACTGGAAATGCAGGTGCCAGCTGTGAACCACAGCCCATGGAGAAGAGAACTTGCTGCTCTAGTCATCGGGGGTATGAGGGACTGGGGGTGAGGCCTGATGGCAACTACAAACACTGAGAAATGTGTGAGAAGAACAGAAAACACTTCAGACATCAAGGTACATGAGAAGAAGGTGAGAAAGAAAACAAAACATAAAAACAGATCAGCCCATTAGAGAAATGGAAGGTGAAAGTAGTGAAAGTTTAAACATCAAAAAGAAATTAAGAAAGAGATTATAAGGAGCTCAATGTGCCCTCCTCACAAACTCATATGTTAAAGTCCTAACTCCCAGCACTTCAGGACTTGGACCTTATTTGGAGACAGGGTCTCTTCAGAGAGGATTCTCTCTCTGAAGTTAAGATGACGTCATCAGAGGGGCCCTAACCCAGTAAGACTGGTGTCCCTGTACACAGAAGGCATAGAGGGAAGATGATGAGAAGACAGCCGTTGGCAGGCTGAGGAGAGAGGCTGGGAGTACATCCTTTCCGCACGGCCCTCAGAAGGAACCAACCCTGCCAATAACTTGATCTTAGACTTTTGGCCTCCTGAACTGTGAGACGATAAATTTCTGTTGTTCAAGATACCCATTTTTGGGTACTTTGTCACAGAAAATGAAAGCAAAGAACAAATACTAAAAATTTTAATTCAAGAAAACATTCCTAAAAAACAAAAGATAAACACTGAAGGAGTCCACAACGCACCCAAGATCACTGAGCCAGAACAACCCACCTCAAGATATATTCTACTAAATTTCTGGACTTTAAAGGGAAAAGTCCTTTGGCCATTTAAGAGTGAAGAGCATGGGGCATACACAGGAAAGAATATTAGGTTATTACCAGGGTTTTCCACAGCAACACTTCATACCAAGGAAGATGGAGGAACATATTAAGAAATTCAAGAAGAGAGAAAAGAGCACATTTGAGCTTCACTAAGGACACAGTTTGCAGTGGGCTGTATTCTTTCTGGGTATGATAAGAAACCAATTCACTGCACTGACAAAGAAAGAATCAAGTCTGTATCCTGCCTCTCCTCTATGGTCTCTATCAGTGGGTGACCAAACAGTGGAGAAAGGGAGACATCTCGTAAAACTTCTCTAGCCAATGAATGAAAACAAAGTGACAGAATTAGAAAACCACCCTTTCATATTCTCCAATGAATTAAAGAATAAGCTTTGAGCATTCATAACTGCTATCATAACAGATACGATGTGTGTCTCCTAGAGCCCCATTTTGTGTTCTTGCCAAAGGGATCAAGCAGATGTAAGCCTGACCGGGCCTCCGAAACCAGCCAGTTAGTGGGAAACAGAGCCGGAAGAACCTGCCAAACAGCACCACGCACAGGCGAGTAAATCCAGCCTGTGGAAAGCAACACAGACACTGCCAGGGAAGAAACAGCTGGAGGGGGACCTGCATGTGGAGGGAGACTTCAAACTAGATGGAGCTGATGGGCAAGAGTAAAGGCTGGTGCCAGTGGTGCTGAGTCCAGAGGTGCATGTGGGTGGGAGGAAACCACAGAATGACTGCTCCAAAGGCCCTGGTGGTCACTTTGCAGTGACGGAGGGCTTGCGGGCTGGCTGCCAAAATTCTGTCCCTTGACTGGAGTACCGGTCACCATGGTGGCTGCCTTGCAACAATTTGGTAAGCTGTACATTTATTTCATGTGGTTTCCTACATCTGTGTTTTATTTTATAATAAAAGGCCCAAAACAAAACCTGAGACCCCTTTAAGTGTTATGTGCAGAACAGACTTCTGTGGACCAAGAAGGTGTAACACCAGTCCAAGGGCTGCAGTATTTGCCAGGCCAGTGAGGATGGTGCCGGTGGGCAGCGGAGAGAGACTGCTCTCCTGTAACACCATCAAGTATTTACTGAGGACTGAGCACCAGGTCTCTACTACACAATCATGTGCACGACCTGACTTAACCCCCAGCCACCCCATAAAATAGGTACTATTATGTACTGAAATGCTTGGTTTGCTGACGGGGAAAACAAGGCTCAGTGTGCTTAACTGACCTCCTCTAAGACCTCAGAGCTGACAGGGCAGGATTTGTACCCACTTGACGCTGACTGGAGTCTGAATTTCAACTCTGTGCACAGGAGTGGATGTGTGGATCATTCGGGGAGGGAGCCCATCTCCTACCAGCAGATAGCTCCGGTGGGACTGGGTGGGCTCCTCGGCCATCAGGACCTCTGCCAATGCCTCGTACAGCTCGTCCAAAGGCTCCGTGTGGACAGCCTCGTGCTGGAGGTAGGCAAAGCAAGAGCTTCAGGCAAGAGGTTAAGTTGACCCTCATGAATCAAACAAATGTTCCATGAGTTTATTTATTTATTTATTTTCTGTTCTCTGACTGGAGGATTTTTACCAAATTTGGATGGGAGGTTTGGGATGGATTAACTTAATACAAGCCACCTGGCATATGAAAAGTTCATGTGGTGGGGTAGCTAGATGGTATCTCAGGTATAGAGAGGGTGAGGGTGAGGTGTAGTCTAGGACAGCAGAAATAGGACTGGATGAGCTGCCATGTGACGGTGACAGGGAGCTCTGCCCTTCCATCGTGATGTTGTGGATGGATCAAACAACTGGAGCTTTTAAGTGAGCCTGGGCAAAAGCCACAAAGATGGGCACTCTACATGGCGTGGCCGGCTTCATCAATGGGCAAGCCTCTGTTGTGCACCTCACAGGGGCAGCAGCGGGATAGCCATGCTTCTGGTGGTTCTGGGGAGACCTGTGGGCCACGACTGTTGGTAAGAATCAGGTGGGGAGGCAACGGAGAAGCCAGGATTGTTTCATGTGCTAAGCTTAGGTGAGACATGGCCCATGCATTCAGTCGCTGAAGATAGCAGGTCTGATGCTGATCACTAAGGAATCACCTCTCTGACGTCCAGTCTAACGTGAAACCCAGCAGCTTTGGGCTCATTTTTAAAAGACATCCTATAGGGGCGCCTGGGTGGGCTCAGTTGTTAAGCATCTGCCTTCAGCTCAGGTCATGATCCCAGAATCCTGGGATAGAGCCCCACATCGGGCTCCCTCCTCGGTGGGGAGCCTGCTTCTCCCTCTCCCACTCCCCCTGCTTGTGTCCCCTCTCTCTCTGTGTCTCTGTCAAAATAAATAAATAAATAAACAAACAAATAAATAAATAAAATACATCCTGTATCCGTCAGGAAAAGAGCCCACATCAGGTAGTTCATTGGGGAGAAGAGGGTATTGCAAGACCTAAAACACCCAATAGAGGGCAGTGTGGCAACCCAGATCTCGGCAATAGCAGGAATAGGTCAAGAACCTGTGGGCTGGCAGCCTGGGGGAGAAAGGAGCAGGGAGCTGGGACCACAGAAGAAATGCAGCTGCTGCTGGAGACCTCTTGAAGCACAGAGGCAGAGACACCCTGGCCTCTCTTCCTCCTGCCCCCCATAGCCTCTGACAGGTCAAACCCAGCTAGGAACAGTTACACAAGGAGCCCCTCTGACATACTGGGGTTTGTAGAGCAGGCAAAGGGCATGAGTTCCAACGGGCAAAGCCAGGCAGAGTTCACTTCTGGAGAATCAGGCAAGTCCCAGGTGCTGTCCGGCTACCAGACAGTGCCCATTACTGACCTTTCTGATGAGCTCCGAGAGAAAGCACCGGGCATACTTCAAGGACGGCGGATGCTTCACACACAGAGGATGTTTCACAGTCTGTGACAAAGGACACAATGTGAGTTGCTAGACAGACCCCACTGTAAGTCTCCCACAAACTTCAAGTGAATATAGGGCGACCCCCATTACTCAAGCCCTCAGAAAAGATGTGTACAGACACAAGGGTTCTGGGTTCAGGTGACCCTCATGAATCTGAATCAGTAAGTCTTCAGATACAATTCCCTTTCCAAAAAAATTTCTCCACTACAGTGGTGTAGGCTGACAGAACATTCTGGGCAGAACATGGAGCACATGGACCCAAGAAAACACCCTGCTATAGACCGTATGTTTGTGTCCCCCCCAGTTCATAGTCTGAAGTCTAAATCCCAATGTGATGGTATTAGAAGGCAGGGCCTTCGGGAGTGATTAAGTCATGAAGGTGAAGCTTTCATGAGTGGGATTAGTGCCCTTATAAGAAATCCCAGAGAGTTCCCTCAGTCCTTCCACAGTGAGGACTCAGCTGTCTATGAAGGAAGAAGTGGGTTCCCCACCAGACACTTGATCTTGGCCTTCCCAGCCTCTAGAACCATGAGAAACAAATTGCTCTTGTTTACAAGTCACCCAGTCCATGGTGTTCTCTTATAGCAGCTTGAATGGTCTATGCCGCCCCTGCCCAGCGCAGGCAGCATGAATTAGTTTTTAGTGGGGATGACTGTGGGACTGTCTGGCTCTGTGGAAAAGGTGAAAGTGCAAACGGCGGGAACAGGCAGACCGGGCACTTGCTCTCCTGGAGCTAACATGCCAGGCTGAGGACGAGTGCTACGACGGCTGGGACGGAGGAAGATGGGGACTCTGCCTGCGGTGTGGTGGAGGGGAAGGGGGCTCTCAGGGGTGACACTTCGGCTGATGTCTAGAGAAGCAAAGAGCGGGAGGAGCGAGTTCCAGGCAGAGGGGATAGTTTGTGGAGGCTCTGAGGCAGGCATGGCCTGGCATTTTGGGAACAAGGGCAGAGCAACAGGGGTAGTGAGAATAGGGGCCAGGTCACATGGAGGGACATGATTTTACTCATGGGCAACAAAATACTCACACGACCCTTCAGGGGATTTCTGGTCGGCTGGTGTTAGGTTTTAGCCTCAAGGTGAAAATCAAGAGTGGGCTGCCGCACAAGGACTTCAGAATCTCTGAGCTTACAGTCCTGAACGACGGGGTTGCTCTCAAGCCTCCCCTAGCCATGGCAACATCTTTCCCACATGGTGGTCGGACGATCTTGGTTCACCCTCTACACAGGAATTCTTAACCTAGGCTTCTTGGATGGGCTTGCTGGTTGGAGTAGTGTCTCTAACTCCCAGGAATTTGTACATAAAATGTATTCTTCTGGTCCTATTTTTTAATGGGGGTGAGATTAGAACAGGAGAATTCATAGCTTTGGGTTTTCAGAAGGGTTCATGATGCTTAAGAGAGTTCATAGCCAGGGGCACCTGGGTGGCTCAGTTGGGTGAGCGACTGCCTTTGGCTCCCGTCATGATACCAGAGTCCTGGGATTGAGTCCCGCATCAGGCTCCCTGCTCTATGGGGAATCTGCTCCCTCTGACCTTCTCCCCTCTCATGCTCTGTCTCACTGTCTCTCTCTCAAATAAATAAATAAAATCTTAAAAAAAAAATGCAGTGTGATCTCCACTTGATCCACATGGCTAGGGTCAGGGTTGGGGCAAGGCCAGCAGAGCGGCAGTCTTACCTGTACCCTTGCCCAGAGGTACCTCAGAATTCACACCCTACCTCGGAAAAGCAGAGCATAGCTACATCTAGAAGAGACATGAGTGGGCAAGACTTGCCTCCTTATTTTTTCCTTAAATGTAAATGTAAAGAAGAAAGTCTTTGAGCAGCTACCAAGTGCATAGCTGTCATCTTGGTTTTCATTGTGGATGATTTCTAAAACAGCTCCCAAATTCCCTCCTCTCATGCAGATTTTTATATATTCTAATGTCTTCGTCTAGGAAAACAACAGAGCCAGAGCTGCCTGAGGTGCTGCCACCTAAATGCAGTGTCTTTCTTTTTAAAGGATACAAGTGCACCCACTGTGTTTCTATCACGTCTTCATGGGCAAGTCAGGAGGCTGGTGATTCTGATTCTTACCTTTCGCAAAATATTCAGCAGCAGCTCAGGACCTGATGAGTCCCTTAATTTCTCTTCTAGGCTCTATTCAGAGAGAGAGTGGAGGGGGGAGAGAGAAATCTCAAGGGCATTTTCACAGGAACATTAAACATGCAATAGGACATGTTAGCAAAGTGCTAAGTGATCTCTCCCCAGGGACCTGGAGCCAGTTGGAAGTGAAAGCCACAGACTGGCTGAAAGCCTGAACTTGAGAAGTCCTGGGTAAGACCTGGATGAGTCAAAGAAAAAATATCAGAAGACAGACTCTTGGGTCTGCATTAGCCCTGGCTGTTTAGGCTCGCTTAGGTCGCAGAGCAGCTCCATGGATGACATGGCCAACCAGGAATTATAGGAGCAATGACACTGACACCTGATGGGCTCACCTTGGACTTGACATCTGAGTTACAATGGCTAGTTTATGCTGTCCTCTCTGACAGGGAACTCCAGCCCAGCAGTGAGCTCAGGTTCTAGAAGCAGACAGACTGGTCCTGGCTGGTATGTGACATCAGGCAAATCCCTTCATTTCTCCAGAGTGAGTTAGGCTCTAAAAGGCCTATAAGCCTGGCCCTTGCCCTCTCTCTGACCTTGTCTGCCCCCCAGCCCTGGCCTCCTTGCCATTCTTCAAGTGCAGCAGCCTGTTCTCACTGGCAGTGCCTTCCCATAGCGGGCTGCTTTACTGTTCAGGTTCTGGCTCAAATGTCACCTCTTGGGAGAGGCCTTCCTGACTCCCCCTACTTTGATGATACATTTCCCTGTTTCATTGACTTTACAGCCACCGTCATCTCCTGGTGTCTTCTTGCTTATTCATTTACTTGTTTATTCTCTGGCTCTCCCATCCAACCAGGGCCTCATCTGTAATATGTACTGCTGGTTCCTGGTGCCTGGCTCACGGAAGGCATTCAGTAAATATTTGGTGGTGGAATAAAAGTATTAGCTAACACCCACCTCACCATGACCTGGACATTGACTCGGGTGCTTCAATCTCCTGTAATTCTGACACCAGCACCATCATTGTATCTCCCACTTAATAAGAAAACTAAGGTATAGGAGAAATGCAGTCACTTGCCCAAGGTCACACAACTTGTATGGGGTTTGGCCAGGATTCAAAACAGGCAGGCTGGATCCCAGGCCTGAGCTCCCCCACTACCGCACTCTACTTCTTTACTAATCAAGCAATCTTTCTGGTCAAATGTGAATGGTAGTAATAGTACCCACTGCACGACTGTTGTGGGCCAGTCTAAGTAAGCATTTATCATGGGCCTGATTCAGAGTAAGCACTCATTTCCTGTGAATAATTGTAGTTGATATTGAATTCGGACACATAGATGCTGTAATGAAGGTTTACATTTTGGGTTAAAAAAATGAACTATTTTTAAAATATAATAATATATATAAAAATATAATAATTTTTTAAATATAAAAATATTCCTTTCTGATCTGCAAGATCTCTCAGAATGCTAAATGGGTTAGGTCAATGAGGCACAAATGACTAACCATCACCCCTTAAGACGGGGCAGACTTGGGGGAGGAATATGTACCCAATCTGAGTCATCCCAGTGAGCTCATCGCACATGAATTATGAAGGAGGCAGCATCATGAGAGCCCCTGCATTGGCAGAAGGAAGCTGCTGCCATGGTCATTTCCATGTGCAAGAAGGGCAGGTCTCCAGAGCAGGGAAGGTGAGACTTCTTTCGTCTCTCTTCTGGCCTGTTTTGAAACAATACCCCCCTCCCCACTGCCCTGTCTCTTTCACCACAAGCATAAGAGCCTCAAACTGCCTCTGCGAGGGTTCTGTCCAATGCTGATGGCACAGATGAGAACACCGAGGCCTGGCAAGGGCGGGAGGTGTGGTGTCTGGAACTTGGTCATTGCGCTCATTACAACTGGTCTCCCGGTGTCCTGAGGACGTGGACTGTTTAAATGGGCAGCAGCGGGGCGCCTGGGTGTCTCAGCGGGTTAAAGCCTCTGCCTTCGGCTCAGATCATGATCTCGAATCGAGCCCCGCATCGGGCTCTCTGCTTAGCAGGGAGCCTGTTTTCTCCTCTCTCTCTCTCTCTGCCTGCCTCTCTACCTGCTTGTGATCTCTGTCAAATAAATAAAATCTTAAAAAAAAAAAAACAAACAAACCCGGATAGTCTTAAAAAGAAATGGGCAGCAGCAATGGCTAGAATAACAACGGGCTAAACAAAAAAAGTAATGAAATTTATCGTGAATTGTCCGACCTAACCCCAGAGTGACAAAGAGAAGTGGGAGGAAACCCCGCATTTCTTGAATTCGGGGACTCTGTGCAAAGGCAGCCAAGGGCGGGAAGGGCCAGGGGAAGAGGGAGCAGAAGCCTGAGTGCAGGCTGGGCCCCCCAGACTCGCGCAGGTGTGCCTCCTGCTGCCCACCGCCAGCCCGCGCCCCCGGCGGAGCCCGGGGGACAAGAACAGGACGCGCGGCCGGGTCCAGAGAGGGAGCCGAGAACATCACGTGGCGGGGGGGGGAACGGGTCCGGCGCCGGAGCCCGCCCAGCCCTCACCCCTCCACTGCCGCCCCTCGCCCTCCCTCCGCGCGCCCCACCGCCCACCTTCCAGGGGAAAGAGCGCAGTGTGCGCGCTGCCAGGAAGCGGCGCTCGAAACTCGGCAGCAGGCGCGCGGCCTCCGCGCTCTCCTCCGGCGCCATGGCGGGGCGGGGCGGGGCGGGTCCGCGGCGTTGCCCGGGAGACGGGGCGGCAGAGGGGTGGGACCGAGGCGCTGCCAGGGGCCGGGGGCGGGGCCAGGAGCCGCCGGGAGTGTGGGAGGTGGGGAGGCGGGGCCACGGTTGGCTCGGGGCGGGGCCTGGGACTTGAAGGGAGGAGTCAGGGTTTTGGCGCCAAGAGAGGGCAGGCGGGAGGCTACGGCTCTCTGGTAGCTTCCAGTCAGGCGAAGGGCAAGGTAACATTCTCGTTGTTCCCTCGCCTTCACGAGGGTCTTTTTGGCCGAGTGGACGGATGCGTAGCCCTCTCCCAGTTGCACTCCTGGGAGCGAAGGAGGCTGACGGCCCAAACTTTCCAAGGCTGCGTCCTCAGGCGGGTGTTTGGCGGCCTCATGCCGTCGCCGCCCCTTCAAGACAAAGTGCGGGTTTGCCGCTCCGCGTGGGTAGGTGGCGCGGTTAATGGGCGAGGGAACTTAGGTTCTCAGACCTGACCCACCAGGGCGCCGCAAGATGACTGGAGGGCTGTGAGGTGCGCCCCTCTGCCAGATTCTTAAACCTACCCCTGGAAGCCGTGCGGGGTTTAGTCCTCTCCGCGGTCCGCGTGCTCTCCACAGCACGGTGCCCTGTTCCGGCCACGGCGACCTCGAACGGCCCCCGTGGTGGGAGCCATGCGCTGAGGTGCTCTCCAGAGTCGGGAGGGAGGGCGCGAGGAGCTTGGCAAGGTCAGCCTGAGGTCACGTCCTCTCCATGACCCTCTCAACACCAGGCAGGACTGCCCCCCACCCCCCAACTCCTCCAGCCTTTGGATCTGCCCCTAACCCATCCAGTCTTGTCTTCACCAGACACTTATTAAGCACCTGCTGCGTACCCAGTGCTGTCAGGGGATGCAACCGTGAGGAAAACCAGGAGTGGTCCCTGCCCTTCGGGGGCTCAGGAGCTCGCGCGGAAGTAGGCACCGCACTAACTACCACACAGATGCGTGTGGACCGGCTTGGCAATACCTGTCGTGCAGGTGGAGCTCCCGGAAGAGGGAGGACTTAGAGTAGAAGTTTGACTTTGTAGGGAAGGGAGTATGAAAGGAGAGTAAGGGGGCTGCTGGGGATGGTGGGGATGGGGAAGAAAAGAAAAAAAAATATTTCCATTAGGCATTACTGTGCCTGGAGTGAAAGGCAGGGTAGACAGCAACCCGCGGGCGCTGCCTGCGGAGTCTGAGCTGTGTTCAAAGCCTAGCACGTTCACTTCAGCGCATCTCTCATAAAACTCCATTTGGAAGAGTCCAGAGCTAATTTGCTAAATATACTTGCAGAAGGTAGATGAGGGTGCAGATTAAATCTTATTACCCCTTTCAGATGAAAAACACTGAGCCCTGCTCAGCTATGAGAACAAGAGAGGAGAATTAATTCTAATTGAATGCATTTATTCTCCTGTTGTTCTTTTTTTTTTTTTTTTAAAGATTTTATTTATTTATTTGACAGACAGAGATCACAAGTTTGCAGAGAGGCAGAGAGAGAGAGAGAGAAGAGGAAGCAGGCTCTCCACTGAGCAGAGAGCCCGATGCAGGACTCGATCCCAGGACCCTGGGCCCGTGACCTGAGCCGAAGGCAGAGGCTTTAACCCACTGAGCCACCCAGGCGCCCCCTCCTATCTGTTGTTCTAATACTAGCACCCAGTGAGCACAGGATCCGACATAAGAATGATGTCTTTTATTCCCTTGATACTGTTGATTTTTTTTTTTTTTAGAGACTTTATTTATTTGGCAGACAGAGATCACAAGTAGGCAGAGAGAGAGGGAGGGGAAGCAGGCTCCCTGCTGAGTAGAGAGCCCAATGCGGGGCTCTATCCTAGGACCCTGAGATCATGACCCGAGCTGAAGGCAGAGGTTTTAACCCACTGAGCCACCCAGATGCCCAACACTGTTGATTTAAATAAAGAGGGTGGACTGTGATTATTGCTGTCTTTACCCAGAATTAATGGTTTCTGGGACTGATGTTGCAGAAATCCTCTCAGTCACAATAGCCTGAGGTGGAATCACCTGAAATATGACAATGTCTCAACTAGGGCTGAGTCTTGGTCCTAAGGGAATGAAGCTTCAGAACTGGGCCATGTGGACTGGTCCGCTTCTGCTGTTTTGATCAGCTCTCTGCCTGCAGTAGACAATGAAAACCAATGGAAAGGGTCAAACTCATAAATACTAGGCTTGTTCTGTTAACACATACAATCGCTATTAATTGCTTTTCTTCTGAGGAGCAAAAGGGCATGTACAGTCAATGCCATAATAAGTAATACTGTATGATGTTATTCTAAGATACTAATAAATCTAGGCTGGTTCAGCCTTTCCTGATGCCATAGATGGGAGGTAGATTGGGAAAGGATCCCAAGTGAGCCATAGCAGTGACTTGAACACAGAAGAAGCCTTTATTTTGGTGTGTGGGCTCTTGGGAGGGACAAAGGTCATAAAGTTACAAATTTTAGATCTGAATCTAGAAGAATCAAGGCACTGAAGTCGTTTTCAACACCCAGGGACCTCATAGGTGTGTGTTCAGGTATAAGTGAAGATTAGGATTGCCATTTAACACAAAAACTAAAAATTCTAGGGAGTGTTTATATGAAGAGAGGCTTTAGGACACATCCCACAGTTCTGCCAGCATCGAGGGGATATGTAGGTGCACACGCTATATTGCAGATTTGGCTTCTGGGTTTGAGGTTTTTAATAATAAGGATTTGAGGCTTTTAATAACAACAACAACAATAACAATAACAACAACACCAACAACCACAACCCTCTAATACATTTTAGCTGTATGGAATGGTTGCTTTTTAGAAATTATGCTGTGGGCATGGCAGTTTAATCAGTACCTTGAAGTTTTTCCTTTATCTCTCCTATAGCTAATGGTTTCTGTAGAAAAGGACCAATTGATTTCTTTTTAAAATGTTGCTTCAGGGTGTAGAGACCTTTATAGGTCATGTTTCAACTTATAGGAAATTTTTATAGTTCAAATATAAATTACGTTAAATGTAGGCTTTGTAATGGAGTTAAGGTTAAGTAAAGTTCTGACTTTCCTTGGGTTGTTTATAGTGTTCAGGAGGCTCCCGCTCTATTGGCATAAGAGCTTTGTTAAAGCAGAAGAATGGTCAGGGTTGGGTATAATAAGGATGTAGGTGGCTCAGTCTAATGATGTAATTATTGAGATATAGAAAGAGGTGCATCAGGACTCTATAATGCTTTGGTTGGTGGCAGAACCAGTGTTACAAGTTGGATTGTGTTCCCTCACTCCCCCAGAAAGTATGTTGGAAGCCTTAATCCTTGGTACTTAGGACCCTATGGTACTGGTGACCTTATTTGGAAATAGAGTCTGCAGATATAATTAAAATGAGGTCATCCTGGCTATAGAGGGCCCTAAATATCATGACTGGTGTCCATATAAGAGAAGAGAACACCATGTAAAGACAGACACAGGGAGAAGATGGCCATGTGGTGATGGAGGCAGAGACAGGAATGATGCATCTCTAAACCGAGGAATACCAAGGATTGCCAGCAACCACCAAAAGCTAGAAGAGGCAAGGAAGGATTCTCCCCTATATGTTTTAGAGGGAGCCTGGCCCTGCTGACACCTTGATTTTGGCCTTTTACCCTCCAGGTCTATGAGATAGTATCTGTTGTTTTAAGCCAGCTAGTTTGGGGTAATTTGTTATGGCAGCCGCAGAAAACTAATACAACTGGTATGTAATTTGGGAGGCCCAGTACAAAATGAAAATGCAGGGTCCTTGTTAAAAAAATCAAGAATTCTGAAATGGTGACAGTAGATTATTAAACCAGATCGGGGGCTCTTCCGAGCCTTGGGCTTTGAGTGATTGCTTAGGTCGCAAATCATAAACCTGGCCTTGTTGCTGGATTCTCAAAGTGCTGGATCCCCTTTGGCTTGCAGGAAGTGGTTGAAGTGGATTATTACAATGTGCCCTGATTAACCACAGGAAACCCAAAGAACACTCACTTCTTTTTCCGATGAATAGCTGTATATGTCACGCTAGCAACAAACAGAACTGCAAGAACTCCTGTGACAATCGCAAGACCAAGCACTGCCTTTTGAAGAGCCAATGTCTTCTGTGTCTCCGCTCCTGATAAAATATCAGATGGTTTTTAATTGTCTGATTATTAAGAGGCTTTTCTGGCTGCTCCTGGATCCGTGGGAAGTTTTCCATCCAGGCTCTGGTGAATATATATATTTTTTAATTTATTTATTTGTCAGAGAGAGTGAGCGCAGGCAGACAGAGAGGCAGGCAGAGGCAGAGGGAGAAGCAGGCTCCCTGCAGAGCAAGGAGCCCGACGCAGGACTCGATCCCAGGACGCCGGGATCACGACCCGAGCCGAAGGCAGCTGCTCAACCAACCGAGCCACCCAGGCGTCCCCAGGCTCTGGTGAATATTAACTATGGAAATGAAATGTACATTTAACCCAAGAAAGTGCTCACTGTAAAGAAACCGTGTAGGGCAAGTCGTTGAAAGTCCATTTACTAAACGACCTATTCACCAAATGACCCATTTTCCTAATGACCACTTTGCCAAGTGACCAATTTGCTAAAAGCCAATTTGCTGAGAATCATCAGTTGGTGGGACATTTTGCTTATCAATAACTGACAATAGCCAAAGACCTTACCGCAGGCTCCCAGTGGGCTATGAGACAGCGGTAGGGGCCAAATAGTTCTAGCAACACTCTAAAACTTAAAAGAAAAAATCCTAAATAATTTGGTGAATTGACATTCATTTAATAAGATTCCTACAAAATGGCCTGCTTCCTGGAAGTTCACAAGAAGATCATGGACAGTGGCTTAGAGTGAAAAGGGTGTCCTATGTACTCTGTTCTAATTGAGCATAGTTATTTTAAGTATAATAAATCACCGATGGGGCACCTGGGTGGCTCAGTGGGTTAAAGCCTCTGCCTTTGGCTCAGGTCATGATCCCAGGGTCCTGGGATTGGGCCCCGCATGGGGCTCTCTGCTCAGTGGGGAGACTGCTTCCTCCTCTCTCTCTGCCTGCCTCTTCGCCTACTTGAGATCTCTTCAAATAAATAAATAAAATCTTTAAAAAAAAAGAAAGAAAAATCACTGAGCCGCGCCTAAGTTTCTTTCCGCAGAAGAAAAGCTGGCCAGTGTTTGCAAATAACTGAATTCTCAGAGATGATTCCATTCTTCCTTTATACCGTTCACATTTAAGATTTGAAGTCTTAAGAACTAGTAACCTTATTTACAGGAACCACCTCCTTCCCCCTTTTTTCAGCAATGAGTGGAATGGTAAGGCTTCATTCTTCCCCTTTGAGCAGCTTTCTTTCAGGCACCAGCAAGGACTGAGTTGTTGAATGAAAGCTGCTTTTCTGTATCTAGAAGGGGCGTCAGAGTACAGACTGCATGCGATTTCTGAGGACAAGGATTATTGCTTGACATTTTCTATACAGAGGCTTCCTTTTGCCCCAAAGGCACTATGTGAAATGCCACCAACATGTGGAGGGATTCCCTACTTCCTCCTCTATCTGTTTAGAGCTGCAGCTGTCTTGCCCTGGGGGCACCGAAGCTATCGGGAAACAGGATTATTCTGCTTGATTCTGCCACTAACCCCCACTCCCCCAACCTTTTGATTCTTCTCTCAGGATAGAGCATGCTATCAATTTTCTGTTGGTTGTTTTTGTATCTCACCTGGCTGCTGGTCATATGAGTCCACAAGCATTTCCTGGGTGATGGCCAGGGAGCCATTGTGGGGTTCAGGGGTAATGCCCAGAAGCTTACACATGAGTGGGTAGATGTGGATGCTGTCAAAAGGCTCAGCTACGTGATTCTTCTTGAAATCTGGCCCAAAAGCTCTGAATATGGTCTTCATGTCCATGTGGACATTATCAAAGCCATGATCTCCCTTGTTGAAATATATTATAAGTCGCTGAAAAATAATAACAAAAAAGCCATTTTAGATTCCAGTCCCCTGAAAGAAAACTATCCTTATGTCATGCATGTCAGATCCATGAGATCTTTGAAAATTTAAATGACAAGGAAGCACACTGCTCTACTGTGCCAAAGAAAAGAGGAAGGAATGAAAGATCTTTAAGAAAGAGAATAAAGAAAGCATAGCCATTAGACACAGCAAGAAGATAATACTGACAATAATAATAATAATAATAAGCTCAAACACAGTATCTCCGGTGATGGCCTCATGTGTTTTGCAAGCTCCTCAATCCTAAAGAGAGAAGAGGAACACCTATTTCACTGTGCACACCAAAGCAGGCAGGTGGATGGGGATCTGAGAAGTGTATTCAGTGAGAGGCACTGAGATTCCAAGAATTTTCTGCCTAACGGCCAGTTCAGAATGTTCCCTATTCCCTCAAAGCTGGTTGGTTCTGTTGGGAATGTGACTATTGCATTAAATCCCTTCACCTCACTCTCAGCTTGTTATGCCATGAACCAGGCTTACAAAGAGGCCAGTGACTGTAGAATCTCTTCTTGGCAAGACCTTAGCTTTGGGCACATATCATCAGTGTTCTGGGCTGTGTGAGAGATTGCAAAATATCAATAAATTGTTGCATTTTGCTGTGACTATTTCCACCAATATTAAACAATAACCTTATGAGTTTTCTCAAACCTGTTATACTCTGAATTTGTAGCAATATGGGAGTATACAGATTGCAGACATGATTATAATGTTTAACTCCTGTCCGTAGCCTAGGACAAGCACTCTCCAAGCTATCCCTGGGATGGTCTTCTGTCATGTGATGTTTAAATATCACCTAAACTTTGTTCTGCCATGAATTATTAGTTGGTAGTTTACAAACATCAGACCACCTCACTTATGTCTCACAATTAGCCTTGATTTTGGTATTTTCTTCTTTAGATTTGCTTATTTTTCATAACAGCTTTGTTGAGATATGATTTGTATACCATATGTACAATTTGAAGATTTTAAAATTTTTCTCAGAGGTGTGGAACTGTCACCACAATCAATTTTGGAACACTCATCACCCCAAAAAGAAACCCTGTATCCTTCAGCAGTCACTCCCCATTTTCTTCTGACATCAACTCCCTATTCTAGACAACCACAAATTTGTGATCTCTCTCTATATATTTGCCTATTCTAAACATTTCATTTAAATAGAATCATACAGTATGTAGTCCTTTGTATCTAATTTCTTTCCGTCATCATAGCATTCTCACAATTCATTCAAGTTATAACATGTATCAGTACTTTGTTCCTTTTTTTTTTTTTAAGATTTTATTTATTTATTTGACAGACAGAGATCACAAGTAGGCAGAGAAGTAGGCAGAGAGGCAGGCAGAGAAAGAGAGGAGGAAGCAGGCTCCCTGCAGAGCAGAGAGCCCGATGTGGGGCTCGATCCCAGGACCCTGGGATCATGACCTGAGCCAAAGGCAGAGGCTTTAACCCACTGAGCCACCCAGGCACCCCCTACTTTGTTCCTTTTAATGGCAACATAATATTCCATTATATGGATATACCATATTTCATTTATCTACTTATCAACTGATGGGCAATTGGGTTGTTTTCACTTCTTGGTCATTTTGAATGATGCTGCTATGAGCATTTGTGTATAATTTTGTGAAAAGGGTTGCTTATTATTTTCATTATTAGTTTTGATATGTGCAAAGGGGAACCAGCAGGTGGGTTTTTTGGTGGATCTACTTTTAATCCCAAATCACTTCTCTCTAGCTTTGGTTTATTCTCATTAAAATGGGGGAGATAAGAATATCTTTAGGGGCTGGGAAAACAAAAATGATATAATTCGTGTTAAAATTTTAGTACAGCGCTGAACATGGCCTTGGTCAGGGAGGGATGTTGTCATTATTATTACATAGTGGTAACATGGGACAGGGTTGGTTGGGTGGGATGTGGGGTTGGGGATGGGGAACACTTAGGAAACAGTGGATTACAACTTATATTTTCATTTTTTTTCAGACCTGTTCCTCTCTAGAGGCTGTCTCCAAGACCCAAGATGACTTTATTCATTTTAGAATCAACTCACCCCATTGATGTTATAACCAGAGTCAGCATACATCACGATTGGCAGGACCCGCTGGTGTTTAGCAAAATGGAAGCGTTCTGGGAATTCCTCCTTCTTGTACACATTGAGATGAGGGTGTGCATTCTTCAGCGCTTGGTAAACGGCTTCCTCTTGCCCTGGTTTGGGCAGGAGCATCCCAAAGCCACCATAATCCACAATGTCAAACTTGACTAAGTCCCTGAACTTAATGTAGTTGGTCAAGAGGATCTCAGTGACGTTGGGCTCCTTTTTCACTGTGGTCATGCCGTGGTCTGATGTGATGATGACATTGAGGTTCTTGGTCAAGCTGTGCCTCTCAATGGCTTCCACCAGGTACCCAATGGTTCTGTCGATTTGCTGAATAATCACCCTTCTGTTCTCTGTCTCAGGCCCGAATTTGTGTCCCACATTATCTGGCTCTCCATAGTACAGAGTTACAAAGTCAAAATCTTCCTTAGTGAACCAGTTCATGACAATGTCAATGTTCTCCCTCCACTCTGTCTCATTGCTGTCTGGGTGAGTGTAAGACTCTACAAGGGACCGCTGGACAGCCTCTCCTTTGTACTTCGCACCTCCTCCAGGATAGTGGAATGATGCTGTCTTCCTCCCCTGCAAGGATAAGAAGAAAATTCTATCAGGACTGTTTCTCATATCTTTTTCATAACAAGTGAAGCCTGGCTTGTTGATGTCCCTGCCCTAGTCCAGAGACATAGAGAACATGGGAGCCTTGGAATCAGATGGCGTTGGACTTCATTCCTGGCTTTACCAGGATCTCATCAAATCTATAACACCATTGCAAGACATGCTATTATTTTATGTGCTACTAAAAAAAAAGTGCTGCCAGTGAAACCATGATACTCCACTGATTGTAAGATGCACTCCAGCTTCAGAGACGGCAAAATGAAAAGAAGTTCCTTGGAATGGAGGAAAAATGGTACATTCTGTTTTCGTGATGGTGAGTGAATTCTTTAATCTCTTATATTTCGTGTTTCCACATGTAAAATGCCAAAAAGTTGATGTTATTTTTGTGAGGATTAAGTCAGCTAACTTTAAGATAAAGTGGTAGAGGTTGTGTTTTGGCATGTGGTAGGCATTCTTTTCTTTGCTTCCAGGTATAGCAAACCACCACAAAGCCTTCCCCGATGTGTGTAGTGAACACTTAATATGTTTGCCAGCCCAGCACCCACTCCCCCTCCAATGGTTCAGAGAACCCTGACTTCCCCTAGAGACTCTCCTTGCTTCATGGCTGATTTGGGATGTGTTATTTCCACATCAGGCTACAGAGGTGGGATTTGGTTGTGGCCTGGCCAATCAGAGGACACTACTTCCACTGGCCACAGCAGTTGGGTCAGCCTTGGGCCCATGTCCCAGTCAGAGCCAAAGAGATTTGATCTTGTGACTTCTGAGGAGGAGGAATAAGGGCTAGAGGAAAGCTTTGGATCACAAATCAGGTTGTTTTAACAACACACACGATTTCAAAGTAATGAAAATATTCTTAAGTGATCCCCCAAGCAGAAAGGTGGCTGTTGACAAAGTTTGGTAAAACTGTTAGGAAAAAAAAGAATTTTATGTTTGCTCACCAATGAATTAACAATGAGATGGGCACATCTCACTAAGTCCTGTTGTTGTAAAGCAGCTCATTGATCAGGACATGGCACATAGTAGGGACTCAGTGGATTTTGGTTTAATGAATGAATGTCCTACTTATCTGGGGAGCAAGTACTTTCCTTTGTCTCAGTAAAACTATTAGCTTGAAGGCTGTACTGTGACACTTCCTCTACCACCCAATATTTGGATGTTCTGAAAAACACAAAAGTTCATTGATTTTAGTAGAACTAAGGGTGATGTCACTATATTGATTTGGTATGGAGCATAAATGACCAGGAAGATTTTTGGGATAATGGCACCTGGGTTGTGGCTATTTGGTTGACAAATGAGCAGAAAATTATATCCACGAGTAATGACAAAACTTACAATGTACTGTTTGAGAGAGAGAAGCAGGAAAGCAATTTGGAAGTTGTGAGGGATGCTGTTGGTTTTCTACCCAGATCCCCTTTTTGGGCCAGTGCACTCACATTCACTTCAGCTGTTCCATGTTCTGGAAAATTACCTTCAGCTAAGTGGCCAAATCTTGCTTCACTTGGTAAGGTGTTCCATACTGCTTCTTCACTCCTAGGTGCCTATGGCCAGTGATTGACTGATAGGAGGACCAAAGACCAGCTTCCTTGCCTCAGGATGGGATAGCATGGGGGTGTAATTTAATGCTCCAGAGCTCTGTGGGATTAGGCTGAAGCTGATCTCTAACTGCAACCACAGCTCCCTTCTCTTCTTTCAAATCCTATCCTGTCAGTTTCCCTCACTCCCATCTCCTGAAACTCTCCCTTAGTGCCTTATATTCACCAAATCCCTGCCTCAGGCTCTGCATTTAGGAAGCTTGAAATAGGATAGAAAAATTTTAAAAAGATTTTTATTTATTTATTAGAGAGAGAGTGTGAGCACAAGGAAGCAGTGGGGCAGAGGAAGAGGAGTAAACCAACTTCCTGTTGAGCAGGGAGTCTGACGTGGACCTCAATCCCAGGACCCTGGGATCATAATGGAGCTGAAGGCAGACACTCAACCAATGGAGCCGCTGTACCCCAAGATAGAAGTTTTTTTTTTTTTTTTTAAAGATTTTATTTATTTATTTGACAGAGAAAAACACGGTGGGAGAGAAAACATAAGCAGGGGAAGTGGGGGAAGGATAACAAGGGTTCCCACAGAGCAGGGTGCCTGATGAGGGCGTTGATCCCAGGACCCTGGGATCATGACCTGAGCCAAAGGTAGCTGTTAAATGACTGAGCCATCTAGTTGCCCCAAGATAGAAGTTTTAATGCTAAATACTTTTCAAGGCTCCAGAAGCTCTGCTATCCACTCTTATAGGTGAAACATTGGGCCCTCTGGCCTCCAGCGTTCATTTTCTATCATGTGATTTAATTTTATTTTCTTTAAAGTACTTTACCCAATCTGAAATGATCTTAATGTGTTTCTTGTTTACCGTCTATTTCTCTTCCTTAGAGTGTGAGTTCCATGAGATCAGGGGCCATGTTGATTTTATTGACCACTCTTTTTCTGGGACATAGAACAGGCCTGGCTTAGAGTAGGTGGTAATTGTTGGTTAAGTGGATTTTGAATGAATGCTGAATCACATCTCCTTTTGTGGGTGCAAAACCCATCCTATTCTCACTCCTGATTAACTTATGTAAAGAGCTACAGAAGCTCTTTCTTTTTTGGGTTCTAGCATCTTATTTGTAATCTCTTCAGGCAACACATTTTCATTTTTGATAATAGAATTTCTATGGTTGCTTTAACTTGCAAATCCTCTAATATTTATTTATTGCATTTCTGATTGGCATTACTTATAATTCTCAGTTTTTAATGGTGGTACTTTGTTTAACTTAATATAAATTGACTTTGCTCTGAAGTATGGAATTGACTGGAAGGATAAAACTTTCAACATTTTGTAGAACATAATTTGACTGGCTATTTTATTATCTAGAATAAGATGACATTGGCATTCTGAGGGACTTAGGCAGCTCTGCATATCCAGTTGACTTCTTGATGTTTGCATGTTAAATCTCAGAAGTTCCTAACTTGAAATTGTTTTCTTGTGCTGTGTTCTCAACACACACCTTCTTTTTATTTTTATTTTTTTTAAAGATTTTTATTTATTTATTTGAGAGATAGAGAGAATGAGAGAGAGAGAGAGAGAGAGAGAGTATAAGAAAGGGGAGGGTCAGAGGGAGAAGCAGACTCCCTGCTGAGCAGGAAGCCCGATGTGGGACTCCATCCCAGGACTCCAGGATCATGACCTGAGCCAAAGGGAGTCGCTTAACCAACTGAGCCTCCCAGGCGCCCTCAACACACACCTTCTTTAAAGATATTTCAAGCTATAGTCTTAGGAAACTGTGATTTTTTTTTTCACTTTGCCCCCTAGGGATTTTAAGAGTTAAACTGTTACATGAAAGAAGCTCCAGAAAGAAATGTATGTTTGAGTGTGTACACACACACACACACACACACACACACACACAACTCTATTTATTTGGGACCCGGGATAATCAAAAGTGCTATTTTCAACAAATACTTCTGAGAAATAATCTGAGCATTTAATTGGATGCAAAAGAGTGGGTATTTACTATTCTACCCTTTAATTAGCATAATCAGTGTTTCCAGTAGCAATAGCAATTGGAAAATCACTGGTTTTATTAGGTTCATTATTCTCCCTTAGTGTAGTGTTGCATCAATGTGGCTATTACTCTTAAGTTGCTTTTTTAAAACAAGAGTTGGTACTTCCTATAGGCAATATCCTTTGGTTTTGTACAGAGTCCACCAAACTCCTCAGAACTAATCATTAGAACAGAAGTTTCAGTTTGGTTTTGTGTTTTGTCTTGTCTCTTCCTTTAGGACAGAGTGGATAGTCACAAGGTACACATGTTTTAGGAAGGCCCCCGAACATTTCATCATGGTTGTGCTTTGGTGGAAAGTATGTATGGTTTTGGGGCGCCTGGGTGGCTCAGTGGGTTAAAGCCTCTGCCTTCGGCTCAGGTCATGATCCCAGGGTCCTGGGATGGAGCCTCACATCGGGCTCTCTGCTCAGCAGGGAGCCTGCTTCCTCCTCTCTCTCTGCCTCTCTGCCTACTTGTGATCTCTGTCTGTCAAGTAAATAAATAAAATCTTAAAAAAAAAAAAGAAAGTATGTATGGTTTAGGGAAAGGAGTTCCTCCTTCTAGGAAGTGATTGGGTAGAAAGACATGGACTCTATGTATGTGAAATTCAGAAGTCAAGGTTGATCTGAGTTGTTTTCATTGCTTTTCTGGGCTCTAGAGGAGTCACTGAACAGAAGGAGCCAGACGGCCCAGATTCTATTTTCTCCCCCTCCCACACCCTTTCACAGGTCAGATCATTATTCTTAGAACCTTTATGATGCATAATAAAGACATGGTTTGGGCCAATATTGGAATGAATTATCTTGTTATTAATGCTCTAGGCAGAAGCAGCTGGCATCATCCTGCTCACAGCTCTTCCAAGTTTGGAAGCTATTGTCTATGAGACTTGGTTTACAATGAAAATCATAGCTGCCCTCCCCACCTTCTCTCCAAATCCCCTTCTGGTTGTAGCCTACCATGGTCCTGATACAGACTTTTGGAAGCCATGGGGTTCTCACTCAGATTATCCCCCACCATTTCACTCCTTAATATGCTCTATAGCTCCTCCACAGAAAGGTAATACATGCTCCTAGGTTTTTATAGTTTTCCTGGGTCTTAAAGTTATGGCTGCCTGCCCTTCTCTGAGGATTAGGACTTCTTAACTTGGTGAACCACTTCAGCCATTAATTATATTCTGTTATCAGGCATACTCATTTAAAATCTGAGCTTGCTTTGAATGGACCCTCTCTGTTTATCCCCTGACCATTACTGAAGTCCTGCTGGAGTGTGGATATGTTCTTGGATGTGAATAATGGACTCAAAGGTGGCCAGGAATCCCATCTTTTAGGCATCATCCACAACGCATGTCAGTTCTTATGTATCTTGTTAGACTCTGGCAGCATTAATGTCATGGAAGGAAAACATTTTAGTCCTATTAAAGGTGGATGCATCAATCTCCACAAAGCCCACCTGGAGAAGGATGGATTTTCCCAGTAATGGTTAGAGGTTAGGCCACTCCATTATAGTTCTGCCTGGTAATATAGATGGACCCCTGAATGACATTTAGGGCCATTTGGTATGCTGTTACTATGGGGCTGACCTAGGGCCACAGGTTTGCTCTGATTGCAGCAGCTTTCCTGCCAACTCCTCGGGGAGCTGGCCAGTGGCCCTGTCCCATTGCAGTGGTAGAATGAGATATACCAGCTTGATTTTCACTTGCCAAACCCATGGCGTGTTGTCAATCGTCTGGCCCTGCACCAGATCCTGTTTTTGCACAACCACTTATGCATTCAGCAAAGAGGAAGAACACTCTGATTATGAATTGAGCAGAAGGAAACACGTCCTGAAAATAAATGGCAATGAGACAAGAACCATGAATAAGAAAAACTACAGGAAAGAATGCTACCAGAAACCTTGTGCCAATGAACAAATAGTGTAGCAAGAGACTAGAAAGGCCCTGGGTTTTGAACACTAAATTAATGAAGACTGCCCAGACCTCCCTAGGAGCAAGACAAATAGGTGATTCACTATAAAACCCATGGCTGAATGTTTCAGCCAAGGAAGTAATACTATGTTATAGTTAAGAGTTAAGAGTTGCTGAACTCTGAGTGAGTTAAAATCTTAGATTTGCCTCTTGCTAGCTTTGTAACTTTAGAAGTTACAAAAAAGTTTGCTCACCTGTTAAGTGGGCATAATCCTAATACCTACTTAAGAACTGTTATAAATTGGGTGCCTGGGTGGCTCAGTGGGTTAAGCCTCTGCCTTCGGCTCAGGTCATGATCCCAGGGTCCTGGGATTGAGCCCCACATTGGGCTCTCTGCTCAGCAGGGGGCCTGCTTCCTCCCCTCTCTCTCTCTGCCTGCCTCTCTGCCTACTTGTGTTCTCTCTCTGTCAAATAAATAAATAAAGTCTTAAAAAAAACTGTTATAAATTAATAAATGTAAAGCACTTAAATCAGTACTAGGCACATAGAAGGTGTTATTAGTGTTATTTTCTTGAGGGGGCAGAATTTATTTGCATGGTTTCTGCCTTAAAGTGAAAAAATGTGACAGAAGAGGAAGGAATCTAGAGCATAACAGTTAAGGGGAAAATAAAGCTGAGATAGAGTCACTGACAACCTCCTCTGATTCATTTAGAGCTATGCTGTCCAGTACGGTAGTCCTTAACCACATGTGGTATTTAGATTTAAATTGAAATTAATAAAATTTAAATGCAATTAAAAATTTGGTTCCTCAGTCTGACTAGTCACATTTCAAGAGCTCAATAACCACGTGTGGCTAGTGGCTTCCATGTTCGACCATGCACAGTTGAACATGTCTATCATCAAAGAAAGTTCCATTGGATAGTTCTGGCTTAAAGCTGTAGTGACCAGCTGAAGTGCTAAAATGATTCAGCCTCCTTTAATGACTAATAGTTTTTGAACATTTAGTTTTCAGCATGTTACATGCATTATCTCAGTTAACCTTCGTAATGGGCTTAAGAAGCAGGGACTCTGACAATCTTCATTTTATGGGTGGGGCAAATCAAGCACAGGGAGGAGGGTTTTGCCCAAGGACAGGCAGCTGGAGAAAGGTGGAGCTGGCCAGATCCTTCTCCAGGAGTCCAAGTCCACAGCCTGCCTTCTGAGAGGCAACAGTACCACCTTGCAGCAGGACACACTCTGTATGCTGGAGCACAGAGATGGAGCTCCAGTGCAAGGGGATCTTTGGAGCAAAGTGGTGTCTTGGGGAGAGAGATTCTACTCTGAAGCGATGACTGTGGAAGCTGTTTAAGAAAATACAAAGCTGGGGGCGCCTGGGTGGCTCAGTCATTAAGTGTCTGCCTTCGGCTCAGGTCCTGATTCCAGGATCCTGGGATGGAGCCCCGCATCAGGCTCCCTGCTCGGCAGAAGGCCTGCTTCTCCTTCTGCCTGCTGCTCCCCCTACTTGTGTGTGTGCTCTCTCTCTCTCTTTCTCACTATCAAACAAATAAAATATTAAAAAAAAAAAAGAAAATACAAAGCTGACAGCAGTTTTGGGGCGGGGACTTTTATAAACATGTAGCTCTGATTTCTGCCTTTTTGAAGCAATAGTAAATGGCCACTGGAATTTTTTCAAGTGAATGTTCTCAGAGCTTTTCATGGTCTAAAGATTCATTAAATGGTCAGCTTCATTCTTAAGGGCTTTTATGCTTAAGTCTGAGGCAAGAGTATAAACAGATATTTTTGAAAAGGCTGCTGAGTTCAGATCCTATGGTGAGCCTTGGAGGTACAATCATGATTCAGCCAGACTCTGCCCTCATAGAGACTCATCAATTGATAATGGTTAAATGCATATTTCATTTAATGCTTACATAAAATCTATTAAATAAGCACATCATCATTATTCCCATTACGCATTTAGGGAAACATGTTTAGAGAAGTTAAGTCACTTTCTCAAGGTCACAGCTTCCAACCCTCATCCCACATGCTTAGGAATGAGAGGCAATATCCCTGGAAACCAACCTAGGGTTTCTGATAGTACCTGTCTCTGGGCTGTGATCCAGAGGGGGAGAACCCCATTGTCCCACCACTCAGTCTTGTTCTGTGTAGTTTTGAAGGAGTACTTCCATTGTGTCTCTGTATTAAACATCATGTTGTGAATGACTCCGTGATCTTCAATCCAGCGACCTTGGGAATGAAAGAGGGAAGGTACTGATAAGTTCTGTGAATGGATGCTGCTAGGGCTATCAAAGTGATCTTAAGACCTCTCTCAATACCCTTCTGGTCGGCCTACTTCTTCTGGGGGATTTTTGCTCGGGGTGGCTACCCTGGGGCTTCTGACTTGGTTTTCTGGAGGTGCAAATGTTGGTAGGCATAAAGGAAGGGCTAATTGTATCTCACAACTGCCAGACTGGATCTGTTCCTGGAACAGACCTCAGAGTCCTGGAGGAAGCTGGGATTGGCTGTGGAACCTGATATGGGAGGGAAGGCAGGGCAAGGGGAGGCCAGATTACTTGGGTTGTTCTGTGTCTAGAAGGTAAGAGCCTAGAATTTGGATATTTCCTGTGGGATGATTTTCCTTATCTTCTGCTTGTGATGATCTGATTCAATATTGAATATCCAGTGGACCTAATTCTTGGCAAACATCCCAGGGTTTACCCTAGGACTCCCATACTGTTTGAGGAAAACAACGGAATCAGGAAGGATTTCTAGACATAAATGGCTATAGACTTACTTCTCTCTACTTAGGGAAAGCAGATGCTGGAGAATGTGATTAAGCTAGCATATTCTTGAAAGCATAAGAATTGAACCAATATAGGAAAAAACCTGTGGTCTTAAATTGTACCAGGGAAAAGAGGAGTGTGTGTTGGGGGACACTCTAAAGAGTGAACCAAAAGATCCAAGGGGACAGCTGAGTACACTTCCTTACCTGCTGGGACAGAATCCTCTGGGTGACCCTGCTGATTATAATAAGATAGTGACGATTTCTCCTATTTCCAAGTTAAATCAATGCAGGACATACTGTGACCAGAACTTGATGGTCACGGGAACCAAGAAGGGAAAGCTCTCCACTAGCTCAGACTCATTGCCAGGCTGATGGTGGGTAAAATCCCCCTAGGATGGCCAAGGCTTTCAGGTGGGAAGAAGCAAAAACAGTTGTTGCTTTAGTGTTTCTGTCTTATAGGTAGATCATGCTTAGGGGCACTGAAAATAAGTTGTGCTGCTGTCAGGGATTAGGGCTTTGGGGTCAAGATTCCTGGTCAGGGATCAAACTGGATGGTCAGCAGGGGAAGACCATGGACTTAGAGCCCAAGAGAGCTGGGTGCCAACCGCAGCTTGGCTTTTGAACATAAGTGTGAACTTAAATAAGCCCCTAACCTGCCTGGCCTTGGTTGCCTGAATAATAGCAGGTAGTGTTTGTGTGATGAAAGTATGGTACATATTTACTGTCATGTCATAAAAACCAACACATTTCCTAAATTTATAGGGGGATTAACTCATCTCATGCTCCCAACAACTCTGTGAGGTGGCTACTATTATAGCCCCTCTTTTAGAGATTTCCTCCTTTAAGGAAATAGGCACAGAGTTTGCTCAAGATCATGTAGCAGAACTGGCCTTTGAACCCAGGAGGCTTGGTTATAGCCCATGCTTTTTTTTTTTTTAAATAGGTGAAATTCATATAGCATAAAATTCTCCATTAACATTTTATTTTATTTATTTATTTAAAGATTTGATTTATTTATTTGACAGGCAGAGATCATAAGTAGGCAGAGAGAGAGAGGAGGAAGAAGGCTCCCTGCAGAGCAGAGAGCCTGATGCAGGGCTCGATCCCAAGTCCCAGGGATCGTGACCTGAGCCGAAGGCAGAGGCTTTAACCCACTGAGCCACCCAGACACCTCTCCATTAACATTTTAAAGTATACAATTCAGTAGCATTTAGTATAGTCACAAATGTTGTGCAATAATCACCTCTTTCTAGTTCCAGGGCATGTTTATCACCCCAAAAGGAGACTGTACTCAAGCAGTCACTCCCCCATCTCCTACTAGCCTCTAATCTTCTTTCTGTCTCTATAGTTTTACCTGTTCTGGACATCTCATAGAAATGAGATCTCACAATATGTGACCTTTTGCGTCTGGTTTCTTTTACTTAGCTTTATGTTTTCCAGGTTCATCCATGTTGTAGCATATTTCCTTGTTATAGTGTGGGAGCTTTCTCATGGCTGATCCATGCCATATCATAGTAGGTGAAATGGAAGCGCAGAGACAGTTCACCCAGGGGTAGCTTGCTTTTGCCTTGGTTTTTTTTTTTTTTTTTTTTTTTTTTTGCCTGCAAATCCTGGATTCTGTTCTTTGTGACTCTTCCTGGCTAGTAAAGAACAAATCACTGGAATTTACAAACATCTGGCACTTCACCTATTCTAGTATTTATCCATGGTATTTTATATCACCAACATTAGAATCAACTGAACTGCTTGTTAAAAAACACAAATTCCTGGGGAGCCCGAGTGGCTCAGTTGGTTAGGTATCTGCCTTCGGCTCAGGTCATGATCTCAGAGTCCTAAGATTGAGCCCTAAGTCGAGTGGGACTCCTTGCTCAGCAGGGAGTCTGCTTCTCCCTCTGCCCTTCCCCTCTGTTCATGCCTGCGCTCGCTCTCCCTCTCCCTCTCTCTCTCAAAAACAAAACAAAACAAAAAGCAACCACACAAACCCTCACAAATTCCCTGGTCTCCACTCTAGCCCTTGCTGAATTCACACTTCTTGACTGAGGTCTGGGAGCCTACATTTCATAAGCTCTCCAGGTGGTTCTAGTGCCCCCTGACATACCCCACTGACATGTCAGAACCATTGTTTTAGGAACTGTTAGTCATTCACACATACATGTGGGTTAGTTCTAGCAGACTGCCCATTACTCCAAAATTTGGGTTGACAGTAGTTCACCTGAGGGACCAAAGTGGGGAGAGGCAGTTGTCAAAGCCTGGAGTACTCCAGTATCTTGGGGAAGCAAAGCCACTGGGAGGATTTGGAGGAAGGATTGGAGGAAGCAGAGGATGCCATGGACACAGAAACTCCCCCCTCCTGGACCTTAATGATTCTGGCTTCCAGGTTCTGGGATCCAGATGTCAGTTATAATATCAGTCAAGTAGACTAGCTTGGGAACCAATCACAGAACCATTTTCCACTCAAAGAGATGTTACCCAGGTTTCAAATACCTAACCTAAAATGAGTTCAGGGAGCATGACTCTTCTATTCTGTGGCATGGTTAGTCCCAGTAATTGCACAAAGGAAACTGTCTCCATAGTGTTTGGTTTATTTTCACCCTGACACTTAAAGGCATGTTCTACATCCAGCCAGCAGCTGGGACCACTAGTGACCCAGCAGAAATTTCCACTGCCCCTTTGGTTCCATCTTCCTGTTGCTCTAGACTGTTTATCCTGGTTAAGGACCACTTCTAGAATGTGGGTAGAATAAGACAGAAGAGGGGAAAAGCTAAGAAATGAACAGCTGCAGGGAGTGGCAATCAGTTTTACTATAACTGCATTTTCAACTCTGAAGACAATCAGTTACCAGGCTGGAAAGCTGTGTGAAGGCAACACTGTTGACCATGCCTGGGGTTCCAGTAGCTGCAAAGGAACTGGTTTCACTTGGGTCAGATGACATAGCCCTTACTACAGTACAGTGCTACAGAAGGGGCACTGCTCTCAGAGACGGGACATCCGGGTTTGGTTTTGGCTCTTGTAAGCACTTGCTTTCTCCCTGGGACCTAGTTTTCTCCCTGTAAAATGAGAGAGTTAATGATTTCCAAGGTCCTTTCCAGCTTTATCCATTCTGAGAGTCTGTCATCCATGTCATTTCAATGTCTGTGATGTGGAAGTTAAAAAGGAAGTAGGATAAGCTCTCCTAGAGAACGTGATTCCTGCTGCTTGCTAATTATGCTTTAATCAGGGTACAATACCTACTCCCACACCATGCCATTTATGGCGAAGTGTGGGTAAATTCACCCAACTGAGCCTCTCAGGTGTGGGAACCAACCCAGCTAGATTTGACTCCCTTTTCTTGATTCTCAGAGACTGACATTTATTTATTTCCCAAATACTTGCAGGGTGAATTTAGGAAACCATCAAGTCTAGTGTTGGATCCAAATCCTCTTTCTCAAACGTTTGAGCCAGGTATTATCCTTGATGTCCCAGGGCATTTACAGCCTAGGGGAGAGGGGAGAGAGAGTTAAAAAAAAGAGAGAGCATGTTCTGGAGTACCTGCAATGCTAGCAGGCACCTTCTTGTAGGATTCCCCTTCTTGTAGGCCTTGCTGAGAGGCAGGTCTAGGCACCGTATTTGTACCATGTGGCATCTCCTCCCCACATTCAGTTGGTTGGTAAGAAACCCAGTTCTCTCTCTCAAGACTTAAACCAAGAGATGAAATGACTAGTCATCTGGTGGTGGGCTCTGAGAAGCCTACCATGATGGGCCATGAGCAGAAAGAGAAAGCTGGTGGTGAGCAAGTGAAACAGAGAAAGGAGAGTTCCTGGGGCTGACTGGAAGGACACTGGACTAATGAGAGCCAGAAACATAAGGTCTGGTTTCTCTAACTCCATAACTCTAACTCCATTTGCCATCGTCTCTCGTTTGGTTCCCTTGCTTGACTTTGTCTGGTAGAGCCTTACAGGGCAGTCCTTTCCCTTGAGCTAATGTGAAAGGATTTCTATGTTTTATGGCTGTTATTCCCTGACATAGCTGGTGAGGAGTGCTCCAATGCTGAATAAAGTGCGGTGAGAACACAGAAAAGAGGGGATCAGGGAAGGCTTCACAGAGGAGGTGACATTGGAGCCTCATAGAAGGCAAGTGCAAATGTAGTCCAACCTTGAACAACATGGGCTTGAATTGTGTGGGTGCACTTATACAACAGATTGTTTTTGATAAATACACTACAGTACTGTTAGTGTATTTTCTCTTACTTATGATTTTCTTAATAACATTTTCTTTCATCTAGCTTACTTTATTGTAAGAATATAGAATATAATATATAAAATATGTATTAATTGTCCATGTTATCGGTAAGGCTTCTGGTCAATGGTAGGCTATCAGTAGTTAAATTTTGGGGAGTCCAAAGTTATACATGGATTCGACTGTGTTACCACCACTAACCCTCATATTGTTCAAATGTCACTTGTATCTGCCATGATTTTTAACTATTAAAACTAAGCAAAAACAAACAAACAAACAAACAAACAAAAAACAAAAAACTAAGCAGTTCCCTGCTTGGGTAGAAGTAGATAGAGGTTGTTTTATAATTACCTGCCCCAGTTGTATCCATTGTCAGTTATGCCGCTGAAAGGATTATGTAGCCTGAGATTGCTTAGTGCTTTTTTGTTAATGACCTAAACTTCTCTCGTGATAAGCACTTGGAAATAAGTGAACAATATTGTCCAGTTATGTTGTTGTGGACAAATGACCAGTTTGGCCATTGCTAGATGGCTTGAGAGAGAGTTCCAAAGTTTGAACTAAAAATAGGGTTTGGCATCTACCCAGTAAGACTGCTGAAGTTCTTTCCTTTTTTGATTATGATGATGAAAAAAAATGGCTGAGATGGTGCATGACTTGCTTTTTCTTATCATCTCAGTCCTGGATTCTTGGCCCAGAAGCCCTGCTCTAGAACTTGCAAAGTTTTTGGTTTTTGCCACTGTTCTGGGCTATTCCTTGGATTGTGATAGATGAAAACCACTCCTTTTATTCCCTTATCCTAAGGTCAGACTGACCTGACTTAGACTGTAGACCTAGATTAGACCTGTCTAGATGCAAACCTTCATGGTCATTCAGATCATATGAGAAATGGGTGCCTGTGCAACTGATGTGGGCTGTCATGGAGTGTCATTGGAATTGGGCACACATGGCACTCATGCCATTCCATCCTGCTTATACTTTCCATTTAGCATCCATCTCATTTCCTCTTGAATTTCAGATGATTGCCTACAAATATGTTTTTTCTATTAGTTTACAAGCTTCCTAAGAGTAAGGTTATGGCTCATTTATTCTGGAGTCTCTGTGGCACAAAGCATAGGGATTTACCCTTATTAGACATTCAACAAATATTTGTTGAATTTAACTGATCAAACTTCCTCTTACCTCTGCCCCAGTTCAGGTATGATCTGAGCAAGTAGGAGATAGAACCTGATTTAGTCTGAAGTCATTTTTGGGAAAAAAGATATTTTAGTGGGATTAAAAGAAACCATGCCATAACTTAATAACTTAATAAGGGCGTTCCTCCCCCTCTCTTCCAAACATTTGCTCTGTTCCTAATTTTCAGATGTAACAGTGTATATTTATAGGTTGTCCCCTTGGGTGTAGATATACTTTAATGCATCTATTTATTTAACAATAATTTGAGGAATTGCTATGTGTTATTCTCTAATTCCTTTAAATTAATCTACTGTATAAACTATAAGCATATCTTCATTTTCCTTCTGATTTGTGATTCATTAATTTCACATTCCCAAAACCAAAGAAGAAAACAGCTTGTTAACCAGCTAGTATGAAATCAGTGAGGAAGAACAGTTGCCAAATCAAGTCAACCAACCACCTTAAATCAACCCAATGTTTCATTCTTGAGCTGACAAGCCCATTGAGAACCACAGCCAAGACATGAATGGGAAACAGCCCCCACTGATGCTCAAAACCACACTTACTCAAGTTTACACACCCAGAGTGCCACCCATTGATAATCCACTGGACCCATAAAAAAAGTACTTGAAATGAGGACAGGTAAGCCAATCAAAATTTAAAACCTTATCAATTCCTGCTATAGAATTGGCTTGTCTCCAACACTAGCACTTATGATGGCAGCCCTTTTTTGGACAGAAAATATTAAACCCTAGCATGCCCATTTTACGAAAAGGCTCTTGCTCATGTGTAAGTGCAAATAAAAAATGCTGTTGTTGCTTCTTTTTGACATTGCTTTTTAATTATGGCTATCCATAAATCATTTTATCCTTGAATAAGGCTTGAGAATGGCCCTAAGGCAGAGGCATGATTCTGTAGGAACTAGGCCAACAGAGAGTGGGCTTTCATACTCTCCACCTCTTCCTTTAATCTGCTGTCAAAAACAGAAATTTTATCTCTTTGAGTAGCTGGAATCAGTGGGCAGTGCTTAAATTCCACCTGGGAACTCTTTTAACACATAGTTCTAACCTTGTCCTGCCTTACTAACCACTGTCATGGAAATGGAATCTGTCCTCTGCATTTTTTTCCTCACTTCATTTTCTCCTCTGACCACTATAGTGAGTTGAATTGATACCCCCCCAAATTATAGGTCCATATTCTTATTCCCAGAATGTTGCTTTATTTGGAAACTAGGTCTTTATGGATGTAGTTAAGGATCTTGACATGAAGAGATCATCCTGAAAATCATAACATGAAGAGATTATCCATGTTGGCTCTAAAACCCTTTATAAGACGCAGAAGAGGAGAGGACACAGAGAGAAAAGGAGGAAGCAGTGTGACCATGGAGGCAGATACTGGAATGGTGCAGCCACAAATCAGGGAATGCTGGCAGCTACCAGAGCCCGGAGAGGCAAGGAAAGATTCTCCCCTAGAACTTGTGGAGGAAGCATGGCCCACTGATACCTTGATTTTGGCCTTCTAGCCTCTAGACTTTCTGTTGTTTTAAGCCACCCAGATTATTGTACTTTGTTACAGCAGCAACAGGAAACTAATACACCCATGCTGTCAGTTTCAAGTGTTTCCAACTTCTCTTACTCAAGGCCTTGGGATTTGGAGCAGTCACGATTTTTGTCTCAGTTGCTGTGGTGTTTGGGCTGACACTTTCTCCTTTGTAATCCATAGTCCTGAGACATCTATATCTACATTCTACATGTTGGAAATTAGCATCATGACAAGTTAGGAAATAATCCTAGTTTTCCAGCCTTCCTTTTTTTTCAATTATTTTCATGACTTCCATTTTTCCCTTCTTGTGGAAATGACTGATGTTGGAAGCACATCTTTTCTGTCTCCATCTGTGAGTTTCTTTGCTTTGTTCATCTGTGTTTTGGGGGGAACTGTTTTGGGACTTAGAGGAATTTTTCAATGGAGAGTTATTTCTGGGGAAGCAGGATGGGAGCTGATGAAGGTCTATAGTACCTTCTAACTAGGTTTCCAACAACATCTACTGGGCTTGTATTGTTACCAGCGGCAGAAATTTAATTTCCTTTACCTATCTCTTTTACCTCTTTCAAACTCTGTGTTTTTTACTGGTTAGAGTCACATGGGTGACCTTTGGCTCTCTGATTATGTGATTTGTATATTATACATCTAGTCCAAGTTTCTCAACTAGGGGGTGATTTTGCCCCCCAAGGAACATGTGGCTATGTCTGGAGACACTTGGTTGTCACAACCACGGAAGGGATGCTGCTGGCATCTAGTGAACAGAGGCCAAGAATGCTGCTAAACACGCTATAAAGCATAGGACAGCCCCCATAAGACAAAGAATGATTTGGCCCAAAATGTCAGTGGTGAGACATTGAGAACCTGACCCTAGTCTTAAAGATCATCTAAGTACATTTGGCTGTGCTTCCTTTGCTCCTGTTTCAGGTGGAAGGAGAGTCATGGATTCATGATGGGTTTTAACATCTGTGAGGAATTTTTACCTCTTACAAATTGGTTTTGGGATAGAATGTAAGCAACTTATCATTTGTGTAAATTGTGCCTTGTGCACCTCCAGGGGATACTACCCACATAGCATTCATGAAAATAACTTCCCTAGAATGGTGCTGTACACAGTCTATAGAGTTACAAAATGATGGCTCTAGTTTTGGGGTTGCCCTGGTGGGGTTCTGGAATTAGGAGAGACTTAATTTCTGCCTGGTAGGGAAAATGATCCTATCAACGAGTACCCTTTCAAGGAAGGAGAAAATGTTGAGCAGAGAAGACCTCACTTTTATTATTCTCAACCACCCTCCAATTACCAGAGTCCCCTTTTCACCTCTGATCTATATCTATTTGACTAGATTTAAGATTGTCAAATTATAATATCACAGCTTACATTTTCCATAGCCTTTGTCTGAATCATGGTGGTGATAGCTTCTTACTGTCAGTAGGTTCCTTGGGGGAGAAAAATATATGCTGCTGCCATAAGACTTCCTATCCACCCACCACTTGCTTGGCGGGATTTCCTTAGTTTCAGCAGCATAAGTTATTCTCCCTGGTCCTCAATCACTTTGCAATAAAAACTGAGATTGCAGAAATGTTCACTGTCATTACCAGTGATGGAGCAGTAAGTACAGGCTTCTGGAGAGGGAGAAGGAATCTGGTGATTTAAACTAGCAGAATGAGCCGCTAACCCTCAGAGAATGGCTTTTCATTTTGGTGAGATCTGAAGGGAATTGGGACAGTTCGGAGAGAGTAGGGGGGGACGTGCTGGGAGGTGGCTGTTGCACGTGTGGTTACTGAATCCACAGGGAGCCCATGCCCTATGAGCCACCCCACAGGTGAAGGTGTGATTTGTTGGGACTGAGTACTGGACTGCTGGACTGCACACCCTCATCAAAAGCCCCATCAGGCTGAGGAAACTGAGGGATAATACATGGGTGTTGTTCTAAGCCGTTACGTTTGTGGTAACTGGTTCTGCAACCATAGAAAACTAATACGTCATTCTATTTCAAGAAACTTCCAGGAGCTGTGGCCAAGCCTGTGTGTGTGTGTGTGTGTGTGTGTTGGGGGTGGGGGTGATGAAGCCAGGTGGGAAAGGTGGGAAGAAGAAAACATCTTATCTTATCTTATAATGACTCATTTCGTGGGGGAGGGAGCGAAGTTGATTAACATGCAGGTCTGCCCAGTGCCCAGTGTTGGGGAACCGGAGGGAAAATGTTTCCCCCAGAGCCAGGGCTTGCTTTGCTCTTGGGAGCTTTGATTCTAGATAGGTGCCCCACTTCCACCTCTTGCAGGTGGTGCTGCAAGGGCTGATAGTTGGAGGAAAAATGCACATTCTTTGTAAGGATGTAGATTGTCCCACATGGAGAGCTGATAAGGTAGGACATTTCAGAAATCCTCCCTCCCTCAGTTTTTTGCTGAGGACTTTGTCCTCTCTGCTTAAAGGAGAGGATGCCATGGAAGAAGCATGGACGGTGGGTATTTCTCCTAAGCTCTGTCCCATAGAGGAGCTGGGGTGCAGAAAAAGTTTTTGGGGGGACACAGCTGAGTGAGAACACATTTGCCTGTCAGATTCCCTGAACTGTCAGAGAAAGGAAACAAAAAGGCAGAAGGATCCACAAGAAATGGCTCTTCATCTTTCTCCCTGGCAGAGCCACAGAGAAAAGGAAACACCACCCCTGCCCCCCGCAAAAGATCCGTGGGATCTGTTGGATCTGGGAACATAGGGGACATGAGCCTGTGTCGTGGGCCAAGCCCTGTTAAGTGGCAAGACCTTGGAAACACTTAAGTGTAGTTGGCCACTGTACCAGCTTACAGTCTTAAAGGGGATGCTCAAACAATAATTGTTGAATGAAGGAATGAATATGTTGGAAACCCTTTTAAAAAAAACTCTCCAGGAAGACTTTCTTTACCAGTATCAGGGAAAACTGATGAGGGCCATGTGACCTTGGCTGTGGGGTGGGGGCTGAGATATCCATATACCTGACAGCACCCAGCCATGAGGAGGTCCGGCTGCCAGATGAAGGCAGCAGACGCTGTAGGAGGCCCAGAGTTCTGATGCTGGGCAGCTAAGTCAGTTGTCTTAGGGAGGCTTGCTCATGGGTCCTTGTGCCTGGGACGTGGCTTTTCCTGGCCTTGATCCTTGCCTGAGACCACCTGGCCCTTGCCCCTTGATCTCTGTCTAGGAAGCTTAGAGGAGTGGCCACATGGCTTCTCGGACCTGAGTCTGTGTTGGAGCTGTGTGTAATATTGAAGCTGAGAAGTGAAGCAGTGTGACAGGTTCCTCCTCATCACCTCTCTTTCCTGTTAAACTGCCTGGAGGTGTTCGAAAGAATACCAATTAATTAGTTGTTGAGCTAAGAGAGTCCCCTTTATCGTATTTTGTGTCAGGCCTATACCACGGAATCTGATGAGGTCTTTGGGTGCTGCAAGCATTAATTTTATCCATTATTTTTTCTATTATGGATGATTCTTTCCCATACTGGAGTCATACAAAGGTCTGCTTGAGCCCAGCTTATGAAGACAAATGCTGAGAATTTTACTGGGCCCAGGGTGGCCTCTTGTTTCATTAACAACATACTCAAGATATATACTTGTTTTCCTGGAAGCTATGAGGATGGGCAATATTCAGAGGGGTTTGGAATGATTACATAATTAGAATCAAAGACACTGGTGGGTCATAGTCATGCTGGAGGGCAGGGATTGAGAAATCAGTGTCTGTAACCATCCAGAGGTTGGTAAGAATCTTACCTCTGTCCCAGAAAAGATTTGTATGTCTTTGAATCCAGATATCTCACCTGTAAAGAGTGTAACTGTCCTGACTTCAAATCACAATTATAGGAATTGAAGGATTTGATGATGATGGTACCTGCTTAGCATTTTCATAAGCCAGGTATTAGGTTCTACCATTCAAGGCAGGGGTTTCCAGCTGGAGGCCAGTTTGCTCCCTGAGCAGACATTGGGCGATGTCTGGAGACATTTTTGGTTGTCACATTGGGAAGAGGGGGTGCTCCTGGCATCTATCTAGTGGGTTTACAGGCCAGGGATGAGCTTGCTATTCCACAGTGCACATGATACTCCCCCTACCCCACAAGAGAAAAATCTGGTCCCAAATGTCAATAGTGCTGCGGTTGGAAAACCTTTTCTAAAGTTGAAGCATAGTGAATGTTCACCTGCTCAATAAATGGCAAGTCTGCTTATAAATAGAGGGTTCAAAAGAGCATGTTCTTTCCACAGTGGGCAAATTAAAAAGGTGGTTTGGTGTATAGCATTTTGTTATTTATAGGTAATACATTTCACATGGTCCAAGATCTAAAAAGTACACAGGGGTTACAGTTCAAAGTCTCCCACCCCCTGCCCTTCCTGGAGGAACCAGTATATCCAGTTTCTTGTTTATTTATCCAGAGGTCCTATACATCTATAAGTAATTGTATGCACATATGTATACATTTATATTATATGAACACATATAAACACACACATTCTTTGCCTCCTGCTTTTGTCACTTAATCCATTTTGGAGATAGCTTCCTATCAGAGCATAAAGAACTACCTCATTTTCCCTTTTAAAGGTAACAGATTTTGCCATTCCATGGATGTTTGGTATTTTATTTAGCCATTCGCTTATGGGTGGCTAGTTAGCTTGTTTTCTATTTTTGCTGTGGTTACGAATGCCAATGCAATGAATAACTTCGTATGTACACTGTACATCGTTTTCTACCCAGCAGATATATATATCTGTAGGATAAAGTCCTACAAGTGAAATTGCCAAATAAGAAAATTTGTATGTTCCTGATTGTATTGGTTGTTGCCAAATTACGCTGCATTGCAACTGTACCCATTTCTATTCCCCACTGGCAATGAGTGTAGGAGAGGAGTTAGAGTGATTTTATAATTTTTAAAATTTGCTCCTACTGTTTATATCGTCTTATTGAAAACCTTCTGGGAATAAATAAAAGGTGGGCATGCCTTATAATATTTTGTGCCCATCATATTCTCAGTGTTCAGGGACCCAGAATCTGCCCATGGGAGATCTTTTAAGTATTATAAGGTTAATGCCACTGGGAAGTAGCACTCACTTTCTCCAGAAAAGGGCTATTTAGTTCCTGTTTCCTGGCACTAATAGTTCCCAAATGACTTGCCTCTCAAAGAGTTTACATATAGGAAAATCCCTCTCAGCAAATATCCCTCTGAGTGGTTGTTCAGCTTTATTTTTTAAGTTTCTGATTCAAGGGCCCCTGTGAGAGTCTGATGGAAGTGATAAAACCCTCTTCTGAAAAACATACCAGCAGTTTTGTCTCATTTCAGAGGCTCCTGGAGATGCCATGGACCCCAAGGGAGTGGTTCTCTGGGTAGGGATGAGGCTCACCCTGCCAGGCACCATTCTTTACCTCATGAGAGGTAGTATCCATGTGGATCCCAGGCTCATAGCTGGGCAGAACTTAGTTCTGGGTGGCTAGGGACACACTTGTTCCAGACCTGGCTTCCCTCTTGCCCACTTCTTGGCCAAGTGACTGATGAGTTTTTCAGCCTGAGCTTTAGTTTTCTCATCTGTGGAATGGGGACAACACTTGCTTTGCAGTACTTTTGTACTGGAGATGTAGAAGCCAAAGCACCTAGCACATGCCCAGCTTCAGGCCCATGTTGGAGGAACAGAAACAATTCTTATTCTTCAGTGAAATCCATTGCATTTTGGCAACTGGGATTCTGGAATGACCACAATCCTTCCTCTCACAGAGACCTTGAACATACCCTTCCCTCTGCCTGGAATACTTTTCCTTTCTCTTTGTCTCCTGAGGTCTCTTTCTTTCTTTCTTTCTTTTTTTTTTAAGATTTTATTTATTTATTTGACAGACAGAAATCACAAGTAGACGGAGAGGCAGGCAGAGAGAGAGGAGGAAGCAGGCTCCCCGCTGAGCAGAGAGCCAGATGTGGGACTCGATCCCAGGACGCTGGGATCATGACCTGAGCCGAAGGCAGCGGCTTAACCCACTGAGCCACCCAGGCACCCCTCCTGAGGTCTCTTTCAGTTCTCAGTTCAACTGTTCCTCCTCAGCCTTTTCCTACCTCCAATTTCAAGTCAGGTTCCCTTGCTGTCTTCTGAAGAAACTCTCCTCTTCCTTCTCAATGCCTCTCCTAGTTGCAGTGAGATCTGTTAGTGTATCTTCTTGTCTAATGTCTATCTCCCCCATTTGGACTACATGCTCCGGGTGATCTGTGGAGACTGGTGAGGGCAGAGGCCCTGAGGCAGTTGGGGGCTGGGTGGAGACATAAGCAAATTATCTTTGTGATCTGGAGAGAACCGAGTGAAGGGAAGAGAGATGAGAGCGGCCAAAGGAGAGTGGGTCAGGGGCCAGGTCATGGGACTTTCTGGGCCACAGAAGATAATTTTGAATTCTCTTCAAAGATAATATTGATGGGGCACATGGGTGGCTCAGTTGGCTGTGTCTACCTTTAGCTCAGGTCATGATCCTGGGGTCCTAAGATCAAGTCCCATGTCAGGCTCCCTGCTGAGTGGGGAGTCTGTTTCTCCCTTTCTCTCTGCCCCTCCACCCGACGCATGCTTTCCCTCTCTCTCTCAAATAAAGAAATACAATCTTTAAAAACAAAAACAAAGGGATGCCTGGGTGGCTCAGTGGGTTGAAGCCTCTGCCTTCAGCTCAGGTCATGATCCCAGGGTCCTGGGATGGAGCCCTACGACAGGCTCTCTGCTCAGCGGGGAGACTGCTTCCCCCTCTCTCTGTCTCTGCCTGCCTCTCTGCCGACTTGTGATCTCTGTCTGTCAAATAAATAAATAAATAAATCTTAAAAAAAAAAAAAACAACTCAAAACCAACCAAACAAAAAAATCCCGAGAAAAGGCCCATAGTATTGCTCCACCTCTTCAATAATAAGCCAGGGAGCCATCTAATCTCATCTAGTTCTCTAAAGTTTAATTTTTTATTATTTTTATAAAGTTCTTTTAATGATTTAGTTTTGGGAAAGAACATTAGTCAACGTGGATGGAGGGTGGGTGGGCCTGGGGAGCAGGGAATGGGGGCTGGAGAGGCTGCAGCTATGGTCTTGATTCTCTCTGCAGGCTGGTGCCCTGTAGCCAGCAGGGTTTTAGAAACCATAATATTCTAAGCTAGTGCTTCTTCCAGTTGCATGAATTGCCTCACTCTCCCAAGGGCTGACTGAAATTGGGCTCTGTTTCAGGGAATGACAGATACGGGGGCTTCCACCAGCATTGGTGGACTGGCTACAGATTGAAACTTACCAGAGATGGTGGTGAAATGGGATGGGGAGGTCATGGTCACAAAGGGTGGCGTGAGGTACTTGGCCTTCACGCCCTCCCGGGCCAGACGGTCCATATTGGGGGTGTCCACATCCTGGTCATAGTTCCAGCGGAAGCCATCGAAGGAGATCAGCAGCAGCTTGTTGAAGTTCTTCCTCCCGGGGACAGGGTGGCAGCTGGCCCAGACCAGCAGGACAGACAGCAGCAGTGTGAGGACCCCAAGCCCTGTCATGCCGCAAGCACCACACATCACAGAGTTCATGAGCATGCTCCCATTTTCTCCCTTTTTTATCTGTGGTTGAACAAAGTCCAAATTGATAATTGTGCCTGAGCTCTGTTGTGGATTAAAACACCTGGAGTGTAACAAGATGTCATATTTTACGTGATGAAAAGTTCTGGAAATGGATGGTGGTGACGGCTGCACAACATTGTGAATGCATTTAATGCCCCTGAACTGTACACTGTAAAATGGTAAAAATGGTAAATTTTATGTTGTGCATATTTCACCATGGTAATAGAAATCAAACCATGTGAAATACTTTGGACTTTGATGTCAATTCCACTATTGTGAAGATTTGGGGAAAAAGACTGGTGTTGTCCTTTGCTCAGTATATTCTGTTTTTGTGGGGAGAACAAATTATTGTTTTCATTTTGACTCTGAAAGCAGCCACCAGGGATTGAGGACCTAAGAGAGCCAGGAACTATATACACATTATCTATTCCATTTAATTAAAAAAAAAACTAAGGTAGGTTATTGGTTGGAAATTTTCCATAAGAATTTTAAATAGTTACTGTGGTTAGATGCACATAAGATAAGATTACCATTTTAACCTTTCAGATGTGTACAAATTCAGTGACATTTAGTGCATTACAATGTTGTGCAATTATTACCTCTCTCTAGTTCCAGAACTTTTTCATCCCATCATATACATGGAATCATAAAGTATGTAGTCTTTTGTGTTTGGCCTCTTTCACCGAGCATAATGTTTTCAAGGTTTATCCGTGTTGTGGTATGAATCAACGTTTCATCCTTTTCATGGCTTGTTAGTACTCTACTGTGTGGATATGCCACATTTCATATATCCATTCACCAGCTGATCAATATATTTTTTCCCATCTTTTGCCTGTTGTGAATAGTGCTGCTATGAATATTTGTTTGAATACCCTCTGCTTTCCACTTAGTCTTTGCTTATCTATGAGGTGGTGTTTACTTAGTAGCTAAGTAAACAGCTCAGAGAGGCTATGGAACCACTTCAAGTTCACAGAGCAGATGTGAGGCTGGAATTGTAGTTATTAATTAATTAATTTATTATTATTATTATTTTTAAAAATTTTATTTATTTATTTGACAGAGATCATAAGTAGGCAGAGAGGCAGGCAGAGAGAGAGGGGGAAGCAGACTCCCTGCTGAGCAGAGAGCCCGATGGAGGTGCTTGATCCCAGGACCCTGAGATCATGACCTGAGCTGAAGGCAGAGGCTTAACCCACTGAGCCACCCAGGTGCCCCCTATTTATTATTATTATTTAAAAAATATTTTATTTATGTATTTGACAGACAGAGATCACAAGTAGGCAGAGCAGCAGGCAGAGAGAGAGCGGGAAGCAGGCTCCCTGCTGAGCAGAGAGCCCAATGTGGGGCTCAATCCCAGGACCCTGGGATCATGACCTGAGCCGAAGGCAGAGGCTTAACCCACTAAGCCACCCAGGCACCCCTGGAACTACACTATTTTGTGTAGTTTTTACACTTGGCCGCATGGTTTCCAGGTGTGGGAGGGGTGTGTTAAATTCCCCAAGGACACAAATTGCTTTGAATACTCTTAAGCATCTGCCCATTCACTCCAGATTTTTTGAGTCCTAGGTGTAAGAGATACAGAAATATAAATGAAGAGGTTACCTTTGGGTGGCTCAGAGTCCAGGGGACAGGCAGACAAGTAAAGTGTTACATGCAATAGAAGGGCCCTGCTAAAGATGTGCGTGAGAAGTGATGTGGGAGCAGAGGTAGAGGGTCCCAACCTGGAGAAGCTGGGTAGGGGAGGGTTTTTTGGAGGAGGTGGTGCTAGACTTGAGTGTTGTAGGCTGGGAGGAATTAACCTTTCGGAAGCACTGTCACTCAGCCACTGATCTGGACATGACAACATCTGCCTCTGGCCTCTTCCTGCAGATACATGGATGACATTTACCTTTGCACTTTTAGAAAGATCTGTGCCTTGTATAAAGATGTCATCAATGGACAGGAGTTGAAGGTCTGCTTAGGTATTCACAGGAAGTTTTGGGAATATTTTTGTCTTGACGTAGATGTACTGAAGGCTGGATATCAGACCCAAGTGGATAACCTATTTCCCCCTTGCTGAAATTGCCTGGAGTTCTGTTCCAGGTTTTTTGCTTAGGTTGAATCTTTGGGGTGAAGAAATGGTATGTCAGGGGAGCTTTATTTTTTATCTGTATACCTTGGCTTTTCCTATTAATTAGCATATGTTTTGCTACTTGAGTGATTTGCATAGAATTTTGTGATGAGTATGCAGCATTGTGGTTGAGTGTGTTTTGAAGCTTTCCAGGTTGAACATGTTTTGAAGCTTGGGTTCACATCTTGATTCTGCCACTTACTATCTATGACACCTTGGCGTAAGTCCCTTAACCTCTATGTCTCTGTTTTCTCTGCTGTAAAAAGGAATAATGATGTATTTCCGAAGGTTGTAAAACTTTGATGAGATATTGTACATTGATTGGTAGGAATGTTAACTGCTAATGGGATATCCATGTTCTCCCCCTAATTTCCCAGCCCCTTTGTAATTACAGCCTATGTGCTGTGAGTGGAAGCCACATGCATCATTTCCAGTCTACATCTGTCTAGGGATGGTACTTAACCATTTCACTCTGTCATCCCCTGCCACCCCATTAACTGGAAGTCCTGTGTTAAGATGATAGGCTTTCCATCATTCTGGGTTTCTGAGTAACCACAAGGAGCATAGTCTCTAGCCAATCCATGGTAGAATGGAGTGTTGGAAATCAACCTTTGTTGTGGAGCCATTTGGATTTTGGGGTTCATTTGTTACTGTGGGATAACCCAGTCTATCCTGGCTAAAGCAGCAGGTAAAGCATTTACGTTGGTCCCTAGCAGTATAAGTGCTTAACAGTTGTTGGTTGCTTGTAGTGTGTGATAAATTGCCCCTGAAAGTTTTGTTATTTGATCTGATGATGCCAATGATACTATTTTGTGCTTGGACAAATTTGACTTGGTATTCCTTGGCATTCCACCATGTGGGAGGGATGGATAATTGAGGGGCAATAAAGCATTGTTATCTGTATTTTGTGTCCTTGCATACCCTTGGTGGCTATGAACAATGTATACTACCCTTGAGAAGGCCAGACCTGGAGCAGAGTTGCTGTTGATCCCAGAACTGGGACTTTCCAAGGAGAGAATCTTGAGTCCCTGGTGTGTAGATTCTCCAAGGTGACTGGAATGCTTGTACTAAGTGATTTGGCCCTTTGGGAATTATATACAATTGTGTAATTGTAATCAGGTAGGCCCTTTTGGGGACAATCTATACATATCTCTATATTTTGGAAACACAGAAAAAATTAGTTAGCAGTCATGCAACAAACATTCTGCCACATCCACTGAAACATTTCTGAAGTGCCATATTTGGTGTAATCAGCAGAATTTGGTAGGTGGTTGGCTGCAGAAAATTCTCATTATGGTCACTGTGATGCTTATGGTCCCAGCATTGTAGTGTGCCTGGGTTCTTTTTGGTAAGTTTTAGTTTGGAAAGCTTAAATCCATCATTTGTTTATCAAATATTTATTGAGCACTTTGGATGGAGTGGAAGATGAAATATGGAGGAGAGAGTAAATCTCTTTTGGCCACTATGTTTTCAAGCTGTCTAGTACTCAGCTGTGGGACATGAGGCTTGAGTGTCGCAGTTCCACAAGCATTTTCCAGCTATACCATCCTGACTGTCATTTTTTCTTGCAAGTGCAGCCATCTCTGGTTCTTAAAGATTTTGTTTATTTATTTGAGAGAGAAAGAGAGAGTGAGAGAGAGAGCATGAGAGGGTAAAGGTCAGAGGGAGAAGCAGGCTCCCAGATGAGCAGGGAGCCTGATGTGGGACTCAATCCTGAGACTCCAGGATCGTGACTTGAGCTGAAGGCAGTCGTTGAACCAACTGAGCCACCCAGGTGCCCCCACCCATCTCTGGTTCTTACCTTCTTTTGTGTGGTTCATATATTAGTCATGGGAACTGTTACAGAATTGCAGTGTGTTGTGTCAAACTTAAAGATACCATTAAACTTTGTTAATTTTCAAGAATGCCATTAAACTTTTTGGGGTGCCTGGGTGGCTCCATTGGTTAATCATCTGACTCTTGATTTTGGCTAAGGTCATGGTCTCACAGTTGTGAGATGGAGCTCTATGTTGAGCTCCCTGCTGGGTGTGGAGCTTGCTTAAGATTCTCTTCCTCTTCCTCTGTCCCTTCCTCCTCCCTCTCTTAAAAAAAAAAAAAAAAAAAAGGAAAGAGTACCATTAAACTTTTTAGAGAAATCTGTATATTTAAGACATAGTCACTGGAGTGGAGATGAAGAATTCCAAATAGATTTTGCGCATCATCCCAGAATGAGGTAATAGGTAGAACTCTTGGTTGCTAGTGACAAAAAACCCATTTCTTATTAGTCTGGGTAAGAAGAGGGACCATGTTTTAGACTGGTTTTGCCCTGAAGCAGACCCTGAACCAAGGATGGGGGTCAGGTAGCTTGTTGGAAGGTGATCCCAGGGAGCACCCATAGGGGGGTGGGGAAGTGATTCAAGGAAGGGAAGGGAGGCCAACACAGATGTTTCAGTCTTGAGTGTATGGAGTGCTAGAATGATGACTACTATGGGCTGTGGGCATGGCATCTGCTACAGGTTTTTTAGGGCATGATTTCCCATGTCACTGAAATCATTCTGCAGAAAGGCAGGGATGCAGCTGGGTTCCACAAGCACGGACTCACATACCACCAGATCTCTCTATTTCTTTGTCTGCCTTTGTTTGCATGTCACCTTAATTTTCTTTCACTCAGGACTGGTTTTCTCCATAAGGTGAGGAACATGACCACAAAAGCTCCTGTTTTTCCTCATTTCAGAGTTCCTGTCATCACAAAGAATGACTATATTTTCCGGTTCCAGTTAGGAAAATTAATCCAGGGAAAGAACTCTGATTGGCCTATTTAGGTCTCTGGACCAATCAACTGTGATCAGAGGACAGGGTCATAGAAGTCATGGAGGTCTTCACTAGAGCCACGTGGCTGGAGTAGGAAGATATACGAGAGTCATAGAAGGGAGGGGTGGTAGGTTGAGAAAACAACAGACGTCTGTGATGTAAGGATCTAGAATGCATCCTGTTAAGCCTAGTAATTACTGGGACTTAAAGAAACTTTTTAAATATAAAGTTTCCTTTTAGTTCTTTCAGGTTGATTCAGCAGAAAGGAAAAACATATATGAACTGAACACTTCCTGTGCACAGGTTGTTGCTATGGATTCAATTCCTTATTGATGGATCCAAAGACCAGTGAATTCTCAAGTGATGTAAACTCTAGTAGGGACTGCTTATGATGGGCTGAAGTTAAGTAAGAAGAGAATTGGCATGTAGGAATTCTAATTTCTTTCTTCCATTGCTTAGGTCTGGCTGGCAGTTATGCACCTCAAAGGAGGGTTGGATAAAAAGGGGTGTGTGTATGTGTGTGTGTGGTAGGTGGTTTCCAAAGATAAATGCAACATCCTACAAATGCTCTTTTGCAGTGTGATTTGGAACCATTCCATTAAGAAGAGGAGTCATTTCCTTCCTCTTGAACCTGGGCTGGCCTGTGACTTGTTTTGACCAGTAGAATGTGGCTGAGGGGATCGTCTCTGACTTTTGGTTCTAGACCTTGAAAATCCCTGTAGCTTCCCTTATTTTTGCTCTCTTGGAAGCCCTGGCCCTTCTGCTCAAGAGGCTGTGTGGAGAGGGCCTCTGGAGGATAAGAGGCCATGTAGAGGAAAACTAAGTTCCCTAAACAATAGCCAGCATCATCTGCCAGGCATGTGTGTGAGGCCATTGTCAACCTTCTAGTGCAGCTGGGCCTCCAGCTGCAGGCAGCAATAACAGTGAGCCCAGGTAAAACCAGCAGAGGAAATGACCAGCCAACTCATAGATTCATGAGAAATAATAAATTGATGTGGTTTAAAGCTACTTAGTTTTGGGTGCAGTAGGACTAGCCCATGGGGGTGTGAGCATGTGGGGTCTGCATTTCCCATCTGCTGAAGATCCGTAAGTTCACAGAATTCAGTCCAGAGCTGACTTACTTCCTTAATGTCCTCTTGTTTGAAACTTCTATGAAAAACTTTTAGAGACTTAAATTTTTAGAGCAGTTTCAGATTCACAGCAAAATTGAGAGGAAGGTATAGAGATCTCCCATACATTCCCTGCCCCTACACATACACAGCCTCTCCCCCATCAACATCCCCCAACAGAGTGGGATATTTGTTACAACTGATGAACACATCATAGTCACTCAAAGTTCATAGTTTATATTATAGGTCACTCTTGGTGTTGTACATTCTGGGTTTAGACAACTTCCATTAAATTTTCACAGATTTGGACCATCTCAGGGAAATCTCAAAGCTCAGAAATTATTTTACCCCGTGCTATGTGGTTGAGACTTATGAATTACTAAGAAAGCTCTGACATAAAAGAAAAATTTTACAAGCATATTCTTGTGGCTTCACTTCAGCAAGATTCACATCAGGTGTTGAAATAAGTGCTAGTGTTATTCTAGATCATGTTCTTGAAGACTCACATGGTCTCAGGATTAGCAGGTTTCAGAATGGCCTCCTAGCATCTGTGACATACCTGGAAGGATTGGTTCAACTAGAGTGGACCCTCATCTCTGGGGGCTTATGTACTATATCTTTAAGACAATGCCACCTCCTGTAAATCATATGAATCTCCATAAATCTCCTATAAATCTCCACAAACACAATCCCAGAAGCATTGATGAAATACTACTTCAATTGAAGATTGTACTGAAGAACCGAACTTTTGTGAAGCTCCTTGCTATATGGTCACATCACTTTCTCCTTCCTCCCCACAATTTCTCCTCTCCACTGTCTCTAGCCACAGCCCTTTCTCCAACCTCATTCCGCCTTTCAAAACACCTTCAGCTTGCATGCTTCCTTTAACAAAATCTCCATCTAAACCTGCCTACCCCTGGGGGGCACTGTCCTCTTACCACATATGGGCATCTACCAACATCATCTTCACTACTCCAGGCAGGTATTCTGGTGTGAATTCTATGCCTGTTGGAGAATTTGTTCTTATACTCAGTCAATCTCTTATTCTGTACTTTCAATCTCCTGCCCCTTGTTTGACACCGTGGGCCACACTGAGTGAATTGAATTCCTATTTCTTGAAGCAGGTGTTTGAATGTGGCCATGTTTCCACTTACTCTCTTTTCTCCCTTTCTCCCTCCCTCTATCACTCCCTTCATTTTCCAGACCTGGGTTGGCATACTTTTTCTGTAATGAGCCAGAGAATAAGTATTTTAGACCTTGCAGGACTTATAATCTCTGTCACAACTACTTAACTCTGCCACTAGCATAAAAAACATGAAAAACTGCCACAGAGTACATAAATAAATGGATGTGGCTGCGTTCCAATAAAACTTTATATATAAAAAGACACATCAAGTTGGATTTTGCCCGCAAGCCATAGTTCCCGGACCCTTGCTCCATTCTCTTTAACCTGAACATCTCTAAATCTTTTCACCATTGCTTACTTGGTGTGGTTTTGATTTTCTTCCCTATTGTAGTAACTGTTTCCTGAATGCCTGTTAGTTTGCCCATGTCTCTTAAAATATGGCCCCTAGAACAAGATGCAGCATTCTGCAAATGCTATAATGTAATACTCTCTCATGCCTCATTCTGAGCAGGACAAAGAGAACTTGGGAACTCCAACTTCGTGAACATATGGTGACCTTCTCAGTGAAGGTTGTAAAATTGTTAATCCATAAGGTGGAAGGAGAGAAACTGGAAGCATGATCTGTCCAGCTTGAATTTAACATTTGATGCACAGAGATCTCTGACTTTTCTGATAGAGATTTAAAGGGGGAAGAACTGTCCACATAAAATACCTTCTATGCCCAGATGAGGATCCAGAAGATAATCTTGTGAGCAGAACTCCCTGAGTACTGAGAGGAGGAGAAGAGGTGGTGTTAGGGGAGTGAAAAGGTCAATAATTAAGGCTATGACCGTGTTGGGAGAAGTGAAAGAAGAAAATTAGACTGCCAGGCATGAATAATGAGAAATCTTTGATGGAATTAGCAGTGCAGAACAGATACTAAAGGCTTCTTTATTCCTTTTATAGTCAAAAGTTTTTGCTTAGGCTGGATTGTAGAAGAAGAAGCAAGTATGTTGAGTATCCTCTTTCACTAAATATGGAAGGAGGACTTTGGAAAAGGTCTTAGAAGAAAGAGAGACACATAGGTGTTCCTTGGAGGTACACAGACTCTGATTCACACATCCCCTTTTAGCATAACGGAAGGATTGGGAAGTAGGGGATGTCATTCAATCAGGTCTTCACTTGTCCAGCAATATCACCTTTTAAATGTTGGCTGTTCTCATAACCTAGTCCTGACACACATCTCTACTCTCTCTAGACTTGCTCGCTAGGTGAGCCCATCTATCCCCATAGCTTTAGCTGACATTTCTGGGCTGATGACTCCCGAATGTCTATCTCAGGCTCAGACTTCTCTTTTGAACACATCCAGTACTTTTTCTTGTTTTTTACACTTGTCAACAAAATTGACATGTCACATTTAACACATTCAAAGCCACCAAAGCCAAACTCTTGCTTTTCATCCTCTTCCCTTCTTATCCCCAACCCAAGCCTCTCCCATTCTTTAAGTGGCACCACCATCTACCCAGCTGTTTATTATTTTTTTTTTAAAAGATTTTTTAGGGCAGCTGGGTGGCTCAGTGGGTTAAGCTGCTGCCTTCGGCTCAGGTCATGGTCTCAGGGTCCTGGGATCGAGTCCCACATCGGGCTCTCTGCTCAGCAGGGGACCTGCTTCTCTTCCTCTCTCTCTGCCTGCCTCTCTGCCTACTTGTGATCTCTCTCTGTCAAATAAATAAAATCTTAAAAAATTATTTTTTAAAAAATATTTTATTTATTTATTTGACAGACAGAGATCACAAGTAGGCAGAGATGCAGGGTTGGGGGGGGACCAGGCTCCCTGCTGAGCAGAGAGCCTGATGCAGGGCTCCATCCCAGGACCCCGAGATCATGACCTGAGCTGAAGACAGAGGCCCAACCCACTGAGCCACCCAGGTACCCCTATGCAGCTGTTCAAAGCAGTAAGCTAGGCATTGTCCTCTTTTGCCCTTTACCCCCATCATTAAGTCCTGTGATTCTAAACTTTATCTCAGGTTGTCTGTTCTCTCCATCTTTACGGTTCCTATCTTAGCTCAGGACAGCACCATATCTCAGCTGGGTTATGGCAGCTCCTAACTGGTCTTCCTGCTCTTGCCACAGCCTTCAGCAATCCATTTCCCACCTGGTAGGAGCTAAAGTGATCTTAGGACTCCTGCATTGGCTTCTCATTGGGTGGAGAATAAAATTGAGTCCTCGAGTCAATTGAGTCAGTCAGTGGGCTCCTGCCCACTTCTGTACCTCCTTCCTGCCTTCCTCCCCTTTGCTTCCTCTTCTCCCATCACCCTAGCCTCCTTTCAGTCTTTGAACCCAGCAAGCCCCTTCTCATCTTAGGACCTGTTCTTCTCTGGGACTGATTTCCCTCAGCTTCTCCCCAAACTAACCTCTTGTCCTTTATGTCTTAGCTTAAATGTTGTCTTCACAGAGGGGTCTTTTCTGACCCCCTTTACGAAGTGGACTTCCTGTTACTCTCCCACCTCAGCCTCTTGCTTCTCCCTTTATGGATTTTCATATTTTTTCATTTTACATATTTATTATTATTATTATTATGTCTCCTCACTAGCCCATGGGTTCCTCAAGGGCAGGGCCATGCCTAACTTCTTCACCATTGGATGCCAGCACCCAGCACGGTGCCCAACACATGAGGGCTGCTCAATAAATAAATCCATTTTGAAAAGTTAAGTAAACAGAAAGTTACTTCTTTGAACTAACACAATAAGCTTGAACATTTTGTGCTTTTCTTAGTCAGACATTTTGTGTGCAATTAGGCATATGATAAATGATGATGGGGCAACATCTGTGTCTTGCCTGATGTTCATCACCCATCACTAAATTAGTCAGTTATGCTTCTTTTGACAGTTCTGTTTTCAACCTAATGATTTGTTTCTTTTAACTTATGGCTGTTGGCTTTTTTGGTTCTGTTTGCCTGACAAAGTGCAGATTATGTTGGTATTTGCTCTTTTATTTATAATGTCATTAACTTAAAAAATGCTTTTGCTTTCAGTAAAAAGCCCTAGTTAGGGAAGTGTATTAGTCAGGATGGTTTGGGTTATGCTGTTGTAACAACAATCCCTAAATCTTAGCTGTGCAGGGCAACAAGGTTTATTCTTAGTCACGTACATGTCCAATGTGTGTCTGGGCACTGTGGGGTGGTCTCTCTGTTCTAGTTGCTTAGGGATCTAGGCTGAGGAAAGCTCCATCTGTATATGTCTGCTTGACATCCATTGTAGGGGGAAGGGAATGTGTGAATCAGAGTCTCTTAATTCTTCCACCTGGTGGTGACACAAGTTACTTTTTCTCATGTTTCACTGGACAAAATAGATCACATGGTCATGCCTAACTTCCGTGTGCCTGAAACATGAACCAAAGAATTGTGAACAGCCTTGTTGACTACTCCCATCAGTTACACAGAAGACCTCATTTAAGTGTACTTATTTGTGATTCTCCTGAAATTGAAATCCATTAGCCTTCAGAAGATATGTGCATTTCCAAGCTATTATTCGGTACTGTTTGGTTTCAGAATGTCAGACTTAAGACTTTTGTTAGAGGACCGTATGATGTGATGGTTAAATGCAGGCCTCTGATGCTAGTTTGCATATGGTCAGGTGCCATTTCTTTTCTTTTCTTCTCTTCTCTCTCTCTCTCTCTCTCTCTCTTTTTAAAAAGGTTTTACTTATTTATCAGGTGCTGTTTCTACTGCTTCTTGGCTGTGTGATCCCTGGCAACTTTTTTTTACTTTTTCATGCTTCTGCTTCCTCATGAATAAAATGGAGGAAATAATTAAAATAATTATGAAGTTATTATTATATATTTTTATTACAAATATCTGTATAATCTATCCTATAGGGATAGCTCAGTATTTCAAACATATGGGTTCAAAAATAGTATTTATTATTATTAATTTTGGTAGGTAGCTACTAAATTTTCTCAAAACCAGGAGTTCAATAACTTTGAATATTTGGTTGAGATCCATCATTGAAGGAAGTTATTTCTGAAGAGCAAGGCTGGAGGAGGGGGCAAAATTTAATGGATGTTTTAGATTGTGGACTTCAGTTGTATGCATCTGGGGCTGAGTTCTAGCTTGTGCACCTTTGCTAAGTTTTATCATTTCTGTTCACTGACTTTGCTAAATTCTATTGTTTCTGTGGGCCTCAACCTCATCTGTAGCAAATGGAATTAATAGCATCAAATTTTCAGTCTGTGATAAAGATTATTATGTAAGAGAGAATGGAAACTTCCCTCAGTGATCAAAAGTGGTGGCTTACTTCTATATTAATTTTCTATTGCTTTATAACAATTTATTACTGGCTTAAAACACCACCAGTTTATTATTCCATGTTTTCCATGGGTCATGAGTCTGGTCAGGGTCTCACAAGACTGCAACCAAGGTGTCAAATGGGGTTGGAGTCTCATCAGAGGCTTGGGGTCTTCATCTAAGCTTATCCAGTTTGTTGGCTGAATTCAGTTTCTTGTGGGTGTTGGGCTGAGGACCTCAGCTCCTAGGTGTTGTCCCTCTCCATAGACAACTCATAGCATGGTTGTCTGCTTCTTCTTGAATGAATGAATCTCACTGAAACTTCACCTTCTTTAAAGGGCTCACATGATTAGGTTATGCCTACCCAGAATGATCTCCCTTTTGATTAACTCCAGGTCAACTGATTAAGGACCTTAATCACATTTGAGAATCTCTTTGCCTTTTTTGCCTTTCCCGTGTAACTCAATCACATTCATGTAACTTCTGTTACATGTAATCCCATGTAACTCAAGGATGGGAGTTACACTGTTCACACTCAAGGATGGGGGGTTATAGAGCACATGGACACCAGAGAATGGGGATCTTGGGACCATCTTAGAGTTTTGCCTACCACACGTACCTTCCTCTATGAACAACAGGTGTTGGAGGGGGAATTATCACAGATGAGCACATCTAGAGGTCTAGAAAGCCTGATGTTGGGTTCAGATGGAGGAGGCCAAGAGGAAGTATGTAAAACTTTGTCCATTTTTGCTTCTGTTGAGGCTGTGCCTTCCTAAGCCAAGACCAAGGTTAAGACCTGGTTGTTGAGATTCTTCTTCCTTCCTCCCCACGCACAGTCGGTTCTCCCAGATCTCCTGCTCCCAACCTGAGACCCTTCAGCTATGAGGTAGATTCACCAGGTGCCATGATCAGAGATGTAGGTGAGCAATAGGTGGAGTCAGAGCAGAGAAATTCCCACAGGACGTCTTCCCAGTGGCTTTGCAGACTGAAGGCAAAGGAAAACAAACCTCAAGTGGGGGAAAAAAAAACAACCTCAGAGAGAAAACGAATTTTAAGTGGTGATGTTTTTTCAAAATCTGCCAGATGTCAGAGGCTCTTTGAAATAAAACAAATGCTGTCTCAGTTCTGCAGAAGGAGGCCTGCAGGAGCTGATGTGATGTGCCGAGAACCAAACTGCCAGCCACCTGTGCAGGAAAATAGTCTCTTTTTGCTCATGAGGCCATGGGGCACACTTGATAACAAGCAAATACAAGTCAAGGTCAGCTAGAAACAAAAAGCCACTAACCCTGAGGTCTTTAAGTTCCCTGGCAAAGCCTTGAGCATGGCAGGATCACTCCCTGGGAGCGAGCTGAAAGGGTCATTCTGAGACCTCTTTCAGAAGGCCTGTGACAGATGCCCACAGTTTCCCTAATGGGACTGCAGGGGAGTAAATGAATACCCAGGGAGGTGTTGAGCTGGCCTGAGAGCCCCTTCACTCCCTCTGCAAATCCAGCTCTGTCTGCACTTTGAAACTGCTCTTAGGACTTGTCAACATCTGCCCTACAAAATGGATGGAAATTGCTTGCTTGTACATCACTGCCAAGCAAGATGGAGAAGGACCCTCCTCTGTCAACAAAAAAGGTGGCATGATAGAGTAAGATGGAGTGTCAGTTTGGATTATGAAGGATTCTTAGAATTGATATAATTCCAAAGGGGGAGGGGGAGCCTCAGCCAGCCTGGGTTTGGAACGACATTGATAAAGCTGGTGGTGCTCAGTGGGATACAGATTAGAAGAAGCCTTTGTCCTCGCCTGATGCTAAATGGGCTGCCTGTAAGATGAACTAAAATTCAGAGTTGAAAAACAATTGCAAAAGACCACATATCATTGAGCGTTGTTGATAAATGTTAATGAGACAGGAGCAAGCACTGAGATTGGGCAGTATTGATTAAGAGAGGAAATAAAATGCGCCGAGTGGTTCTTGACAATCTCAGGCAATGGCTGCATTTTTTTTTTTAAAGTATCTCTTGCCACAGCATACATCCTTGTAAATCTGGGGTTGGGGTGTGATATATGCTGTTGTCTCCTTCCCTTCTTCTCTACTCTTTCTATTTCATTCATTGTTGCTCATTCATTCATTCAACAAGTATTTGAGTCCCTACCACATATTCACATAGCACTAGGTACTAGAGTTACAAAGGTGGGGAAATAGACAAGAGTTGTTTCCTTTGGAGATTACCTACAGTGGTAAGAGGGATGCTTTAAAAGGCAGTTTCAAGGGGGGCAGTGGCTGGGTGGCTTAGTTGGTTAAGCTCATTTTGGCTCTGGTCATGATTTCAGGGATGGGATATCTCTCTCTCCCTGTCCCTCGGCCCTTCCCCTCCTTCTCTGTCTCTCTTTAAAATAAATAAATAAATCTTAAAAAAATTCTGATTTTTGGGCGCCTGGGTGGCTCAGTTGGTTGGGTGACTGTCTTCAGCTCAGATCATGATCCTGGAGTCCTGCGATTGAGTCCCACATGAGCCTACCAGCTCCACGGGGAGTCTGCTTCTCCCTCTGACCTCTCCTCACTCTCTCATGCTCTCTCTCTCACTCTCTCTCAAATAAATAAGTAAAATCTTTAAAAAAAATTCTGATTTCTAACTTCTACTGAAAGCTCAGAATATGTGGGACAGTCAGCCAAAGATGAGGGCTGACTGTTTTCTACATGGGGACTCAGTTTGCCCTTGTCTCCATCAGGTCCCTTAGGCAACTGATTCAACAACCCAGTTGTCACAGTAATTCTAGTTTTTATGTAGCTTTCCTCCTGGGTGGGGGTGGATATTGAAGGAGCAGGTATGCTCCTCCCACATTTTCTACCTTTCTGTGTTTGCTTTTCCCCATGGCTGCTGTAACAAAGTACCACAAACCAGGTGGCTTAAGACCACAGAAATTTATTCTCTCAACAGTTCTGGAGACAGAAGTCCAAAATGAAGGTTTCGTCAGGGCACTGCTCCTTTGGAAGGCACTAGAGAAGCCTCCCTCCTGCCTCTCTCCCAGCTTCTGGTGTCCCCCTCAGCTTATAGCTGTACCCCTCCAGCTGCCTCCATCACACATGGTCTTCACACATGCCTCCTTTATGTCTCTGTGTCTGAATCTTCCTCCTCTTTTTCTTGTGAAGACACAAGTCATTGGATTAGCTCTCCCCCCACCCAATCCAGTATGACCTAATCTTAACCTAATGGCATCTGCGAAGATCCCATTTCCAAATAAGGTCACATTCACAGCTGAGGGTGGGGGGGATAGGATGGGGGAGTGGGGGGTGGAGCTGGGGCGTATCTTTTTAAGGGGAAACCACACGGTTAACTCCACTCACTTCTAGCTCCCCTTCTAATCCCTCCCCATTCCAACTTCCTACGCCCTACCCTTGGAAAGTCCACTCTGCCCCATATGCCATTGCCTGATGCTTTTTTTTTTTTTAAGAAATTATTTATTTGACACAGAGAGAGAGAGCACAAGCAGGGGGAGTGGCAGGTAGAGGGAGAGGATGAAGCAGGCTCCCTGCTCAGAGAAAGAAGGAGAGAATCTCAAGTAGACCCTGTTCTGAGTACAGAGCCTGATGTGGGGCTTAATCTCATAACACTGAGATCACTACCTGAGCAGAACTCAAAAGTGGATGCTTAACCAACTATACAACTCAGGTGCCCCTAAAAAGGAGATTTAAAAAAAAAATGCAGAAAGTCCTCACTTTTGAATATTGACAACTAATCAATAAAAATTTTAAAATGCCATGCAGACAAACCCAAACAGGTCTGCAGCCCTGATTTGGACAGTGTTCTGTCTGAGGCCTCAGGGGAGAAGTTTAAAATATGAGAAATCATCTACATAGTCACACACAATTATTTTTTTTAAGGACAGTATAAAAATGACCAATTTCCCATTAATATTGAAAAAAATACACCAAAGAAAGACTCTGAGTGTTGTCTAAGGAGACCTAGAATGAACGTCTCAGAGACAGCTGAGGTTTGTAATTGTCCTTCTCCCAAACTTTCTAAGGTCCATGTCCCTACACATAGAGAGGACTTGAGGCCCTATTCAGAAGACACTGGGGACTTCAGACTTTAATGTGGACATACAAGTCACATAGGGATCTTTTTTCTTTTTAAAGATTTATTTATTTATTTGAGGGGGGAGGGGCAGAGAGAGAATCTTTAAGCAGACTCCGCACTGAGCATGGATCTTGACACAGGGGTCAATCCCACAACCTGTGAGATCCTGACCTGAGTCAAAACCAAGAGTCGGACGTCTAACCAACCAAGCCATCTAGGTGCCCCTAGGGATCTTAATAAAATGCTGGTTCTGATTCAGCAGATCTGGGGCGGGGGGCTGAGGCTGGGCATTTCTGACGAGCTACTGAGTTGGTGCCAATGTCAATGCTGACATTTGAGAACCTCAATGCCTGTTTGAGAACCTCACTTGGAGAACGTCAATGTTGGTTTGAGAACCTCACTTGGAGCAATGACGTTTTCAAGGACCTACGCTACCACTGTGCACATCAGAAGAGTAGTTCCCCAGCTGTGACCCTCACTGCCCCTAGCCTATCTTCCCACTATCTGGGGAGGGATGGGGACCTAAGTGGGAGAGGTGGGAATCACGGGTACCTTCACCTTTTGGAAGCAGGGAGTAGGGAACATTGCTTGAGGCTCCAGAAAGCAAGGTTTTGGGGAGGTTCCTCGTGCTGCCTTTGGCTCAGTGGATGGAGTGGTAAAAGAGCAAGTCTGAAAGTGAGGAAGCAAAGGAATTTGGAGAGTCAGCTGCCTTCCCTGGACCAAATTCCAAGTTTGGCCTGTTGGAACCCTGTTGTCTCTGTCTCACCCAGGCTGGAGCATCTGGCCTCTCTTCCCATGCAAACATTTTTCTTTGTACTCTTGGAAGAATTGGACCCATAGATTGAATCCACCTTCAGGCAGTCTAACTTGCATGGCCAGCACTTACTCAGCAGATAACCACCAGCCTCATTAACCTTGGCTAGTTCTCAAGAGGCTTTGGGGGTGGGGGGTGGAGGTGGTGATGGTCACAGAGCTTATGAATTATTCGTTGATAATTCCTGAAATATGTTGGGGGAGCAGAGTCCTTTATTTTGTTGAGTAAATATAGTTGGCATTCCAAGCCCTATTTGTTCGTATTGTTGATGTATGCATACATGTGTATTGTGTGAGTGTTGATGTGCCTGCACTCATTTAAAAAGTTGTTTATTTTTTTATATTATGTTAGTCACCACACAGTACTTCATTGGTTTTGATGTAGTGTTCCATGATTCACTGTTTGCATATTAACACTCAGTGTTCATTGCAATACCCATCACTGGGCTAACCCATTTGAAATGCTGAATAGTGACTTCTTCCTGGAGGTGTCTCTTACCCACCTGGTATTGCCAGGAGATCTGAAAAACCAGTGCCCTGGGTTCTGTGAGCACCATGTTTCTCAAAATGTGGTCCTTTGCTCATCTTTGTCAAATCACCTGAAGAGCTCACTGTATTAGACTCCCTGGCACTGGAGCCCAGGAATCTACCTTTTTATCAACCTACCCCAGTGACCTTGATGCACAAAAATATGGAGAATCGCTGTCAAAGATAAGACTTAGAAAGTTCTTTCTGCGTGTCAGCTGGGTCTTTCCACTTATCTTTGGGTTGTTGTCTTGCTTTGTGATATATTTTATATTACAAAGTATTTGTGTTTCTCAGGGATTATTGGTCTGAGGTTTTTTTGTTTGTTTGTCTTTGTTTTTTTTTTTTTTAAGATTTTATTTATTTGTTTGACAGAAAGAGATCACAAGTAGGCAGAGAGGCAGGCAGAGAGAGAGAGGGAAGCAGGCTCCCTGCCGAGCAGAGAGCCTGATACGGGACTCGATCCCAGGACCCTGAGATCATGACCTGAGCCGAAGGCAGCGGTTTAACCCACTGAGCCACCCAGGCACCCTTGGTCTGAGTTTTTAAATGATCACTGTAGCCCAGTGTTGTGACATTTGCTTCATGTTCATTTCATTGCTTCATGTTCTGTCAACAGCCCTGGTTATCCTCTGGGGACTCTTGCCTCCTCTACTCTCCCCACGTCCTACAGCTGCTAGGTAGTGGAGTCGGGATCCAAGCCCAGGCAGCCTGCCTTCAAAGTCTGCGGTCTTATTCACTGTGGCATGTGTAACAGACACTGCTGGGGGCCCTGCCTACTCGTTCAGCACTCACATTCCTTTGTATGCAGAGGTTCTTTCTGCACCCCATGTCCTGCTTGCTCAGCCAGTGCATGGGGTAGAGCAGATTACCTGGAAGTTACCGTGCCAGGAGCAGTTCTCAGCCAGCCACCGGCAGGGGTTCATTGTCAGCTTTCCAGCCTCCTTCCCCTTCAGGAGACAGGGTTCAGAGACATGCCGTATATAGCTTCCCTGAATTGCCCAGTGCAATTGAGCCCCACTTGCCCACAGCAGGGCCTGCTTATCACTCTTCTAGTATTGGCTTCTTCCTGTCAGCATCTTATGTCCCCACTCCCCTATCAGGGCTTCTTTGAGGATCACCTCCTAAATCAATTATTTGTAACCAGACCCTTATCTCAAGGGGTCTGCTTTTGGGACATCATGTGCTTAGACTGCCTCAAGCATATTATCTCATTTAATCTTTGCCCTACCCTTTCCTGGTAGGAACCATGATCAGCCACATTTTACAGGTGAAGAAAATGAGGCTTGGAGAATGGAAGCCACTTGGCCAAGCCTAGGAGTTGAGCCAGGACTGGAGCCCAGGTCTGCTGGCACCAGTGTTCAGTTCTGAGTCTGCACTTTGTACTGTGGAGCTTGTGGGTAACTGGTGGTAGCGTGTGGCACGTGTTGGATTGGGCTTCCGATCTGTTCTTGCCATGCTTCCCACTCCTAGCTGAGAGGGGGATCATGGTACTTCTCTTTAAATTTACAGTGTGGGTTGAGAAGGTGAGAACCTGACCTCAGGTGTGCTGCTGTACTCCTTGTTGAGCCAGTGTGCCCACCTCACGCCTGGCTAACTTGTGTACTAGCCTTTTGATAGGGACTTGAACTGAACTTGGTAGAGCGAACTTTAGCCAAGACAGATCCTTTCTTGTGGAGCGCTCCCCAATCCTCACTGCCCCTGGCCTAAGTAGAGCGCCCCCCACCTCCCCCCATGAGCTGACCCCTGGGTCCTGATGAAATGCTTCTTTCAAAACAGACTTTTCCTGGTGGGAAACCCTTCCAGGGTTTTTGTGTTGATCAATTTCAAGCCTATGATCTTGTTTTCAGCTGCCCGGGCTGTTCCCAAGGTCTGCCTTCATGTTATAATTTTGCACTTGAAGCCTACAGGCTATTCTGACAAGAGTAGAATTTCTATTTTTAAAAGAATAAATAATAAGCTGCTCTGGAATAGTAATAACTTCCAGAGCCTCCTTAGGTCCAGTCTCTTACTTGTTCTTTTGGTGAATTCATTGAATTCTCAGGCTCCACAGGTGTTAGGAAGTGAAGTCAAACACTCACTCAACAAATATCCATGGAGTGCGTAATGCATGGAGGCCTGTGAACGTGTAATGACAAACACAAGGAAGCATACTGTGGAAAAGAAATAGTGATATGAGAGAAAATAACAGCGGGCCAAATTTTAAAACCATTATTGGGTTTGTTGTATTGATTATTATAGACTTTGTAGATATTATAATTAAAATATTATAGATCTTATAATTATTATTTATAGTAAAAATTATAGATTATTCTCCATATTTACTTCATATGATAAGTGGGATTATTCACCAACTAGTTGTTTTTTTACTTTAGAATATATCATGGACCCCTTTCCAAGAGTATACATAAGGGCTGCTTCTTTTTAAAAAATTTCTTATCAAAGTATAATTGACACAGAATGTGAGATTAAAATTGTTGAAGACTGGGACACCTTGGTGGCTCAGTTGGTTAAACAGCTGCCTTCGGCTCATGTCATGATCCCAGCGTCCTGGGATCGAGTCCCACATTGGGTTCCTTGCCTGCTTCTCCCTCTGTCTCTGCCTGCCATTCTGTCTGCCTGTGCTCGCTCTCACTCCCTCTCTCTTTCTGACAAATAAATAGAATCTTAAAAAAAAAATTGTGGAAGACTGACTCATTTAAAAGTTGATTGATACACAAAAGTTGTGAGAATAATAAAATGAATCCCCTTCACCCAGCCTTAACAATGATCAACTTCTAGCCAAACATATTTCATCTGATTGACCCCATCCAATTCCACCCCTTCCCACATTATTTTGAGGAAAATCCCAAACATTATATCACTATTTCTCAGTAGACTACAATTTTTTTAACTACTGTATAATATTCCATTGCTAAATGTTCCATAGTGTATTTATCCTGTCTTCTATTGATGGGCATTTCAGCTATGTTTAATCTACGTAAAGACACATTTTCTAGTTGTAACTGTGGCATTAAATGAAACTTCTTCCCTCCCCCTACACTTGAGTAAAACAAAAGTACGCTTCATGGCTGCCTCCTGCTACTTCCATACCTAATGGGGAGGTAGGAAGGGATCTCTGAGCCAGGCAGTAAGGAGTTTAGTTTGCTGGCCATGGGGTGGGGATGGGGTGGTCATCCTCATAGCCTGAGAGACCCCACAAGGAGTGTGAGTCAGAGTCAGGCCATCCGGTCAGAGAGACACAGTGGTTTCACCAGTGGGTCTCAGGAGAACACAGAACAGTCTCTACCAAATACTGTAGTTTCCTAAGGCTTGCACAACAAATCTCCTCAACCTTGGTGGCTTAGAACAACAGAAACTTCTTTCACAGTTCTGGCAGCCAGAAGTCTGATATCAAGGTGCTGGCAGTGTCACACTTCCTGCTAAGGCTCAAGGGGAGGATCCTTCCTTGCCTTTTCCAGCTTCTTGGGGCTCCTGGTATTCTTTGGTTTGTGGCTACATTCCCCCCAGTCTCTGCCTCTGTCTTCCCATGGCCTTCTCTCCTGAATATCTGTGTGTCTTTTTCTGTCTCTTATAGGGACACTCTCGTCAGATTAGGACCTGCCCTAATGACCTCGTCTTACCTTAATTATATTTGCAAAGACCCTATTTCCAAATATGGTCATATTCTAAGGTTTGGCATAGACACGATTTGGGGGTGGAGAGAGGAATAGTATTTAACTCACTACAGGGTATACTTGCAGTTGCCTTAGGCAAAAGGCTGGGGCTTTTCTGAGGCTGAATGGGTGTTACTTCCGAGGCCAGGCCCTCAGAGGCGAGGTATGGAGCAGTTAGGGAGGTATTCACCAGCAAGCAAGTCTCAGCAGGTGAATGCAAAGGTCCACAAGGAGCCCGGAGGTTGGTCTTTCTGGGCATGGTTCAGCAGCTTCATGATATCAGGGCTCTGGGCTGGTTTTCTGCAATTCTCTTGGATTTTCTCTCTTGGTTACAAGATGGCTTCTGTGAGCCAATCAGGAAATCTTTACATAGCTCCATCCAAAGGTGTGAAATATATGTGAGAGAGGGAGTGATGGGGATGGCCAGGATTATGTGTGTGTGTGCGTGTGTGCGTGTGATGGGGGGCAGAGAGACAGTGTTCTTACGAAGGAGGAGATGTCTTTCCTAGGAGACCTTCCTTTTACATCTCCTTGGTCAAGACTGGGTCACATGGCCACCCTAGCCGCAAGGGAGGGTGGGAAAGCAAGCATCTCTTGTTTGACCTCCATAGACAGAGGCAAGAGAGAAAGAAGAACTGTGGAGGGATCTCTACCGATGGACAGAGAACCCTCTCAGATCAGTAGCTTTAGTTATTTTCCTCACACATAGGACAATGCTGAAACAAACATGCTTGTTCGTAAATATTTGTGCATCCATGATTGTATTTTGGGATGTGAGGTTGCTGTGTTCAAATACCCTGTATGATCCTGTTGGAAGCTTTCTTCAGGCCTGGATGTGGATCTTGTTTGCTTTTCTTCAAGCCGATCATAGCCCACAGTTTTCAGGACAACTGAATAGGAATATGCATTTCTTTTTCTTCCCCTTCAAATTCATTTTCTCGACCCGATGTCCCTTGCCTGTTTTGGCAGTGAGGTTCTCTGATGACTCTGGAGCTGTTGTATACATTATTCATACATCTTTTTATATCACCTACTGTGGCACCAGCTGGGGACAGCAAATACTACAAACATGGCACCAATAAAAAAGAATGTGTAATCAGTCTTTAAAAATTCCTTCTTGTCTGCCAAGGGCGGCACGTGAGGGTGGAAAGTGAGCAGCTGGCTGGTCCTGCTAATTTTGAGGAGGCTTTACAGTGAAAATGATGGCTGCTTCACCATCAGTCTCTCTCTGACCTCTGGAAGAGGCAGATCCCAGGGGCCTGAGCAGATTTGATGGGGAGAGAGCATATCTAATGCCACAAGTGAGAGGAAAAAGTAAAACATCTTCTCCAGAAGTGGGGGTATCATTACCAGCTTTATGTTTCAGATGCTGACAGAGAGGTGGGGTTTGTTGGTTATTGCTTATTTGTTGTTTTCCTTCCATTTTGTTTTACTGAGACACAATATTTATACATAAAAGTGTACTCATCTTAAATTTGCAAGTTGATGATTTTTTACTACACCTATACACCCTTTGTTATGGTTCAGTTGTGTCCTCACAAAAGATATGTGGAAGGTCTTAATCCCCAGGACCTCAGAATGTGACTTGATTTGGAAACAGGGTTGTTGCCGATGTAATTAGTTAGAATGAGATCATGCTGGATTGGGGTGGGCTCTTAGTCCAATATGACAGGTGTCTTTTTTTTTAATTAAAATTTTTTAAAAATCTATTTGAGAGGCATGCACATTAGCAGGGGTAGAGAGAGAAACAGACTCCCCACCAAGCAGGGAGTCCGATGTGGGGCTCAATCCCAGAACCCTGGGATCAGAACCTGAGCTGAAGGCAGACACTTAACGAATTGAGCCAGCCTGGTGCTCCTCACAGGTGTCTTTATAAGAAGAGGGAACTTTGGACACAGACACATACACAGTGAGAAGGCCATGTGAAGGTGAAGGCACAGATTGAAATGATGCCTCTACGGACTGAGGAAGGCAAGGATTGCTGCCAGCCACCAGAAGCTGGAGATGCCGGGAAGGATTTCTCTCCTAGAGCCATCAGAGAGCATGGCCATGCTGACACATCCATATCTCAGACTTCTGGCCTCCAGAACTGTGAAACAACAAATTTCTATTACATCAGGCCCCCCCACTTCCTGGTCCTTTGTTATGGAAGCGTAGCAAACGAATATACCCATGTGATCACCACTGAGATGTGGAGACAGAACCTATTGAGCACCCAGAAGTTTCCCTTGGGCCCCTTCCCAGATTATAACCTCTTTCTCCACCTGAGCTAACCATCTGCTCTGATTTCTATCAGCATTGGTGTGTTTTGCCTCTTCTTGAACTTCGTGTCACTGAAATTGTGCAGTAGGAGCTCTTCTGTGTCCGGCATCTTTCACTCAGCATCATATCTGTGAGATTTCTTCATTGTGTTGTGTGTGATGATTACTGCTGATTTTTTTTCCCATAAATGTTTACTCATCGCCTGTGATGTGTTGTGATAGGTCCTGAGGCTATGAGGGCTACAGGGGTTCTCTGTCCAGTTTGGAAGAAAGAATTGTAAATTACACACCATGAGATGATGTGGACATGTGTTGATAAGGGTTTGGACTCTGGGAGCCTGCAGAGCAGAGCACAGGAATCCAGGACAGTTTTTACAAAAGTGGTAAAGTTCATACTGCACATTTTGGGGTGGTAGCCTCGTTTGAGTGGAGGCATGGAGGGGTGCAGGGATTTGTGCAGGGATCTGTGAAGAGTCGGGTGTGGCTCAGAAATAAGACATCACAGGCAAGTGAGAGCTCTTTATTGACTAGTATAAGGATTGGTAAACTATAGCCCTTGGGCCAAAACTTGCCCACCACCTGCTTTTGTATATAAAGTTTTATGGAACACAGCCACTCCCATTCTATTTATTTATTTATTATTTTATTTTTTCAGTGTTCCAAAATTCACTGTTTATGTATGACACCCAGTGCTCCATGCAATCCGTGCCCTCCTGAATACCCACCGTGAGGCTCACCTATCCCCCCACTCCTCTCCCCTCTAAAACCCTCAGTTTATTTCTCAGAGTCCAAGTCTCTCTGGTTCATCTCCCCCTCAGATGGTTCATCTCCCCCTCGGATCCAATTCACTATTCCTTTCCTTCTCCTAATGTCCTCCATGTTATTCCTTATGTTCCACAAGTAAGTGAAACCATATAATTAACTTTCTCTGCTTGACTTAGTTCACTCAGCATAATCTCCAGTCCTGTGCATGTTGATACAAAAGTTGGGTAATCATCCTTTCTTATGGCTGAGTAATATTCTATTGTATATATGGACCACATCTTTTTTATCCATTCATCTGTTGAAGGCTCTCTCTGCTCTTTCCACAGTTTGGCTATTGTGGACATGGCTTCTATGAACATTGGCGTACATATGGCTCTTTTTTTCACTGCATCTGTATCTTTGGGGTAAACACCCAGTAGTGCAATTGCAGAGTCATAGGGTAGCTGTGTTTTTCATTTTTTGAGGAATCTCCACTCTGTTTTCCAAATTGGCTGCAGCAGCTTGCATTCCCACCAACAGTGTAATCCCATTCTTTAACATATGATGTATAATTGCTTTGGCATTATGACAGCAGCCTTGAGTAATCATGACAGAGGCCATATGGCCTCCCAAACCTAAACCTATTTGGCCCTTTAAAAAAAGTAGGGGATCCCTGATCTAGTGTATGCCAGAAGTTGGTCCTAAGTGCTCTTTAGTTATATTTCTGTTCCGTAATTACAGTGACTTTGCAAGAGAGCCATTATTGCCCCTACTTTAAAGATGAGGATCTTTCGGCTCAGAGAGGTAGTCATTTTTCAAGGTTGAAACCAGCAAGAGGAGGAACAGGATATGCCTGAGTTCAAAGGAACTTCTCCAGAGTAACTGGAATCTCTTCAATAATTAGCATTCATTGTAGGAGATAGTTTGAGGCCAGATTATGGAGAGTCACTCATGCGTTTTCAACTTTGGCCAATGGGGAAACTGTGAAAGTTCTTAAGAAAGGGAATACTGTGATCAGGCCAGTTTGAAATTATCATATCCCAGGGCTTTGCTGGGTGTGTGGTCTAGAACTCATCAAGCAGGGTTTATATACCTCCACAAATTTTTTCTCAGGAGGATCATTCATTCAAAAGTGCCGACCAATATCCTGCATTGCTGAGTTTTGTCTTTTTGGAGCTGGAATCTCTCTTGACACAGCCCTAAGAATGGCGAGTAGAGACGAGGGAAGTCTATCAGCCCAGTATCTAGATTAGATCTGAAAGCATACACATGTCAGTCTCTGTACTATAGGTTTCTACACATACACATGACCTCATCTTATCCTTACTACTGTCCAAAAAGCATGTGGTATTATCTGTCTTCCCGTATGGATGGTGAGGTTAAGAGATTTATCCCTTCAAAGGTAGACTAGTAGTTTCAGGAGAGGGAAATGGAGAGTGACTTCTATGGGGTTTCTTTTGGGGGCGAAGCAAATGTTCTGGAATTCCAGAACTATTGTAGTGATAATTGCACAACTTTGTAAATATTCTCCAAAATTCTGAATTGTACACTTTAAAAGGGCGAATTCATGATATGTGGATTATATTTCAATGGAATGCTACTTTACACCCATGAGGATGGCTATCATAAAAAAGACATATAATACCAGGTGTTGGCGAGGATGTGGAGAAATTGGAACATTCATGCATTGTTGGTGGGAAAGTAAAACAGTGCAGCTGCTATGGAAAACAGTCTGGCAGGTTCTCAAAATGTTTACATAGAGTTACTATATGACCTAGCAATTCCATTTCTAGTTTTATGCCTAAGAGAATTGTCGACACAAAAACTTATACACAAATGTTCATAATAGCCAGAAAGCAGAAACACCCCAAAATGTCCATCAACTGATGATCAGATAAATAAAATGTGGTCCATTCATACAGTGGAATATTATTCTGCTGTAAAAAAGACACATGCTGGGGTGACTGGGGAAAAAGAAAAAGGACATATGCTATAATATGCATGAATCTCAAAAACGTGATGTTGGATCACCTGAGTGGCTCAGTGGGTTAAAGCCTCTGCCTTCGGCTCAGGTCATGATCCCAGTGTCCTGGGATCAAGCCCGGCATTGTGCTCTCTGCTCAGCAGGGAGCCTGCTTCCTCCTCTCTCTCTGCCTGCCTCTCTACCTACTTGTGATCTGAGTGTCAAATAAATAAATAAAATCTTAAAAAAACAAACAAACAAAACAACAACAACAACAAAAAGTGATGTTAAGTGGAAAAAGCCAGAAACAAAAGGCCACATGTTGTATGATTTTATTCATATGATATGTCCAGAATAGGCAAATCCATAGAGATAGAAAGTAGATTAGCAGTAGCCTGCAGGGAAGGGGTCTGGGGAGTGAGTACTAATAGGTATAGTGTTTCTGTTTGGGGTGAATAATGCTAATAATGCTAATAATAGTGCTGGTTGCATAACTTTGTGAATATACTGAAGATTCCTGAACTGTGCACTTTAAGATGTATCAGTCATATGTTAGTAACAATAACAAGAACAAGAGAGACCCTCATCAGCGATGGCACAAGGAGAATTGTCAGGGCCGAGGTTGAACTTGGGTTTTCTATTTCCAGGCCCAAGCCTGGTTCTCATCCTGTCCAGGTCCTTATCCCTCCATTTCCATGGATGTCCATGTCATACCAAGAAATCCCAGATTACTAGTTTTATTTGCTTTAGAGGGGGAAACACATTATTACAGGAGACGGTAGGGCAGAGTGATTAGACTGGTGAATGGAATCTCTTCTCTGCCACTCATCAGGTGTCTCAGTTTCCTCATTTGTCAAATGTGGTTGGTAGTATCAGTATGGATCTCATAGGGTTGCTGGGAGGAGTCCATGAATTCATACAAGTGATCCCTTTTTTTTTTAATTTTTTCAATTTATTTATTTTCAGAAAAACAGTATTCATTATTTTTTCACCACACCCAGTGCTCCATGCAATCCGTGCCCTCTATAATACCCACCACCTGTGTGGAGATTCCTCAAGAAATTAAAAATAGAACTTCCCTATGACCTTGCAATTGCACTCCTGGGTATTTACCCCAAAGATACAGATGTCGTGAAAAGAAGGGCCATCTGTACCCCAATGTTTATAGCAGCAATGGCCACGGTTGCCAAACTATGGAAAGAACCAAGATGCCCTTCAACGGACGAATGGATAAAGAAGATGTGGTCCATATACACTATGGAGTATATGCCTCTATCAGAAAGGATGAATACCCAATTTTTGTAGCAACATGGACGGGGCTGGAAGAGATTATGCTGAGTGAAATAAGTCAAGTGATCCCTTTTGAAGTATGTGTGGTTGGTAACAAGTGCTCAATAAATTTCTCCTGTCTCTTTCTGAGTTGCTGGGGATCTTGATCTGGACCTTAGCTCAAAGTCTTTGCTTGGGTGTGTCTGCAGCTGCCTCATCCTGGTTGTCCAAGAGTTAAGTGGTTAAGATCCAGCTGATGATATATGGCCCAGGTACAAAGGTGAGAGGAGAGAAAACCTCCAGGAACTGATGATACCAGACCAACCTTTGTTCTTTGAGTCATTACTATTTTCAATTCTCTACAACCCTGATTTTGAGCATGATATCAGTAAAGCTTAAAATTATCTGATGGTACAGGGGCCACATAATAATCATAGAAACTTTAATATTCATATTAGAATTTGAGTGAATGTGTATAATCAAAAACTTTTGAATTCTACTTCCCATTCTCTGCTAGGTCTCCTCAAGGCTGAATAGCTTTGAAATGGCCATAAATTTGCATAATGGCTTCCATAAAGCTAATCACTTTAGGTCTGGAAGCATTTTTGCCTGGGGCTGTTATAGTCTTCCACTGTTTCCCTAGCTGACATATAAAATCAGAGGAATTGAGGATTTTTTAGGTAGAGTAAGGGAAGTTGAAGAGTCTAGCTGTGACTTACGTGGAGCCTGGAAGGGCAGACCAAGCTCCAGGATAAGTGGCACCAGAACTTGTTTTTCCTGCCATTTTAGGGCACGTTGTAGGAGAGGCAGCATCCAGAGGAGACCAGAGAAAGTCTATAATAGGGGCTTATGTATTATTTGGTTAGAAGTTATTTCTTTAAATCAGTCTTGAAAGGGGCCACCGGCTAACTCCTTGTGAGTTGGTGAATGCCAGAATACCATATAGCTAATGAAATCTGGTTAAGATTTTCCTTTCATTTTTGTCTCTCCTTCTCAGGTACTCCAGTCTCCCAGGAGTTGCAACCACTGGGTAGTGATCACTTTGTTTCCATGCTTCTTGAATTTGGATGTTGTAAATCTGAACCTTGAAAATCTATATTTCATGGTAATGGAGAGAGGTTTACTTTAATTAAAATGTTATTGTTTCACTAGCCAATAAATTCAAATGGTACAAAATTCAAAAAGTACAAAAGGGTTGCTGTAGGCTGAATATTTGTGTCCCTCCCCCCAATTCACATGTTGAATCCTAACCCCTAATGTGTTGGTATTAGCAGGTGGTTACCTTTGGGAGGTGATTAGCTTATGAGGGTGGAGCCCTTATGAATGGGATCAGTGCTTTTCTGAAAGAGACCCCAGAAAGCTCCCTTACCCTTTCTGCCGGACACAGAGAGAAGATGGCCATTTATGAACCAAGAGACACTGAATCTGCCAGCACCTTGATCTTGGACTTCCCAGCTGACTGAACTGTGAGAAATAAATTTCTATTGTTTATAAGCCACACAATCTATGGTATTTTGTTATAGCAGCCTGAATGGACTAAGGCATTGAAATTCAGCCTTCCATGCCTCTGCCCCTGCTACCAATTCTCCCCCCGCCACAGGTAACCAGTGTTATCAGTTTCTGGTTTCCTTCCACATTAATCTATATCATCTACATCTATACCTATACCTACTCATCTTCTATAAATGATAGCTTGCTGTAAATACTATTTTGCACATTTTCCCCTTTAAATTATGTGTTGGTTTCCTATTATTGCTGTAACAGGTTGCCACAAATTTAGTACTTGAAACAACACAAATTTATTTTTGCATAGTCTGGAGACCAGAAATTCCAAATGGGTCTCAATGGGCTAAAATAAAGTTGTTTCCTTGTCTTTTTTTTTTTTTTTTAAGCTTCTAAAGCCTGCCTGCATTCCTTGGCTCATGGCCCCTTCTTCCATTTTTGAAGCCAGCAGCATAATATCTTCAAATCCCTCTCTGACTCGGATCCTCCTTCTTCTGTATTGTAAGGACTCCTGTGATTGCACTGGACTCATTTGGATAATCCAGAATAGTGTACCTACCTCAGATTCCTTATCTTAATCACATCTGTAAAACCCTTTTTGCCATGTAAGGTAACATATTCTTAGGTTCTGGGATAAGAATGTGTACTTCTTTGGGGACCATTATTCCACCCATCAAAATAGATCTTGGAGATTGTCCCATGTTAGGGCATAGAGTGTTCTTTCCCTTGTATCAGACTCACAGATACTCTTCCATTGTTTGGATATGCCATAATTTTCTTGATCAATTCACTCTTGATGAACACTTAGCTTGTTTCCAGCCTCTTGTTATTCTGACCCGTGCTATAAGGAATAACACTCTGTCTGGCATCTTTGCTAGGATATCTGATGAATTTCAAGAAGTGGAATTGCTGAGTTAAAGATGTGAACCTCTCTAATTTTATTAGATATTGCCAAATTGCTCTAAGGGTGGTTAAAAATTCATTATAGAAAATTTCAAATATATAAAAGTAGAATAGTTTAGTGCCTACTGTGTATCCATCATCCGTTTCAACAATAACAATTATGAACTCATGGCCAATCTTGTTTGATCTCTGTCTCCCATATGCTTCCTCACCCCGGTGCCTTGGTTATTTAGAAGTAAAATCTAGACATTACATACTCTGAAAAAAAGATGTAAAAGTTTGAAACACAGTAGGATGTGTTAATGAGATCGTTGTGGCAGGATGGAACCAAGAGGAGAATCCTTCCCAGATGTTATATTCAGAACACTTGTGTTCCTGGGAGAGTGACCCTACACTTGGGAGACGTCCGTCTGCCATCTGCCACCATTATCGCTGTCGTTGTGGAGATAGTGGCTGACCCACCCCACCCTCTGAGATGGTTTGGTTTCCCCCAGAGGATGATGTTAGAAATCAGCTTTGCACTGCAGATTCATGCAGATGATGTTCTGGAAGGTTGAGTGGCTGGGAATGAGCTGACTCAGCTATAGCTGCTTTGGAACTTATACTGAGCAAGCGCCCTGGAGCTATAAAAATGTACTTTTTGACCCGCCATATCTGCACATTATCAGCAAGTGAGAACCTTTCCTGTAACAATACCAGAACTTTGATATCTTGCTTCATCAAATTTCCGTACCACTTTTCCCAACAATAGTAAACAAGGATTCAAGCAGGGATAGGGTTTTGGGGAGACTGGCTTTCTGTGGGGAAGGGGTGGTTTTCTCCACCACTGATACCTTGACAGAAGACAAACTCTTTCTTAGCAAATTCGAGGGCATGGTGTTTCTGACATTGTGACCAGGGTGGTGAGTGATCCTCCCTTCAGCATCTTGAGAGTCAGCTCCTGAGTTTTGGCAGCCTTTTAGGTCACTGAATCTAACGGAACATCCCAAAGGAGCAGGCAAGGTGATATTGTGCCTAATTTCAAGATAGAGAAAAAGAAGGCACAGAAATCTGAAAGGACATAGAAAAAAAGTCTCTCCTTAGATTTATGCCCATCCTACCAGTGAACCAGCAATTGCCAAGGGCTTCTCCCTACCTCCACAGCTACGGCCCTGCTCTAGGCCTCCTTCATCCTTCCTCCAAGTTATTACGGCAACTTCTGACTGGGCCTTCTGCTTCCATCCTCCCTCATCTTCAGCAGCTAGGATGTGTCACTCCTGTGCTCACAAGACCTCCAGTGACTCCATCTCATTGGGCCAAAGCCAAAGTCTCCCACCTCCTGCTGCTCTACCCTCCCTTCTCTGTTCCTGGTGATTCGTGCAACAAACAAAACTTCAGCACACTCAGTTTGCTGTTCTTCCACTTGGAATACTCTTCCCATAGGAGAACGTCAGGGTTTGACCCCGGTCTTTAGGGTCATCCTTAACTTAGTGGAAGCTTTCCCTGGTTGTACAGCTGAGGCTGCAATGTACCCCTGACACGTTTTATTCCTTTTCTTGCCTTACTTTCCTCTTTAGCACTGAAAACTAACTATATATAATGTATATACTACACATAAAATATCAATATATCGTTATATGTGCATATTTTTATTATATTACTATATATTAATTAGCTATGACTGTATAGTAATACATTCTATCCATGATAAGTTCAACAACATGTTACTATATTAACTTGTTTACTGTTTATCTGTCTTAACTAGACTGTAGGTCCTGCAAAACCCATGAATTTTGTCTCTCTTGCTTACTGCTACATCCTCAGAGCCTGAAGTAGATACCTGGTGCATAAAAGGTTCTCAGTAACCATTTTTTGAGTGAGAACTGCATGAAGGAGCTTTGATTACAGCACCTACATATTGGAGTGGACAAGGCCTGAGAGCAGTAGCTTAGGCAACTTATTTTTGTTCATCTGATTCTTTTAGAAAAGAGTATCACAGAGTAGTAGTATCACATAGTTTAGAGGGAATTTTGTTTCCTTGATTAACATGATTTTCTTGGTTGTTACATCCAAGGCACGGTCAGCGGCCTCAGCCTTAAACTTTTTACTCCCACCCCTTCAGCCTTAGGCAGCATGGGGAGGGTTTGGCTACCTCCTGCCTGGCCCTGAACTGGGCACCATGACTGTAAGGAAGCTCCATCAGAAATTCAACCGGCTCCAAAAAGATAGAAAGAAAAAAAAAAAGTGTGAGGGAGTGAATGATCAGTTTTAAGCTAGAGTTATAAAACCTGCATAGAAATATTCTAATTCAGGATGAAATTTGTGATGAAGTTTGGTGTTTCACATGTGGGAAGGGAGAGTGCTCTACCACCTGGGCCTTTCTGGTGCCCAAGATGAATCCAGAAATGTTCCAGGCTCATTCCCAGAGTGCTGAAAGATTTGCTACAAGGTAGGGGCTATGGCATGCTCTCCCCAAATCAGGACGGGAAAGGAGTAGGTCAAGGAGTGTAAAGGGCCTTGGGATGCTAGCATTCAAGGGCACATGGTGCATATTGGCAGCCCTCAACAGGGCGAGCAGGCTGCTGACCTGCTCCTTCCAGAGCCATGTTTTATCTCCCTCCCATCCACTGTTAAAATCTGTGGTTGTAACATCAACCATGGAGTTCACAAAGATACTTCAAACCGGATACTCTAGAATTAAACTTCATTGTAGAATTAAACTCTTGGCCAGTTGTAGGACTTCTGGGCACTGGGTGTACCTGCTGCAGGGTGAATAGGGCCACATAAGATGTCTTCTTGGGAGCCCCTCCTTGAAGTTGCTTTCAAATGAATTCTCAGTCACATTCCCAGTTGGGTCTGCTTCAAAGTCAGTTCAGATGTTGTCCCAAGAGCTTTAGGTATTTCTCTAAGTTCATTTTTCTTGTAATTTATTAATTTCCTTTTAAATTATGTAATATTTCAAACATACAGGAAAGATAAGGAAATATAATACAACAGATCCCCACTAACAACATAAATTTGCAATATTTTCTTTAGATCTTTGCTTCTTAAGAAATGACATCACAGATATAGCTAAACCACCCACCCCATCTCATTTCCCTCCTTCTCAGAGGAAACCACCTTCCAAAGTTCTTTCCTGCACATGCTTTCCCAAGCACATATTTGTCGCATAGGATTGACCTGCATGGTGGCTCCTAGAAAGGGCCTTGTCTGTCTGGGACACATGAGCAAGGACCAAGGGATAGATGCAGGAGCAAGTTGTACTTTGCTGCTTGGTGTAATCTAAGACAAATGGCCTGAGGAACTAAGAAGAGATAAATATACAGTCTGGTCTCACCAGTTTCTTTTACACATGTGTGTACATAATCTTACGCTTTCCTCACTGCATTTTCTTCCTCTTGATTGCTGCCAAAAGTTACAACAAAATGGAAGTATTGAGATGGCTCAGTGATTGACTTTCAGTTTCTGTCTGGATGCTTGGCATAGCAAAAGAGCTGCCCCAGCAATTGTTTGTCTCTGTCATTGTACAAGTTTGCAAGTTTGTATACACTTATCCCCTGTCTTGTCGCCCCTAACGGCCAATAACAGACAGTTGTTCCTTTCAGGGTTGTGCTGCAGCAGCAAATTCAGCTCAGTGTTTAGCTCTCTGGAAGAGGTATGTTCTTATCAATTACAGGTTCCAATAAAAGTAGGTGTATAATGAGCAAACATTGCCCCTAGAATAACATGATGAAAGCAAAAGTCAGGTAGCTGAACAAATAAGAGGTATGTATATAAAATTTCTATTGTGATTTTTCCCTTTAACTCATGGATTATACATAGGGATATTTTTAATTTTCCAAGTGTGTGCTTATGTTTAGCTATCCTTTTACTGTCAGTTTTTAATTTTGCTGCATTATGGTCAGAAAACGTGGCCTGTAAATCAGTTATGTAGTGGATTTTGTTGTGACTTTTTTTTTTTTTTAATTTTATTTAAAAGATCGGAAGTAGGCAGAGTGGCCAGCAGGGGGAGAGGGAGAAGCAGGCTCCCCGCTGAGCAGGGATCCAGAGGCTGAACTCGATCCTGGGACTCTGGGATCGTGACCAGAGCCGAAGCCAGACGCTTAATGTCTGAGCCAACCAGGCGCCCTCTTGTGGCTTCTCATATGGCCTCATATGTGGTCAACTTCTCACAAATAAGTCATGTGTACTTCAAAGGTATGTGAATGTTCTGTCTTTTTAGGAGAGAGTTTTAATTTTAATTTATTATTTATTATTTTAATTTTTTAAAAAATATTTTATTTATTTATTTGACAGGGAGAGACACAGCGAGAGAGGGAACACAAGCAGGGGGCGTGGGAGGGGGAGAAGCAGGTTTCCTGCTGAGCAGGGATCCCAGGACCCTGGGATCATGACCTGAGCTGAAGGCAGATGCTTAACGACTGAGCCACCCAGGTGCCCTTAGAATTTTAATTTTTGAATACATAATCAAGGTAAGCAGTGTAATTGAAGTCTCCTTTCTTTCTTTGTCTGCTAGATCTCTCAGAACCGTATACGTGAGTCAGGGTAACATTGGACAATGTTGGTTTGGCAAATAAGCCCTGAAATCTCAGAGCTTTCACACAACAATCATTTATTTGTCACCCATGTCACAGTCCAGTGCAAGTCAGTGTTTCAGAGATCTTGGAGGTTTCTATTTTGTAACTCTTCCATCTCAGAGTTTTTCTACTTAGAGCCATGTGTAAAGGGAGGAAGCATGGAGAACCCACACTTGCCTTTCATTATCTGGGACCAGAAGTGACATGTGGTTTCTCATATTCCTATTGGTGGAAATGCAGTCCCATGGTCCCAAACATAACCACAAGGGAGACTGGGAAATGTCAGAGGAGCAGTATAGTGTACACAATTTTGTGTCTGGCACACAGAAAGTGTGGTAAACATATTTAAAAAAAGATTTTATTTATTTACTTGAGAGAGAGAGAGAGCACAGAAGTGAGAGAACATAGGCAGGGGGAGCAGCAGAGGGAGAGGGAGAAGGATACTTCCCTGTGAGCAGGGATCCTGGTGTGGGGCTTGATCTCATCACCCTTAGATCATGACCTGTGCCAAAGGCAGCCGCGTAACCAACTGAGCAATCCAGGTGCCCCAACAGTTCTTTCTTTTCTTGGGGATTTGTCTAACTTCCCATATAACTTTCACAGGTTTTGCTTAGGTAGTTCCAGGCTCTGTTTGGCGTATGTAGCTGGATGATTATTGGATCTTCTTGGCAAAGAAGTCAAGGTCCCTACTCGTGTGAATGGAAAGTATTTTATAGAGAGATGGGATCATGGAATGGTAGTACTTTTGGGGGCGCTTGAAGATCCTCCTACTCCTCCATTTTGCAGATAAGAACAACTGAGTTCTGGAGAGGGAAGTCATTCATCTCACTAATTAGTGGAAGAATTGGGACCAACACTGCAGTAGTTTTGCTTCTGCCATCATGTTGTTTTTTCTTCTGTCTTCGCTCTACTGATTTCTTCAGTTTCCTCCTACGAACCTCCCATTGTTAAGTTCATAAAGATAGTGATTAATTTGTGCTTCTCAAATAGTCCTTTCCTGGCTGGCATTGGGAACAAGAAATCTCAGTGGATAAAAAAACGTCAAGTAGTAGCACTTCTGTGAATGGTTCCCAAATTAGTCCCTTTACTTTTTTTTTTTTCCTATGAAGCACAGTTGCAGGAAACACACTTAACCTGAGATGAAGTACATATTAGAGAAAGGTTCTCTCCATAGCATTATCTATTACTCTAATGAGCATGAGCAAGGGGAGAGGGGACGCTCTCTCTCTAGCTATTATTACCTCCACTATAGAGTTGACATACACAAGCTCATTATTGCGTTATGTTTTATTCAACAAAATAACTTTAATGTTGTAGCTTAAATTGAATTCGCTAAAACATCTTCATCTCTAGCATAATGTGCCTCAAGTGTCTTCTTGGTGCCTGCGTTTTCTCCAGAATTATAGTGCTGAAGCTATGGAAATGGCGAAATTATATGCAATCTGCAAAACAATGTGGCTATAACGTGGTAATTGGCCTTCCACATAATTAAAGGAACATTTCCTCATCAGAGCTGTTCCATCAGAGACCCAAAGGCTATCGTTGTACAAATCATCCACTTAGGAAAACCTTTATTCCCAGTAGCCTATAAAAATCTGGTTATGCAAACAGATTTGCTTATTCAGTAACATTAATGGCGCCTCACAGTTAAAAAATAATCAAGGTGATTGACCTATAATCTGCCTCCTTCGTGACTGAGTGTCATTTTTATTTTGATGGTCGGGAGCTTTTCGACTCTGGGAAAATTATTCACCGCTGGCATCAAGACCCAGGGAAGGGAATCTCAAAAACCAACAACCTGTGTATTCCCAGCCTGTTAATCAATAGAAAATCACTTCAGCTGGATTAGGGCCTTGTACCTGGCAGAAAGGCTTGTACAGACAATGGAATTGGATTCTTACACTTGATGTGACACCCTCTTGAGTCAGATCAGATTCTTGTTTGGTAGACACTAGCTGGAAAATTGCTTCAAGGTCTGTGCAATAGCTGAACTCCTGCCTTTTTTTTTTTTTATTTATTTAAAAAATGTTTTTAAGCAGCATTATATGTTTTGAGAACTTTCCAGCAGATATTTTGAATATGATCTTAAATATGGTCCTGAAAAACTCATAGTGAGGAAACCCTCAATCTGTGTTTTCTGGAAAGATGTCTGATTAAAAATTTTTTTTTCAAGTTTTTTATTTGATTTTATTTTTAAATTTTTTTAAAAAAAGATTTTTACTTATTTATTTATTTGACAGAGAGAGAGACACACACACACACACACACACACACATACACACACACACAGAGATCACAAGTAGACAGAGCAGCAGGCAGAGAGAGAGGGGGAAGCAGGCTCCCTGCCGAGCAGAGAGCCTAATGTGGGGCTCAATCCCAGGACCCCGAGATTATGACCTTAGCCGAAGACAGAGGCTCAACCCACTGAGCCACCCAGGTGCCCCTTCAAGTTTTTTATTTTTTAAGTAATTTCTACACCCAATATGGGGCTCAGACTCAACCCCAAGATCAAAACTGAGCCAGCCAGATGCCTCTGGTTGGTTGGTTTTTAATCACGAGTCTCTCCCCTTCATCTGTCCCGTAGGTTCTATGCTTACTCCTCTTCACCTTCTTCGGAGGGATCACCTACTCTAAAGTCCCTTCAGTCTTTATTTACAGTCCAGAATTCTATGCTTGGCTCTGCTCTGGCATATCTGACTGTGCACTGGGTATTCATCTCCACTTGGATGTCCCTCTTACACTGACCTCAGTTTTTCTCTCTTACCCTAACTTCCTCTTTTGCCTGGGTTCCACTGCTCCAACTCACTCCACCATCCACGAAGCTTCCACAAAAACTTAGATGCCATCTTGCATTTTTCCCCACTCCTCTATCAAGTGAATCCATCCTCTCCAGCTATATCACCACAGGTTTGGTCCAGCCAACACCTTGTCTTACTTGGTTCTTGTAGCCTCTCACCTGATCTCCTTTCCTCCCACCCAGACTTCTTTTTTCATAGCACAAAGGATCATTATCCTCTGCTTAAGGACATCTCTTGGCTCCCTTTGCCCACAGGATAAACACGACTGGAAAGAGCTGTTATGATTTGGCTCCAACTTCTATATTCTTAGCTTTTACTCTTCAAATGATATGAACTTCTTTCACTTCTCAGTCTTTGCCTGTGTTTGTCCCTATGCTTGGAACAATCTTCCACTGTCCTTCTTATTCACTTGGACAACTCTTACTACCTTCTCGTCTTCAACTTAGGGTCGTCTGATGGGAGAAATATTTCTGACCACCTGATACTAGATTAGGTGCCCCTTCCATGGGCTCCCACTTTCCCATGTGAATTCTTTTTTTTTTTTTAAGGTTTTAAAAATTTATTTATTGACAGAGAGAGAGATCACAAGTAGGCAGAGAGGCAGGCAGAGAGAGTGGGGGAAGCAGGCTCCCTGCTGAGCAGAGAGTCTGATGCAGGGCTTGATCCCAGGACCCTGGGATCATGACCTGAGCTGAAGGCAGAGGCTTAAACCCGCTAATCCACTCAGGCGCACCACTCCTGCCCCCGCCATGTGAATTCTTACCATATCATTTTATACTCTGAGTTGCAAATGATTTTTTTTTAATTGTTTATTTCCCTCATCATAAGCAAGGCTCATGGAGGAAAGGACCCATGGTCATTTACTGTTGTACTCCCAGCACCTGACATTGTACTAAAAGCTTGTGTTTTTTCTCAGATGCCATGAAATCTGCTCTAGGGTAGTGCACACAAGTTCAGATGTTGTGGAGTGTCCTTCTAGAACCTGTTCTGAGTTGACTTGGAGAAAATCCAGAAAGTTCTTCCCAAAATATGAAAGGGAAAGTTAGCTTAAACTTGAAGTTCTTCAAATTCAGGCTGAATTAGAATCCCCTAGGAAGCTTGTTACAAATGTTGACTCCTGGGGTCATCTTTTAAAGAGTCAATGAGTTGCCTCATCTTCAAAATATATTGGGGATCCAGCCCCCTCTTCAATACCAGCCTGGACTGAGCCATCACTGATTCCCACCTGGATCACAGCTTTATTTCCTTGCTGGTCTCCCTGCTTCTGCTCTCCTAGAGTCTGATCTCCACAGAGTAGCTGGTCATATTAGTCCTCTGTTCCAAACCCTCTGGCGCCTCCCATCTCACTCAGGGTTGAAGCTGTAGTCCTGGCTATGACCTACACGGCCCTGTATGACTTGGCCCCTAATTGCTTCCTCTCCATCTTCATCTGCTACCACTCTTACCATCACTCCCTCTGCTCCAGCAACAGGGCCCTCTTCTCTGTTCCACGATTATCCTGGGCCTGCTCTTCCCTCAGAGCCTTTGTACTTGCTGTGCTCTGCATGGAATTCTGTTTCCCAGACATCCACATGACTCACTCCATTTCTCCCTTCAGGCTCTCTATTCACATGTCACTTTTCAGGGAGCTTTTCCTGGTCTCCCTGTCTAAAATCATGATACTCCTACTTCCTCCAATAATCCCTATCCTCCTCCCTACTTTGTTTCCCCTTCACTTTCATCTCTAATGCATAAACATTTAAAGCATTTATCTTACTTACGTTCCTTTCCTCCCACTAGAATGTCAACACTATGAAAGCAAAATTTTTGTCTTTTTTTGTTCATTGCTGTATCTTCAGCACCCAGAACAGTGCTTGGCATGTAGTAAGCTACTGTTAGTATTTGTTAAATGAAAGACGAAACTCAGACAGCATTTTTAGTTGTGATAAAATGCACATAACATAAAATTTACCTTTATAACCATTTGAAAGTGTAGAGTTCAGTGGTATTTGATACATTCATCATGTTGTGTGGCCATCACCACTATCCATTCCCCTAAAAAGGAACCCCACACTCACTTCTTGGCATTCACCACCTGGCATCCACTAATCTGCTTTTCGTTCCTATGGATTTGCCTGTTCTGGACATTTCGTATTGATGGAGTCATATAATACGTGGCCTCTTTTGTTGCTTTCTTTCACTTCGCAAAATGTTTTTAAGGTTCATCCATATATATGAATCTTCATTTTTTAAAAAAGATTTTATTTATTTATTTGAAGGTGAGAGAGAGGGAGAAGGATTGCGAGCAGTGGGAGGGGCAGAGGGAAAAACAGACTCTCCACTGAGCAGGGAGCCTGCAACCAGGCTGGATCCCAGGTCTCTGAGATCATGACCTGAGCCTAAGGCAGACATGAACCCGCTGAGCCACCCAGGCACTCTGGAACCTGCATTTTTAAGAAGCCTCCCTCCTAGGGATTTTTTTTTTTTAAGATTTTATTTATTTATTTGTCAGAGAGATAGAGAGAGTACAGGCAGGCAGAGTGGCAGGCAGAGGCAGAGGGAGAAGCAGGCTCCCTGTGAAGCAAGGAGCTCGATGTGGGACTCGATCCCAGGACCCTGAGATCATGACCTGAGCTGAAGGCAGCCGCTTAACCCACTGAGCCACCCAGGCATCCCCATCCTAGCGATTCTGATGCAAATAGTTTGAGTACCTCATCATGGGCTCTACCTCCCCCCTTCCTCCGCTGCCTTACAGCGGAGAACAAGACTGCCAGTTTAGGCATACCACAAATCCCTTCTGCTTTTATGCTGTTGCTCCCTCAAGTTGCCTTTTTATCTGAATCCTTGGGTTTCTGTACACATGGTTTGTCTTTGGAGGAAAGGCCATGCTGCTTCTCAGGGACAGGCTATGACTCTCCCCACCCCTTCACCTGTTTTTCTGTTCTCATCTATTTATTTCTCCTTTAAGGCCATCAACTTCTATTTCTTCCCTTCCCCCCCAACATGGAGAGGGTGACTTCTGTGTGCATCCAGGAGCAGAATGGTTTCAAGCAGAGGCTTCAGAAGAATGATTCTAATCCTGGCTCACTAGCTATGTGATTTTGGATTAGTTACTTGACCTTTCTGAGATCTGTTTCTGCTTTTATAAAGTGGGCATTGCAAGGGTATTCACCTTGTGAAGGAGCCCTTGTAGGACTCCCAGGAGGATGAAATGAACTAGTGCTCAGCTTGGATTTCAACCTTAGGTAATGTTAATCATAAACCTCATTGCTAGACCCAAGTCCACAGCATCACTCTTGCTGATTCCATGCAAAATCAGTTTCTAAGTTTCCAACAACCAAAGCAGATTATAAACAATGGTTTAGCCCACAGTTTGGGAAAAAAGCGGAGTCTCCAAGCAGAGACTCTAGGATGCTCAATGGAAATCCACCCTGAAACCTTCTTTTTCACTGAAGTTTAACATTACCTGGAGGCCTGTGGGGTAGGGCTGGTGACCATCTAGAGAGAAGTGCTGCTTTGAAAGTCAACTGGATAACAATGTCATTGACAGATGGCACCTCAGAGCACAAATTAACTGAAAGAGAAGCTCACCTCCCTGGGCAAAATGCCCAGTCTAGCAGCAACACTGGGATGGAGGGCTTTTCCTGTGGGCTCTCATAGGTGCAAACAACTGGAAGGTTTTGCTTTCTGAGCTAAGCAGAACCATGTTCCTCCCTGCATATTGCCACTCTGCAGCAAATGTTTATTCCTGTTACACTGATTAAAAGTGCTTACAGAAGAGGTTTGAGGGGAGTGGTGACAGCGTGAGTTATGGCTCTGCCGGCTGCCAGTAATGCCGGCCACTCTGCACGGTGGCTGTGCAAGGGTGTTTTGAAAAGTGGCTGGGCCTGCTAGGAGTGACTGAGTGTAAATGTTGCTGCCACATCGTGTAGCCTGATTGGGGCTATATTTGCAGAGCCCCGAACCAGGGCTCTTGTTCAGACTCCTCTGGTGAATTCCATTTGTCTCTTTACCCCATCTCTCTATCTAGAAGTGCTTTAAGCAGCAGAATTACCCACTAGCCCCAGTCTCTCCTTCCAAAAAGGCCTCTCAGCAGTGGGTAGGAGGAAATCCTTGATGAAACCAATTTACAGGGCTGTTTGGAGGACTCTAGCTAGCCCCTGAGGTGTTTGCATTTTTAAATTGGTTACTAGTTATCTCAAATGAGTTTCTAATTAGTAGAGCTTCAGGCATTGTAAGGAAATGAAGTGAAAATATGTAAATATTGTGGGGGAAGACTCCCTTCCTCATGCCTGCCCCATGAGTAGTTTTTACTTTTTCTAGCTTCTTTTCTGAGTGTCGTCATTTTCTGAACTTTTAGTTGGGGTCCCCTGGGGTGGGATGTTGGGTGTAGGGGGTTATTTTAACATTTGTAAGTTAGGACAGCCCGGTGAAGTCATGCAATATGCTGTTTGCTGTGGCAGATTGTATTCTCTGAAGATGGCCATGATTCTCTCCCATATTATGGATTCTTCTAGAAACTTGTCTTATCCCCACAGACGGGAGTACAATTCCCCTCTCTTTGAATCTGTTTCCACAAATAGGTTGTGGTGGCAGTGCCTCTCTGACTTTGGATGAGTTAAAAAAAGGATCTCTAGCTTCCTCCTGGTTCTGTTCACATGCTTACTCCTGGAACCCAGCCACCATGCTGCAAGAAAGCCCAGGGAGCCCATGGCAAGGCCCACGTGGAGAAACTGATGCCTCATGCCCACAGCCCTGGTTGAGCTCTTAGAGGACACTGTCATCAACTCTCCAGCCATGGAGTGAACTATTTGAGAGTCGTCCATCCAACCTCACTCAAGAAACCCCAACTGACAGCATGAAGAGTAGAAATGAGCCTTTCCTGTAGAGCCCTGTACAAATTGCAGATTTGTTAGCAGAACAAATGATGTATTTTTTTAAGCCGTTAAATTTTGGGGTGGTTTGTTATGCAACAAGAGATCATCAGAACATCTACTTTGCATGAGGTCCCTGCTCAGGCAATTAAGAGGACTCTGGAGTCAAAATGCTGGGGTTCGACTCCCCTTTTTATCCTATATCCTCTTGGTGACCTACAGCAAATTCCTTATTCTCCTTGTTTCTCAGATTTCTCCCCTATAAAATAGGGATGAGGACAGCATCTACTTCGTGCATGCCAGGAAGGTTAAATTTCAACAACAACAACAACAACAACAACTTGAATAGGTGATTCTATCCCATGAATGTGAATTCCTTCACAGATATTTTTGGTATTAGATGCCAGGGGATGATGGGGACTGGCAGAGAGCCGTGAGAAAAACAGCCCTGGTTCCTCCCTTCTGGAGCTTACAGTCTAGTAGGGCACATGGATATTAAATAAAGTCAACATATGATGACGAAATTATGATAGCTTTCTTGGGGAAATGACATTTAGGCTGAGACTTGGATGACCAGTGGGCATTAGCCAGAGGGCAAGCCCAGGGAAAGCATATGCAAAGATCCTGAGGTATAAAAGAGGGGACCCCATATTTGGGTCTCACTCAATATATTATTATAGTATAACTTTCCTCCAAACATCTGTAAGTGCTTCTTTCTGACAAGCATCTAAATAGTTTCTGGCTCCTTTTTATAGAATTGTAGGTATGCCCACTGTTTGAAATATCCTCAGGGCTGTTGGCTCTGAAAACAAAACACAATGAACACTATGAAGTATATATCAGTTAGGATTCTTGGCTGCAAACAGCAGCAAATAACCCTGTTTATGAAGCAAAAAGGGAGTTCACTGCAAGGTTCTTGGGGGCTTGAAGAATCCACAGGCAGCTGTGGGACCAGGCTTGGGGAATAGGCAAAAATATGTGAGTGTGTGTGTGTGTGTGTGTGTGTGTGTGTGTGTTAGGGGGATGGGAGAGGCTTGGTTGGGGCGGGGGTTGGAGTGGGGGGGCAGCAGTGGTTGGAGCCAGCCAGCTGGAGCTATCTTTTGGGATAGAACTTACTCCTGTCTTTGCAAGTCTTTTTCAAGATTTAAAGCCCTGGTAGCAAGCATCATGGGTATTTGGGAAGGGGTTGGCAGTAGGAAATAGGTTTGGGATTTAACCCCTGCCAAAGCTGTGTACAATGAGGATTTCTCTCTAAAGACAGGTCAGGATGCTAATGGGGGTATCAGCCATAGACTGACAAGTGTCCACTATCACATCTTTTTTGGGATGTGTTTAATGGAGAATGAGAGTGTAGCTGTCTTCCCTGACTACCCTGGTTTCCTTGAGAGAAATAGTGACTCCAGAATTCATTTCTGTCTTTTCTCCACCTTCTTTTCCTGATGGGTGGCACCATCAGGTCTGAGAACTTTGACTAGGAAGTAAGCGGCAGCCTTGTTGCAAGGCAGTGATGCTACACAAAGATGTTCTCACATGACATCACTGCTTTGGACTCCTTCCTAATTCACTTGTGGCTTTTATAGCTTTGGTTTCCTGACATGAGTGTACAGCATTTGTCATTTATGAGACTTGTTTCGGCTTCAGGGCTGGTCTTCCTTATTTTTCCTCTGTCCTGTCCTTTCATTTTATTGCATATAAACCCAAGCATTCTCTCCTTTGTGCCCAGTGCACAGACCTTGACTCTGAACTTGGGATGGAAAACTGTGACCTTTGTCAATATGTGAGTGAGGTATTCTGGACCTCCCTAGGGCAGGCTGATAGGAAAGGGCATGAAGAATGAGCAGAGTGGAATTGGAAAAACCAAGTTAGCTTTAATGAGGGGATAGTGATCCCCCGCATTCTCAATTACTGTGTATAGAAAAGCGTGGAGAAATGTAAGATGGCTTTGGGCTGGTGATGCTGTCCAAGGCTGTCAAGTCATGGGGGAGAGGCCAGCAGCCATAGTTTTGAACCAGTGCGGATGCTTGATCCAATTTTGGTGCTGTGAGAATTGGGGAAAAGGTGCTATCCAGTCCTTGAAGGTGTAGTTGAGGGCAATAGAGTCCAGTCTTTTGTGGGAGGGAGATAGGAGAGTCTGCAGAAGTACTCTCTGGCATTGTGGCTTTGGAGTTAGAAAGAGCTCATTTGGACTAGCTGTGCCAGACTCAGAAAAGTGTCTTAATTCTCTGAATCTTATAGCTTCTTCTGTAATATGGAAATAAAAATGGAATCCATACCTCAAAGGGCTATTGCAATCATTAATTTATATAATACCTGGTAAGCTCTTGTCACAGTTCCTGGCACCTAGGAAGTGCTCAAAACATGTCAGCTATTGTTAACAAAGACTGGGGAGACTGTGGCTTGTTGGGCATTCAGGTGGATCCCCCAGCCTTATCTCAGCATGATGCAAATCATTCTACAGCAGCAAGGTGGCTTTCAGGAACAGCTGATACACCCAAGTTTGCTTACCCAAATGGGGTTGACATCTTCAAAGCCTGTGCCACCTTAGAGGATGCCTGCAGCCATGACCTCATCTCATTCTCCTTAGAACCCCCCACCTGTTCTCTGAACCCTCCCTCCCCTCGAATCCTCAGATCCTTTCCTTCTGCCTAGATTTTTTGGATATCCACATTGCTGCTCTGCCTCCCATGATGCTCCTTCTCTTTAGGTAGCCCACTGTCTAATGGTAGTCATCAAATGCCATCCCCATGTTCCCAGACCCCTAATCCCAGGAAGTCCAAGAAGAGTGATTGCTTGTTTTCCTGGGTAGGAGTTGGTTTACAGATAGGAGTGGAGTCTTCTGCAATGCTTGCATCTGAGGAAGATAGAGGGGCAGGAACCAACAGCCCTTGCTTTTGGCTGGTGAGATTGTTGTGGCTTTGGGCTTTGGGATTCTGTCAGCTAAATTGGGTGTCAATGGTCAGATAAAATATGTGACCATTGACTTCAGTAAAGGCCAGATGTATGAGTACTTGTCTTCATCACCTCTTGGGGTATTGCAGGGTTCTGCATCTAACACATTGAAACAGAAAAGGGAAAGTATTGATTGACATAACCAGACCATGGAACAACTCTTCCTTGCCCATTTCCTCCCCCTTTCTCACCTCTGTATCTTGGCTTCTTTCCTTCTCCTATAGATGGAATTTTTGTATATGGTACGGATCGTGGCAGAAGTGTCTTGGCCATTCATCCTATGTCTTTGTTGCCAGGAAGAAAACTGACTTCCCTTTATCAGCTCCAGTGTGGAAACTCCCAGAAAGGGTTTGTAATGGACCCCACCTTGGCCACTTGTCAACCTGTAGAGCAGGGGTTTGTGATACTATGCTTGGTCCAACTTGAGTCCAGGGGTAGCAGAAGAAAGTTTGGGGAGGCATGGAGAAGGCCGTCAGGAGAAATCACTGAGAATTAAATCTACCATAATGGATGACTCTGACAAAGCTATTTTCAGTGCCCTGTTTTCTTGGCCACTTCAGCTTCTCTTTGGAATAAGGCAGAGCACAGATACATTTATCAGTAAAATATATGATTTTGTTATGGCAGAAATGAATGGGAAGTTAAAACAAAGAAACCCACAAGAAGTTACCAGTAACCAGGAAATAACAGATAAATCAGTTCTGCCTCCTTGTTCTTGATTATTTGTAGTTTTGAAGGTGTGAGTGAATATTAGATCAGGGCGAGTTCTTAGGTTTTCAGTCTGGGGACGTTTGAAAATGGAAACCCAGTACTTCAAATTACCATGGGAGCATCTTCACAAACCATGAATATGCAGAGGATATGGGCTATAAGGCCAGATGAGGAAATGACTCCAAGACTTGGGAAGCTCTGAAGACCAAATGACACAGCTTCTATGGGATGCCCCAAGCAGAGTCAAAATATTACATCTGAGGTTCCTGTGTAGAAATATTTTGGAAATACATTTTTTCTTTTTCCTATATAATTCTACACTGCCCTCGAGGGTAACCTCCATGGCTTTTAGCTTAATAATATACAAGGTGGGTAGTGTTTGCAGAGAGATGAGGTAACTATGGAGGCAGTGCCACATTTTTAATTAACTATTGATTTGTAGGATTTGTGTATTGAGGTTAATCAGGTACAACAAGAACAGATAACTTTACTTGGCTTCCTTTAAACTCAAGTATATAAATCTGGTGTGGGGTGACTGTATATTAGAAATGGAACTCTTTTTTTTTTTTTTTGTCTAAAAGTAATCAATGCAGCCTCGAAGCTGAGAATAAGAAACACAATTCAACCTTCTTCTATTTGTGAGAATCTGTGTTTTATTTTCTTCTTGGGTTATGGAGCAAAGGGGACTTATTTCTCTTTCTTGGGTTTGGAAAAACCTCACTATATATGGTGAGCAATAGCCCTTACTATGGAAGGCACAAATGCAGTATTTTCCCAACAAGAAGTCACCTTGTATTCCCAGAGATAGTTGGAGCTGAAGTACGTGGATTTTTGAGGGGAAAAATATATATAAAATTGAGCTTCCTACTAACTCAAAAGTGTCTGCAGGTTAACTTTGAAGGTCTAGCGACAAGGCTGAGAAAAATACACCAAATAAAATTTCAAACTTACTGAAGGATTACTGTTTCTTGATGCAAAAGGTATATAAAGCCATGATTGTGTTTGTTGTCAGTGTGGAATCCAAGTGTGAATTTTAGCTGCGTGGTTCTTCATCTGGCAGCCTCCCAAGAGATCCTAGAGCTCACATCTTTCTTTATTAAATCAAAACCAACTAACAAATAAGCAGCTCACCTAGCTGTCGTTTTGGAATTTGGGAGAGGCTGTAGTTCTTCAAGCCTGGATAGAGAAAAGCTAAGAGGAGGAAACTCAAGGTATCAAATATTCTTTTTTTTGCCAGTCCCCTAGTTTTTGGGTCCTAGAGCATCAGTGTTTGCCACCTTAGAATGCTTTGTGATTTCCTGGATTCTTCAGATGTGCTCGTTGACCACTGTGTACAAAGGATAGATCTACACCTCTTCCTTCTGTGAACCATTCCTTCCCACTTTCAGAGCAATCTTGTTTAGTTCATACAGTTCAGGGTATTCTTGTGACTCAAGCTGGTCTAATCAGAGGGCTTGATCCTGCTGGCTATTGATTGGTTCTAGGTGGGCATATTGTAATAATGGGGTCAATCATGGTTTTTCACAAGTCTTCTCTTAGAGGGTTGGGGAAAGATGCCTTTTTTTGTAAGTTGGCCCTGAGAGCTGTGTGTAGGACATAGGCTGGGGGCTGTGAACGGACATCTTGTGTCTGCCCAGGTCAAGCTTATCCGATAATAAAGCAGAGCTGAGCTGAGGGATAAAAAGGGAGACATACACAGAGCCCTGTGATATTATTTGAACCTGGATTCAGCTGAGCCTGAAGCTAGGACCATCCTTCAAAGTTACTGGGTACATAAATCAAAAGCATTTTAATATAAGCTAGTTTTCATTGTATCTTTACTATTTGCTAGTCAAAGAGTCTTAATGAATGTATTGGCTGAGTCTGGAAAGTTATACATGTGCTATTCCATCTGGAAAAGGAGGGTGGTTTCAATAGGTAAGGCAAAAACATGTTGCTGAGTTGTTTTTATTAGAAAAAGAATATGCAATAGCCCCACTTGGAATGTTTTTCACCCCTTCACCGAGATGCGGGTCTATGTTGCAACCCTTAAACATGGACATATAAGTATGCTGGGAGTGGCACGTTGTCACTTCTGAGACTAGGTCATAAAAAGTGATACAGCTTTCTCCTCCTCCTTGCTACCGGGACCCTTGATCATGGAACATAGCCTCTATGTCATGAGGAAGCCCAGGCAGCTCATGGAGAGGACAACATGGAAAGGAACTGAAACATAGCTTTGTTGAGCTCCCAGCCAACAGCTAGCACTGATTTGTCATCCATGTGAATGAACCATCTTGAAAGTAAATTCTCCGTTAACCAGGTTGAGGTTTATGGAGCAGAGATTAGTTGCTGCTGAGCCTTGCCAAGACCACAGATTTGTGAGGAAAATAAATTGTTGTTGTTTTAAGTCACTAAGTTTTGCTCTGATATATAATCATAGGCGATGGGTACAGGCCCACAAGGAAAAGTGGGGTGACCATACCAAGAGAAAGGAACATGGATGCTTGGTGGGCAGTATCATCAGATGTCACCACAATGCCGCCACTTGGCTACCGGCTTGGCTACTCACTCCATAGCCTGTGTGCGTCCTGGCATATTAGGTTGCTGTACACGTTTACTCACCGAATCCGGGATTGAGAGAACTAAATGATATGCCTTGAAGTTTAAAAAGAGAGAAACTAGAGCAAACGAAAGGAAGTTTTTTTTTGTTTTTGTTTTTGTTTTTAACCCAGTGGATGATAAACTAAGAGAACTTTGTTAGTCTAAGGGATAATATTGGCTGAAAATAATAAACAGTTCTCTGGTGGACATTAGGCTTGACTGCCCAACATCCATTATGTCCCATTTGACCAGTTTTAGCCAGGGGCCAGCAAACTCTTTGTAAAGGTCCAGAAAGTGACTATTTTAGTCTTTGTGGATTATACGGTCTCTGTAGCAACTACTCAACTGTGCCGTTGTAGGAAGAAAGTAGCCATGAGCAATCTATGAATGAATGGGCACATCTGTGTTCTAATAAAACTTTATTAACAAAACCAGATGGTGGGCCAGATTTGACTTGTGGACTATAGTTTGCTTGACTCTTGAGTTAGGCTAATTGCTACATTACTCTGTCATTACTCTGGTGACTATTATCTGTCTGGTTAGTATGTCCTAAAGTTCACCTGACTGTGCTGAAGAGAATTTACATTTCATGCATAGGAGAGAGGGGTTTTCCTCAATCTTCCTGAATGTGAAAGTGGAGCATGGAGCCCCAAATGCCATCACAGCCATCTGGTGATCAGCAGAGGAACCAGCCTCAGGATGCAGTGCAGACTGAGGTTGGTAGAAGAGAGAGATGGAAAGAGATTGGAATCTTGATGGAATTACCCAGATGCATAAGGCACCTGGGCCCTGCCCTACCTCTGACCTGTCCCTTGTGTGAGGGAATAAATTTCCTTTTTTTGGGTGAACAATCTGGAGTCCAGATTTTCTGTTACTTCTCTCCAAGAGCATCCAAACCCATACAGAGTTCAAATTGAATCTGTGGATTATCAGTCGCTGAGTCAAACCAAGTGGCTTGGGGAACCCAGTCTTAAACTTTTGGGGGTGCAATAATGAGGGAAAGCCGTACGTCCTTCAAACCACCCCAACACAGAACTGTTTGCCAGGGTCGAAATGCCTACTATGTGAAAAATGTGCCTGGAGCAGGAGAATGTGAATTTGGGACACATGAGTGTTGTCACCAGGCCACTGACTGGTCTTTTGAATAAATTTGAAAGTAATTTATAATTGTCATGGATCCATTGATTTTGGATGAAATGTTTTCTCAAAGAAAATAAAAACAAAAGAGTTTCGACCAATGGCTTTAGGTTGAAGGCAGAGGATAAGACGAGGAGTGAGAGGGTGGTACACATAGCCGAGCCTCTTTTGTCTCCAACACTGATCCCACCCATCTCCCTCAGGTTCTTTACCCATGGATTTCCATGGATTTTCCATGGGCTTTAGAAAACTAGAACATTTTAAAAACTTTTCTGGGTGTGGTAAAATCCATATAACCTAAGCCATATCCTCTTAGCCATTTTAAAGTATATAGTTCAGTGACATTAAGTTTATTCACACTGTTGTGCAAGCATCACCGCCAACCATCTCTAGGACTTTTCCCCCTTATTGGACTGAAACTCTTTGCCCACTAAATCTCATTCTTCCCTGTCCCAGCCGCTATTCACCTTTCTGTTTCTGTGAATTTGACGGTGACAGGTGCCTCACATAAGTGGATTTTTGTACTATTTGTCTTCTTGAATCTGACTTATTTCACTGAGCATAGTCTACAGGGTTCATCCGTGTTGTAGTATGCATCAGAACTACTTTGTTAGGACTGAAAAGATGTTACGTTATATGCATCTACTCCATTTATCTTTTATCTTTTTCTTTTATTTATTTATTTTTTGGAAAATGGCACATTTTTAAGAAGTGTTAGCTAAATGGTGAATTTGGAAAGAGAGAGCCACAATAAGATATTAGAGTGCGCCTGGAGAAAAGAGGCAGTTCATATCCCTAGCCTCTGCCTGATGTCAGCACTTTTGGCCTGTTTTAGTTGCTCCTTTTCTGTTACCAGAATTGCTCCTTGAAAGTGCTCTGATCTCCAGTGTGACTCTGTGTGCTGAGACCCTGTTATGAGGCAGAGTGGATAAGAGTGTAGGTTATTATTTCCTAGCCGTGGGACCTTAGGTTCTTAGTCTGTTTTATCATCTGTAAAATGTGGATAATGAGTGTGGGGTGTGTGTGTGTGTGTGTGTGTGTGTGTGTGTGTGTGTGTTTAGAAGCAGAAAGGAAGTCCTGCTCTTTATAACATTCTGCAACATTTTTCGTAAACAATATGTCTTGGAGATATTTCCACATCAGTGCATAAAAGTTTGCTCCATTTTTTAGTAGCTGCATATATTCTGCTCTATGACTGTGCCATAAATTCATTTAGGCAATCTTCCATGCATGGACATGTAGGTTGTTTCCAGTTGTTTGCTTTTCCAAATGATGTTGCAATGAATTTCCTTGCATACCATCTTGACTCACTCCTGTGAGCACATCTCTAGGATCCATCCCTAGAAGTGAGGTTTCTGGGGCAGAGGGTATGAGCATTTAACATTTTGAAATATATTACCAAATTAGACAGTTTAATTTGCAAGTGTGTCTTATTAGGAGAAAATCTGTTAGATTAAGTCCACCCTGTAAATGTTATATTTGAGTAGTTCATTTATTAAATTGATTTGTGTTCTGCCTCTTCCCCAAAAGGGCTCAAGGAAGCTTATAGCAAGAGGCAAATCAAATAAGGCTGAAATAATAAACTCTCTGAGAAAAGCCAGTATGGTAACAGTAATAGCTAAGACTAATTTTGCGGACTTCCTGCATGCCAGGCACTGTTCCAAGTGCTTTATGTGGTGTGATCTCTTCAAAACCTCACAGTCTCATTAGGAAGGGATTATTAACACTCTCATTTTACAGGTGGGAAAACTGAGGCACACAGGGGCTAGATAACTTGTTCAGTGTCACACAGTAAGTGGTGGAGCTGGGACTTGAACTCTGGCAGTCTGTCTTCAAAGTCTGCCCTCTTAGCCATTATCTTGCCCTACCTTCTCAAATTAGGAGTTTGAGAAATGAAGGAGGAAGCTGGACAAATTAGGGTTATCATCACTGCTGTGACTCATTCATCCAACCATCAGTTTATTCATGCGCTCGTTCAACAAATAATTTTACCAAAGGCAGCTCTTTGGCAAGAGTGCTGGGCGTACCAGTGAATGCAAGAATATGTGGTTCTTACCTCTGCTTGATTATAAAGGTCAAACCGCTTCCTGAGAGGCATTCTGATTGGCAGGTTCACTTGAGAGTGAGGACCCTCTGAACCTCTGCGTCCTCCGTCCCAGGATCACTGCCTTGGTCCCCCTCTTGCACCATCAGCTTGATCCCTTGGACTGATTTTGTAGCTCATCAGGATCCCCTGGGAGGAGTAGAGAGTGCAAATTTGCTGGCAGCCCTGTAAGCCTCATTCCCTGAGCCCTGAATAATGCTATTGCATCATTATTGCTGAAATGTGGTGACCTCGGGTCCCAAAGGGAGAGAGGGTAGCCCTAGGTTTCTCTCTCTCTCTCTTTTTTTTTTTTTTAAGATTTACTTATTTATTTTAGAGAGAGCAGGAGGGGCAAGGGGAGAAGGAGAGAGAATCTTAAGTAGACACTGCAAGCTGGAGACAGGGCTGGATCTCACCACCCTGAGATCATGACCTGAGCTGAAACCAAGAGTTGGACACTTAACCAACTGTGGCACCCAGGCACCCCCAGGTTTCTGTATTCTGTCTTCTAGTGGAAACCATGCTGGCCAAATGGGCTCTTGCTTTGCTTGGACACCTGATTGGCTAGGTTGGATAAATCAAGATGTCCAGACTTAGTTTTTCCACCTGTAAAATCATAAAAACCGGTGCCATTTCTGCCTTGTCTTTTTAAACTATGTGTGATACATCACTATATGTTATATAACAAACAAATAAAATTTCCATTCATTTAACAAGTTTTTTTTTAGTACCCAAGTGTGCCAGGCACTGAACTCGGGCCCAGAGCTGTCGTGAACAGAATGTCCACGCTCTATGTTCTTGGAGTACAGAGGTTCGGCTGAGGGGTGGGCGGAGAAGGGAGACAGACATGAATCAAACAGTCACAGTGCAAATAGGAAATGTTTATGGAGTACTTGCTATATGCCAGGCACATTTCTAAGTACCTTATGAATGTTGTTCAGTTAATCTTTATAGCAGCTGTAAGAGATGGACACTTTTATAACCCTCACATTACAGGTGAGGAAACTGAGGCACAGAGTGATTAAGTAACTTGCCCAAAATCAACATATAATGAGAGAAGTGAGGATTAATTCACAGATTCCAAACCTGTATCCATAAACAAGACACAGTCTTGCTGCTATGCTATGGAGATGCTATGATACAGAGAAATAAAAGAATAGGATGGCCCGTGAGAGAATAATAGTTAAGATCTAATTTATACTGGGGTGTTTGGGGAAGACCCCAAGGAGGAAGTGGCATTGGAGAGAGATCTGGAGATACGGAGCCAGCTTTGCAGAACTGAATGTGTGTAGGGAATTGGAAGGAGGCAGCTGGAAGAGCACGTGCAAAGGTTCTGAGGTAGGCAAGACTTTGGGGGGCATTTGCAGAATAGAAACCTGGTTACTGGGAGTTGTTGAACTGGAGCTGCCTTTGAGACTCAGTATAGTGCCCGGCACATTGGCAGAACTCAATGGATATTAGCACTTCCTGTGTCCTTTTGAGTGATGTGAAATCGGAGGAACCAGGGAAATAGGGTTTCAGGGAAGGCTTGCTTTCTCAAGCCTGTAGGTGAACACAGCAGGTAGCATCTCAAGACATTAGCATTAGGAGCAGATAAATCCCATTTAGTCACTTCTAAATGTGTCAGGCACTGTACTGAGTCTTCCTTCTGCAAGGGTGGGTCCTGCAGGGGACCCGTTTGCTGGGGAATCCTGGGAGGGCTTCAGGTCTCCACCTTTCGAGGAATCCCCCTTTGTCAAATTCACTTTGCATGTTTCTTTTCTTTTTTCCTTTTTTTTTTTTTTTTTTTTTCCCATCAGCCCTGGAATGGGAAAAAGTCAGCTCCAACCTGCTTTCAAAGCTGAGCAAATAAAGCTCTTTTACAATTGGTTCCATTGTAGAGAAAGCATTAGACTGATTTATTCAAATCAATTCTGGGTAAAAGCCATAAAAGAGAGTTTAAGAATGAGTTCTGTTTCCCCAGGAAACCCAGCTGATGGATTAACACCTGAAAGGGGGCAGATGTGTGACTGGCTTCAGAGGGAACTTGGAGGGGGGGTATTTGGCACTCTGGGCAGACTCAGTTGAGTATTTTCCTAGGGGACTGAAGTCTGACCTGACCCCCATTGGTTGCTGGGGACGCCCTGCTCCTTAAGCTCCTGGGTACGGAGAGAAGGTCCGTTGCCTTTTTTTTTTTTTGGCTCTGGTAGGGGAGGGGGCTTTGTTATGAAGCAGCTTTTGGGAACATCAGCTGCTATTATTGGAAGAATCATAAAATCATCAGATAACTTGGTCAGAGCCGGTCCTTTTTTGCAGCTGGAGAGAGGGTGGCATGGAGGGAGACTTAGACCTGGAAAACTGAAGCAAGTTATTAAGAATTCAAATTCAAGTCTCCCAACTCCCTTGTCCAGTGCTGTTTGCATCTCAGCCTTAATGACTTGCCTTAAAATATGCACGCTGACAGTGAGGTCTATCACTTTTCCAACTAAAAACACTTACGCTTTGATTTAGTCACTTTCCTTTTTCTTGGAACTCCTTTTTCTTGGAGCACAGAAGGACTCATCAGCATTGTCTTCATGAAATTTTTTTGTGGAGATCGGGAGATAGGGGAAAAAATAATCTCTAAGCTTGCTAAACTGTAAGTCATTGAACTTCTCTGCATTGGACTGGTTTTTGCTTTAAACCTGGTTCCTCTTTACTTCTTTATGTTCACGCTGTGTCTGTCACTTACTGACTGTGTGACTCTGATGAAGTTTCTCAGGGTCTCTGAGGCTCAGGGTTCTCATCTCTATAATGGGAATTGTGCCTACCTCATAGAATTATCATGATTGGATGGCATGGTGTATACAAAGCAATTGGCAGTGCCTGGCAATATAAATTGCTAAAAAATGTTACTCTTTTAAAAGTATTTGCACAGGGTAATGAACCTCTTCCCAGCTGTATAACATCTGCTGGTGTTTTGTTTTTTTTTCCTTTCCTCTCAGACTGATCTGGCCTCCATCCCATCCTATTGCTAGGGTTATTCACAGACACTGTACTTTTTTCCTAACCTTCCCTGCCTCCGCTACAGCACACAAAGTACGCACAAAGCCTGTTACAACGCAGTTGGGTATACACAACACAGACTCTCCTTCCTTAGTACCAACTAAGAGATGGTAGCAAGTATGGGTGGTGAGAGAACCAGAATCTTTACTTCTTAGCTCATTTATTCCCGCAGAATTTTTCCCTGGTCTGGACCAAGATTAAAATGTCATGTTTGAAGTTTTAGTGCATCCTGGGATGGGTAAGTGTAGTGTGGACCTCAGTATTTAACCCTTTTGTCCCTTCTAGAGGGCCTAGTGCCCAAATCAGTTAGATATCAGAGCTGAGACAACGTATCCCCAGGTGGTGCCTGTGCCTGGGACCTGGACAAGCTGTGTTTTCTCCGCCAGCTGGACTGTGTCCCTGTATCTGTCATAGAAACTTCTCTCCTTGGGCACAACTTTGACATCATCACAGGTGTGCTTGAACAGTGTTAGGTGGAAGGGGGTAGAGGTAGAAGGTACCTAGGTAGAAGGTAGAGAAGGTAGAGAAGGAAAGGGAAGGGGGGGTTGAGAGGGGGAGGGAAGGAAGAGTAAAGAGGAGGAAGAGGAAGTGAGAGGAATGGATGGGGAGGGAGTGGGAGTCAGAAATCTGAAGTCCCTTCTGTGAGGGATTTGAAATCGGTGACCCAACCAGTGAGGAAAGGAGTGTGTGGCTCTGGTTACTGGGGATTATGTGTTGACAAAACTAGAAGGAAGTGAGGCAATAGTAGTGTGTGTGGGAGGGGGTGGGTGGAGAGAGAAAGAATGTTATATAGACCAGAAAATGTTGTTTGCATACCAATAGCTGTGGAATGACTCCTACCTAGCTGAGAGGTCAAATGCCATAGGTCCATGATGGGGAAACAACACATACTTTTTTTGCAAGCATTTCCATTCACTTCCCTAGGATCCTTAAGTGTGTGTGTGTGTGTACATATATGTAAGAACAGGGGTGATTATTTCTGATGGATTCTACTCATCATTAGAGGCACCGCTTAGAAAATAATCTTTCTGATGAAGTTCTAGAACCTAGGTGAGGTTCAGTGGGCTGAGGTCTGGAGCCGATGACCAAGAAAGAATTCTTGAGACATCTTTGGTGCAAAATGGTGGTTTATTAAAGCATGGGGACAGGACCTGTGGGCAGAAAGAGCTGCTGCCCCCGGTTTTGAGGGATGGCAGGTTATATACCTTGCCGTTGTGGGGGTGTGTGAAGGGAAGGGAGATTCTTGGTGGGGTGTTATGATCCTGCTATCATTTACATTCCCTTCTACCTCAGCCTCCTCCAGTTTATGGTGGGGAGGGAGACATTAGGGCTTCAGGAACTGAGAGTTATTTGCCTCTGGAAATTTGTGCTATTGATAAGGTAACCTCCCTGTTTGTAGATCTCTAGGACATCTGTAGAGCAAGGGAGATTCCTGTCCTGCAGGACTGTGATCCCTGCAATTTAACTATTTATCATTTTATGGCAGTCAGGGGTGCCTGAGGAATGCTACACATATTACGGAGGGGAGCGGGTGGAGAGGGGGGGTGCAAGGTGCCAGCTTTTGCTTTGTCTTCAGCCAGCCTCCTGCTCCCTCATCATTACTCCTGCCCATAGAACAGCATGGCAATAGTGCTGGGACACAAACACAGGTGACTTTGCCCACTGGGACTTTTGCTGAGGGTTGGCAGCTCTGTGGAAGGAAAGATGAGAAACACTTCTGTTCTGTCTCAGGAATATTTGACTCTTACTCAGCCCAAGGGATGGGGGAATTTCTTACTCTATTTGGGTAATCAGGGGCATCTCCCAACCCATGTGGTTACTGATTGGTTTTCTCTGGTATAATCTTCTGAGGTAATCAGGGACTTGCTGTTTACCTTCTGTGCCTCGCAGGGACTTTCCAGGAACCTCAAAGCCCTCCACCAAGCCCAGGGCTTTCCATGCAGGAAGATAAGATGTTGTTGGTCCCAGAGCTGCATCATGGCTTAAAGCTCAGGCTCAGGAGACAGACATACCTGGGTTCAAATCTTATTTCCTTCAATTAGTGTGGTCTTGGGCGGGCTTTCCTCACCTTTTGTTTTGTTATGAATATAGGTATGGAGGCTCCTGGGTGGTAAGTGGTGTTTGAACATGAGAGAAAATTAAGGATGAGGCTGTTGCTAATGTTAACCCTAGAGTTACTGCAGGACACATTGTGGTCTTTGCTGGTCCTAAGCAGGCCAATCAGTCTGATCTTTTAGTGATTGCCAGAAAGTTCTAGGAGGTGATGTCACTGAGAAGTTAAGAGCATGGGCTCAAGGCAGACAATTGAAGTGCAAGTCCCAGCTCCATTTCTGACTAGTTGGGTGACCTTGGATTGGTTGTGTAACTTCTCAAACCTTTAGCTTCTTCATCTGTAAAATGGGGACAGTAATGGTAAGGATGATAATATCCATCTCAAATGGGCTACAATGCGGATTTAATTAGCTAACATACATATAGTGTTTAGAACAGTGCCTGACGCCTAGTAAGCACTCAAAATCAGCAGCCCTTGTTATTTTGCTAATATTACTATGGCTCTTATCATCTGGAGAGCGTATAGAAGTAACTTGTGTTCTCTGTCCTCAGTCTTCTTATCTGAAAAGTAAGGCTGCTTCTAATAATTACTTCATATAGTTAGTATGAGAAAGAAATGAGATGCTTTACATGAAATGTCTTATAGGGTAGAGGCATCCAAATAATGACATTTACCCCTTTCTCCTTTTCTTGGTCATATTTAAGATCAAACCATCTTAACTATCCGAGCAAATGCACAGCTTGGTGGTTCTTGCCTCTTTTGGGGATCATGGAACCGTTTGTAAATTTGAATACAGAATTATATCTTTCTCTCAGAAAAATGGAAATACCGCACCTGTAATTTTGAGCTATTATGGGTTTTTATCCCATTGCCCACAAAAACTCCTCTTAATCTCCCCTTCACACAATGAATGTCAGAGAATTTTCTGGGAAATAAAGGTGACACACAAAAATAAGACCTTATGCATCAAGCTCTGGTGATCGTGAGATGTCGAGAGTCTGAGGGCCCTAGACTTGACTGGAGGGTCTGTCCAGAAGCTTCTGAACTTGGGATGTCTACCTACTCCAGGACTCATTGTACGTACTCCCATCACTGCCCTGTGGCCTTGTTTGGTCAGTCTCCTGGCTCAAGATGATGGTGTTGGGAATGGGGGAGGGCGGTCCTGCCTTCCTCCTTTCCCAGTGCTATCTCTTGTGCACACAGGCTACATGGGCCCTGCCTCTAATGCTGTCTTCTCTAAACTCTGCAATTTATGGTGCAGTTGTACCAAGGAGAAGGCAGGGATTTGTCTTTGTTCTAAGTGTTATGTGTATATTTAAAGTTTCTTAAAATAATTGGCACTTCATGGCAGAAGCAAGGGGACACAGTGCATACCCATTAAAAAAAATTTTTTTTTAAAAAGATTTTATTTATTTATTTGACAGGCAGAGAGGCAGGCAGAGAGAGAGGAGGAAGCAGGCTCCCCATCAGGCAGAGAGCCCGATGTGGGGTTTGATCCCAGGACCCCGGGATCATGACCCAAGCTGAAGGCAGAGGCTTTAACCCACTGAACCACCCAGGCGTCCCATGTGTACCCATCTAGTAAGAACAAGAGGAGGGGAGATTTGGATCATCAAGACAAATATTCATATACCCAAGATGCCTCAAGGAAGGGCTGGCAGGAATGACATAGATAAACACTGATGTCTGATGTTTGTACTCTTGTCCTGGCAGATGCCTTCTCACTAATGTGGTTCAGAACTGAGGAGAGAAAAATTTGGGTGCTGGGGAGTCCTGGAGACACCCTCAGAAGCCCTGTTTGTGGATTGTTTAAGTAGACGAAGAGCTGTATTGCAATGATCCTTGGGAGGAGGAGAAAAAACCCACAAGAGATGGGCAAAAAGTCACTATTTTGAAATCTGGTGACTTGTTGGAATATCATTTGCATCTTTGATAATATAAAAAGAAAATGTAAAAGTAAGAATAAACCACCAGCAGGGTTATAGCCTCATAGTGGGGCAGATGCAAAGCTTGTTAATGGCCCTGGTTGCTCTGGGTCCCTGTGTAGTTTACAGCTGCAAGACACACAGATACTCACACGTTCCAAATGAAGTTGAAGTTGAGACACTATAAGCAAGGTTACATGGCCACCTGAGAGTACAGTCTGGGAGGAGAAAGCCATCCTGTCCCTAGTGATCCTGATGAGAAGTAAGATAGCCTTTATGGGATTCTCAGCAGTTGTGCAAAGCAGCACAAATCTTGACTCTTTGGTTTAGTACATTGGGAATCATGGCTGACCCTGGGGGTCATGGGTGATAGCCAGTGGTTATACTGTAAGTGGTGTGTAGGTGGCATAAGGAGTTACATGGCTTGTGGTGCAGTTGCCTGAAAAAGTTATAGGTTTGGAGGGGTTAGTACTTCCTGCTGGGGTTTCTCATTGGCGAGGAAGCAGCAATATTGTGGAGGCAGAGATCTGCCCCTATGGGTGGGGGAGGTGTCAGTGCCTGGATAGCTTAGATGAGTGAGAGCTTAGGTGATGCTTGTCTCACTTTGATAGAGTCCTGGCCCCCAAGGTGGGCATTAGTGGGAAGATGGTGGTCCTAACAACTGAATTCCTCCCTCCACCTCCCAAATGGTTAGAAGTTTACAGGAGGGATTTTAGTAGGGTAGCTATAGGGTTTACATTCTTCATGCCCTAATTCATGACCAGTTTAAGATGTCAGGCTCTGGGCTTCTTTGACCAGCATGGCTCAAGTGTGGGAGGTGGCTGTCCCCCTGCCGCCTGGCTCTTGCCTTTGACTCCCTGACTCTGGCTGTCAGTCTCATCCTTACTCAGTCTCCCTCTTCTCAACCATCATGTCTGAAGCCTTAGGACGCTCCAACTTCAGGGCCAGACTTGCCTTCCCTATAAGAACAGCAAATGAGTTAATGGTGGTTAAAAGTAGACACACTTTCTTTTCTTTAAAAATTTTTAAAAATTTGAGTTGACATATAATGTTACATTAGTTTCAGGTAATACACCTTGATTTTGAGTCCTTATTATGTGTCATGCTAAGAGCTTTGTGGGCATAATTTTGTTCAATTCACCATTCATCTCCATGAGGAACTGTTATGCCCATTTTACAGATGAGGAAACTGAAGCTCCCAAAGGTCAGTTTCCCTGCATAAGGTTATGCAGCTAAGAGTGAGGCCAGAATCCCAATTAAACTCTATCCCCAGAGCCCAGCTGAGCTAACTTACCCTTAAGCCCCACTGTGGAAAGGTGAGAATCTGAACATCTTTGAGACCCACCAAAGGAGCTTCTCCATCACCACTCTGCTTTCCTTTGTCTGGCTGGAGCTGGCTGACCACAGCAGGCTTAGGTTCTATAGCCAGTGTTGTTGGGGCCTTTGCCCTCATCCCTTGCACTTCTGTGTATGCTGACTTGTCTTTGCCTGAGGCCAGACACTTTCCCAGGTCAGTGTAAATGAACTTACCTGTGTTCTGGCCTTTGCCTTGCATTGATCATCATCAGATCTAGTCAAGTTCCTGGAAAGTTGAAGTGTGGTCCCTGGGGCATCTAGGCCCACTGGCTTGGTAAACGCATGCCCTTTCTTTTGATGTCAGGCCCCGTAACCTTTTGATTGTCCATAATTTGTCTGCCTAGTTTCAAATGGTTCGGAAAATGGGGTTGACACTATGACCTTACGGCAAGCTGGAAGTGTGGAGACCAGAGTCGTGAATTATAGTTTCTTCCTAGAAATGCCAGACTGCTTTGTGGTTAAGAGCACAGTCTTTCAGTTGGACATCCTAGGTTTAAATCCCAGATCTATCGTAGTATAATAACCACAGAATAGGTTTGGAGTCCCACTGGACTCGCTGTGAGATAGTGGAGCTGAAACTCCATGGTCATCTGACCTACATAAGCCTTACTCTGGTGGATGCCACTGATGTTTTGGGTCTCCTGGGATTTGTGTTGTTTTAGAGTCAATATCTAGTGATCCTATAAATGTCTGATTTTTTTCCTTTTCCCCATGCAGTTATTCTGGGAAAAGGCCATAGGTACCTTTGGGGAAGGTTGGGAAAAAGATGAACATTATACAATTTTTGGCAGTGTACCAAGATACGTCCTCAAAGGGACCCAGCCTCCCTGCGTTTGTAAACTGGCTCAAGTCTGGGAACTGATTGAGGAAGGTCATGACTCTGCTTTTACGATTCAAGTTAGACTTTTGTTCACTTGATCTAGAATTCTGCTTATCCTGGTCAGTAGGCTTCCCATTTTTTTCACTTCTAGGGATACCATGACCATTTTGCCAATGTCAGCGTTCTGTGCACGTGGGAGTATCCTGATTTCTGCTTTGACTGCACAGTCCATGGTAACCATGCCCACTTTGCCTTTGGCTGTTGAGTGCTGCCACTGGGTTTCTGCCACATTGGGATCCAATAACCCCAGTGCATTTAGGTTTCCCAGTTCAGTGGCAGCAGTTCCCACTATAATGTGCCTTGGGCATGTTGTTTACCCTCTTTATACCTCTGTCTTGACCTCTGTACATTGGGGTTAATAACAAGGTTGTTGTGAGACTTAGATGGAAGGTAGTAGAAGAGGGCCTCAAAGCCCACCCATCTTTATTAGAATTATTTGTGCTGGTGGGGAGGGAAGAGATGGGAAAGAAAAGAAGGGGCTGCACCAAGAAGGGGAAGGGAAGATGTAGGATGCAGAGGACCCTGGGCGGGAGCAGATCCATTTACTCATGCAACGAATGTTTCCTGAATACTTACTATGGGCCGCTTACCTTGACGGCTTTTCAGAATGAAGTCCTGAATAAGGCAGAGGCAATGACTGCCTAAAGGGGCTTAGCAGCAGAAAAATTGAAGAAGCAAATTGCAGCATCATTTCTGTGCTTTGTTGAGGAAGCTCAGGGAACATAGAAGACCGACACTCACCCAGCCTTTCCTGGACACAGTGTTAACACTTAATTGTTCAGAAAATTCCTCCTGGTCCAACCAGCACAGCCGAGGAGAGCTGCACATTGATCTTAAGGGCCTGTTGGGCACCCTTAGATTTATCAACCCATCATCGCAAAATGTTTCTCAGAGTCTCCTCCCTTTGTGCGTCAACCCTGCTGCTGTGTTGAGTCGCTGCTGTGGTCTTCTACCTGGTTCAGCTTTGCGTGCCTGGTCGCTGGCAACCTCTCTTTCCACCATACCTCTCTTCCCTCACCCATCCTGCTGCAGCCGCACAGGCTTCTTGCTGCCTTCCTCCCAGCCTCTGGACGTTTGCACATTCCATTCCCTTTGCTGGAACATCCTTTACCTGGCTGAGGACTGTTCATCTGGTGTAGTTCCAGTCAGTGTTCATTTCCTCTGCCCCTTTCCCAGCCCCAGGCCTTCTGAGACGCTTTTGTTTTAGGTTCCCTTGTTCCCAGCAGTCCTGTGTCACAGCCCTTTGCCCCACTGACGATGTTAATCAATCAATCACCTCCCACCCCCAGCACTGGGCTCCACCTGGGCAGAGACAATGCCTGCCGTGGTCACTGTTATAATCCCCTCCCCCAGGGCAGTGCTTGGCCCATAGTGATGCTCAATAAATATCCTTGATAGGTCAGCCTAGCTTTTGAAGCTGGTGTCTTTGCATTAAGCTGGTCACCCTCCAGGCCAAATTCTTGATCTGTTCTGAGCAGCCTCTAAATCAATCAAGATGCAGAAGAGTACCAAAGACCAAGGCGTCCGTCCTTGTAGGGTATTGGAAAAGTGGATCCCTGTCTGTACCTTCTCTCTCCCTTCCTTGGTCAGGGAGACCATGCGGGTGCAACTTGGAAGCAGGGCTTTGCCAGAGCAGCTCTGGACCCTGGCAGGTGAGAGGAGCGCAGGCCTCTTCCACGCGTGCCTGCGGTATGCGTGAGCAGCCAGAAGGGGGCGGCAGAGAGACAGGAGTGGTCCACGGAGAAGCCCAGCTCCGAGCCGAGCCGCGCGAACCCACCGAGCCCGCGCTCAGAAGCCCGATCTCCCACCGACAGGCCGCTGGGTTCGGGAGACTGCCGAGTCCTTTCTCTTCCCCCAAGTGCAGACAGAGCCCCCTGGAGCCATGGCCAGCCCTTCTGGCAGCCCCGAAGACTCGGGCAAGCTCCGAGGCAGGGATGGCCGGCAGAGGAGGGAGGAGGAGGAGGATGCCCCTCCGGAGGAGAAGAGATTGAAGCTGGGGCTGGAGGGAGGAAGCGCAGCGCAGGAGGAAGGAGAAGACGCGCCACGTCTGGGCAGGGAAGAGACCGGCACCCAGACAGGTGGCGAAGGCAGAGGTGTAAGTGAGCGGGGGCGCAGGAGGGACTGGGGCTAGAGGTGGGGTGGGGTGGGCAGGATGCTCCCCGTCGGCGGTCAGGTCCAAGTTGATAATTGGGCAGCAACTCCTGCGGGCAGGCGCGGTTTGACAGCTCGTGGGGACCTCCTGAGAAACTAGATGCTTGCATGTTGGTGGCAACCCCCTCCTTGTTTGTGTAGCATTGGCTCGCTGATTCTCCCACGACGTTGTCGTCGTATCTGGCTGGGAGACCCGTGGGTTCTGCGGTTAGCCAAAAAGGGGAAGAGAAAGCTCTGTGTCCTGGGGGTCCCCAGAAGGGGAAGGAGGTGAGGTGAAGCTGGGCTCTCACCAGCCCTCGACCTTCAGCTCCCTCCTGGGCAGTGCTCTTTTAGGTGTCTCTCTGGGACTTTGCCTGTTGTGTTTCTCTCACCTGGTAAGGGGCTTGGGTGGGAAGTAGCTAGAACCCTAGCACAGGTTCTGCCAAACCCGGCCCTGCCAGCAGCTCACCCCATGCGCCTCACCTGCCCTGCATCTTCTGTCATTGCTCTCCATTCTGGTTGGGCAGTGAGAGTTGAGAGAGAAGGCAGGTGGCTTCCATCCCCCAAGTCACTCTCTCCTTATTCTTTCTGAGAGGGAAAGAGAGACAAAGTTCTGTGCATCCCCTTAGGTGCTACCTGGCTGCGGTCCCTGCTGGCTGAGGATACGTGTGAGGGTGTTTTTTGCATATGTGCATGGTTATGTGAGTCACTGGGCTTGTGTGAGATAGAGCTCAGTGGCCAGCTTGACCTCTTGGTTCCCTCTTTCTGCTTCCTCTCTTGAATCTTCCAGTTGTGACCCGGCTGACCTTACATTTGGGGAGCACAGGAGTCTGGAGGGCAGATGAGGGCTGGCTGGATAGCCGTCCCCATGGCAAGGGCTCCCATCTTGAGAGTTTTTAATGGATAATGCCGTTGACCTTTTTGTTTCTTCCAAATGTTTTTATTCTTGACCATTTGCTTGGCTGAGCTTGTCTTAAAAATTTGATTAGTGGCTGGTGAGCCCCAGGAGAGAGTTCCCATTCTTTCTCCCAAATCCACTTAGGCAGCTGCAGCCTGCCTCCGTTCTCCAGGCTGCATCAAAGCTCAGCCGACCCCGAGTGGGGCTGCTCCCAGGCTCTGCTTTAGACACTTCACCTCCCTGTGGTTGTGCTGGTGTTCGGACTGTGGGCCACCCGGACACTAAAACCTGGTGAATTTCTCTCTGAGCTGCCAGGAGAAGGATGATCCTTATGGAAGGTTTATTGGGACACATCGTGGAAAGAGTGAGAGGGATGTGTCGCAGTGTGGTGAGAGGAGAGACCTTGGGTCAGAAACATGATTTTGGGGGCAGTGTGGTGCTATGAAACTTTTACTTTCAGAAACTCCTCTCTCTATCACTTCTTCCCTCATTACTTGGAACTTTGCCAAAGACCACGATATGAGAATGCAAAGAAGTGACCAACTGCAGTAGGAGGTAAGAATGTGAGTTTGAATCTTGGCTCTGGTCTTCCTTTGCTGGGTGACTCAGAGCAAGTTACTTAATCTCTCTGAGACTTCGTGTCCTCATTGGTGAAATGGATATGTCAATAGGCTTTGTTTCATGGGGTTATTATCCTGGAGATTAAGTAAAGTTTATCTATAGGAAGCACTTAACATTAAGCCTGGCACCATACTATGTGTTCAATAAATGTGATTTAGTACTGAAAGTTACCCCGTGCGGCTCACTTGCTATTGTCTTTGGTTCTGGGGGTGCATCACAAGAGATGAAGGTCTTAGGCCAGACTCTCCATACTAAATGCTTTCTGATGGTTAAGGAATTATGGGCAGGTGATGAAATTTTTTTTTTTTAAAGATTTTATTTATTTATTTGACAGACAGAGATCACAAGTAGGCAGAGAGGCAGGCAGAGAGAGAGGGGGAAGGAGGTTCCCCGCAGAGCAGGGAGCCCGATTCGGGGCTTGATCCCAGGACCCTGAGATGACCCGAACCGAAGGCAGAGGCTTAACCCACTGAACCACCCAGGCGCCCTGGTGATGAAATTTTTAAAAGGCAGAAACCCCATTGAACTTTTTGGTTCACAAAGGGAAATGGGGATCTCATGGTTTGAAGGGTTATGTCATAACCGGACAGAAACCCTCCTTCTTTCCTGAATTCTGAATCCAATTTCCTACTTTTGGGGACATCTGGATCTTCTGGGGGAAGTGGCCCTTCACAACAATGGTGTCTTGGTTTTTAAGTTTAAAGGTTGGCCAAGCTTGTGCTGGTCAGAGTGCCCATCAGATAGATTTCTCCTCCTTTGTAGTGTCTATAGGAATATTTTCTTTAAAGAACCCAGGGAGCAGTTTCGGAGCAGCAGCCCCTATTTCTTTGAGGAGACCCCATTTCTTCACTCACAGACCATGTCCAAATGGATCAAGAGGAATGGAGAGCTTTTTCATGAAATTTTGTCTGTAGACCATTAGCTTGGCTAAAATATTAAAAAAAAAATCCTTGTTCTTTAATAGCAGATTATTTTTAGGTACGGATCATTTTGGGCTTTTCTCTGCAGAAGCTGTATAGGCATCACCTCCCTGTCCATGGTGTATCTAGACATTTTCAAAAGATAAAATAACTTTTCCCTTCACTGGGTTTGGTGCTTTGGATGGCTGAGGTTTACGTGTGATTGGTGGTCCCTGTGAGTGGCTCCCAGGCTTGGCTCTTTCCTTTAAGGGGAAGGGGCTGCTTCCTTTAGTGGTTGCTATGGGGTGTTTTTAGGAGATAAAATGAGACCCCAGGAGCTATCTTAGTGCAGAGTCCTGTTGGAGGTACCGTTGGAGGAGGGCATGAGCCTGGTGAGGGCTGATCCCCCACCAGGGATCAAAAGTTTCACAGACTCCTTTTGCCCCCTTCAGCACCAGGGCTGCTGAGAAGGCATCAAAGAACCAATCCTCCCAGAGCCTTTATTGACTCCTTTAAAGTTACCCTGGGGTGAGTCTAGCCTGCGGCTCTTCCTGGGGGGAGAGAAGGATCTCTTCTAGGTAATTGGTTACCAACATTAGCTGTTTGTTCAGTTTTGCTCAAGATCGGGAAGCTGGGCATAGACTTCTGGGTTGTGCTGGGCAGAGCTGAAATCCCCTGATGAAATCCCCATTCAAGAGTCCCTAGGGCTGAGACGTAAATAGGGAGTTTATCATCAGCAGGAGGCCCCCTCTATAGGGGAGTCCAGACTGCAGGTCTTTCCCTTCTCACTGGTGAAGGTCCACACCTGGGTATCTCAACTTTCCCACTAGTGACATTTGGGGCCAGATCATCCTCTGTTGGGGGGAGCTGTCCTTAGCAGCATCCCTGACCTATAGCCACTGGATACCATTAATGCTGCCTCTCCATCACCAGTGTGACAACTGAATATGGTTCCCAGACATTGCCAAATGTCTAGGTTTTGGGGAGGATGCAGATGAAATCACCTTGTCTGAAAGCCACTGGTTTATACTTACAAAAATGTTTCAGAGAATAGCTGTTAAGTTTGGATTGTGCTGTACCACTTATGAGCTATGTAGCCTTGGGAAATTTATATATAACCTCCATGGGCCTCAGTTTCCTCATCTATAAAGTGAAGATTGTGAGATAAACTTCAGTGGAAGGTTGTGTGGGCATTTAATAAAATTCCAAGATAATAAATGGAAAAGGCTTAGCATAGGATTTAGACAGAAAAGCACAAAACAAATAGTCAATTCCATTTTTACTTATTTGGATGAGTCAGATTCTGTCTTCCATCCCCTTACCCATTTGGAGAGGTGCAAGAAAACCTAAACCTTAGGTTTCCCTCTAGTTTTCTCCTTGGTTCTCCGGTTCCCGGATTCCAGGAAGCAGGGGTGTGGGTAGACAGCAGGTGGCTCTCAGTTTACTCCCACGCTGGAGAATTCCAAAGCTGGCTTGCCATAACAGGGCTTTTGGACCAACATCTGGGTTTCTGGATTCCCATTTGAACACAGCTGGACTCCACAGGACTGAAGCTCTCTCTGCCGAGATATAGATATTTCCCTGGCAACGATCTCTCAAGCTGACATGAAGACATGGCCACCCACTGGAACACGGTGCTGCATGGGCTCTCCTACAATTTCTGAGGCAAGCGTCTGAGGATTGCAGCGTGCAAGTGAGAAACTATAGGAGGTTCGCTCATCCTCCGAGGGCCAAAAGTGAGGTGCAGGTTGGTGGAGGGTCCTCCACAGAGGAAGAAGACATTTCTTTCAGTGAGAACAGAGGGGTATAGGCCACATACTGGATAGTTCAGACCACTGTGGGGAGACAGGTACCTCTGTGCCTGAAGTAGTTTTGGACTGTGAGCTGTCTAGCCCTTAGCTTTAATCATTTTAGAAATATTTAACCCCAGGGCTGGCAAACCGGAGTGTGGTTTGGGTTTCTCAGCTGGAAAGACACAGAATGCCAGCCAATGTCCTCGTGATTCTTTTCATTTCACTGAGATAGTTGTTGTCCTTTTGTATTCTTGGGAACATGATTTGAAGCTGAAGGAGCAGGAGGGAGACCAGTTTAGGGTTGGGACAGGGGTCTCTGCCAGGGATGTGGTGGCTGGGATAGTGGTGATGATAATGGGTGGAGTTGAATGCCTGAACAGAGGAAAGCTTATGAGACACAGTAGAGACTCAAGTATCAATCTGGCATGGCAATGAGAAAGAAGGAGGGTCGGGTTGACCTTCAGAATGACCTTTCAAATGGCAGGGAAGACTTGGAATTTGATTTTGGACTCCAGGTGACAATGTGTAACAGGATAGATAGGCCTGGGACTGGAGGTTCAGATTTGAGAATCATCAGTGTAGATGGTACTTGGGGCCATGGGAGCACCTCAGGTTGACTGGAGAAACAGTGGAGGGGGAACGGAGGGGCTTTGGTGTAAGTCCAAGGAAATCTTAATAATGAGAGGAGAAGAATCCGTGAGAGGGATCAGAGGTGCATCAGGGAGAGGACATGTGGCTTCACAGACAGGAGGAGAGAAGGGTGAAGGTTGGTTGTGTTAAATAGAGCCTGTTGGATTTAATATGTCATGCTCATGGACTGGTTGTAGGTTGTACCAGGATTCTTCCTAAGTCTGGGCATTTCAGCCCTCAGCTGGGGTGTGTGCACTGAAATACGGGACACTCATGGTCTTGACTTCCTTGCAAAACTATAGCTCATGAGCATGACTCCAAAACTTTCTGTCCTCCTTGCAATACTCAACCGTCACTTTCCCACATTCCCTTGGAAAAGGCCCCAGCCTTGGTGGAGAGCCCTGTCCTGGCAAGTGTTTCTTGGCATAAGATGGTGCCACCTCTCAATACCGAGGGCTCTTTTTATTCCTTCTCCAAGTATTTGAGCAGCTCCTATGTGCCAGGTGCTGGTCTAGGTGCTGATCTACAAGATGGGTTCCTGTTCTCTTGGAGACCCTATTCTTGTGGTAGAGACAGATTCTGGTCCCTGGGCCAAGGCTGGCCCCCTGCTGGTGATTATAAATAAATTTTTATCGGTACCCAGCTGCCCCCATTCATGTACATATTGTTTGTGGCTGCTTTCCTGCTCTAATGGGAGAGTTGAGTAGTTGGGAGAGACTGTGTGGCTCACAAAGCCAAAAATAGTTATCCTGAGAGTCTCAGGTTAAGGGGCCTTGCACCCACATGGTGTCCCATGAGAGTGTGAGCACAGTTGCCCTTGAAATGTATGCAGATCTGATGAGGGGTTGCAGTAAAAGCACTCAACTTGCAGGACTCCAAAGGAGGAGGTGACAGGTCCCCCACTCTCCACTTTATGGGTCTTTGGTGTGAGAGACAGGACTGGGGGTCTGAATGGGCTTTCCTCACCCCTCTAACAGGGCACCAGGCTAGCATCATGCAGTTTTTGAATGGGGGAGACCAAAAAAGGAAGTGGGGAATAGTGATTTGTTCCCTTCCTAAAAATTTCCCTGAGATGGGTCCCTAGCACATGTTTGGGGTCCCACTTTGCACAGCTGCCCAGATCCAGTGAGGTCAACCACCTTGGTGCTATGAGTCTGGGGTACAGAGCCTCCAAATCACCAAGAAGAGAGAGAAAAAAAGGTGGTTTTTGCAAGTGCAAGAACTCAGGTTATGTTGAAATTAACATTTCCTCCCAAAGTTTTATAATGCCTGGGCATACATGTTCAAGTATCTGCTCAAAACCTCTCACTAATAAGCAGATGGTGCATTTAATTTCCTTTTTTTTTTCTCTTGGAGTAACACATGGCTTCCTACATGGCCCTCCTTGCAGGCAACTGCATGTGGAGGGGACGGGACGTCTGACCATCAGCACAGGTCTCCAGAGGCTGCTGAGAGGGGCTGGTCTTTTCCCATCTTTTCAGACCCAGCAGGAAGTTGTCAGGTTACTCACAACAGATAGGGCTCCTGCCTTTGCTTCTCCAAAGAATTTTGGCTACATCTGACACCCTGTACCTCACCGGCTGGAGAGTCGGGGTCCCAGGCAGGTTGGAGATCTAAGAGTGCAGCCCCAGAGCGTGAGGAGGCCTGGGAAAAGCTGCTGGGAAGAGGCTCCAAAAGGGTGGTAGAGGCAAACAGGAGAAAAGGAGAGCTTGTATGCAGAGTATGGACCTTAAGGGCACAAAGGAGAAAGCTGGAATTTCCAAAACAGAGAGAAGAGCGGACACCTTTAGCAAGTGGTCCAAGTGGGTCAGGGCTTTTTGAATTTTGCTTGTTTTCCTTCTCCCTTACTCCTCTCACTGTGTTCCAGGGTGTCATAGAAACAGACTTTTGGGGGCTCTGTGAAACTCCAGGTCTCGCAGTCTTTGGGAATGCAGGGGCTACCCTGAGGGTCTCCTTGGCTCTGTGCTTCCTCCTTTTCTGGTTTCCACCCCTGACTGTGTGCAGACCCGCCTTGTGTCTCAGACCTCTGCCCTGGAGAAACCTGGACAGGGCTTGTGTCTTTGCCTTGGGTCTTGTGTCTTGTGTGTCAGGATGAGGAAGACTTTATGACTTGGAAACCTGTTCACTTGAATTGGAAGGTACCTAGGAGGGAAAATCTACTGCCTTCTTCATTTTTCTTTTTGCTTCTGTGTTCTGTGTCCACCTGATGGAGTTGTAAGCCCTGGTGTATGGGAATCAGGCTGGATGAAAGAGTCTACATTATATGAGTATAATTTTTTGGCTTTTGTTCTGTTTATTAAAAATGCAAATTATTATTTGCTCATTGTAAAGGATTTAAACAATACCACTATGTAGAAAACAAAAAACAAAATTCCTGCTTTGTCTGTTTCTCTTCGATCTTGCTTCTCAGAAGTTGACACTAGGAGAGGTTGAGGTATATCCTTCCACACCTTTCTCTGCATGTATGTAAACATGTATATCTGCACACACATTGTTTAATTTTAATCTCTTTAAAAATAACAATAGGATAATGCTATATTTATTGTTTGGAAAAGCCTCCTTTTAACTCAATGATGTATATCATGGACATCATTTCATGTTGGAATATGGACTCCACCTTCTTTTCAGAACAGTTATTCTACTGTGTGGATGCACCGTGTTGCCTTTCTTTCTTTTTATTATGTTATGTTAGTCACCATACCGTACATCATTAGTTTTTGATGTGGTGTTCCAAGATTCATTGTTCACGTAGGACACCCAGTGCTCCATGCAATACATGCCCTCCTTAATACCCATCACCGGGTGAACCTATCCACCCTCCCCTCTAAAACCCTCAGGTTGTTTCTCGGAGTCTGCAGTCTCTTATGGTTCATCTCCCCCACTGGTCCTTCCCCCTTCACTTTTCCCTTCCTTCTTCTAATGTCCTCCGTGCTATTCCTTATGTTCCACAAATAAGTGAAACCATATGGTAATTGACTTTCTCTGCTTGACTTATTTCACTTAGCATCATCTCCTCCAGTCCCATCCGTGTTGATGCAGAAGTTGGATATTCATCCTTTCTGATGGCTAATACTCCATTGTATATATGGACCACGTCTTCTTTATTCATTCATCTGTTGCAGGGCATCTTGGCTTCTCCCACAGTTTGGAGATTGTGGATATGGCTGCTGTGGCCATTGGGTGCACTGTACTTTCTTTAGGCCAACCCTATAGTGATAGATCTCTGAATGATTTCTACTTTTTCCCTGTTGCAAACGGTATTGTGATGAATATTCCAGCACATATCATTGGATGTTCTGTGCCTGTGTTTTCTGTGATATGTTCCTTGGAACAGGATATTCAGGTCAGAGGGCAATCAGTGCTGTGGTTGCATCCTGGTTGAGTATGTTCCCCTACCGTCAGCTCCCTAAGGCTCTCCATGGTGCCATCCTCTACAGGATCATCCCCAAAGCCTAAGGGCATTAGCCAGAATGGTATTCTCTGTCTCACTTTCATGTAGTCAGTCCACACTCTGATGCCACCCCCAGCAGGGACTCTGGCTTCCAACTCTGGCAGGTGGCCTCACACTGGAGGGAAATCTCATTTTCCCAAAAGTTCTTGGTGATGTTGCTGCAAGCTCCAAAGTTGGCATTTGATTCTTTCAGGCCTAGCCACTCCCCAACTGTGTGTCCTTGAGCTCTCTGGCCTCAGTTTCCTCAAAGGCAAGCGGTGATAATAATATAATAATAATGCTGCCACCCTGGGCTGCTAGGAGGACTCAGTGAAGTAACCATTACTAACCATTGCTACATGCTTAGCTTGTTGTCCACATTCAAGGAAGTGCTGGGGGTCACTGCTGAGTGTTGAGTAAGCCAGGCTGTGTTTTGACCAAGGGCTGTATCTTCAGTACCAAGTCTAGCACCAGGCCTTTAGTAGCTGCTCAGAAAATGCTCAGCCAGTGACTGAATGGCAGGGACAGAGATTGGGGCAGAGGCAGTGAGAGCAGACCGAAGGAAACAGAGCTCCCACTAGGTCCCCAGCTGGAGGATTCCAGGATGAATCTCCAGTCTTAGAGCACCCTGCCCCTTTCCCATATTTCCCAAGGACCATAGGAGTTTGTTGTGTGTTTAGGCCAGAGCCCAAAAGCTGGGGCCTGGGCAGGTCTGGTCAGCATCCTACTGTATAAGGGCACCTCCCTTCCTAACTTGGACCTGGATGCCAAGTGACCCCAAGTCAGCAGGGACTCGGCTTGTTCTGAGCTCAGGGACAAAAGACAGGCAGGTGTGGAGGGGTAGGGAATCCCATTTTGGCCCTTGCTTTTTCTCCTTCACTTTGGACACTGCGTGCGTGTGTGTGTGTGTGTGTGTGTGTGTGTGTGTGTATTTTTCTGTAAGTTTCCAAGTCTTAGGTTGTGTTTGTGTTGGACTAGGTTTGCCAGTTAAACTTGACTCTCAGTTAACAAATTTTTTAGTATAGGTATATCCCAGTGCAACATTTGGGACATAAAAATAACTCGTTATTTATCCAAAATGCAAGTTTAACTGGTGTTCTGTCTTTTTACTTGCTACATCTGGCAATTCTGTGTGGAGGTTGTCAGTTTGTGTTGGTGTGTCTCCATTGAGGGACTGTCTATAGGCACAAGGGTGGGGACCAATTGAGAAGGCCCTCCCTGGCTGTTTTAGTGGCCTAGAGGCTGATGGGTTGGGTACTCGAGCCCCCAGGTCTAGACAGTGCTCCCTAGCGTCTGTCTCCCTGTTACCTTCCTTGGTTTCCATCCCATCTCTCTCCAAACACAGTGGCAAGAGCTGCCCCATCCACCCTTGTTTGGAGCACAGCTGCCCAGCCAGACGAGATGCAAACAGCGTGCAGATGGCTGCAAAGCTTTCCCCAGCTCCCTCTGCAAGGGGCTGCAGATGAAACGGAAGCCCTCATCCTCACCACCTCCCCCTTCTAGAAAGCCCTAGCCAACAGCCGCTGTGTTGCCGCTTCAGACACTCCTCCCTCCTGGCGATTAAACCACATCGTGTTTTGCCAAACAAATAAAGCCCTTCATTTCCACCATAAACTTGTTCACACGCGCGGACTGATTGATCCGCCAGTGTGCCTGATTCATCAGCTCTTTCTCTCAGGCAGCAAGAGGCTCTTCTCTCCGGCGCTGGTGAAGAGCTGCTTAATTTCCATCTGAAAGACTCTCAGTAGAAACCAGCCATAGTTTTGAAAACTGCTTCTTCCCCTTTCGCAGATTCTGTGTGGTTTTTGATATTTGCTCTTGACTGAACTCCTCCTGGGCCCTGCCCCAGGTATCACAAACCCAAGGGTGCATTTGTGTCCAGCTGGCTGGGGGACTGTCAAGGAGGATGTTCAATGTGGCCTCTGACTCCATAGAAGGCTTTCATGGGAAACACCGCCAAGAAACCTTATCCTTCCTGTTTTAGAAGAAATCACTGTTTAGTCATTTATTGAATTTGTTGCAGACAGGGTCTCAGTTTCCTTGCAACTTCTCATGAGCCTAGTGCTATGATTATCTGCATGTTTATTTCCTCTCTCTAGTCTCTTTCAAACTCCTGTAGTTGTAAGACTCTTTTCTGCCACAGGGGCTTGCACATCCTGCTCTCTGCCTGGGAACCTCTTTCTGCCCCTTTCCTTCACCTGGTAAACATCTCATCTGCAGGCTGACTTACCACTTTCTCAGGGGAAGCCTGGCTACACTGACTGAGTCACAGCAAATTCCTGACATCTGTTCTCATAGTATTAAGTGCCTTTCTCTTGTAGGTCCAGGCCCAACTATAGTCACCTATTTTTTTGGGGGGGGGCATGATCTTTTGATGGATAATTGACCCCTTCTACAGTATAATCAGCATGGGGGCAGGGGCCATGTGTAGTTTTGATTCACATTGTCTCTGGTGTTTAGCATATGTTCAGATAGAGTTTGATAGCATACCCATTTTATAGATGTGGGAATGGAAGATCAGGAAAATTGCATAATTTGCCTGGTATTATACAGTCACAGAAAAATGTTCCATTTTTCTGACTTGTCTTTTGCAATGGCCTTATTAATATCTGAAGCATAGTTATCCAGTATGGGAGAATGGATGTTTATAATTTTGTAAAGAATAGTTTATGTCATATTTAGTTTGTGGTCTTTTAAGGCCCCCTGATCTTCTCCAGCTTCAGTTATGTAAAGTCCACATTGCCTCTCCTGATAGCTGTTTAGATTCTTTTCCCTCTTTAAGTTGGGTTAGAACTTGATTCCATGAACTGAGGCCTGACCCTTATACCCATTCCTTATCTAGGTTGACTTGGATTTTGTCAACAATGATTCCAGTCTTTGGTGAAGGCCAGACTGAAGGAAAGCCTTGAAAGGTGAAGATACCTGATGGGCAGGTAGTCAGTCACTTGAGTCAATCCAAAGGGTGGAATAAGGGCTGACCTGGAGGACTGAAGGAGTCTCAGAACTGAGGGTCAGGCCAGGTAGCCAGGGTGAACTGTGAGTATTTGATAAGCCCCTCCTTCTCCTCATAGTTGGGGAAGACTTGGTGAGCCTACCTGATTTGATGGAGAGATTAAAATACCCTTTGGTGGAACTTGCCTGGAATGGTAGCAGTATGACATAGCCAAGTTATTGATTATTGATTACCCAATTGTTATCAGCTCAACACCCTTCAGTTATAGATATAATTTGCATTAATTATCTACGCAAGTTTTGAGTTTCCTAGTCAATAAAGGGAGTGTTCAGAGAGTAATGACTAAAGCTGGGAACTATCCAAAATGAGGGGTATTTTATGGGCAAGCCCTCTCACCCACCCACCAAAGGTGGGAAGAGCTCCTTTGGTTTTTTAGAGGACCCTGAAAAATGGCAAATAATGCTGCTCAGGTCCCTCCCTTCCATCGTCCATCTATCCACCCATCCATTTATCTGTCCATCTATCCCACAAATGCCCACGATCCCATCCACCCATCTGTTCACCCACCCATCCATCCACTCATCCATCTGTCCATCCACCCATCCGTCCATCCATCCATCCATCCATTCACTTGTACCTCCATTCATTTGTTCAACAAAGGGTTATTAACTATCTAATAGATTCTTGGAAGACACCGACTCTAGTGATTGAGACAGGCTCTGAAATCTGACTCCATGTCTCAAACTGAGTCCCACCACCTCCTAGCTGGCTCCTCTGGCAAGTTATATAACTTTTCTTTGGCTCAGTTTTCTCATTTGCAAATTGATTTTTAATACCTTCCACTACTGGGATGCCTGGGTGGCTCAGTTGGTTAAGTGTCTACCTTTGGCTCAGGTCATGATCCTAGCGTCCTGGGATGGAGTCCAACATCGGGCTCCTTGCTCCGCGGGGAGCCTGCTTCTCCCTCTCCCTCTCCCTGCCACTCTGCCTGCCTGTACTCTCTCTGGCTCTCTGACAAATAAATAAAAATCTTAAAAAAAAAAATTAGCTCCTACTACTGCAGATATACTGAGGATTAAATAAGATGCCACATAAAAAGTGTATCATTCATACTCAATGGACATTATGTTTTACCATTTATTATTAATCTTTGTAGGTGCTGCAGATAACATGGTGAGCATAAGGCGGATATGTATTTCAATACCATAAAACGTGTAGGATGATAAATTCTGTAGCAGGGGAAGGCCAGACATTATGAGGGACTCTGGCCCAATCTTAGAGGTTCAGGGAAATGTTCTCTGAGGATTTGCTATGTCAGCTGAGACTTGCAGGATAGGTAGGAATTTGCATCTCGCATGGAGATCCCAGATGGTGTGTGGCCACATAACCAGGTCTTACAGTGTTGGGTCCTGGTCCCTACTGGCAGAGATGTATGGCCCAGCCCTCCTGTACCCTCTGTTGGAAGTCCACAAGATCTAGGAATGGCTATTAGGTAGGGGAATGGGCTGGCAATGACAGTGGACAGGAAATGTCAGGAGAATAAGATTAGACAGCAATAGAGGGCCTTTTGAAAATGAAAACACTCTATTTGAATGCAGAGTGTTCTGTGACTGTGATATTTTCTATCCTGTGAAATCATCGTTGACCCTGAAGCCATCTATTCAAAATACCAATGGAGTTAACCCTTCCTCTATATCTCTGCTGGGGGAGGGAATTTGTCAAAGGTTGTTGCTGGTGTTTTACACACAAGGAAAACTAAGGCAGGTGCAGAGATAGGATCAGGACCCAGGACTCCTGGCTCTCTGGCTGTGGAGGGTCTTAAATGGCAGAACGACTTCAGGTTCTTTCAGAAACAGCCCTTATCTAAATATCTGAAGAGTGTCTTTAGACAATATCTAAAAACAAATCAATATCTAAAAACCATGGATGTCGGTGGATTTTGTCATCTCCACAACCAGGATGGCTCCAGGGTTGAAGCAAGTGGAAACATCTTTGGAGTCAGGCAGATTTGGGTCTGAACCCAGGATTTTGTCAGTTGCAGGCTTTAATAACCTGAGCAGGTTATTTGACATTGCCAAGTGACCTTGGAAAATAAGACACATTGTACTAAAACTTGGAAGAGGACTCTTGCCTAGCTCTTGTGCGGGGAGGGTGACCAGCAGAGTAGGATTCCAGTATCCTAGGTGCTTGGCTCTTTACCAACAAAGCCCACAGTTAAGCCTCACAAATGTTTCCCTTGCAGGGTTACTCTAAGTATTGGGTTCATACACACAGGATGCTGACACTGCAGTCAACACAGTAGTCAACATTAATGGGTTTATTTTAGCGCCTTCTTTGGTGTTTTCCATAGTTCCTTATTTCTTCAACCCTTAGAGCATCAGAATCACCCACAGGAGGGTATTTATTAAATATACCAATTTCTGGGGTTCTTTTCCAGAAATACTGGTGTTTAGGGACTCAGCTGGGATCTGTGTTTACAAAAGCCCCCCGGTGACTCTCATGTAGCTGGCCTGACTCTGGCTCAGGGACCCAGTTCAGAAAAGTCCTCAGTGCATACTTAGCTCAAATTTTAAGTTTGTCACTTTTCTTCCATCTTGTATTACCTTCACTTGTGCTCAAGTCTGTTTCTTCCCTTTGGACTGTAAGCTCCTTGATATCAGGGTCATCTCTTGCTCATGTTTGGATGAGTGAACCAAGATTTCCAGGTGCTCAATGAAGGGGCAGTGCTTGCTGAATGGGGTCAGCCTTGAGGGATGTGTGTGTGTGTGTGTATGTGTGTGTGTGTGTATGTGCATGAGAGAGAGAGAGGTGAATCTTTGTCAGAAGAACCTTTTGTCCTTCATCTGCATTTGCTGTGAGTCAATGTGATTTACTCTAATGGAAGCCAGTTCAGCTTAAGAAGAGGCCTTGCCCTGAAATGCAACAGGGTTATGGATGTGTGGAGCTGCCAAAAGCTTTCCTGGGAAATGCTTTAGTGTGGTCCTCAGCTAATTGAACTCAAGTTTTCACTTACCGTTAACACTGCCATGGAGGCCATTTTGATTTCTCCTGTGGCATAGGTGCTATCTGATCCCCTGTGAAAGTGTATGTGAGTAACTAGGGATGAGTTTGGAGATAGAGACACTCATCTACTGAATAAAAACCAGTGTTTCGCTTCTGGCCTGGAGAAATTAATTCCTAGTGCATGGTCTTCCAGCACCATCTTCCCTCTGCTGCCCAGAACCTCCATTAGCTTAAGCCCTAGGGTAAGTATAATGTGGAAACAGAGCCTCCTTCACTCCCTACTCTGTGATATGCAATGTACATGTACCATAAGTGAGAAAAATGACTCCTTAGGACTTGCTTGTTATTGCAGCAAAACCTAATTTAGCTTGACTGATTATGGTGAGAGATATATTTTATACACACACACACACACATTTATAACAAAAGTCCTTTCTTAACTCCCTTCCCCTCAAAAGGTAACCTTATGTTGGTTCCCAAATTAAAAAAAAAAAAATACTGGTTTATGAAATAAAAAAAATCTGGGAATCAGCAGCTTAGAGAGCCACAGTGTAGGATATCCGAAGGGCCGGGTTATTTCCCTTTATAGAAGTACAGCCAAGATGTGGAGTATTTTAGTCTTTCCTAGTCTACATTCCATGGGCTCTTGAAGAGACTTTGATAAAACGTTACAGCTTAAATGGTGCTTGCAGCTACAAACCTGCCTGACTCAGTTCTAGAGGTAGAATCCCTTCTTGCTTCAGAATGAGCTTCGTGCTGTTGTGATATTTCAGCCCGTTAGGGGTATTCTGTACTAATTACATTAAAACACGACCAATGCTTCTGCTTCCTTGTCCCCAAATTAAACACCTCAATCACGCAAACACACTCTGTTGGATTTAGTGTGACTGATTCCCAACTGTCACTAAACACATAATTAGATTATATTTTTCTCCCACTTCAACTAAAAGAAAATTGACAATAAAATGCTGATCAATATGTGCAGCTCAGGAAGTACAGCCTGCTTTGAGATGCAGAAGTGTTTGTTTTTTAAATCTATATTCTTGAGTAAAGAAAAAAAAAATCCATCTCTCTTTCCTAGAGGGGGAAGAGGGAGAGCTGGGCTTAGCAACAGCTTGACCATTGGAGTCTGAATTAAACAAGTAAATGCCTCCCTGGAATGAAGGGTGCATTTCTCCTTTTCATGGGACCATGAAGCCCGTTCTCTGTCTTGGTGGTGTGTATGTCTCTGGGTGTGTGTGCCTGTGGGTGGGTGTCTGAATGTAAATGCCATGTGTACCTGTGTGAGTGTGTGTAAAATTCCTATGTGAATTTCAGTTTTGTGGGAATCTTAGGCCTTTGAGCCCCAATGGATACCATTTTTCAAAAAAGATTTTATTTATTTATTTGACAGACAGAGATCACAAGTAGACAAAGAGGCAGGCAGAGAGAGAGAAGAAAGCAGGCTCCCTGCTGAGCAGAGAGCCCGATGTGGGGCTCAATGAGGGGCTTGATATGGGGCTCGATCCCAGGATCCTGGGATCATGACCTGAGCCAAAGACAGAGGCTTTAACCTGCTGAGCCACCCAGGCACCCCGACCAATGGATACCATTTTTACAAAAGTCACTCAAAAGTCAGAAAGGAAAGAATTGAAATCAAATCTCAGTTCAAAAGGCACCATGTTTGTGGGCATCCCTGGATTTTTTTGTTTCTCTGGGATTCTACCTGTTTTCAAATGACTTTCTTTCTTTTTTTTTTTTTTCCTTGAGAGAAAGAGAAAGAGAGTATGAGATCAGGGGGTGGGGTGGGGCAGAGGGAGAGAGAATATTAAGCAGCTGAGATCAGGACCCTGAGATCATGACCTGGGACAAAATCACGAGTCAGATACTTAACTGACTGAGCCACACAGGTACCCCCCAATGACTTTTTTGCTTTCCGTTAAAGGATCAGAATCAAAGGGTTAAAATTGATCACAAGCACAAAACAATAGATGGTGTAGGGGGTCTCTTTACGTCGGTGTTTCTCAGCAGAGACACTATTGACATTTTTGGCTGGTTATTTTCCTTTTGGGGTACTGCCCTGTGCACTGTAGGATGTTGAGCAGCATCCCTGGACTCTACCCATTAGCTGCCAGTAAGATACTTTCCCCAACTTGGGGGAAAAATTTCCCCAGATATTGACAGATGTTTCTCTGGGGGACAAAACTGTCCCCATTTGAGAATCACTGCCTAACGTAAAACAGAATCAGGTGAGGCAAGTTGAGGCAGTTGGCAGTTGGGATGAGTAGTGACTAAAAATGAGGTGAGGGTCCTAGGAGGGGTTTTAATGTTCTGTTCTGGATCTGGGTGTTGGTTTTATGAGTACATTCAGGTTTTTAAGAAATTTATTCAGTTGTCCTCTCATGTGTGTACCCTTTTGTATGTATACTTCTATGTGTATGTTACAATTCAATAAAACATTATAAATCAGTCATAAGAGGAATGATTTGTGGAATCAAACGACTGGCACAGAGACTGATCACCTTAATTTGAACTGTTGTCGGATGACCATGAGGAGCCCCCAAGGTGACCCTTGCAGAGTGTCAGCCAGGGAGAGGAGGGCACATGTGTGCACACACTGGGCTTATCTAAGTTACACAGAAGGAGGAAGCCTCCTCCTGAAGGCAGGAGCAATAACACAAGTGAAATACCAAGCATGGAGCTTTTCTAAATGGATTTTTCTAAATGGATCTAAATGCTTAACTCTGTGCAATCCATGCAGCTCAGGATCCAGCACACACCTGTGTCCATATAAACATGAATTCTGTAACAAAGACCACACATGGGGTTTGAGTTGAGATGGAGAAATTGGTGACACTGAGAAATTTGGCCACAATGTCTTGGAGATAACTACCCACAGTTTCTGGAATCCTCTTTGCACTTCCAGAACTGCTGGTTGCCACCTCTCACCTGCTCATTCAACAAACATGTATGGTACCACTGTGTACCTAGAACTTGCCAAGAGAGGAGGATAAGAAGATGGTTGAGACATGGACTTCATCAAAGATGACTATGCTAACACAAATCAGATCTGAACCCAAGATCTTGCTGGACAAGTGCCTTGATAGGCCTCATTCTGCATTCTATGTAAGAATGGAAAGACACTCTTTTTCATCACGCATGAAAATGTATTGTGTTCCATATATACTAATACAATTTGTGTTAACTCTACAATATAACTATGCTCATATTTTTAGCATTTTTTTGAGAGAGATTTGTTTCTTAGCACACCATCTCTAGAGTCTGTTGAACTAGAAATTTATTTAGAATCAATAAAAAGTACAGGAAAGATAGGCCTTATGCAGGAGGTTCTAAAGTCAATGAGGACAAAATAAAAAATTCAGTAGTCAACATTACTCTTAGAAATCCCCTCCATCTATCATAAAGTACAGAGATTAAACTTAACGCAGCTTACCAAGTCCATTCCAGCACATCTTCCTCAGGGTTAGAAAGAGGGTGGTTTTTTTGGTGATTAACTGATGAAGTCATTGAGAGGGCACATTTTATGAATAATTGTGTCTTAACCCCAGAATCATTTATCAAAGTGAGATGTTCTCACCAGGAAAGGCAAATAGCAATGAGCTCCTGTTGTGAAGGCTGTGTTTGTACCTCCCATTTCTGTCCCCCCCCCCTTGTTCTTGCTAAGTACTAATAGTTCATTTCCCACAGATTAGAAGAGCCCACTTTGCTCTACACTTACAAGTAGAATTGCTAGGTCATATGGTAACTCAATATTTAACTGCCAGACTGTTTTCCAAAGTGACTGCACCATTTGACATTCCCAAACAGCAGTGTGTGTGTTCCAGTTTCTATACATCCTCACCCATCCATGCTGTTGCCTAACTTTTTGATTCTAGTCATCCTTGTAGGTATGAAGTGGTATCTCATTATGGTTTTGACTTGCATTTTTTCCAATGGCAGATGATGTTGAGCACCTTTTTATGTACTATTGGCCATTTGTATATCTTCCTTGGAGATATGTCTGTGCAGAAATGAAAACAGAGGTCCATACAAATACATGAATGTTTAGAGTAGTATCATAAGGTAGACATAATTCAAATCCTATCAACAGATGAATAGATACACAAAATATGGTATACCCACACAGCTGAATATTATTTGGCTGTAACAAAAAGTGAAGTTCTGATACCTGACACATCATGGATGAACCATGAAAACATTATGCCGAGGGAAGCCAGACAATAAATGGTCAAATATTATATGATTCCATTAATATGAAAGTCTAGAATAGGGAAATCTATAGAGGCAAAAGTAGGTTACTGGTTGCCTAGGCCTGGGGTGTGGAGATCAGGGGTGGGTTAATAGCTAAACAGTATGGAACTTCTTTTTTAGGTGATGAAATATTATTCTAAAGTTGACTGTGGTGATGGTTGTATGTATCTGTGAATATGTTAAAAATGATTGAAATGTAAAAAAAAATGTAAAAGAAATGTGAAAAAAGTACAAGTTGCTCTTCTGTTGATCACCTGATGGACTCTAAAAATACAGATTCCTGGGCCCCATCTCCAGTGATTCTGACTCAGTAGGTCTTGGGCAGTGCTTGAGTATTCCCAAGAGATTCTGCTACTTGGCCTGATTTAGGGCCCACTGTGTCCATGGGGATTCTCTCTGAGGTCTAGAGGTCAAGGTGGAGATGGCTCATATTTAGGGAGAGCTTGCTGTGTCCTAGGTGCTGTGCTGAATAGCTTTCCTATCATCATCTCTTAATCTCACAATAACTTCCTGAGAAGGTAGATAATATAACCTCTGCTTTAGAGATGAGGAACTGAGGTTTTAGAGAAGTATGTTGTTGATAGCCTCAGAGGGAAGTGATGAATCTGGGAGATGCCCTAGGGGCATTGATTCAGGAATCAGTGCTCTTAAGTGATCAAATTCTGTGGTTCATGGATGTGTCAATCCCTTACATTTCTGTTGAGACTGGGGTGAAGGCTCAGTATCACAGAGCCTTCCCAGTCTCCTGGGTACTGGAGTCCATGTTTGCTGCTCTGTCCCCCACCTTTGCTAATCAGAAACTTGGTTTCTGGTTTGATTTCCATCAGCATAAACCATTCACACTAAGCATTGATGTGTTTTGTTGACTTTGTTAGAGATTTGGGGACATGGAGAGGGTCACATCACTCCCTACTTGGTCTTGGTCAACTCATTGATCTCTCTCACTTTGCTCCACCCCTGCATTTTTCTACATATCTCCTCCTTCCTGGATAGGAGTTCTTATGTAAACTCATGCAGAAGGGTAAGAAGCCCTGATAATGACAAGATTGAATTCCCCACCTGCCAGGCATACAGGGACTCAGAGCAGATTTAACTGGAGTTACAGAAATAGGAATGTGACATTTCTTATACCCAGGCATGGTAGAGCAACATTTATTCCTTCTGGTTGGGAGGGAAGGAGATGTTAGAAGACATGACTCCAATTTCCATTCTTAAACCTAATGTCTAGGAATGCAGCTTCAACTGGGTCCACAGACCCAAACTCCATAAATACCACCTCCATTGCTGCATTTCTCCTGCCTGGAACTGTCCTTGATTTCCCCTCTTTGACACATAGGGGAAGGGAGTTCCAGAATCACTTCTGATCCCTTGGACATGAACTGGGACAGGAGTTTCCATATTTCTCCCCACTCCTTTTCTGAGAGGACAAGTTGATGTGGTTGGCAAGACTGAGGAAATGCTGACTCTACCAGGCCAAGTCAGGTATTAGGGGATGGGTTACTTTACCTAAATTGCGATGGTGGGGTTTGCCTTCTTGGTTCCTTGCATGGGCTCTAGGCTTTTTGGGGCAAATAGATTAGGCAAAACCTGTCTCTGGCAATATCAGCCACCAAGGGACCAACCAGACATTTTGAACAAGCGTTCATTGTCTCATGCTCTAAGACCAGAGATAGCTGATTCTAGGGTTTGCTAAATTCTAGGGTTTGGCTGAGATGATGAATTTCTTGGTGATTTTTCTGTGATGCTCTTGCTTTTGTCCTTATGATCATGGAGGCTGCCACAATCCAAATACGAAGTCCTCACATGACAACACTCCAAGGCAAGAGGGAAGGGGCAGAGGGTCTCCTCGAACATTTCTATACTGAAGTCTCTGCTACAAATCCCAGCAGAGTTCCTACATCTCAGCCACATCTGTCCTGGGCTGACAGGAAGTGGAGGAGGGGAGTCCCTGAAGAGAAGAATCAGAATGGAGTCTCAGGACCAGTCCTAAAACAATGAGGGCAAAGGGGATTTGGGGAACATGGTTAGTTTAGAATCTAAGCCTTAGACTAGGGAATGACAAACTTTTTGGGTAAGAAATAGTAACATTTCATGCTTTTTGGTCTGGATAACCTCTGTTACAGCTGCTTAACTCTGCCATTGTAGTGTGAAAACAGCCATAGACAGTGCATAAATAAATGGGCATTGCTTTGTTCCAATAAAACTTTCCTTAGAAAAATAGTCAGTGGACCAGATTTGGTCCTTGGGCTATAATTTGCCAAACCCTGCTTAAACCATTTCCTGGGGCTGGGCCAACACTTCCTAAGAGACAAGGCAACTCAGCACCTGAGTAAAATAGGGGTTCTGTTGATAAGGAAGAAGAAAAGAAAAGCCAGTTTCTGGCCAGGTGACTGATAATTGTCAGGGCCAGACTAGTTCTCCAATTCACTTTGTTATAAATAAAGATAAATGGAGGCTCCTCATACAGCTGTTTGTTCAAGCTTTTTAAAGGTTATAGAGATAAAGAACAGTGACTCTTGTATTGGTTAGCTGTTGCCACAAAAGTACTGTGTGACAAGCCACCCCAAATTGGTCACTTAATACAACAACTATCTATTTTTGTTGATTTTTGGGTTGATTAGCTGAGGGTTGGTTGATCTATGTGGGGTACATCTGGGAAACTCTGCTCTGTGCCTAGTGCTTCTTATCTTCTTCTGAGACCAGTAGGCTCACCTGAGTATGTTCTCATTGTGCTGGCAGAAGCGGAAGAATGCAAGAAGGACTGAGCACCTTCTTTTCAAGCTTTGGTCTCATAACAGACCAACATTCCATTGGCTAAGGCAAGGCACATGACTAAACCCAACATCAAGGGCTGGAGAAGTCCTCTCTTGACTGTTTAGTGGGAAGAACTGTAAAGTCATATGTGAAAGGGCTTGGATAGAGGGCAACGTGAAGAAGTGGGCCCATTAATGCACTGTAATTGACTACAACCCTCTAACCACCAAAAAAATTCAGCAATACTTACTTAATGCACCTGTGCCTGAATACTTCTGGCTGCAGCCCAGGCAGTAGGGACCTGGGTGGAGAGGGACCATGGGAGGGCATTGCTGTCTTGCAGGTCTAGGTATAATCTTGTATGGCCAGCTCTGCACTGACCATGGCTGACTTGGCTTGTCCTGAGTCCTTGAGGAGCAATGCTTGGTTTCAGTCCACTCCTGAATAATTTTGACAAAGCTGGTTTCAACCAGCCCTGAAAGTAAATCAGTTGTACTTTTGAACTTTGTAGAGAGTGGGAATGGTTGAATATATTCAGACATTTACTCGCTGGTTATTATTTCTTCAACGGAAAGAGGGCAGGCTGTTAAAAAGCTGCTGTTAGGTTCATTTGCCCCAGGACTCATGAGCTGAGGTGTGTGCATGTGTGTGTGTATGTATGTACGTGTGCACCCACTTGTTGGAGCTACTTCCCTTTATAATAGTATTAGCAAACATTCTAAAAAAAGTGAAGAAATTAAACAGGCTTCCCTAGATAGCTACTTTAAGCTTTCAAAGTAGATCATACATCATAAAATGAAAGAGTGTCACATTTAAAAACTCTGTTGCAGTGGTTCTGACTTCAACAAAGACACCATTTGCCTGAAGAATAGAAAGTCCTTGTAACCCATACTATTGCATACAGGAGTCCCACGTTTCATTTCCTTTTTTAAAAAACCAGATTCATTCCCTTTTCTTAACAAATTCAAGTTCCTGGAAGACACCAGGTGGATCTATGTGCATGTTGAATTTTTGAAAGTATTTTTGGAGGATTGGAGGTTGGGGTGGATTCATTTATTCAGTATTCAGAAGACATTCATGGGATACCTGTCACATCCAACCTCTGTACCAGGGGCTGAGAATCCAGTGATTGGCAAAAGTAGGCAGGGTTCCTGCCCTCAGGGAGTGAACAGTTTAGAGCTGCATCACCCAGTTTAGAGCTGCATCACCCAGTTTAGAGCTGCATCACCCATCACTAGGAACTAGCCATGTGTGGTTGTTTTGTTTTAAGATTTAACTTATTTATTTGAGATTGAGAGAGAGAGAGAGAGAATGAGAACACAAATGGGGTGAGGGGCAGAGGGAAAAGCAGACTCCCTGCTGAATAGAGAGCTCAGTGTGGGGCTTGATCCCAGGACTCCAGGATCATGACCTGAGCCCAAGGCAGCTGCTTAACTGACAGAGCCGTGTGTGGTTTGAGCCCTTGAAATGTGAGTAGGAATTGAGATTATGCAGGAAGTCTAAAAAAATACACACCAGATTTTGAAGACCTAATATAAAAAATAATGTAAGGTGTTTCATTAATGTTTTTAAAAATATGTAATGCATACTGAAATGTGATTTTGGATAAATTTATTAAATAAATGATACTATTAAAATTATCCTCACCTGTTCTACTTTAAAAAAAAAATGTGACCTCTACAGAAATGTGAAAGTAAATGTGTGGCCACATGGTATTTCTATGGGACACTATGGTCTAGAGGGGATTAGGGGCTTTAACCCAGAGTTAACTGGGTCATTGATATGTTTGTCATGACTGCTCTGAAAGATGTAAAGGGCGTGAAGAGAATATACAAACGAGGAGAGGGAACCTCAGTCTTGGAAGGTTGGGAAAGCCTTCCTTAAACAGAAGTTCCTCAAAAGGTTGAATTTTGAATGATCATATGACACTGCTCCTAAGTATATACCTAAGAGGAATGAAAACATACCTACACAACATGGGTACACACATGTTATATCAGCACTGTCCGTAATAGTTAAAAAGTGGGAATAACACAAATGTTTATCAACTGAAGAACGGATAAATAGAATGTGGTCTGTCCCTATGATGGACTCTCATTTGTCCATAAAAGGGAATAACACCCTGATGTAAGCTGCAACATGAAGGGACTTGAAAGCATTATGCTGAGTGAAAGAGGCCAGACACAAAAGACCATATGTTTTATAGTTCCATTTGTATGTAATGTCCACAACAGGCAAATCCATTAGGAACAGAAACATTAGTCATGGCCAGGGGCTGGGGAGAGAGGGAAATGGGAGATGACTGCTAGTGAATATGGGCCTTCCTCTAGCGGGGGGGATGAATCAGTTCTAAAATTGATTGTGGTGATGGTTACCCAACTCTGTGAATATACTAAATATCTGTGAATATACTAAAAAAAAATCACTGAATTTTATTTATTTATTTATTTTGAACATTTATTTATTTATTTATTTGACAGAGAGAGGGGGCGTGCACAAGTAGGGGGAGTGACAGGCAGAGGGAGAGGGAGAAGCAGGCCCCCTGCAGAGCAGGGAGCCTGATGCAGGGCTTGATCCTAGTACTCTGGGATCATGACCTGCACTGAAGGTAGGCACTCAATGGACTGAGCCACCCAGAGGCCCCAAATGATTGAATTTTACACTTTAAGTGGGCGAATTGTGTGGGATTTGCATCATATCGCAATAAAGCTGTTTTATTAAAAACAGAAAGTCTTTCTTGGTGAGAAGACACTTAAGGGGAGACGTGGAGGGTGGGCATGTGTTGACCAGATAAAGAAGTGTGGGAACAGCATTTCAGGGCGAGGAACAGCACATGTAAGGCTCTGAGGTCAAAAGGAATGCAGTAAATTTGCGAGACTTCAAAGAGGTTGGTGTGTGGGGTGCCTAGATGGCTCAGTGGGTTAAAACCTCTGCCTTCAGCTCAGGTCATGATCCTGGGGTCTTGGGATCAAGCCCTGAGTCGGGCTCTCTGCTCCTCAGGGAGCCTGCTCTCATCTCTCTCTCTCTCTCTGCCTACCTCTCTACCTACTTGTGATCTCTGTCTGTCAAATAAATAAATAAAATCTTAAAAAAAAAAAAAAAGAGGTTGGTGTGGCTAGAACCTGGAAAGCAAGTGACAGCATGAGAAAGTGAGGTTGGAGAAGGGAGGGGCTGGATCACACAGGTCTTCTGTTAAGGCATTGAAACTTTATACTAGTTAGCTGTGTTGTCTTGAGCATTCCACTTAACCTCTCTTGGGTGAGATAAAGGGCCATCATAAGGATGAAGTAAAATAATCCATGCTCAGGAAAGAGGAGCTCTTATAATTGTTAACCCACAAAGGAATAGGGAGCCATTGAAAGAGCGTGATCTGTTTAGATGCGCATTCTGAAAACATTACTTTGGTCACTGTGTGGAATACATATTGTAAAAAAGAGCAGGAGAAATGGGGAGACCAGTTAGGAAGTGTTTACAGCCAAACAAGTGGAGACATTGGTGGCTTGGTTTATGATGATGTCAGAGGGTGGCAGAGCAGTGAGTGGATTCCAGAGAGATTTAGTTGGTAAAATCAACAAGACTTGGTCATTGAATGTGGGTGGGGTAGGCTGGAGGTCTGGGGAGGAAGGGTGGGAGCAAAAAAGCTTGAAACAAACAAACCTCCAGGTGGGTTCTCCAGTCTGAGATTACTTGAGGTCTCTTTGCGAACAGGAGTGTTAGCATTTATGATGGAGATGTCTAGACTTTGAAATGCCATCTGCAGTATGTTCTTGTACAGTCAGCAGCTCCCACCCCCCCACTCATGTCCTGAACTTATTAATTCTTTGTTTTAATTCATTGCAAGGGGATGTTCATTTGCTTTTGTGAGAAATACAGAATGCTGCCGAGAATGCATATTAAAATAATCTGGATTGCTGTGGGGGAGTTCAGTCTATTTAGATTTGTGCCAGTGTTATTATTTTGGTCTAAATCTACTTCTGGCCTGGGGCAGAAGGACAGTTGATGCTCAGTTTGTTTTGATTCAAAAGACCTCAGCAATAAGCATATTTGGCATTGCCCACTGAGCCCCTTTGTGCAGGGAAGGCAAAGTTAAGGGCATCTCTGTTGGTTTCCCCCCAAATCATTTAGAAGAAATGTTGCTGGGAGCTTCACTGCTGATTTTCCCAGGTTTAATCTAGCCATGGAAAGCCTGAACTAACACTCAGCCATGTTATTAAACCATAGCTCCAGTGTGGGCTGTGATTTGTTTTTCCTGTGAGTGACATAACCACAATTTCCATTAAAATCCGATGCAGACAAACTGTGGAGCACCAATACAGTCACTTCCCCTGATTGGGAAGGGGCTAGCAGGAATGATTCTAGTTTGATATGCACAACCAGAGTACTTTTTGGAAGTTCATTCCTCTCAAATGAACTCTTGGGGGGTGTCCCACTTTGACTTTGGGGCAGAGTTGTGGGTTTTCTGGAAGTGGCAAGTCAAATTTCAGATGGCATTTGGCAAGTTGGGCCCATGGCAGTAACAAGGCTGGTCTCTGTATACATCAAAGGAAAGTTTCAAATAACTGCTCCCTGGGTTCTTTGGCCTCCTGTGTCTTAGAGATGGAGAAGCCATGAAACATATCAGTTGGCTGAGGGTCAAGAAGAGCTAAGTTGTGTAACCATGTGCTGCGTTTGAGGCTGCTTTGGTCATGCCTGATCCCCATCCCTACCTTTGCTAGGCATCCACAAATGATCATCTTTGATGAAACGTCCCTCCCTGTCTTATTTAAGTCAGGCTACACCTAGTGCTTAGACCAGTGGGTGTCAACTGTGGCTGCACCTTGGAAGCCTCCAGATAATTACAAAATGCTATGGCTTTCTTTCATTCTGTATGATATTTTTATGCTTCATCCCCATGGCAGCTTTTATCACTACCTCATTCCTTTTTATGGCCAAGTAATATTCCATTGTATGGGCATGCCACATTTAGTTTATCCTTTCATTTGCTGATGAATGTTTAGGTTGTTTCCATCCTTTGGCTATTCTATATATTGTGTTATTCCATTCATATGAAATATCTAGACTAGGCAAATCCTTTGCAACAGAAAGAAGAAAGCAGGTTGCTGGGGCTGGCAGGTTGGGGACTGACTGCCTAATGGGTGTGAGGTTTCCTTTTAGCATTAGTGGAAATGTTTTGGAACTAGGATGGAGGTGGAGGTGAAGGTTGCACAACACTGTAAATATACTATATGATCCTGATTGTATATATGCTTTAAAATGGTGACTTTTTGTTATGTAAATTTTACTTCAGTTAAAAAAAAATACTGATGCCCATGTTCCAAGCACAGAGGTTCAGAAATGATTGGTCTGTGGTGTGGAGCTTGAATTTTGATTTTAAAAAAATTCCTGGGCGATTCCAGTATCTAGTCAGGACTGAGAACTTTTGCTTAAGGTGCTCCTCCTGGAATTGTCCCTTTCATGTCTTACCTGTGCTCACTTTTAGCCTCCATCACGCTCTTCCTTTCCATTTTTCTGCACATTTCAGGTGGGGTGGATAATTTTTACAATGTAGTCTAAAGATGACCTTCACCAAATGCCCTAGGTAGGATCCTTGTTAATTGTGTGCCTTCTCTATCTCCAAGTCTGACCTATCAAATCAGAATCATAAAGATAGGGCCCAGGACTGCACATACCTAACAAGCACCGCAGGTGACTGTTAATGTGCATGATGATCTGAGAACTGTTTTTGCACACTCAAGTTCTCTGTTGTTTACTCTGTCTATTAATTCACAGTCAGTCCCCTCTGTACATCAGCTGCTAGCTATTGCCCTGCAGATGTAGCATGGATAAGACACAAGATAAGTCCTTCTCTTGTGGAGCTCTCAGTGCAGCAGAAGAGGACACGATGTTCCCTCACTCATCACAAATACATTTAGCACAGGTTACTAGGCTCATGCATTTGACCTGTGTATAGGAAACTCCTAGTCAGAAAGAGGAGAGTGATAACAGCCCTGCATAACTTTCTCTTGGGGAGGCTGAGAGCACAATTCTGAAATCAAGGTTCAAATTCAAGTCCTATGCCTTCCTTAGTTATATAAATTATGTAATGCTCGGTTTTTATTATTAGTTGTCTATTATTTTATAATAATGTTACCATAAAGTTAGTGGCTTAAAACAGCACACACTTATTAGGGCATAGTTTCTGTGGGTCAGAAGTACAGGTACAGTTTAACTGGGTCCTCTGCTCAGGATCTCACAAGGCTGCAATTCAAGGTGTTGGCTGGGCTGCATTCTCATCTAGAGGCTCAAGTTGTGATGGGCCTGGTTCTGAGCTCATGTGGTTGTTGGCAGTGTTCAGTTCCTTGCATGCTGCCAGACTCAGAGCCCTCAATTTCTTGCTGGTTCTTGGCTGGAGTCTTCTCTCAACTCCTTGCCACGGGCCTCTGCAGAATGATAGCTTACAACATGGCAGCATGCGTCTCCAAAATCAGCCAGTCTTTTAGCAAGACAAGTTTATAGTCTTATCTAATCATCATAAACATTCCATCCCTTTTGCCATATTCTGTTGGTTAGAAGCAAGTTACAGGCCCTACCTACACTCATGGACAGGATTATACAAATGTTTGAATACCAGCAGGTGAGAGTCTGGTGTAGTTTTCTATATATAACATGGAAATAATTATGCTTCCTATTTAATAGGATTATTGTGAATATTAAATGAGAGTCTGCATGAAAAGCACTTGGTGCAGATAAAGGCTTACTAAATATTAACTTCATTTTTACTTATTATCGTCATCACTATTACCATTGCTAATAATATTATGAGGTCATTACTTGTCTTTGGTCTCCTGGCTATGAAAGGCTTGGAGTTCCTTCTGGAATGTTCTTACGCTGTTCTCACAGATAACTCCTTTATCTCACCTTGGAGATCTAAATCTGGGCCCCATATCCTTTAACCCGTTTGGCTTGTCTGAAGCATGCACTTAATTAGCTGGATGTTTAAGTTGGGTGTAACATTTTATAAAGCAGTGTTTTTATCCAAGTTCAAGATATCTTAGAAGGATTACCTGCCTGGTGGCCTCTATAATTTTGATCTTTTTTCCACATAAAGTTCTCTATTAGAAGAGTAGAAGACAGTCCCCATCCTGTTTTAAAAGTCTGCATCTCCACTGCATTCCAGTTTTCCACTCAACAGATGTTTGTATAGACAGTAGCCAATGAAAAAATATGTTAATAATATGCAAATATGCAAATAATGTTATATGTAAATATGTTAATTCTCTGGGTCAGATATTGTGCTTAGTTCCAGGGATGTAAAAATCAGTAAGACACATAATCCCTGGTCCTCAACAAGCTCACAGTTCAAGAGAGCAACCTGGACTTAAAGCTAGTGTTTCTCACTTCAGGATAAATGTTATGGGTTGCATGCAAGGAGACTTTAGGTGGACCAGGAGCTGCTTATAGGTGCTACACACACTTGGCATTAAATAATAGTTAAGTTGCAATGTGATAAAACTAGTCCCTTTTAAATCCTCTCTCACCTTTATAACTATATCAAGAACAAACTCTATTAGGTGCTAATATGTCTTAAATGCTTTGTTCTCCCTTTTAAACATAAAGAGCATAGTGCAGCCCAGACTTCTCTGTAGCCAAGTTCCAGCTAGAAATAAATACCATTATGTTGCCATTAAATATATATGTTTTGTAGGCATAACAGTAAATGGTTTCTTTAAAAGAAATCCATTTATGTAAAAAGAGTGATCAGCTGCCCTTTGAAAAGAGGGCTACCATATTTTAGCACCAGTTGATTGTTGCTGGATCTACTGATGGTTTAAGAAAATCTGGAAGTTTGGATTTTGTGTGACATTTTCTAATTATGGCATGTTGGTTCAAATAAAAACTGTGTGGTTCAAACAAAACACATGTAGGTGGCTGGTTTGTAACCTTAGTAGTGAGAGGTGTAATACAGGCAGTGTATTTAATTTTGAAGCAATAGTAACATCAAATCTTGGAGGAGTGTTAGTAATAAGTAAGTTGCAAAATGATGGAGTTTGGATTTTTAGAGTGTCCAAAAGTAAAGACCTTTGTTATCACTTGTGAGAGTTTGGTCCTACACAATTGGCTGAAAACATTCGTGAAGACTACAAGGTATGCCAGGGGTTGACTTGTTGGGAGAGACTCAGAGTGAGAGTGTTGAAAAATTCAGTATTTGCAGAGTGCAGATTGCACTGGTTTGAGAAATCTGGAGTTGGGTATTCTATATGATTTTTTTTTTTTAACTTGCAGGAAAGTGCACAGATCCTAAGTATTCATTTGATGAGTTTTGACAATTGTGAACATCCATATAACCATCATTGCAAACAAGATGTAGAATGTTTCCATCACTCTGGGAAGTCCTCTTGTGTCCTTGTCCACCCAGTCTTCTCATGTCCTAGGGGCAATCACTGTTCCAATTTTCATTACCATAGATTAAGTTTGCAAGTTCTTGGGCTCCATAGAAATGCACTCAAACAGTACATTTTCCTTTTCTTCCCCCTTGCTTTTTTCACGCAGCATAATGTTTTAGAGATCGGTCCTTGTTGTGTATATCAGTAATTCTTCCCTTTTATCTTTCATTGATGGGTATTAGTCCATTGTATGAATAGTCCATCACTTGTTTATTCATCCACTAGTAGATGGGCATTTGTTTCCAGTTTTTGGTTATTTTGAATAAAACTTCTGTGTAAAATTATTTTCACATCTTGGTGTGGACACATATTTGCATGCTCTTCAGTAAATACTTAGGAGTAGAACTGCTGGATCATAGAGTAGGTATGTATTTCTTTATAAGAAACTGCCAAACAGTTTTCCAAATTGGTTATACCATTTTCATTCTCATAAGCAATGTAGGAGAGTCAGCTGTTCCACAACCTCACCGTATCTGTTTTCGTCATTATTTTTTATTAGAGTCATTTCAGATAAGGTGAAATGGTATTTCATTTTGGTTTCAGTTTGTGTTTCCTAATGACCAAATAATGTCAAACAGTTTTTCATGGGTTTATAGATTACTTGCTTATCTTCTTTTGAAAAGTTTATGTCCAAGTTGTCCATTTCTTAACTGGATTGTTTATTGTTTTATTATTGATTTGTAGGGGTTCTTTACATATTTGGATGACAGTCCTTTGTAAGATGCAAGTATTGCAAATTTTTCTTTTTCATTTTCTTGATGGCATGTTTTGGTAAGCAGCCATTTAAAAATTTTAATGAAGTCCCAACTTACCTTTTTTTTTTTTTTTTTCTTTTTGGTAGTACTTTTTGGGTTCTAAGAAACTTTGCTTGTCCCAAGGTTTGAGGATATTCCCTTGTGGATTTTTTTTTTTTCATAGAAATTTAATGGTTTCAGCTTTCTTTAGGTCTTTGATCCACCTCAAATTGATTTTTGTGTATGGTGTGAAGTAGAAGTCAGAGTTTCTTTTATTCTCGTATAGATATCTAGTTGTTCACCACCAGTTGTTAAGAAGGCTTTCCTTTCCTCATTGAATTGATTTGTCAAAAATCAATTGACCATATTTGTGTGAGTCTATTTCTGAACTCTTTAATTTATTCCATTGATCTGTTGTCCATGTTTATGCCAATACCACACTATCTTGGTTACTATGGCTTCCTATTAAGTCTTGAAATCAGGAAGTGTAAGTGTAAGTATCCCAACTTCAATCTCCTTTTTCAAGATTGTTTTTGTTCTTCCAGGTTCCTTGCATTTCTCTATACCTTTTAGAATGAAACTATTGATGTTTACAAGAGACTCTGTTGAAATTATACTTGGGAATGCATTGCATCTGTAAATCAATTGGGGAAGGCTGATGTTTTAACAATATTGAATCTTCTAATCCATGATAAATCTGTTATATCTAAGCATTTATTCAGGTATTTTTAAAACTAGTTTTCAGAGTAAATGTTTCTTCCTAGTTATCTGATGTCTTTTGATACTATTTTAAATGATATTATTTAAAAATTTTATTTTCCATTTGTTCATTGCTAGTATATAAAAATTTTAATTGACTTACTTATTAACCTTGTATCTAGAAATGGGTGTTAAATTTTGTCAAATACCTTCCCTGCATCTACTGAGAAAATCATATGGTTTTCTCCTTTTTTTCTTAATGAGATGAATTAAATTAATTTTTAAAATATATTGAACCAACTTTACATTCCTGAGGTAAATTTCATTTAGTTGTGCTGTATTATCCTTTTTATATGTTGCTGGATTGGATTTGCAAATATTTTATTAAGGATTTTTTGCATTGAAGTTTATGAATGATATTGGTGGATGATTTTTGTTTGTTTGTATATGGTTGGCTCCATAAAATGAGTTGGAAGTGTTCTTTCTTCTATTATTTTCTGAAGGAAGTGTTTGAAAGTGTGGACAATATTTATGTATGTTATTCCTTTCTTAAATGTTTGCTAGAATTTACTATTGAAGACACTAGGGTTTTCTTTGGGGGAAATACTAAATTATGGATTCAATTTGTTTAACAGATACAGGGCTATTATTATTTTCTATTTCTTCTTTCTCTTTTTTCAGTTTTGGTACTTGTGTCTTTCAAGAAATGTGTCCATTCCATTTAGTTTGTTGAATTTGTTGACACAATGTTGTTAATTTTATCTCCTTATTATCCTTTGAATACTTACATGCTGTATACTGATATTAACTCTTCAATTCCTGATACTGGTAATTTGTGTTGTCTTTTTTTCCCCTTGATCATTCTTGCTAAATTTATTTGTGCTAGATAGCTTCTAAAATGGTTCCCAATTGTCTCTGCCTCTTGGTGTTCACATCTTTTTAAATTTCCTCCACTTGAGTGTTGGCTAAGCTTGTGAATTACTTTCAATGAATAGGAATATGGAAAAAAGTGATGGGATGTTACTTTGGAGATAGGATTACAGAATGACTATGGCTTATATTTTGCACATTGTTTCTCAGTCTCTTGCTTGTATTTCTTATAAATAGCATATAGTTAATCTTGCTTTCTGGTTTGATCTATTAAGCTATACCCTTTACAAGAAATGTTTAGGCCATTTACATTTAATATAGTTACTGATAGAGTTGGGTTTAAGTCTATTATCTTTGGTTTTATTTTCTATTTGTATCTTTCATCCTTTGTTTCTCTATTTCTCCTTTCCATCTTCCTTTGGGTTAATAGAAATTTTTTTTTTTTCAGTATTCTGTGTGTGAGTTTTGAAGTATCCTTTTGGTTGATATAGAAAACTTAAAGTTAGAAAATGTATTTATTATTTTTGATTCAAGAAAAAACTGTCTTAGCTTAGACTCAGAGAGGCTGCTGGTCTAGACTAGAGAGGATACTTCACTAGTTTCATTAATATGATCATCATTGTGTTGACGGATCTTTACAGGACAAACACATTGGGTATCATCCCTTCTCTCTCTGGGATTTGCTGTCATGCTGTAGCACATGAGTCATGTTGGCAGAGGATTATATGCAGACAGGCCGCACAGGGCTTAAGTCTGTGGTACATGCTGGTCTTTTGGAGTTTGCAATTCAGTTCCATGGTCAAGCTGTGTCTCTCTCCAGGGGCTTCCAGACTTCTGCTTGCTGTCACCTCTCTCTCCATTACAGCTGGTTCTCTCAGTTTGATAAGTGGCAGGGAACATTCTGAAACCCTGGAGAAAAGCTTATTGTGGGAGTCATAGACACCAGTGTTTTAAATAAACTTCAGACATGCTTCTGACTTTGAGGGGCTTGATTCTAAACAGTACTTTGGTCCCCTCTCCTATCCCACACCATGGTGCATATTTGAGGAAAAAGGAGCCATGCCTTATAGGTGTTAAATTATCATTCACTCCATTCCTCCCCCTTTTTGCTTTGTTTATGACTTAGATTAATTCTGAATCTCTTGTACCTGGACTCCTATGAAAATTCCAATAAAGCAAAAATGATTAAAATTGGATTGCCCGTAGAAACTGAGAGGCTGTTTTTCCCCTGGAGCTAGGTTCAGAATCTAAATAAGAGGGGGGAGGCCCAAACCCTGCATATCAGCCTTTAAACAAGGCACAGTGGGAATACCTCAGTTTGGATCCATAAATACAAAACAGGAAATCTTAAATGGGACTTTTCACTACAGTTTTTTTTAATTCAATATGAGATTATAGCTTTGATTGTACCTTAATTTTTCATTTCCATTTGAACTTTAATTTTACTTAAATTTTCTCCTGACAAATCTCCAAAGTAATATTTAAGTGACACAGCATAATGCTGGCAGATTATTCATATATCAGCCCTTAGGCTACCGAGGAAGGCTTCATCATCTCAGAGTGAGTTTTATTGGAATCTGTAGCTCACAAAATATTGCTTTCTGACAGCTCCTGTGCAGTAGAATTTAAAGGCTTAAGTTTCTGGAGAATTTACACGTTGGTAGCATCCTCTGCTACACCTTTTAGGAACATTAAATCAGCAAGCTCCCCAGTGATACTCCCGTGGAAAGGTGTTAGGTAATCCTCCTGCATTTATCTCCAGATAGGTGTGTGGTGTTTGGAACAGCCCTTCCAAACTTCCTCTCACTCTTTGAACTTGATTGTGACAGTATGAGGGACAGGCAGAAACTGTGCCCATTAGTCCATTTCCACACGGAGATTAGTCTGTCTTGGTGATGTGCCATGGATGTGAAATTCTATCCTAGGGTCCTGCAAAGAACTAACTGTGCTTTATTCATTCATTCATTCATTCACTCACTCACTGAACAAATATTTATTCAGCACCTACTGTTGCCAGCCACTCTTCTAAGTCTTGGAACGTAGTGGTGAATAAACCAGACATTGTTGCTCCCTTCATGGAGCTCATGGGCTTATATGGAAGACAGAACTTAATTCACAAATGCATATATAAATCCATCATAACTGGTGATAAGAGCTACAAAGAAAATAACATCTCTGTGGAAGAGGAATTTCATCTGAGACCTGGAGGAGGGGTGGAAGTTAGCCAGATGAAGGGATCTTCTCAAACAATATAGAGAAATGTTTTCATTTGCATTTCCCCTCTTCCTAGTGAGTTTGAACTTCTTAAGGAGGTTATTGGCAACTTAGATCTGGTTTTATGAAATTTGCCTCTTTGTATTCTTTCTGCTTTTCAGTGAGTTGTCTTTGCTTATTGATCTGGAGAAGTTTTGCTTTTCACAGGTAGGTTTTAATCTACCTGCAGTTTATGTGGTGTTCTCCGGGTGGGCTTCTAAGTGGGCTGGGCCTGAGTGATGATTGCCCTGAGCTCTCTAGGAAATCCTTGTCAGTGAGTTGGAGCTGATATATCAACAGAAATATCTTTTCCTTCCCTCACTAGAATTCTTCCCCTTTCCCTACTACTTACCTTAGTTAGGTACACTTGTGTCACTTTAGCCTAGAATTTTCCAGGAAACACTAATATGACAAAAGAGTTTTGAGGCCAAATAAATATAGGAAATGCTATGCACTCGAATCACTAAAGGATCTCTGTATTACTGTTGTGGAGAAATGTGCATAATTGGGGCATCTGGGTGGCTCAATTGATTAAGCATCTGCCCTGGGCTCATGTTATGATCCCAGGGTCCTGGGATTGAGTCACGCATAAGGCTCTCTACTCAGTGGGGAGCCTGCTTCTCTGCCTGCCACTCCCCTTGTTTGTAGACTTTCTCTCTCTCTGTCAAATGAATAAAATCTTTTAAAAAAAGAAATATGCATAATTTAGTTAACTTTCTTTTGATAGCACCTACCAACATCCTAAAAAATATGAGATATGGTATCAGAAATGATCTATTTATTCATCAACTAAAGATTTATTTATTGGGCACCTACTCTGCAACAGGTACTATTCTAGGAGATAGGTGTGCTAGAGAAAAATAAAGTAGATCAGGTAGAAAGTAGGTTGTAGGGCTGAGGGGTTTCAATGCCAATAGGATGGTCAGTGTTGAAAGGATGATCTCCTAAAATGGAGGAGTTGGGGGATTGTGACACGTCGATGCTCAAGGAAAGACATTATGAGTAGAGGATCAGCAGGTTCAAAGGCCCTGAGTTGGGAGCCTGTGGGTTGTGTTCAAGGAGAGCAACAGAGCTAGTGTGGCTGCAGTAGGAATAAAAAAAAAAAAGAGCAAGTATTCAGTGAGGAGGATAGGAGAAAGGCTGCCAATGGACTTGTAAGCCACTGAAATAACTTTAGCTTGGGGGTTTTGAACAGAGGAGTGGCATGATTTGACTTCCACTTTGGGATTAAGAATAATGTAAAGTGGCAGCGTTGACAGGGAAATCAATGAAGAGGCTCTTGTAGAAACCCAGGAGAGAGATGACGGTAGCTTAGGCCAGTAGAGATGGTGTGCCGTGGTAAGATCCTGAAGTGGTAAAATGTATTTTGATGGTAGATTTTGGATGTGGGATTTCCTGACAGATTTGTTGTGGAGTTGTGTTGGTAATAAAAGAGGAGTCAAGGTTGCCTCTAAGGTTTTGGGCCTAAGCAATTAAGGAGCTCTTATTACTTGAGATAAGGAAGATTTAGGGAGAAATAAGTTTTTTTTCTTTTTTAGGGATTTAGGGAGAAATAAGTTTTTTTCTTTTTTTCTTTAAGAGTTCATTTAGGACATATTAAGTCTGAGATACCTATTAAACATGCAAGTGGAGGTGCTGAGTGGCAGAACACAGACTCTGGAGTCAAGCTGCTTGGTTTCAAATCACAGTTCTACCCTTTCTTAGCTGTGTGATCTTGGGAAAATTACTTAGCCTCTCTGTGTCTTATTTTTCTCATGTATAAAAAAGATAATGATATGCCCTACTTCATAGGGTTATTATAAAGTAGAATTGAGTTAGTATATTTAGGGTGCTGAGAATAATGCCTGGCATGCAGTAAGTGCTGAGTATTTGCTGTTATTGTTAACTGTATGTACATATCTGCCTCATGCTCTATCTCTTAGTGATGCGAAGCCATTTACCATTTTAAAAAGCGAGTTACACTTAAGTTGTAGCATGATGAGTAAAGATGAATTAGAACCTTTGTTGATTTGAATACTGCCTTCTGTGAGCATCCCACACACACCTTTTCCCTTTCTTTTCTCCTCCTTTCCGTTCCTTTTCTTTTTTTTTTCCTTTCCTTTTCAGATTTATCTATTTATTTTAGAACGAGAGTGAGAGAAATAGAGAGAGAGCACACAAGAAAGCGCACAAACATGGGTAGAGAAACCTTCGCAGATTCCATGCTCAGCATGGAGCCCAGCATGGGGCTGTATCTCAAGACCAATAGTCGGACACTTAACTGACTGCGCCACCCACCAGCCCCAGCATACATCTTTTTCGAGTGGAGGAATCTTGTAGAATTCTGACAGTCAGAGATTTATCATAAAAGATTACGTTAGGTGCACAGCAATGATTGGCAGAGGAAGGTAAGGGTTGTTTTCTAGAGAGCGTGCCTTCTCTGCTTTACCCCACATCTGGATTCCTTTATTTTTGTGTCTGCTGTAGCCCCTGTGTCTGCTCTGCTCTCTGTAAGACTTCAAGGCAAAGTATCAGATCACTGCTGGACTGGAACAAGCTTTAATCTCTTCTCTGTTCTCTGCTATCATCAGGGTTTGCAAGAATAATTTGGTGTAGAGCAAGAGATATCATTTCTAGAATCAGAGGCTTATTTTGCCTCTCCCAAGGCTGGCATCTCAGCAAAACTTTGGCAATCTCAGTTGGCTAGTTGGAGCAGAAATATGAAATTAGTATTTTCACTTCCACTTAAGCTTCTCAGTGAAAAAAACTGGCTGTTCCTGGGGCTTGGCAAAGGAATTGGTTACTTGCTTATTAAATTTCAGTTGGTGGGTCCCCAAGCTAGTCACTGTCATTACTCTGCTTGCATTTCATGCCTGGCAGGGTTGAGGGTGGCATTTGACAAGTCCCATTTCTGCGCTCAGATCAGGAGACTTTTCTGGGCACTCAGGTGTGCAGACCTTTTCTCTCTTCTCTTAAATCTGCCTCACATCCATCTGCGTGATAGCTTCTAGACTCCCGATTTTTCTCCCTGTCCTCCTTCTACCTGACATTTAAAAAATCACAAAAGTAACTCACGATTGTGGTAAAACAAATTAAAAGAACAGAGACGTATGTAGAAGAGAAAGGAATGCTCCTTTATCTCCTTAGCTCACCCTTTTCTGAGGATAGCATCACCACCCCTGTTAATAGTATAGAATGTTTTATTTCAGACTTCTTGATACACTTACCAACACATATCTGATCTCAGATACAGAGAGTCAGGCATACATGTGCACATACACATGTGCCTAAGGGTTTTAAAATACATGTAATTTAAAATGATAATTCTTGGGGCACCTGGGTGGCTCAGTGGGTTAATCCTCTGCCTTCGGCTCAGGTCATGATCTCAGGGTCCTGGGATCGAGCCCCGCAGTGGGCTCTCTGCTCAACGGGGAGCCTGCTTTCGCCTCTCTCTCTCTGCTTACCTCTCTGCCTACTTGTGATCTGTCTGTCAAATAATAAAATCTAAAAAAAAAAAAAAGATAATTCTTGTGGTTAAAAAAAAATCTTGTAGTACTGAAAAGCTTATAATGGAAAAAAAATTGACTCTCTTTTGTTTACTTCCTAGAGGCAGTAAATTTGAACTTCCTTAGCTTCAGGCCCCTAGTGATCTAATCACCGTGGCTCAGAAAATGTGTATGTATCACTGGTTCTTGATTGATAAATTTCAGTCATTATCAACTCAGGTTTCTGAGTGCGATAGGTGAGGTGTAACCTCATTTCCATCTCATACCTTCCCTTCCCCAGCTGTGATGGATTGTTATTTTTACTTTGTTTAGTAAAATTAACAAATAGAACTTACATTATTTTGGCTATGTAAATATTATTCTTTTCTTTTCTTTTACGATTTTATTTATTTATTTGACAGAGAGAATGAGAGCCCAAGCAGGAGTAGTGGCAGAAGGAGAGGGAGAAGCAGACTTCCTGCCGAGCAGGGAGCTTGATGCGGGTCTCCATTCCAGGACCCTAGGATCATGACCTGAGCCAAAGACAGACATTTAACTGACTGAGCCACCCAGATGCCCCAATAATATTCTTTTCAAAGCCAAAAGTACTAAGATGACATTTCATTTCTTGTTATTTTTTTTCTGGAGTTTACAGTACCCCACCTCCCAAACTATTTGCCTTCTTTGTGGCTTAAATTTTTTTCAAGATTTTTCTTATTTTAAATATATGGTCAAGGTCTTCTCCCCTTCCTTCCTTACCTTTCTTCATTCCCTCCTCTCCCCTGCTTTCCCTTTACCCTCTCTCTTCCTCCCTTCCTTCCTTCCTTTTTCCCTTCCCTGTCTTTCCTCCTTCCTTTTCTCCTTCCGTCTCTCTCTCTCCCCCTTTCTCTCTCTCTCTTTCTTCTCCTCTTTCTTTTCTTTCTCACCCTTTTTGATCCCTATTGGTCCAGTCTATACTGCACAGCTATAATCCTGGGACTTCCCTGCTGGATGTCGGGGGTCTCTCTGTGCTTGGCATTTTCAGGGCTTATGGCTCTCTGGGCTGCTTGAAGGCCAATGAGCTTCCTCCTTGGCCATTCCCTCTCATTTCTCATGTTGTCTTGGCTGGTTTCCTCCACCCTGTTTCCTGGTATCACCTCCTCAAACATGCTCCAGGGATTTATTAAAATCTGTCTTTAATGGGGGTTCTTTTTCTTCTAATTCTTACGAGCGTCTGGCTTTTTAAATTCCATCACTATTATGTTAGTGGGTTTTTAGGAGGAGATGAACATGTACTTTATTGCAATTTTGAACCACATGTCCCACGTAGGATGAAAAAATGTCTCTCAGGTTCTGTATTTCTGTCTCTCTTTGTATATTATTTTTCACTTAGATATAGCTAGTGATTGATGACTGCATTCTCAGACAAAACTAGATAGAATTTAGTGTATGCACTCCACAGTGAGTAGCATCACAGTTAATTCATCCTGAAGTTTACCTAGGGGTTCATAATGCTTGTTATGCTTTTTAGGTGTCTGAACCATCTCACATTTGGTAATATCATCCAATGTTTGTTAATTATTATGTATGGGGATGTGACTTTATGAAATGATGGAACCTAAGAAAGGTAGTTCTCTTAGATTATACCATATGTGTATAGATATGCACAGTCATATAAAACCCCATTTCATCTGATTCCTAAAGACTTTGTGTACCTGCCTGCCTTTTTTAGATGTATCTTAGGCATCTTTTTTTGAGCCGTTTTCATATTTCAGCTAAAGCTGGAACTTCTCCTTCTGGCCCTGTGATTTTGAGTGAGCTGCTGGTTCCTCTCTGCTTACTTTGAGCAGAAAACCATGGATGTGCTGTTCCTATTTTTCTCTTAAGGTTCAGCTTTAATATCTCCTCCTCTAGACTCTTTCTCAGTCTGCCCAGGGATGGGCAGCAGAGTGTAGAGATGAAAAGTGTGCACTTTGGGATTAGGCAGATGTCTGTTAGAATTCTAGCTTTGCTGTTTTCCAAGTACAGGGACATGGGTATGCTATTCAGCATCTTTGAGTCTGTTTCCGCACCACTGTGGGGGGTAACTGTACCCGTCAGGGTCACTTTGGCTGGGCTAGAGATGTGTGGTCAGAGACCACACCACATACTGCTATAAACTTAGAATAAATCTTCGACTTATAAGATCCACGAATGGGGGGGGGGGTTCGTGCTCACCTGGAGTGACACTGTCTATGAATAGTAGGGTCTTGACAGACTTGAGAAATTAATTTTTGGTTGTGACACCATCATCATTTCTTTTTAAATATCTGGAGTTTGCATTTTTATTTTTTCTCACACAGACTTTTTATTATTATTATTTTTTAAATATAAAAGAGGCTCTACAGGCAGGAGGGGTTACTTGTCAGTAAATGACCTAGCGTCCACTGATGATCTCTATGGGAAAAAAATTTAATTTTGACTCTTACCTCACATAAATCATAAGCCAGAAATCAATTCTAGGGTGCCCGGGTGGCTAAGTGGGTTAAAGCCTCTGCCTTAGGCTCAGGTCATGATCTCAGAGTCCTGGGATTGAGCCCTGCATCGGGCTCTCTGCTCAGCAGGGAGCCTGCTTCCTCCTCTCTCTCGGCCTTTCTCTCTGCCTACTTGTGATCTCTGTCTGTCAAATAAATAAATAAAGTCTTAAAAAAATCAGTTCTAGGTAGATTTTAGATCTTACTGTGAAAGGTTAAAAAATAATATTTTTGATAGATAGCATAATATTTTCATGACCTTGGGGTAGGCAAAGATTTCTTAGAACAAAGCACACTAACCATAAGAAAAGTTGATAATTGGTCCTTAAGGAAATTAAGAACCTATTTTCATCAAATGACATCTTTAAGAGAGCAAACAGGCAGGCATAAAGAGAGCATAACCATTGTCATATATTTATCTGACGAAAGATTCATATCTAAGATATGTAACCAACTCCCATAAATCACTTGGAAAAAGACTAATAATCCACAGCCAAAAAATAGGCACAGAGTTGACTAGGCATTTCATAAAAAAGATAACCAAGTCGTAGTAAGTATGTATGAAAAGGTGTCCCACATGATTACTCATTAGGAAAATGCAGATTAAAACCTCCACACATACATACAATGGTTAAAATGAAAAGCACCAACTGACAAGACCAAGTGCTGGTGAGGGTCTAGAGCCGCTTCAACTCTCATACATAGCTCTGCTGCTGTTAAAACCACTTTTATAAACTCTTTGGTGGTTTGCATTATTTTTCAGAAGGAACTCATATAGACAAGCTACCCCTTTAACTGGGAATAATGACAGAGATATTGGCCCCTCCTTGTTAACCGATCCAGATACAGCCCTGGCGAGCCCCAGTTGTTCACAGGAAGTCGCTCTGATATGGTTCCTCCGCTAGACTCATGTGCTCCTGACCCAAGCACTGTAATAACTTGTGGACACATCTGTCCTCCCTGGTAAACTGTGAGCCTGCAAAGGCAGGAACCATATTTGGTTACTTTTTGGATTTCCCAGTGCCTAGAATGGTGCCTGACACCTATTGAGTAAGTGAGATATTGAGTCAGTGTTGGGGGTGGGGGGGCTACATGAATGAAACCCCACATGAATTACACAAATGGCCAGTTGGTTATTTTATTATATAAAAATAACCAGGTAGACATAACTAACATAGAAATCATGTTGGGGAGATTCTGATTAAATTTGGGCCGTAAGTTATGATTGGAACTTACTTGGGTGGGAGGAGAAGGTCTTTGAGACACATCTTAGAACATACAGACAGTCGTATTCCAGGGCTGTTGAAAGTAGGAATGGATTTTCTCCAGGTTGGGAAGACCTGACTTAAATTATAGATGACATGGGGTACATTAGATCCCCCTGGAAGGCTCTGGGGGTCAGAGAGGGACATGTCATCCTTTATAGGGCCTGACACTGAGCTCCATGAGGAAGGGCCCATGTGACCAGCAGATATGTGTCGAACTTCATTAGATCCCTTGGACAGAAAAATCAGAGAGTATTTCCAGTGCAAGCCTGGAACAGAGAAGCAAAAAGGCAGACATTGCAAGCCGTAGGATTGGATCCAGTCTTGCTGCTTCTCATGCGGGTGACTACATTTAGCATGCTCTGGCACAAGGAGTAGCAGGCATTTTTGTGTTGATTGCTGTTTAGTGACTCTTCCCCCAAGTGTGTCAGGTAGCATGGCTGGCCCAGCAAGGACACATGCTTCCATTTTGTGCCAGGTACCTGGCTGGTTGCTTTCCATAAGTGATTTAATTTTGTTTTCACAGCCACCCTGAAGGATGGATACCATGTCTCTACTTTAGAGATGAGGGAATGAAGGCTGGTGGTGATGCTAGTTGTTCAAAGTCCTGCACAGCTAAGTGGTGTGATTTGAGTGCATGTCTGTTGCTCCATTCACTGCAGTGCATGGCCCCCTCCCCCTCTGTGCAGCCTTCTGGGGTGGCCCCAGGTCATTCAGTTGAGGAGGGGAGCAAGGATCAGGTGACAAGGCTGCCCTGGACATGGCTGTCTGCATAGCACTGTGACTCTTTGTATTAGTGCCACTCTCGTTTTAGGGGAGATTAGGGTGGACATGAGTCTCAACTGGGCTTACCTTGTTCCTCAAGCCCTTTGCTACAGAGCCAATAGGGTCATATGAATATGGACTTTTTCACCTGGGCCCCTTGGAGTTGAAGATGATCCATGGGTTGGTAGGTTTTAGAGACTGGGGGGTAGGAGGTGATGGTCTAGGCTCCCCTGGAATGTGTGGAAAATTTTGGATATCCTTTCTGTGGGTGAGGTTAGAGTTCCCGATCAGATTATCAAGAGGGGTCCATGACCTAAGAATACAACACGACCACTAATTACACAAAGCCATCTATCAGTCATGGAGCACTTTCCCAGTGTTATCTCATTAAGTCTTCCTGGCAATTTGGTGAGGCAGGTACCTTATTCTCCCCACTCTCACCATGGCCTGGTGAGAGAGTTAGAGTCACTTGGGTGAGGTCACTTACTTGGTACTGGATGGAGTTGGGGTCTAATATACTCTGACTTGAGAACATGTAATTTCTGGCCCTAGAGAAAATCTGCCTGTAAGTGGGTATGTACCTGTTGTTTGTTAGGGATATTTGGGGTGGCACAGCTCAGGGTGCTCCAGGGGGACTGCGGGGAGGCAGAGCAGCAGAGCCCCCACCCATAGTGTGTGCTGGCTTTGCCTTTAGAGCACTTGAGCATCCTTCTCCTGTTTCCCGGAGCATCTGGAGAAAGGAAGCACTGGGGCTGTCTTCTTTACTAGGCACAGCAGGCCCAGGGCCTACGGCTACTGAAAATGCTCTAATTTGTTTTAAAATCAGAAGAAGTAAAAGGAAATTTTAGGTTGAAGAAATATTTCAATATATAATAGTGATATATTTGTCTTTATGTCAATAGATCAAAAATCTATATATCTAATACACATAATCTAATTAATATAAAACATTTATATATATTGTTTTTGTTTGTTTGTTTGTTTATTTGTTTTGCTTCGATTTGATAGAGAAAAGTAGCCTGTGAAGACCAGAGTAGCTCAGGCCCACAAAAGTCGTTATGCTGTGGCTCTGGAAAGGGTACCGTGGGCCTCCGCGAGATGCCCTCTCTCATGCCAACCATTTTGAGGAACCAGCTGCTTGCATCAGATGCTGTTTTATCTGCTTGGAAATTTATTTGAGTTCTTAGGCCTCATGAATCATGATGGGATTATTGGGAAAATATATGAAAAGATATGTACAGATAGAAATGTTTGGTGAGCTCCGGGGCTGATGGGGCAAATGGCCCTGATGTAAGGTGGGAGGCACTGTATGGGCCCCACTCTCATTGGGGTCTGTCTGCTGCAGAAAGAAGGAGAAGGCCACCCATCTGTCCAGGTGAAATGTCTTAAGTCCAGAATTAGCATTTCTGTGTTTAATTCCACCATTATTGCCCCAGAGGCTGCGTAATCACTGGTGATTAAATGGAGACAGAGGGATGTGCTTAGAATTCCTCTCTGCCAAGATCTAAATAAACAGTATTAAAGGGTACTGCTGTGATTTTTCTCAGTTCCCATGAGTTGAGATGACTGGAGTTTTTCAGAGCAGCTCCTGGGGTGTGGTCTCTGTGTAGCTGGGTCCTGAATTGCCCCTGCAGGCGTTTTCTGCTGGGAAGACTCCCCTCCACATCAGGGGCTGGCTGGTGGCAGGGGACAAGAGTCACAATTATGTCTGACATTTGTTTAGCAGGGACTCTGCTTGTTAAGTGCACTGAGTGCTTTTGTAGGCAATTAATTTAAGGCTTTTAAAATTTGCTTTGGTGGTGAACATGTTCTTTAAGAGCACCAGGAAGGTAATTGCTTGAGCTGTGGTCCTGCGTTGTTCCTTCTGGTAGTCAGGCAGAGGGGTGGGAACTCCTGTCTTTCTCCTGAGACCACATAAAGTGGTCACACTGGGATGTCCAACACTATGCTTTCACATCATCTAGAACCTTCAGAAACCCCTTGAAGCCAGAGTAGAAAGAAGGCCGTCATAATACTTATGCTCCTGAATTTGGAGAGTCACTTGTTGGTAGACAAAGTGGAATTTTGTGATAGATGCTGCCTGGCCCCTGTAGTCTCCAGTCCTACCCTTCTTTAGCCATCAGAGATCTCATCTGCACCACACTTTCCCTTGTTTTTTCTGTTCCAGCCATACTGGCTGACTGAAACATAGTTGCCGCACCACAGGGCCTTTGCACATGCCACCCTTTGCCAGGAATGCTCTCTCTACCCAGTTAATTCCTCTTCATTCTTTAATTCTCAAACCAAGTGTGATTTCCTCAAGGATACTTTCTCTTCTCCTCTTGTCTTTGTCAGACATCGTATTGTTCTTTCCTTTTTTTAAACTTTAAAAAATTGTGATAAGATATATATAGCATAAAATTTTCCATTTAAATCATTATTGAGTGTGAAGTAACATTAAGTACATTCCTACTGTTATACATCCATCACCACTGTATGTTTCCAAAATTTTTTTCATCATCTTCAATAGACTATCCACAGCTGTTAGGCAATAACTTTCCTTTCCTCCCTCTTCCTGGTGCTCAGTAACTTTTATTCTACTTTCTGTTTCTAAATCTGGCTTTATAAGAAACAGGAGAGGGCTGGTCTATGAAGGTAGCCCTAGGCTTCAACACTTATAAAATAGAGCAGAGTCATGTTCTGGGAAATTCACATATATATCTGTAGGTTTGGATTCCAGCTAAGACACTTTAACCAGGTTATTTTTACCTACTGATACTAAACATGGCCAGCACTACTGAATTTGGCCTCTCACATTTTCCCATTCAGGGTAAGCTGGCCCTGACCCCACCCTTCACTCTGGATTTATTGGAATTATTTAGTTGGAAATAATAGAAAGCTATTTGTCTTGGCCTAGGCCGAAAAGGAGAATTTATCACAGGGAGACTGAAGCTCCCCATTATGGTAGACAGTTATTCAAATGCAGATCCAGCTACTATAGTAAAGGGATATTGTAGACATAATTAACGTCCCAAATCAGTTGACCTTAAGATAGGGAAATTACCCAGGTGGGCCTTATCTCATGAACCTTTTAAAGATTTTTTTTGTTTGTTTGTTTATTTATTTGACAGACAGAGATCACAAGTAGGCAGAGAGGCAGACAGAGAAAGAGAGGGAAGCTCAGCAGGGAGCCTGATTCGGGGCTCAATCCCAGGACCCTAGGACCACGACCTGACCCACTGAGCCACCCAGGTGCCCCTCATGAACATTTTAAAAGTAGAAAGTTTCTCTGGTTGCAGAAGGGCGGGTCAGAGATTTGAAGCTCAAGAAGGACTGGGCCGGCCCACTGTTGATGACTTGAGAGGGAGGTGGTCTAATAGCAAGGAATACAAGTGACCTGTATTTGCTGAGAGTGGCTCATGATAGTCCAAAAGGAATTGAATTTTGTGAACAAGAAGGGGCTTGGAAGTAGATTTTCTGTCACACCTGTAGACAATAATTCAGTCTGGCCAACACCTTGATTTCAACCTTGAGCAGAGGGCCCCATCATGCCTTCTGACCTACAGGACTTAGAGCAAATAAATGGATGTTGTTTTGAGCCATTGCAGTTGTGGTAACTTGTTACACAGCAATAAAAATACACACTCCTGGAATCCAGGGCTGGAATGTAGGTAGGCCTCTGGAAGGGACCAGACTGGGGATTAGAAAATGTTCAGGGATCTGGCATCTTCTCCGTCTCTCATTTCTGCCACTCTGTGCATATCTGCTTTATCTTCCTTCTCTGTAGACTGGCTGCTCTGTTCCCTGTCTGTGGGAAGGAGTGTGGGTCCACAGCTTCCACATTTGCAGGTCACAGTCTTCATTGCCCTGCTGAAATGTTTTGGCCATCTTTTTATCCCAGTTCTAGATTCCCAAGGAGAGATGGATTGGTCTAGTTTGGGTTAAATATCCACCACAGATATAATTAGTGGCGAGAGCAGAGGGTCATGAAATACAAATATCATTTAATAGAGAGAGAGAGACCCACCTTTGTAGATTGAGGGTATTTTTTCCAGAGAAAGAGAGTTATTGTGAGCCAGGCAGCCCCTCCTAAATAATCCACTGCCCTCAGAGTTTGCTCTTGATTTGTCTCTGGTTTACAAATCTCTCCAGATAAGCTCTAACCATCTGCTTTCCCACTGGCCATTTCATTTCCTTCTTTTTTTAACTACAGGCATGCTGGGGCTGTTTTTATTCCTAGATTCTGATCTTCCATCTGGGAGTCCTAGGATCTCTCTTGGAGACACTCTTATTGGGCACCAGTTCTGGGTCAAGTTCTCTGCTGGAGGTAGAGGGACCACTGGGGCTACAGGGACTGTGTTCTTGAGTTTCTAGCTCAGCTGGGGAGATGGACCCATTCAGTGTTTTATATTAGGTGCAAAGACAGGTATTGTATCAGGTGGGGAAAGCCACACTAACTGCTATAATGATGACTCTAAAATCTCTATAAATTTCACAGTAGAAGTTTGTTGCCCACAAGACAGTTCATGGTGGATATTGGTTGAATGGCTTTCCATGTAGTCTTTCAGGGATCCAGGCTTCTTCTGTTCTGTGCCTACATCATCCTCTGGGCCTTGGTGTTCTCTGCTGCTTTCTCTGTATCTGTCCAACAGACAGAGGAAGAGAACCTGGAAGAATGGGAGCTTTTCATGGGCCATCATCTTTCAACAGGGGCTGTGCATTACTTCTTCCCACTTTTCAATGGCCCAAATGTGGTCACATGACTTCACTGCAAGGGAGGCTGGGAAATGTAGTTTAGCTGTGCACCCAAGAGGAAGAGGAAATAGAATTTGATGAACATTTAACAGTGTTCTCTCTCTGTCATAGGTGTGTTGCAGGGCTTCTGAGGGCACAAAGGAAACTCATTTGGCCCATTCTGGGGTTCAAAGAAGGGTTCTGGAGGAGATGGTGCCTGCACTGTATTTTGAAGGATAAGTAAGAATGAGCTAAGATTGGGTGGCACGCACATCATTCTGGGGAAAGGCACAGATTTGGGAAGTACATTGGTGTGTATGTAGAACTTCTAATATTTAGGCAGAGAGCAGAAGTAAGTGTGCTGAGCAGTTTTAGTGATTTTCTGGGTTTATAAAAAGCCCAGAATAGAAAACAGTAGGTCCAAAAAATAAGACCCTCCAAAGACTATTTTCTTTTCCCTAGAAGTCTTTTAGAAGGCTCAAGAATCTCCATAAAACTCATCACATCTCAGACACTAGACTTTCTGTCCTTTTTGCTGCAGAGTCTATGAGATGTGTCTTGGGAGAGAGAAAGGTGCCCCTAAGACACCTTAGTTCTGAATCTTTCTACAGAGGATGTAGAAACAATGTTTCTGGGCAGATATAGGCATGGGGTCTCCTTGTGTGGCTATCAGAAAGTAGCCTGGAGTCTGCAGGGGGGTCTTTTGGCCTTTCTCTGTGTATTAGGACTACAGACTGATGTTATGAGCTTTGGATAGAGGGGGGTTAGGGGGCTCGAGGGAGTCCCCAGGAAGCTTCAGCCATGATGGGGCTCTGGGATGTATGTGTACAGCTAAACCCATTGTTTTCTTAATCTCCCTGGTGCTGGCTCAGTGTCTGCCCTGCCTCTGGCTTATCACTGCTGCAAGCTGCCCTCTGCTGTGGCAGAGTGATATGGCTTCTGGGACCTTCCATCTGTGGGTATAGGTTTTTATTATTTATTTATTATTTCTATTTAAAGATTTGATATATTTATTTGAGAGAGGGAGAGAGAGAGAAAGAGAGAGCAGAAGAAGGAGCAGAGAGAGAAGCCTACTCTGTGTTGAGCAGGAAACCCAACACCGGGCTCGATCCCAGGTCTCCAGGATCATGACCCAAGCTGAAGGCAGATGCTTAACCCACTGAGCCACCCAGGTGCCCCGAGGTTTTGATTTTTAGGTTCTGTGCTGGCCTGTGTCTTTCTTGGGTCTTAGAGACATTTACTTAACTTGTGTGGCTCTAAGCACTGGAGACCAGATGTATTTTGGCAGGCACAGTTTCTCAACCTCAGCATTGTTGATATTTAGAGTCAGATATCCTTCTTGTTGGGGGAGGAGGGCTGTCTTGTGCACTGTAAGATGTTGAGCAGCATTCCCTACCCCTACCCACTGGATGTCAGTAACACCCTCAACCAAAAATGTCTTTAGACATTGCCAAATGTCTTCAGGATGGGGCGGAGGGCACAAAATCACCACAGGTGATCACTGGGTTCAAATGATGAGAAATAATAGAATCACAATAGAAATAATAGATCACTTTTTTTTTTTAAGAAATTGCAGGTTTTAAAAAATTTATTTTATTTTATTTTTTAAAATTTTTATTTATTTATTATTTTTAAAAAAGATTTTATTTATTAATTTGACAGAGAGAAATCACAAGTAGATAGAGAGGCAGGCAGAGAGAGAGAGGGAAGCAGGCTCCCTGCTGAGCAGAGAGCCCGATGCGGGACTCGATCTCAGGACCCTGAGATCATGACCTGAGCCGAAGGCAGCAGCTTAACCCACTGAGCCACCCAGGTGCCCTAATAGATCACGTTTTTTAAGCCACTAGGTTCTGGGGTGGTTCATTATTCTGTAATAGATAATGGCTATCACAGTCCATCCTTCTGCTCCACCTGGGACTACTGGTGGAGTTTGGGGTAAATGGAAATACGGATCACTGGCAGCAGGAGAGAATGTGCATGATGTGCTGCTTTTGTGGTTCTGTGTGATGAGTCAGGGGAGAAGGTTCTGGGCCTGCCTTCATGTAGAGAGGGAGAAGGGATCTCATACATTGTTGTACTTTCTTATAGCTACATTAATCACTAATCGCCCACTGAGCACTACCAGTGTCCAGCCACCCTGTTAAGCCCTTTATATAATTTCTCGTTTCACCGTCATCTGCACTGCCTACTGTAGGTCCTGAGCTATCCCCACTGTACAGATAAACACACCGAGACTTAAGTAACACATGCTTCCCATGGCCATAAATGGGACCTGAACTCCAACATGTCAGATTGCAAAGCTCAAGCTCTTAACTATATTTTTCACACCAGGTTTTGTTCACAACAAAGAGCACTTTGGGTTCCTTCCAGCTCTAGGTGTTTCTGAGAAAAAGTACGATAAAAGCGAAGCCAGAAGCAGTAGAAAACACCCCAGAAATGTGGATGGGTGATAGGTCTTTCAGACTGCCCATCAGATACAATTCTAATTCAAGTGTGTGTGCACCAGGGCTGGGGACAGCAGAGGTGTACTAGCTTCCATGTGTGTGCACACATGTAGGGTTTGGGAGTAGGATGAGCCCTAGGTCTGGGTGCTGGGCTGGAAACTGGGAGAGGGGGAGACGCTCACTATCAGTGTCTGGGTTGAGTATTTCTTTCTGTGCCATTACTCCTCTCTTCGGAAGTGTCCTTTATGTCCCCAGCAGTGCTGGTCTCCGGAGCAGCTTGAACTGATCTGTCCCTCCCAAGCAAAGAGGCTCCTAGTGCATTGGAAATGCTCCTGCTTAAGCGCTTTTATTTTCTTAGAGCTTATGTGCAAGGGGACACTTGAGCCTCCAGATCTTCCCCATCCTTCAAGGATCAGCTGAGATCCTGGATGCCCCAAACACTTATGAGCTCCGTCACCTTGGATGAATCATTTTCTTTCTCCAAACCTCAGTTTGTGAACTGGAAAAATGCAGATAACAGGGCCTGCCTCATTTTATTTATTTTGAGGGTTAGGTGTGACAATTCGTGCAGAACATTTGGAGTTGGAATCACACACCCGTGGCAGTGATTTTTGTTAGCTGTTATTATTCCAGTTTGTGTAGGTGGCACTCTCCTCTGAACATTTGAGGGTGTGAGGTCTGTGAGACCTGGAGTTTTGTTGAAGATTGTAGGCTTTGAAATCAGACAGACACCAATCGCCATTTCCTAGTTGTGTGTCCTTGGACAAGTCATTTGACTTCTCTGTGCTTCAGTTTCCTGAACCGTAAGATTCATTAGGAATATCTGTCCTACAAGGATCAAATGGTTTAATGTTCTCAAAACACTTAGAGCAATCTTGGCGTACAACAAAGTGGTATATATATGTGGCATATGTGTGTTATAAGAAATGCATTTTCTTGGTGACTCAGTCTATACGTATGTGTGAAATATATATATATAGCGTTTGACTTCACACAATACTTACCTTTACTGTATGCAATTCACATCTTTTCCCTTTTATTCTCTTTCCCCTTCCTATCTTTCCTTTTGATTAAAAAGAGTTGCTGGTCATGACCCACTGAATTGATTTCATGACCCACGAGTGGGTCATGGCCTGCAGTTTGAAAAACACTGCTGGAACAGCCCTTTTTTCCCTGCCTTGCTCATGTTAATTGTCTGGGTCTCCCGGCATCTGAAACATCTGGCCCCGCATCAGCAGCCTTGCCTCATTCTCTCTGCCCCGCTGGGCTCGGCAGACGCATTGTTCTGTGCACCTTCACGAGGATCAGATTAATTAGACATTTCAGAGGAGATGGACTTTTAAAGCAATAGCTTCATTAGCATGGCTGTGCTGGAAGCTCTGAAAAGGAAAACTCAGTTATTTGTATGTTAATAAGCCAACCTGGGCTTCAGAAGCCAACTGATGAGCTTCAACATTTCTCCATAAAACCTGATGCTGCACAGTCTTGCTGATGGATTTGCGAAAATCTGCCCAACACCAGGGTCCTTGTGACTCAGACAAGGGATAAGTGGTGGGACAGGGGGCGTGGGTCAGGGAGGATGGAATCTGAGCTTGGGTTGGGTTTAGTCTGAACCCCTTCCTTACGTACATAGTTTTGTGATGATGATCGACACTGCATTATGTTTCATGACCCTGTCACATTGCATTTGTATAGCATTCAAAAGCTTTCAAAATGCTCTCACATACATTGTCTCAGGCAAGACTTACCAGCAAGCCCAGGCAGATCTGCATACATATACCCCTTTATTGTTGAATCTCTTTGCTAAGTGCAAAGTCTTCCTGCCCAGCACCTGACTCCTCACCCTGGGGTCCTGGACCAATGGCAGCAGCATCACCTGGGAGCTCCTTAGAAATGCAGACTCACAACCCTGCCCAAGACCTCCCTATCAGAACCTGCATCTTAATAAGACCACCAGCTGATTTGCATGCCCACTGAGCTTGGGGAAGCACTAGTTTTCTAGGACATCTTCTCTTTTTCTCCCTTTGTATTCTCCCCTTCTTCTCCCCCATGTTTTCCCAACCAGTTGTAAAAGGCATAGTTGCAACCCTGGCTCTAAGTGGGAATGGGAGACTCACTTGATTCTTTGTATCTGCACTGACTTTATTTGACAAGCTCCTACTCCTGCACAGTTGTGTGAAAACTAAATTTAGTCCAAATCAGTAAATTTTCTGCCACATTCATTTTAAATTTAATTTTAGAATTAACATGCAGTAAAATGGACTTTTTTGGGGATGTGCAGTTCTATGAATGGTTCTATGAACACATGTATAGATTCATATACCCACCATCACAATCAGGATACAGAACAGCTCTAACACCTGCCAAAACTCCCTAGTGCCATCCCTTTGTAGTCTCACCCTCCTTCCACCCCTCATCCTTGGCAACCACCTGATTTCTGTCCCTATAGTTTTGTCTTTTCCAGAATGTTCTACAAATGAAATACAGTATGTAAACTTTCCAGACTATCTTCTTTCCCTTAGCATAATGACTTTGAGAATCATGAGTTGTTGTGTATCAATACTTCTTTTTTATTGCTGACTCTATTCCCTTGTATGGATGTACCACAGTTTAGCCTTCACCTGCTCAAGGTCATCTGGGTTTTATTGTAGTTTTTGGCAATTATGCACAGAGCTGCTTTAAACATTCACTCATGTTCAGGTTCCTATATAAACATAAACATAAATTTTCATTTCTCTAGGGTGAATACCTATGGATGAAATTTCTGTTCATATTATAAGTGTCTATTTAACTCTATAAGAAATGGCAAACTGGGGGCGCCTGGGTGGCTCAGTGGGGTAAGCCTCTGCCTTCCGCTCAGGTTATGATCCCAGGATCCTGGGATTGAGCCCCGCATCAGGCTCTCTGCTTGGCGGGGAGCCTGCTCCCCCCACCCTCTGCCTGCCTCTCTGCCTACTTGTGATCTCTCTTTGTCAAATAAATGAATAAAATCTTTAAAATATATATATTAAAAAGAAATGGCAAACTGTTTTCCAGAATGGCTGCATCATTTTCCATTCCCATCAGCTATGCATGAGACTTGGAGTTGCTCTGCGTCGTGATCAGTGCTTGGTATAGTCAGTATTTTGTATTTTAGCCATTCTAATTGGTGTGTACTAGCGTCTCTGAACCCTTTTAACCTTTTCTGTTTCCCAAGATTCACCCTGCTCCTGAGCTGGGCCCCAAGGGTCCTGGGGTAATGTAAATTCAGAGAATGTGATTAGCAGAGTATCAAACTCGCATATACATGGGAATCAGGTCATTCTCCCACCAGACTCAGAGAGGTCTTATTACAGAAAGGTCTTATGAGCACCAAAAATAACAAAATAATTTTCCAAGTCTCTTCCAATCACTTTGAGCCCCATCCATACCCTTGAGGATAGGGAGAAGTTATAGGAACCTTAGAAATAATAGTGTTTCTTTTGCATTTATTTGTCCTGGACAAATAGGACGGGACTTTCCCTCTCTCTGGCATTCCAAATCGGCTGTGAACAGTCAGACCCCCTATTGTCCATGCCTTCCATCCCTCCTCTAGACTTTAGATCACAGAAAATGGAAAGCAGACAGCTTTCACTTTCCCTAAGCTAGATTTTGGAGGGCTGGGACTCCTCTGAGGTCTATAGGCATGTTTGTTTAGCAGAGATAATCCATTTCTGTTAAAAAGAGAAATGTTTTGTATCAGTTTGTTAATTCAGGGCTGGGCAGATTGATGATGATGATACCCGGCAGGGAATGGGGGAGGGGAAATACAAGAAAGTTTTCTGCCTGTTAGGCACTATCTGCTAATTCCATTTTAATATCGTGCCTCCAAACGATTAATATTATATCTCAGCAGAAAGAACAGCACAGACTCCAAGATTTTAATTCATTCATTCATTCACTAATATTGAGCAAATACTGTGTACCAGGTACTGTGCTAGGAACTGGGATGCAGCATGAACAAACAAAAATCCCTGGAGAGCAAACGTTCTGGTTCAGGGAGATATTGATTGCTGGGGTATGGTAGCGATTACATGTCCTAGGAAAGGTAGAAGAGGGCGAGGAGTCAAAATTGCTTGAGGGTGGGGTCCTGATCCAGGAGAAGAATGTTTACTATTACTTGCGAAAGACATGCTCTGGGAACAGGCAGAATCTGCAGGGGTGGGTGGGTTGGGCCAGGAATTACCTGGGGAATCTGCCTGTCCCACAGCTTCCCAGGTGATTCCTAAGCAGTCTAGAGTTTGAGGGCCACTCTCTTAAGAATCCAAGTTTAAAACAGGATGTGGGCGTTCAGTCCCAGGAAATGATCAGAATTGTCTCAAGCTGGGTCCAATTAAAAGAGCATTCACTGGTTTAATTCAAGTCTTGACACTGCCTGGCTTTGAAACTCGCAAATGTTAACTTTGCAGCTGCCGCTGCTTAATTTTAGCTCTCAGAGAGAAATGCCCCAGCCTTCTCAATCGGTTCCTAGGACTCTGATTGGCAAACACCCCCCTCCCACCCCGCTCCCCACCTCTCCACTATATACCAAGGGCCCAGCTTCCTAACTTTGGAAACAGCAGAGCAGCATCCCCCTACCCAAATCCCTTGTCTAGCAGTGAGCTGCCCTACTTTGCAAAAAGAGAGTCTCTTACCTCATTAAACCAAAATGAAAATGAAATCCAAGAAGATCATTTTCTTCTTCGCACCCCTCATAAAGCCACCGGCAGCCTTATCCATAGTTAAAACATCTTGTAAGTCTGTGGTCTGGGAATGTACAGTTTAGGAATGGTTTAATCTTCTCTGGTTTTGTCTTTCTGATGGTGGTTGTTTTTAACAATGGGGAGAATCCCTAGGGGAAGGGACAGAGAGATTTTTAGAGGTTAGAAGGGCCTGTGTGGGGACCAGAATGTTCTAAACCAAATGCAGCCCATGTTGCTTAGGAGTCAGGCACCTGGGGGGTAGTGGGTCCTCAGGCTAAATCCAAAGCCCTTTGTACTTACTATGGACTGAACTGCACCTCCCCCCCTCAAACTTACACACCTAAGCTCTAACCCCCAGTACCTCTAAGTGTGACTGTATTTAGAGAGAGAGTCTTTAAAGAGGTAATTAAATTAAAATTAGGTCCTAATCCAATCTGAGTGGCGTCCGTAAAAGAAGAGGAGATTTGGACCCAGAAGGGGCACCAGGGATGAACACAGAAATGATCTGAGGATACAGTGAGAAGGTGGCCAACTGCAAGACAAGGAGAGAGACCTCACCAGAAACCATCCTTGCCGGAACCCTGATCTTGGACTTCCGACATCCAGAACTGTGAGAAATAAATTTCTGCTGTTTAAGCTGCCCAGTCTGTAATGTTTTGTTAGGATAGCCCTGGCAAACTATTACAGTGCCTTCAAGGAAATCTCAGTTTTGATGGCAAAGAATTGATAATTCACACAGACACAGAGCCAGAGCTTTTTCTAGGCTATTTAATTCAAATTAATATACAATTTTTGAGGGCCACCAAGCCCCAGGTCTGCACATGGCAGATACAATATGGAGGTATCCAACTCTGTGTATTTCTGGCTGGTCCCAGGTTCCTGCTGAGCTATCAGCTGGCCACCAAAGCCCACTCCTGGCCATAAGTGATTGGCTCAAGTGACCACTGAATTCAAACTGGGCCAATCAGATATTCACAACCAGGAATTGGAGGGGGAGATACGACACACACAGAGATGAAATTGTGCAGCCCCACAAAGAGAAAGAGGTAGGTTCTGCTTTGATTCCAGGTCCCACCCAGTTCCTCTTACTTGTGTCTGAGGGTCAAGTGGGGGTGGGATAATCCAGATAGGGCTTGGCTTGGGGATGTGTTTTGTTCCACACCTTTTGTTTGTCTCCCCGTTTATTTTGGGACCAGTGGGTTAGACTGGGCATATTCCTCTCATGGTAATGACAGAGCCCAATCACATAAACTCTTTTCAAGCCTTCAATAACATCAGATCTCTGACATGCCATTCGCCAAAGCCAGTCACATGGCCATGCACATGTCAGTGGGTGGGGAAATAGGCTTCACCTCTTTATTGAGAGAAATACAAAGTCATGTGGCTGAAGGCTATGGTTGCAAGATGGGGTAAAGAGTTAAGGCAATTACAGGAACCCCGCTTAGGCTTTCAGCATGTCAGGTGATGTCTCGTAACAGCCACTAAAGAGTTGTCCACCTGGAAGGGAGGAGCTATTGACCCACAGGCGGGTAGGCAAGGCTACTTTGGGTGCCACCCCATCTCTCCAAGGGGTCTGCAAATTCCTCCCTTCTATCAAAAAGCCTTTTAAGCCTTCAAGTGAGAATTTTCTTTCCCCCCAAAGTGCCAGATCCTAAGACAGGAAGGGTTTAAAATCTGAACCTATTTCTAGGTTTCCGATTATAAAATGAAGACCCACATTGGCCCCAAATCAGGACCAGCCTTAATCAAAATGACTTGGAATCAGTGTATCTATGGGAGTCCCTTTGTCTTTCTTGTGTCTGACTCCTGTAAATCTCTTCCACCTTTCTCCTGGGCGACCTTTGGATGAAACAAGTTTTAGGGGTTAAATGACAACACTTAGGTTGTTACCCACCCAGAAGCATTTCTTCTTAAACAGGGGATTTTTAAAAGCCAGGAGAGCTTTTTATATTCAAAGAAATAGATATATTTTATATATTATAATTAATGATTGTATAATATATAATAATGTATACAATTACACATCACCATGTTATATAATATATATTGAATAATACACATATGAATAGATACATGGTTTCTTTTGTTACAAAAACAATACCCACGCGTAGTAATAAGAATTCAAATGATATAGAGGAAGAAAAAAATGAAAAGTAAAATATCCCTCTCACCCCCATCTTTATTCTCCAACCTGCATCTTACTCCTCAGTAACTGCTGTTAACCACTACTGGTTTTACTTATTCTGGAGGTCCCCTCATGGGTCTAAACTGTGCTCATACTCTTATTTCTTCATCATCTTAAAAAATTTTATTGACCCGCAGCCCCTTGTGCCTTCAAGTCAGTATAAATATTTGTGGAATGATTGAAACAAATAGGAATGAAAGATGTAGACTTAGCTCATGCTCTGTTCTCCTACACCCACCCCCATTTTTATCTCTGTCTCTCCTGATGATTAATTTTATAGCTTTAGATAACACACTCTATTTCTTTACTAATCAACAGTAGGCAGTATTTTTTGACTCTGTGAGGCAAGACACAGAAATTAGAATCCTTCCACCTCTCCTGCAATCCCCCCTCCCTGTCTGCTTATTATTACTCTCACCTGAAGAGTTTATTGTTGCATTTATCTTCTTGTCTCTGTCTACAGATTGATTCTGATCACTGAACACCAATCACTGACGTATGTGATATTATGAGTCTGTAACTGTTACTTACTATAGCATCTAGTTGGGATTGGATCCATAAAAAAGGAGATGCATTCTGAACATGTCATATAAATAGGATTGTAAATCATGTGACTTCTTTCACTCAACGCCATGTTGTCAAGGTTCATCCATGTTGTAGCTTCTACCGTATTTTATTTCTTTTTATTGTTGAATAATACTCCTTTGTCTTGATATACCATCATCTGTCAGTTGGTGGATAGCAAGTAGGTTAGTGATTGCTTAGGTTGGGGATATGGGAGGATTAGAGAGTGATGGCTAAGGGGGGTGGGGTTTCTTTCTGGGGTAATGAAGACATCCTAAAATTAATTGTGATGTTGTTTACATAAATCTGTGACTATACTAAAAACCATTGAATTGTATACTTTTATGAATTATATTTTAGTAAAGCTGTTTAAAAGAGGAGATATAATCCTAGGTCATGAAATTTGTGTTAGTCAAGGGAGAACATACTTTATTTCAGTGGTTCTAAGACATATATATATAAAATCAGGTGACATGTTATAGTTTAATTGTCAGTGTCTTATCTTTTTTGGTGGTTCCTAAAATAATACTGCATTTTAAACTGATGGTGTCTTACGTGCAATAGAATATAGCAATTAAGAGTATCAGGAGGAGAGGAGCATTAACCTATAATTATTTAATCAAACTAATATAAGATGCCTTTATGTTATCACTAGGATCATCCAGATTTTCATTTCTATTTGTATTACCTTCCCTTTGTTATCACCTCCTTTATAGATATGGCCTGACCTCCAGGTGCGTATGAATAAACCAGCACCATTGTTTTCTAAGTGGCCAGGAGGGGCAAGTTTTCTTTAATCAAATCACAATAGAAAGCTCATATTATCATTAACTGCAAGGGTTGGCAACTGTGGTCTATGAGGCAAATCTGATCCAAAGTCTGTTTTTGTTAATAAAGTTTTATTTGGACACAGCTGTGCCCCTTCATCTGCGCCCCTTCATCTGCATGTGGTCTGTGGCTGCTTTCACATACAATGTCAACTTGAGTGGTTGAGACAAAGACCATCAGGTCTGAAAGCCCAAAGTATTTTCTGGCCCTTTACAGAAAAAGTTTGCTAATTTCCTGACTATATAGACAACGAAAAAGACTCCTCACTGTGTCTGCCCCTCCTCTGCCTCCTCAGGGTTTGGTTGCCAGCCCCACAAATCCAAGAGGCCTCCAGGGCTCTAGGTTCTCTCAGGGAGGAGGCAAATTTTGTTGCTCTCACCTCTTTAGGGACCAGCTCAGGTCCCGAGCTCCTTGTAGGAACAAAGAGACGTCTGGGCCATGTCCAGTCTTGGAGGATTCTAGTAAGTTAAAGAAGATGGAGAAAAAGAAGAAGAAAGGATGGGGGAGAGAAGGAAGGAAGGAAGAATTCCAAAATGGGATTAGAAAAGCTGTAGTAGGGGAACCTGGGTGGCCCAGTTGTTAAGTGTCTGCCTTTGGCTTGGGTCGTGATCCTAGGGTCCTGGGAACCAGCCCCACATTGAGCTCCCTGCTCAGTGGAGAGTCTGCTTCTCCCTCTGCCCCTCACCCTGCTTGTGTTCCCTCTCTTGCTGTCTCTCTCTCTCAAAAAAAAAAAAAAAAAAAGCTGTAGTATATTTAAAAAATGTATGTTTGACAAATTAAACTTCTGGCACACTTACACATGCATACAATAAATGTAATTTAATTGTTCTCTTTTTAGTATAATTATAGGATTCATAAGAATAATTCAGTTCATAGTTTACCTCAGACAATGTGGTCTGGCAATGGGACACAAGCTTAAGGTTGGATGATGGAATCATTTTTCTCTCAATATTTTCTATGGATCTTTGTGTTTCCATATAATCTCATTTGGAGATAATATTGAAAGTCTAAATGTGAGGCCCTTCATGTGTTTTGGCTCAGGATAGATGTCCCTTTTCATTCCCTCTGGGACAGAGATCCCCCTCAGTCCCTGACCCCCATCCTCTATAGCTTTCTGGGGCTCTTCCATCCATGGTGACCTTTCTGAGGCTTACTTTCTGGGCCACACTCTTGGCATTTCACTATGTGGTACCTGGTGACATCTGGTTGGCTCATAATTTCATTCTCATCTCAGCTATATACCTTTGATGTGTTTGTCTCCTTAGTTGTGAGCAGGAGTGATTCCTTACTGGATTCTTGTTGAATTGGTCAGGGGATGGGTAGGAAACCACCTGGAAATTTAGATGTGCTTTTCTTTTCTTTTTTTTTTTTTTTAAAGATTTTTTATTTATTTATTTGACAGACAGAGATCACAAGTAGGCAGAGAGGCAGACAGAGAGAGAGAGAGAGAGGAGGAAGCAGGCTCCCTGCCGAGCAGAGAGCCCAATGCGGGACTCGATTCCAGGACCCTGAGATCATGACCTGAGCCGAAGGCAGCGGCTTAACCCACTGAGCCACCCAGGCACCCCTAGATGTGCTTTTCAAGGGTAAAATGTTACTATTATCCGTGTGTCTTCTTATGTCCTAGAATGCCAAGGATGGTATTATGCCTAAGATATATATTTATTTTCCATTATATATCTTATGTACCTGAGACTACAAATAAAGTATTCTAAAAGAAGATAATTTTAATATGGTAAAATGTTTTGCATTAGAATGTAGGCTTCCTAATGGTCAGAATTGTATCTTTCTTATTATTTTTCCACTAAAGTCTTGAAGAATGCCTAACACATAGTAGTTGTTCAATAAATATTGTTGAATGTTGAACAAATATGTAACTTCTTTTTCTCTTAAGCAGCTTTATTGAGGCATAATTTATATACCATAAAATTTACCGATTTTAAGTGTATAATTCAGTGATTTTTTAATGTAAATTTACCACATTTTTTTCACATTGTAAGAGCACTACATGTTAATTTGTAAAAATTAAAAAAAAAAAACCTAAGCCATGATAAAACTTGCAGTTTTCTATTCTTCATGAAATTTCACCCTCTAACAATTTGGTAGGGACTTTCTAGATTTTTTTTCTTTGCCCACTTAACACTCATATGCATAATTACAGAAACACATGAATATCTTCTATATTGTTCTGCCATTTCCTTTTTTTCACTTAGCCACATATTATAGATCTCTTTCTCTACAGAGTTAATGCATCATATTGTGTGAATGAACATATTAAACTTTTTTAAAAAGATTTTAATTAATTAATTTATTTATTTGAGATAGAAAGAGGGTGAGTGAGAGAGATCATGAGCAGGGGGGAAGGGCAGAAGGAGAAGCAGATTCCCTGCTGAGCAGGGAGTTCAATGCATGACTTGATATGTGGACCCTGGGATTATGACATGAGCCAAATTTTCCAGAGTGACTGTATCAGCTTGCATTCCCACCAACAGTATAAGAGGGTTCCCCTTTCTCTGCATCCTTGTCAACATTTATTGTTTCCTGAGTTGTTTATTTTAGCTATTCTGACTGGTGTGAGGTGGTATCTCCTCACACCGAAACTGGGACATCACAATTCCAGACTTCAAGCTATATTATAAGCCATTGCAAATGATAAGATTTAATTTTTTGATGCCTGAGTAATATTCTATTTTATACATGTGTGTGTGTGTGTGTGTGTATACACACACACACATATATATAAAATACTTCATGATATATGTATATCTCTCTCTATATATCTCATACTTCTACATGTGGCTGTCCAATTTGTCCAATGCCATTTGTTGAAGAGACTTTTTTCCATTAGATATTCTTTCCTGCTTTGTCAAAGATTAGTTGAACATAGAGTTGATGATCCATTTCTGGGTTCTCTGTTCTGTTCCATTGCTCTATGTATCTGTTTTTTTTTTTTTTAAATCACGATTTTATTTATTTATTTATTCATCTATTTATTTATTTATTTATCAGAGAGAGAGAGAGGGAGGGAGGGAGAACACAAAAGCAGATAGAGCAGCAGGCAGAGAGAGAAGCAGCCTCCCTGCTGAGCAAGGATCCTGAGGAGGGACTCGACCCTGGGATCGTTAGCTGAGCCACCCAGGCGTCCCTGTTTTTTAGCCAGTACCAGACTGTCTTGGTGATTATAGCTTTGTAATGTAGCTTGAAGTCTGGAATTGTGATATCACCTGTTCTGGTCTTCTTTTTCAACATTCCTTTGGCTATTTGGGATCTTTTCTTGTTCCACACAAATTTTAGGATTATCTGTTCCAGCTCTATGAAAAATGTGATGGTGTTTTGATAGGGATTGCATTGAATGTGTAGATTGCCCTGGATAGCATAAACATTTTAACAATATTTGTTCTTCCAATCCACGAGCATGGAATGTTTTTCCTTTTCTTTGTGTCTTCCTCAACTTCTTTCATTATCGTTCTAATATTTTTTAGAGTACGGATCCTTTACCTCTTTGGTTAGGTGAATTCCTAGATAACTTTTTTTTAGATTTTATTTATTTATTTGACAGACAGAGATCACAAGTAGGCAGAGAAGCAGGCAGAGAGAGAGAAGGAAGCAGGCTCCCTGTTGAGCAGAGAGCCTGATGTGGGGCTCAATCCTAGGATCCTGGGATCATGACCATAGCTGAAGGCAGAGGCTTTAACCCACTGAGCCACCCAGGTGCCCCTGTTTCCTAGATAACTTTTTTTAAAAAAGATTTTATTTATTTATTTGAGAGAGAGAGAAGAGCCTGAAGGGACCTGGGATCCCAGGACCCTGGGGTCATGACCTGAGGTGAAGGCAGACGCTTAACTAACTGAGTCACCAGGCACCCTTATTCCTAGGTATCTTATGGTTTTGGGTGCACTTGTAGATTCCTTAATTTCTCTTTCTTCTGTCTCATTGCTAGTGTGTAGAAATGCAACTGATTTTTGCGCATTGATTTTATATCTTGCCACTTTATTCCTGCATGAGATCTAGCAATTTTGGGGTGGAGTCTTTTGGGTTTTCCACATAGAGTATCATGTCATCTGTGAAGAGTGGGGGGTTTGAATTCTTGCCAATTTGGATGCCCTTCTATTTCTCTTCGTTATCTGATTGCTAAGGCTAGGACTCCTAGTACTATGTTGAACAACAGTGGTGAGAGTGAATGTCCCTGTCGTGCTCCTGACCTTAGGGGAAAAGCTCTCAGTTTTTCCCCACTGAGAATGATATTCGATGTGGGCTTCCCATATATGGCTTTTATGATGTTGAGGTATGTTCCCTCTATCTCTACACTGTGGAGAGTTTTAATCAAGAAAGGCTGCAGTATTTTGTCAAATGCTTTTTCTGCCTCAGTTGAGATAATCATATAGTTCTTGTCCTTTCTTTTTTCAGTGTGGTATATCCCATTGATTGATTTGTGGATATTGAACCACTCTTTTGCAATTTTTTTTTCAAGATTTTATTTATTTATTTGACAAGAGAGAGAGATCACAAGTAGGCCGAGAGTTGGGCAGAGAGAGAGAGAAGCAGGCTCCCTGCTGAGCAAAGAGCCCAACGTGGGGCTCGATCCCAGGACACTGAGATCATGACCTGAGCCGAAGGCAGTGGCTTAATCCATTGAGCCACCCAGGCGCCCCTCTTTTGCAATTTTTAAGTTTGGGTTCTCTCCCTTTTTCTTACAGGTTGAAAGAAATTCATAGTATATCATAGATATTAGCCTTTTGGCTTATTTGTCGGGTTGTTTGTTGAATGGACTGGAGTCTGAGGCTTGCTGATACAGGACAGAGGTGAAGATCTGGGGGTTCCTGGGTTTTCCAGGGGTTTAGATTGAAAAGAGAGAAAAACGGGGGCTGTTTTTCCCCATCATTTGGGGACTTGGGGAGCCAGGGCTTTGTCCTCTTATTTTCTCTATTGTATGAACAACCAGATTAGATTCTTTTTTTTTTTTCCCCTCTCTCTCTCTCTCACTAGGCGGTAAGTATGGTGAGGGCAGGGGCTGCATCTGTCTTTACTTACTGGATACAGCATTACTCCTGGCATGTAGTGGGTGTTCAGTAAATATTTGTTGTACATATGAGCGAATGGATCCTATCATAGGGTGTTCTGAGACTATGAAAGCTTTGGGGGTGTTGATGATGATGATGATGATATCTGCCATTTATGGACTCTTCTACCAAGCCATTCTGCCAAATCCTTGACATTACTTGTTTCATTTAATCTGCCCAGCCAGGCTGAGATGTGTAGGTTATCATTAGCTCCATTCTACAGGTAAGAAAACCAAGGCTCAGACTTTCCAAGGTCTGCAATGAGGATTTATCCCCAGGAAATGTGGCCTTAGAATCTGCACTCCTTATTACTGTGCTCTCTGGGTTGGGGCTCATCTGTCCTTTAAGATGCTTGGAAATTTATTTTGGGGGTCTCAAGAGTGAAGGACAAAATGCCTATCTTGCTGCTCTCTGACAGAGGGAGGCAGCACTGAGACCCTAAAAATGGGGGAAGATTAGGCAAGCTGGAGGCTGATTCTTTTCCTGGGTATTTTACTCACTTGTGAGATAGTGCTCTGGTCACAAATTGTCAGCTCAGGCAACCCCTGGAGTGTGTTCCTTATTATTTGTGTGACACTGGAATAACCAGGGCCCTCTCTGAGTCCCTAATATTCTCATCTGCAAACCAGGGATGATACTAGACATCCCTTGCAGGTTTGTTCTGAAGATTGGATGAGATCACATATGGGGGTGCCATCCCTTCTATAGGTTCAGAGCTGGTTCTGGCATATATAGGTTGTTAACTTGAGGACTGTGGACGGCTTGACCTCTTCAGCCTTTCTGGTGCGGGCTGGCAGCAGTTTGCCTTGCTGCCTCTGTGCGCACTTCAACTTCCCTGCTGGTCCATGCCAGGCAATCTCTCTCTTTGCCTTCCTCCATAAATCAGGTGTGCTTAGCTGCCCTTGGAGACGGATAGTCACGTCTCATTCTTGAGAGTGGAAGAAGAACATAACCGTCCTAAAGGGTATACCTGTCTGCAGATCCCACAGTGCTTGGAGGAGCTGGCCCCCTCTCCTTTAGGTAGTAGCCCCTGGGCCAGCCTTGCCTTCAGCTTACCTCTCTCAGGTGGACTTTAAATGGTGCTCATGGCTTTTGAAAAGATTTCCTTATCTTCTCAGATGCCACAGCTAATGGATTTATAGATTCCTCTCTCCACTGGGGACACATGAGATGCCCTCTCTTCTCTCATTGGCTATGTCTTACAGCCATAAGTACCTTCCTTGCTGGAACATAGGGAAATTTAAGAGGTGCCAAATTAATTGCGTTCCAAACGCAGCTGGAGAAAGGCAGCCAAGATCTTGATATTTATTCTCCTAGTGGGTGGGGAGCAGAGGAGAACTCTGCAGAGCCGAGGAGATGGCTGACCCAGGAACAGCTGCCTGGAGTAGTCTGGGGTTTAGACAGTACGCATGGTTCAGATGATGAAAAAACTTCCCCTAACTAGGCTTTGGCCTGTGGAGCTCTTGACTGGGTCTGTGTGAAGCTCTTTTTATCATGCAGGGATGGTGGCCTGGTGGGATGTGTTTAAGGTACTTTCTATTTTGTAAAAGTGTAATGATGAGATTTCCCAAAGATTACTCCCTTTTCCTTGCAGGTGTCACCTGGGTTTTGATGAGCACATGTGTCAGATTTAACTAGTCTGTTTTGATTTCATAATATATATTCAGACAAGGTGATTTGCCAAGTGCATGAACTAATTTATAGGCCCTTTATAGCCTTTTTTTAACATAAGTAAATTCAAAAGTAGCCTCTCATCAGAATATGTAATGTAATATTTCCATCACTTTTATTGTATCTTAGTTCCTAGGACAATAGCTAGCATAGAGCAGGCTCAATACACATCTGCTTAGTAAATATTGTTGAATGTTTGCTTTGGAAACCATGATCATCTTGCCTCTAGCTTATGTGAGTCCATGGAGTGAATTGGTCGTAAAAATCTGGAAGAGATGAATTCTTCTTCTGACTCGTGGGCTCTGCGGCTGAGCAAGTAGCTGAGAACTGGCAGTGGCCTGCTGACTGAAGATAGAAACTTTGAGAAGGCGAGAAGGGGTCTGGATTTTTAGAATATCAATAATTTATAAACTTACTCTAAGGACAGAGGGTGACATAAGGCAGGGAAGCTTCTGGAATGATGGTGGTAGCTACTATAGTTGTTGCTAATCTTTTCTGAACAGTCTGCTCAGGCCATAGTTCCTTTTCTATGAGAACATATCCTCCTGTGATATACCTTGGTAGCCATGGCTTGTTCCATGGCCATAGCTGATTAGACCAGAGATGGGCACATGACCCAGGCTGGACCAGTAAGTTCTCCCTCCTGGGAATTTGTAATTGGGAAGTAGAGATGCTTGTTATTTTCTGACTTGCATCTCTGTGTGAGCTTGAGAGCTGAGAGTTGGCCATTTCTTACCCCGTTAGAAGCCGGGACAGCTGATTTGCAGAAAGAAAATGAAGGAGACCTGGAGAGAGGAAGCAGAATCTGAAGGTCATTTGATATCAGAGAAATGGTGAGAGTAACCTTTGTGACAGCATTTCAGCTTCACCTTCCAGTTCTTCCTGGATTTTGTCTGCCTCCTCATGCCATTGGGTTGCATGAGATATTCCAGTTACATAATATTTAGTGTGTTATAGGTGTGTCATTAACATAAATTGTTAATTTAAGCCAGTTTAGGTGGATTTCTGTCACTTTTAACCAATTGGTCTTAAAAAGGCAACCATCATTAAGAGACCGGACCCATGTTAGTTTACGGCAAAGAATTTAGATTTCTTTTTTTTTTTTTTTTGGCATGCAATTAACTTTATTATCAGCCTAAAGATAAACCATAAATCTGATTTTCTATACTCACAGATTCCCAACATCTCATACCCATTTATTTCTCTGCTCCTTTTTTCTTTTTTTTTTTTTTTAATTTTTTATTTTTGATAAACATATATTTTTATCCCCAGGGGTACAGGTCTGTGAATCACCAGGTTTACACACTTCACAGCACTCACCAAATCACATACCCTCCCCAATGTCCATAATCCCACCCCCTAAGAATTTAGATTTCATCGAAGGCTGGAGCCAGCCCTGCCAGTGAGTCTTCAGAGAAAAATGTTTAGAGTGAATGGTTCAGGGGTGAACATGAACTTTCCAGTATGAGGCACTGAAACTCAGGGTGCCCTGGGAGCTAAGTGGGAGAGCTTTCCTTGCCTGAGGACTAAGAAGGGACCACAGGACTAACGGTGGCTATAGGTTGATGAAAGGCTGAAGGAGAGGACCCACACACAGAATTTCAGGCAACCCTGGGAATCCCATTAGATTTTGGAGTGATGCTAGGTTTAAATTACAACCTGTTCTGAAATGAGTTGGGAAAGGTAAATAGTCTGTTTTCCCAATAAGCAGTATCAGCCAGTGAAATCAATATGGAACTACATGGTTTTTTTGTTTTTTGTTTTGTTTTGTTTTGTTTTTTTTTAGCTGGAGATAAGGAATCTGAGCTTTGTAATCCACCCATTTATTTTTTTCTGGCATTTTTCTTTAAGTGGAGTTCTTCAGCAGAAGTCTAACTTACTGTAGGTTGAATCATGACAAAAGGTAATTTTCCACATTTAAGGCTTGTTGTGCTTGTTTGTCCATAAACGCAGAGCGTATTGCATGGCTGCCTTAATGTACTGTCCTCTGCCTATTATGAAGACCATGTATTAAAAACAAGAGTGAGGAGAGACAGTTGTTGGCCTGGATTAGTGATTTTCAGATCTGTTTACTCATATTATCATTTAGAACAGAGGTGCCAAAACAATATTGCCTTAAACAGAAACTTCTTGAAAGGTTGTTTTGTGGGGTGCCTGGGTAGCTCAGTGGGTTAAAGCCTCTGCCTTTGGCTCAGGTCATAAACTCAGGGTCCTGGGATTGAGCCCCGCATCCGGCTCTCTGCTCAGCAGGGAGCCTGCTCCCTCCAACCCCCCGCCTGCCTCTCTGCCTACTTGTGATCTCTGTCTGTCAAATAAATAAATAAAGCATATATATATATATATATATATATATATATAGAGAGAGAGAGAGAGAGAGAGAGAGAGAGAAAGGTTGTTTGGAGAAAGATTCTGAGGGTTGTGTCCTAGCTTAGTGGGAAAGAATTCTGTGATCTATTAGTGATGCCTGCCATGTGTGTATAATTGGGAGTTATGAAATCTGTTATTCCTGAACTAGGAGAATAGGAGTCTTGGTAATTGTTAATGAACACATTTATGAAGCATCTAGTTTGTAGGTGGAATTGAGTTCATTGTTTTGAAGGTTTTAGAAATTTGAACTGCTCCTTTGCCCACAGATAGCTTCCACTAAAGTTGATATAAATCAAGGCATATAGACATGGAACAGCAACTAATAATTTAAAGTAGTATATAATTAATTTATTTAGTTCATTTATATGTTTGCCATATGCCAAGCACTGTCCAAAGTACTGGAGACACAGTTATGAATAAATACACAAGACCAGTCATATTCCTACTCAAGTATGGGACATAAAATGGCAAACAAGCACAACAGACAAATCATACAAATCCAGTTAGTAGTAAGTGCTCAGGAGAAAAACAAAGCTGGGTAGGTGGGAAGAAAGAGAGAGGCGAGCAGCTATTTTAGAAAAGGTTTTAGGGTAGTCTTCTCTGAGGAGATGGCAGTTGAACAGAGACCTATATGTTACAAGGCAACTAACTAACAACAACAACAACACCCAAAACCTCAAACTAACGAAATAACTAACCATTCTGAAAAAACTGAATATCGGGGGGAGAGTTTTCTAGGTGGAAGGGAACAGCAAGTGCAAAGACCATGAGGCAGAAGCCAGCTTGGTGTGTTGAGGGTCCAACGAGGAGGCTAATACAGTTGGAGCAGGGTGAGTGAAAGGCATGGGATAAAATGAGGCTGGAGAAGGTGGCAAGAAGCAGATTGTGCAGGGCCCCTTAGCTCATGATAAGGTTAAGATTGGCTTTAAGCCCAATGAGAGGACATTGGAGAGTCTTGGGTAGGGAATGACATGGTCTGATTCATGTTGAACAATTAAACTGGCTGCTGGGCAGGAGAGAACGAAGGAGCCCACTTAGGAGGTTGTTGCAGTGCAGTCCAGGAGTGACTCATAGTAGCTAGAATGAGGCAGTCGTGATGGAACGAGTGGAAAAGTGGTTGGATTTGGATATATTTAGAATTGGAGCTTGCTGATAGATTGGATGTGGGATGGGGGAAGAAACTGACATATCTCATAGGTTTTTGACTTGAGCCCAGGGCCAGCTTTATGGCATGAAAACTGTGCAGTGGCATGGGGCCTTGGCTCTCAGAAGGCCTGGTGCTTGTTTTAATGCTCTGCTGTTGCCATCTTGAAATTCTTAATTATTTAAGAATTAAGGGGCTCTTGAACTTCATTTTGCCCTGGGTCCTGCACATTATGCATCTGGTCTTGCTTGAGCCAGTGGGATAGAGGAGACTGGACGAGGGACATTTTAGGACAGGGGGAATATGGAGTTCTTTTGGGGCCACATTCAGTTTGTGAGGCCTGTTTGACATCCGAGTGGAGCTGCTGGGTGAATTATCTAGAAGACTTTTCAAAAGGCGAAGCTTCTCTACCTGAACTGTAGTCATAGAGGATGTTCTGAAAGAGGTGAGATCTGAATTGGTCTTTCAGTAAGAAAACATGTCAAATCCTGTCCCTTCCCTTTCCATGGAAAATGAGTTAGTGGTGGGTGAGCACGGTGCTGCTTATGTCCTTTAATGGAGCCCTTGTCTTAATTTTTATTTCAAAGTTTGGGACGGATGGTACATATGGATTTAATGAACAGGCACAATTTTTCACCTCCCAATTGCTTTGTTCTTATCTGTCTCTTCCCCTCATACAATTGTTTTGCTAATACTCAGGGTGACCGCCAGCTCCACAGGTGGGCTCTATAGCCATCTGTTGAGATTTGGGAAGACTCAAGCAGCCTTGGCTTTAGAAACTTGGATCTACCATGGTGACAAGTCATAGGCTTTGTGTGACTCTGCTCAAGGCAAAGGGCTGGTATAGCTTTTTGCAGAGGAAACTCCCTGCAGGTAGTGGGGTTTGAGGTTAATGCCTTAGACTCCAGATACAGAAGACTTATACTCCATACCTTCCTGTTCTGAGACCCTGGAACTTTATTCAACCTCTGTGGACCTTGGTATATTTGTAAAAGAAGGATAACAACATTTCCTACTTTATAATATTTTGGCAAGGTGTAAATGAGGCAGTGCCTGTAGAGCTCTCCACTCAAGCTCTGGAATAAGGAAGGGATTTGAAGATGCTAAATGCTCCTACTTGCCCTTGAGAACAGTTCTCCCTTCTGTCCTGGGGAAGCTGGACCTAGACTGCATCGTGAGGAAAAATTTGAGCTGTCACCTACTTGCAGAGCTCATTTCATTTCTTTTGGCCTCCTTGGTGTATGTTTAGACCCTAATTAGAATTGGTAAAGCAACCTCCAGCACTGTGAGGTGCTTCCTTGATTTTCCTTATTATGGACATATGGTTGTTTCTCCAACACCTACTACCCCTCTTTCATACACATGCAATGTGCATGTGTGTGTGTGTGTCCCCAACCCCTACCTAGGGAAGAGTTCTGATTGGACCAAGAATATGGGTAATTCCTTCTCCTGTACCCCAGTGATTAGTTCAGGGTTGGGCATAGCAGTCAGTGGCATTCCATGATCATATTGATAAAGAGTGGACATACAACTTAGAATGGCCCAATCAGAGCTTGGCTTAGGACTTTGTTCTTTCTCTGCTAGGCAAAAGTAAGGAAGCATGTGGCCCTAGTTGCTTTTGATATCCATCTGGTGCCCAAGAAGCAGGGTAGAGAGAGGAAAGTGTTTGGTGATATAGTTGTTTGATCAAATCATACCTGCAGTCCTATGTCTATATTTTTCAGTTAAAGAGTCATTAAATTCTCTTTAATATTATAATTTTTCTGAGATTTTTAAAATTACTTTCATCCAAATGAATTCCACTGATACAAATATGCTCTAGGTGCCAGTTTCTCAAATAAATAGTGAAATAAGGTTTACATGTTTCCTATATTTGTATCTAATGGTATTTGGAGGATTATTCAACTCAGAACTTTTTAGATATAGTAAAAGGGTTATTTGATAATAATAACACTCATATCCTGGAGTGATAACCCATACATTTTACTAAATAGTTCACTTAGGGGCACTTACTTTTACAGTGTGTATTCTATGCAGTGGATTTTTAGTATAAATGTATGCTTGTTTCTCTTTAGGGAAATGGTAAAAATTCCTGTGCATATGTAACTAAGAGATTAGTCTTTCTTCAGGTCTGGTCTGGTGTGTCCTGCTCCACCTTTTACAGTACAGCCTTCTTCTTCCCCATGCTCATCTATGCGGGAGTGGGGTGCACATGTTTATGTCAGGATCCTATTGCTGTTTTCAGAGAAATAAAGGTATCTGTATCAGTCACTTGTTCCAAGATTCACTGTAAGAACTGAATCTTTTTTTTTTTTTTTAAAGATTTTATTTATTTATTTGACAGAGAGAAATCACAAGTAGACGGAGAGGCAGGCAGAGAGAGAGAGAGGGAAGCAGGCTCCCTGCTGAGCAGAGAGCCCAATGCGGGACTCGATCCCAGGACCCCGAGATCACGACCTGAGCCGAAGGCAGCGGCCCAACCCACTGAGCCACCCAGGCGCCCAGAACTGAATCTTAATCGTCAGTATTTCTGTGGGTGTTTGTTTTCCTTTAACACTGTCTGCCTGGGTAGCTCAGTGGGTTAAGCCTCTGCCTTTGGCTCAGGCCATGGTCTCGGGGGTCCTGGGATCAAGTTCCGCATTGGGCTCTCTGCTCGGCGGGGAGCCTGCTTCTCCGTCTCTCTCTGTCTGCCTCTCTGCCTGCCTCTCTTCCTACTTGTGATCTCTCTCTGTCAAATAAATAAATAAATAAATAAAATCTTTAAAAAACAAAACAAAATGGAACACTGTCTGCAAACATCTGCTGCTATTTACCTAGCACTAGGTTTGGGTTTTCTGTGTTCATGGCCTGCACCTTCCCTTCTCACTAACCCAAGTGCCCATATCCTTTGGACAGCTCCATGTTCTACATCATCTGTGTCACTGGAAGGATTTGTAAGACTCATTCCTTTGGGTCCACAAATGACCTGAGTGGAGATCAAGCTAAAAATAAAAAAAAATCTTCCCATGGAGTAAAAGTGTGGTGTGCCCAGCTGAATCACATCCATTGGCTGTTTCCCATCTTGTTCCTCCTTAAATACCTCCACCTCCTTATCAATTAAAAACTTATCAGTTCAGTGTCCTCTGATATTTTTTTCTCATTTAGATTTATAGATTTCATACCTAAAAGGCTATTTTCCTTCATGGAGATTTTATCTCCATCATGAGGACATACTCACAGCATGTTGTGTTGGGGAAGCTTGCTCAGAATCCCCAACTTTGATGTGGATTTTATTTGCATTCCGAATTATAGCCATTGAGCTTTTGTATAGTTTTTGTTGCCAAAATCTAACTTTATTGAAAAAAGTAAACAACAATATCCAACTGTATTTAAAAAGCAATTGAGCTACATGAGCTTTTTAAAAAAATTAAATTCAATTAATTAGAGTAATTTTCGGTTTCAGAGGTAGAGTTCAGTGATTCATCAGTTGCATATAACACCCAGTGCTCATTACATTGAGTGCCCTCCTGAATACCTATCACCCTGTTGTCCCCATCTCCCCGCCCACCTCCCCTCCAGCAACCCTCTGTTTCCTATAGTTAAGAATTTCTTATTCTCTGATTTCATCTTATTTTTCCTTCCCTTCCCCTATGATCCTGTTTTGTTTCTTAAATTCCACATATGAGTGAAATATTGTCTTTCTCTGATTGGTTTATTTCACTTAGCATAATGTCCTCTAGTTCTATCAAGGTCCTTGCAAATGGTAAGATTTCATTTTTTGATGGGTGAGTAATATTCCATGATATGTATGTATGTGTGTGTGTGTGTGTGTGTGTGTATTATATATATATTATATCTGTATTCTTTATCCATTCATCTGTTGATAGGTATCAGAACTCTTTCCATAGTTTGGCTATTGTGGACATTTCTGCTGTAAACATTGGGGTGCAGTTTCCCCTTTGGATCACTATGTTTGTATCCTTTGGGTAAATACCGAGTATGCACTACATGAACTTTTAATGAAATAGTATTATACACTATCTCTAGATTTTGTCACCGATGATACTGATAGAGACATGTTAATATCAGTAACCTCAAGTTCGTATTTTTGCCTCAATCTACGTACATGGCACATGCAGGTCACCCTTTGTAAAATTCCTCTTTCTCCCAGTATTTGGGCTTTACAAATGCCCATTCGCCTTCTTGCTCATCACAGTCACCATTGTGAGCATATCTCTGTCCACATTCGAGGGAGGCTGCCTCTTGCTGTTTCTCAAACTGCCCATCCTTGAAGTGAGAGGCAGGGCTGTGTTCAGTACTAAGAGGGGATATGTTCCTAATTTTCATTGTACTTTTTCTAGGCCCTGCAGCAGCTCCACTGGGGCTAAGTCTTATCAAATCCAAGACAGGCCAGGGGCTCCATGAGAAAAAGGCCCAGTTCCTCCCCACTATTCTCCTCATTTCTCTCCACCCCACAGTACCCCTCAAAATAAGATAGCACAAATCCTTTTCAGACCCAAACTGAAGTCCTCATGTATATTTACCCATGCAGAATTTGCCAGGGTTGATTAACCCTCCTCCACTTTCACGAACAACCAAGCCATGAGCTTCAGATCATATTTTGTGGTTCCACAATCCACAACTATGTGTCCCTGACTCTCAGTGGAGGATTTTTGTTCTTTTGAAGCAGCAGCATTAAGATGATGTAACCACTGAGTCTGTATTTGCCCCTGCCTATGGGGCTTCTAGGGCACCCACTTAGTGGAGGGAGTTCCCTTCAGTGCATGAGATGGTCATGGAAGCCACTGGGTTAATATATCACACCCCACTCCCACCCCACTTCCATTCACATTTTAATAAGGGAACTTCTGAACATAATGCATAGACTTTCATGGATGATATTAATGACACATTGGGGGAGCTGTCAGGGTGATATTTTAGGATAGTTTGACCTTCCAGAAGCTCCCCAACCATATTGTGAGGAAGAAATCCTGCTAATTATGCCCATATGAAAATACTGGGGAAACTTGCTTCCTCTGAGACATAGAAGCAGCGTGCTGCAGAGGACAGTCAACAAATGCTTGGTTAGTGCATTTTGGGATCTGTTCTGAGAGTTGGAAGCTCAAAGGCTCTTTGCCTTGCAGGAGTTGGCAACATGGCGAAAAAGACAAGCACACCGATAACTATCAAACTGCATCACCTCTGCAAAGCTCATGGGCTCTGGAGGCAAATGGGAGCTCAAATCCTGAATCTGCCTTACTGTCTGTGTGTCCTTGTGTCAGTCCAAGTCTCTGGTCTTAGGATGCCCAGCTATGAGATGGGGAATAAAACAGTGCCTGTCTTCTCGCGTTGTGATCAGAGTTTGTGAGCACACGCCTGGCACATATTTAGCGCCCAAAAAGTGTCTGATGTAAATGATTATCATTATAGAAATTGTCGTGGGAGAAAAATTGCAGGAAGAATTAATTTGTAGAGAACTACAAAGAAGTGATGACATTTGAACCATGTCCCAAAGGTTGCATAGGATTTCATGTGATGGATGAGAAGGGAAGGGTGGTGTGCAGAAAGAGCTGATAACTAGAGCAAAGGCCTTTTGTTTTTTCAACAAATGTCATGCTTCGTGTCATGCTTCATCTGGTGCTCCTGCTTGACCCTTGCATTTGTCATTTGCTTTTTTCCTGTGTGCATGTCTTGCCTTCTTCCTGGGTTTTAACTGCAGCACAGTGGAGTGGAACGTACCTTGGGAGAGGAATTAGATCTAGTCCTGGTTGTGCTGTTTTCTAAGGCTTGACCCTCACTTGTTGAAGGATATAATGGTGAACATGTTCTCTGGAGGTGAGCTGCCTTGGCCCAGTCCCAGTTCTTTCATCAAGTTTGTTTATCTTTCTGCTCCTCAGTTTTCCCTTCTGCAGGGTGGGGATGAGAATACCACCTTCCTCAGGAGCTGGTGTGAGGGTTAAATATCTGATTGTATGTTCAGCACTTAGAACAGGACCTGGCATGTAGTTCATGCCTTCTCACTGGTATCTGGCATTTCATGTGCTGCTCTTTTTGCCTGGAAAGCTCTTTCCCCAGACACCCATTTGGCTTGCTCTCTCACCCCCTTCTGACCTTTGCTTAAGCAACACCTTTGCAGTGAGACCATATCTGGGTGCCCTATTAAAAACTGCAATTCCATCTGCCTCTGGTACCTTGTATTCCCTCTACTTGCTTCCTGCCTCTTCATAAAATTTCTCACTGTCTTATATATTATATATTTTCCTTATTGTCTTTTATTGTCTGTCTCTCCCAACTACAGTATAGGCTTCTTGGAGGCAGGGATTTCTGTTTGTTTTTTGGTGCTATATCCGTGCCTATAGTGTCTCATACATGGTAGGGGCTCAACAAATACTTATGAAAGAATGCATGAACCCCATATTTTTTGAGCTGTTTTCTCATCTTCTATAAAATGGAACTATTAGTCTCTGTTGTAGTACAAAGAAACCTCTTTATAAAAGATACCCTTGACACGTAGAAGAGATAATAATCATCACTGAAGGTAAGGATCATGTCGTATGTCTTCTTATCGACACCATACACCTAGAAACTATTATTCATTCATCACCCACCTACACATTCACCCACCCTTCCTGTCACTTATCCACCCAATCATTCATCTGCCCACCTACCCATCTACCCATTCATCCATCCATCCACTCACCCACCCACAGTGGTACTCACCTATCCATTCATCCATCCGTCCATCCTCCCAGTCATCTCTCTGCCCATCAATCCATTATTTGATCCACCACCCACTCATCCATCGTCTCATCTCCCTCATTTTATCCTGTTTCTTCCCATGTCCCTCCATCAACCCATCCATCTACTCACCTACCCACCCTTCTACCCATCAATCTACTTATCAGCCCATCCAGCAGCCCCATTCGTTGCCCATCCATCCATCCATCCACTTATCTTTCCATCCGTCTATCTTCCCAGTCATCTATCTGCCCATCCATCCACCCACCCATCCATCCAACAAGTATATGTATGTATGTATATATATTTATATATATCTCCAACCATTGGATCTCACTATGTGCCACACACTGTGTTGCTACATTTGCATCTGTTTACAGAGGAGGAAACTGAAGCATTGAGAGGTTGAGCACCTTGCCCAAGTTCATACATCCTGGAAGTGGTGGAGCTTAGGCTCAGACTCAGGCCATATATCTCTGTTGTTCTTGCCTTCGATCCTTGCCTTTCTCTGTACACACAGAGGCTACAGCCTGACAGCAAAGACACATGTGGAACAAGTAATTATGAAAACAGTAGGCACTCAATAAATGTATTTTTTTTAAAAAGATTATTTATTTATTTATTTGACAGAGAGAGATCACAAGTAGGCAGAGAAGCAGGCAGAGAGAGAGAGAGGAGGAAGCAGGCTCCCCACGGAGCAGAGAGCCTGATGTGGGACTCGATCCCAGGACCCTGAGATCATGACCTGAGCCGAAGGTAGTGGCTTAACCCACTGAGCCACCATTAAATAAATGTATTTAATGTACGTGTGCTCTCTGAGTGTTGGTTAAGAATGAAGATCCCTTTTCTGAGGGGAGAACCAGTTTGTAAAAATACCTATACCAAGTGCTGTTTGAAAAACCTCATCACCTCTTCTTTATCATTCATCTGTTGACAGATACTTAGGTTGTTTCCATACATTGGTTGTTGAGAATAATACTGCAGTGAACATGGGAGTGCAGATCTCTTTCTGAGATCCTGATTTCAGTTTTTTGGCATATATACCCAGAAGCAGTATTGCTGGATCATCTAGTAGTTTTATTTGTAAAATTTTCAGCAACTTCCATAGTGTTTTACAAGCAGCCCCACCATTTTACGTTTGTACCAACAGTGTACAAAGGTTCCAATTTCTCTCTATCCTCCAGCAGTTATTGTCTACAGTGGAATATTCTTTAGCTTTAAAAAAGAAGGGAGTCCTGTGATATGCAACAACATGGTTGAACTTGGGGGACATCATGCTAAGTAAAATAACTGATTCACAGAAGGACGAATGGCAGATCATTCCACTTTTTAAAAATTTCATTTATTTATTTATTTATTTTTAAATATTTTTATTTATTTATTTGACAGAGATCACAAGTAGGCAGAGAGGCAGGAAGAGAGAGAGGGAGAAGCAGGCTCTCTGCTGATTAGGGAGCCCGATGCGGGCTCGATCCCAGGACCCTGAGATCATGACCTGAGCCGAAGGCAGACACTTAACCAACTGAGCCACCCAGGCGCCCCATGATTCCACTTATAAGTGGAATCCAAAATGGTCAGACTTTTAGGAGCAGATAATAGAATGGTGGATGCCAGGGGCTGGGAGAAGGAAAAATGGGAATTTGCTGTTCAATGGGTAGAAAGTGTCAGTTATGCAAGATGAGTATTTTCTAGAGACCTGCTGGACCACACTGTGTCTTAATTAACAATACTGAATTGTACACAAAAATTTAAAAGGGTTGATTGCATGATATGTATTCTTACCTCCCCCCCTCCCCCACAAACACACATACAAAGAAAGAAAAGAGAACCTCCCAGCCAGAATGGTCTAAAAACCATGGCTGTGGATCTCTGGGTCTGGTGGGACCCCTAGGAGCCAGGCTAGTTTGGCGCATGCCCCTCAGTGCCTGCAGAGGCTGCGGGAAGCCGCCCAGCCATGTGCCACGTGGCGCTTCTCCCTGACTGGGGATCGCATTTTCACCATCCTCCAGTCCCCACTCATCTGTGTTCGTTCCCACCACAAGGCATTTTTCATTCCTCTATAATTACCCAGGCTAATTAAATAAATTGATCTGCTGATGTACACTCCACAGTCATTTCTGTGGTGTAATTTGGCTTTAATAGAACTGCCGTTTGAGGGAGAGCAAATGAAAGCCCCGGGTAGAAGTGGGATCTTTTAACTTTCAAGAAAAATCATTTTTTTTTCAGGGGGTTTTGATTCCCTCCATGTGCATAATGTATACACTTGCTGTTAGAATTAACTGGGAAACAGCAGCTCTCTGGTCAGGAGAATAATTTGGGAGCCCTTTTGTCATGAGAAACTCAGACCGACTCTGAGTGTTGTCAGGAAGCTCATAACTTTGGAGCCAAATGGGGCGCGAAGCATATTGTTGGCTGTCTGGTGGCCAGAACATGGGTTCTTTCCTCCGTGGGCATGTTCTGGTAAATGCTGTCTGCTCTCGATGATACATGGGGTGTGTCAAGCAGACACATTCCAAAGATTGGGGGTGAGGTGTTCCCAGGACTGGCTGTGATTATTAAGCATGTGGTGTTAGTCTAATACCATTTGGTTTTCATGTCACCTTTACCATTTGGTAGATGTGTGTGTTCTGAAAGTTTCTCTGTCTATCAGCACCTCAGTCCCACTTCTGTAAAATGTACCACCTTGCAGAACTGAGTTTGAAGAATAAATGAGCTTTGCAGACTGCCCCACACATAGTGGGCACTATAGAAACATTATTTGTGGTTGTAGCAAAAGCCATTGCTCACCCACCCAGCATTTATTAAGCATCAGCCCTGAACCAGGTGCCTTGCTGGTGGGAGAAGGTGACCCAGACAGGTCTAAGCCTTGTTAAGATGAGAGTCTCTAAAGAGAGACTGCTGCCCTGATTCTGCCCAGATGGGAGTCAGGATCTTGACTGCATCAATTACTCATAAGTGATTTATTTCGCCTTACTATGTCCAGGCACTGCTCCAAGCACTTTATAGGTACTAGTTCAATAAATGATAATAGTTGTTATCTTTTAAGTCCCCTGCCAGAGCTTTAACATGTATGATGTCATTTCATCTTCCAACAACCCTCTAAGGTATGTTCATTTATTATGTTCCCTTTAGAGATAAGGAGAGTGAGGCTCAGAGAAGTTAAGTGGTTCGGGTCACATGGCTAATGGTAGGGAAAGGCAGGACTTGAACTTAGGGGTGTCTGACACCAGCATTTCAACTATCTTGTCAAACTTCCATCAGTGGTGGGATTCAGGGCAGGTCTCACAGCTTCTGGACTTTGGGTGATGGCATATAATCAACTAGAATGCTATAATGGTGACAAAAGATTTTGTTGACATGGTTGAGGCTCTCCCCTCTGTGGAGACTTGTGTACAATTTACTTCATGCCTGTGAACTTAGGAACTGATGAGAACTTCCGGCTAATGTGGTAGAAGGAAGAAGTCAGCTTGCACCCCTTTATCTCCCAGGCTATTGGGACTCTATTTGCATGACCCTCACTATTTCTTTTGGTGGCATCATTGTTGTTTTTGAGAACTCTTCCGTGATTACATTGTTATTATCAGTGCCTAGGCTTCTACTGCAATAGGAGTGGTATTGACTGTTTTATTTCTTCCTCCTTAAAAAGAAGGTAGCTTTATTGAAGTATACTTTACATACTCTAAAATTCACTCATTGTAAGTGCACAGTTCAATGACTTTTAGTAAATTTATGGGATTGTGCAACCATCGCCACAGTCCCATTTTAGGACATTTCTGTTGAGATATACCTGTGGCTAATACGCACATGAAAATTTGCTCAACATTGTTAGTTCGTGAGGCAAATGCAAATCAAAACCACGCTGAGGGGGTGCCTGGGTGGCTCAGTGGGTTAAGGATATGACTTCAGCTAAGGTCATGATCCCAGGGTTCTGGGATTGAGTCCCTGCATCAGGCTCTCTGCTCAGCGGGGATTGTGCTGATCTCTTTCCCTCTGCTGCTCCCTCTGCTTGTACTCTTTCTCTCTCTCAAACAAATAAATAAATAAAATCTTAAAAAAACTGCACTGAGATACCAGTAGGATGGCTGTAATAAAGAAGATGGACAACATCAAGTACTGTGAGGATTTGGGAAAACTGAAACCTCATACATTACTGACGGGAATGTAAAATAGCATACTTGCTGTGGAAAACAGTCTGGTGTAAGAAAGAAAAGTTTTGCATCTGTTTACCATAAAACCTAGCAATTCCATGCCTAGGTGTCTTTCTCTCAACTTTCTTTCTCAAAAAATTTCAAACCTGCAGGAATATTACAAACACAGTTCAGTGAGTATGTATATACCCTTCATCAATTGTTAAATACTTTTCCTTATTGGATTTCTCTCTCTCTCTCTTTACACATACAATCATGTGCACTTTTTAGTAAACTAAACTGGGAGTAAGTAGCAGATACTATGACACTTCACCCTTGAATACTTGATCACGTATCACCTAAGATCAAGGGCATTTACTCCATGACCACAGTTCAGTGATCTCACTCAAGAAATTTAATGATGGGACACCTGGGTGGCTCAGTGGGTTGGGCCTCTGCCTTCAGCTCAGGTCACGATCTCAGGGTTCTGGGATTGAGCCCCGCATTGGGCTCTGCTCAGCGGGGAGCCTGCTTCCCCCTCTCTCTCTGCCTGCCTCTCTGCCTACTTGTGATTTCTCTCTCTCTGTCAAATAAATAAATAAAATCTTAAAAAAAAGAAATTTAATGATGATATAATCCTGTTATTTAATATACACTCCATAGTCAAACTCCCCAATTATCCTAATATTCTATACAGCTGCTTTAAAGATTCTAGCAATCAGTCAAAGACAATACATTACATTCGTTTGTCACATTTTTTAAAAAAGATTATTTATTTATTTGACAGAGAGAGAGATCACAAGTAGGCAGAGAGGCAGGTAGAGAGAGGAGGAAGCAGGCTCCCTGCTGAACAGAGAGCCCGATGTGGGACTCGATCCCAGGCCCCTGAGATCATGACCTGAGCCGAAGGCAGAGGCTTAACCCACTGAGCCACCCAGGCACCCCCATTTGTCACATTTTTAAAGATTTCTTTATGGTAAGGAAATTCCCCAGCCTTTATGTGAGTGTATACATGTATAGGTACATGTATATGTGTGACTATGTGTGTGTGAGAGAGAGCGAGAGAGAGGAAGTGTATGTGTGTGTATGTGTATGAGGGGGTGTATTCATTTGCATATGCATATGTGTGTGTGTGTGTGTGTGACTGTGTGTGTTTTATGCCTTTCACGTTTTTAAAACGTCCAGGTCAGATGTTTGGCAGAACACCCCATATGCAAATGCGAGATGGATTGTTCTGATTGCGCCTCCTGACTTGATTGAGACCAGCCATTTTTGGCAGGAGTGCTATACACGTGATGCCGTGTCCTTTTTGGTCATCACATCAAGATGTCGTGATGTCAGCCTGTGCCATCATTCATGATGTTAAGGGAGAGACACATTTTAAAGTCACTTTGGTGAGAAGAGTCACTTATGGCTGGAAACCCAGCCTGGAAGTGGATTTCCTATTGACGAATAAAATGCCTTGTCGTATCCTGGGGGACGTCCGAGGATGCTGAGTGCCTGCTTGTGCCCACTCTTGCATGCTTACGTGAGGTGCTAGCGCACTAAGGTGAACAGACACGGCCCCTGCTCTCAAAGGGGCTAGCACCTGGAGGGAGAAACTGCAGGACACATAATCCCAGAGCAGTGTGACAAGTGCTGAGACGGAGGGTGTGCACAGGGTCAGACGGATGAAGGAGTTGCGGGTGCTGATCCAGGTGGCATTACTGATGATTACTGGCACTGGAGGAGGAGTCTTTCTTTCTTCGTCAGACCCTTAAGACTGGCTTTGTATCTACCACCGTCTCTCTCCCCACTGTTTTTCATTCTCTTTTTCTGCAGTCCAGTCCTATCTTGGAAAGGGATAGACTTAATTACAACCCTGCCTATACTACTTTTGGGCTGTGTGACCTTGGCCAAACCCCAGTTTCCTCATGTGTGATGGATTTATAGTAGTACCTCCCCAACCTGAGCCACTGCACCCATTTAGTGAGACAGGACGTGCAGTGCAGGGCCTGGGGGAAGAGGGATCACTACATTTGAGCTATTGTCATTTTTATCTCAGGCTTCTTTTCAGGCCTTACCCTCTGCACAAAGTGTTATCTGTCCAACCCCCTTATTCTGATGCCCCCTTTGTGTAGGACATCTATTTTCTTTTTACTGCGTGCTCTCTTAGGTGCTGCCCTGCCCATACGATAAACTCCTGGCAGTGTCATTGATTTTGAAAGTACCAGCGCAGGTTGGAAGGAGTGGAAACCCCAATCCCATCTCAAGAGAACTTCTCATACTCCTGTCACATGAGTCACTTGTCAGCGTGAGCCAGGCAGCCATGGATAATATTGGGTTGGTTCTGGCAGCCTTCTTGGGAATGTCTTATCTGTTCAGTTGCTGACCTAGACAGAAGGTCATTAAGGGCTCTGTAGGTCAGTTTGTGATCAGTAGAGATTGGAAGATGTGTGTGAGTGGGTGTGTGTGCGTGCGTGCATGTGCGTGCGTGCATGTGCGTGTGTGTTGGAGAGAGGGAGAGAGTGTGTGTGTGAGAGTGTGTGTGTGTGTGTGTGTGAGAGAGAGAGAGAGAGAGAGAGAGAGAGATTAATTCAATATCAGGATCTTCTCAGCTCAGAAAAGGTGTGCCCTTATTGCTTTTGACAACATCAAACTTAGAGAAAATGGAATTTTCATGAGTTTTCTCACACTTGAGTCATTCTCTATATCAGATAAGGCCCCAGCAGGAAACAGATGACATACTCATGTTAGGATAATTCAAGGCAGCTTTAATAATGGGACACAGGTATGGCAGGGTATAAGGAAAATGGGTCTAGAGACGTGAGGGAAGGAACGGTTGGTGGAATCCTGAAGGAAATTGATGTGGGTGGCTTGGAGAGAGAATGGGGTATAATTTCCCAACCTCACTTCTTTCTCCCTCTGTTTGCATTATTATGAAGCCTGGGGGAAAGGGAACCCCTTGGTGGCATTTATTAATGTCCATTTCTGGGCCAGAGGACAGAATAGAGAAGGATGAAGGGTAGATCTTGGGGGACAAATGGGAGACATAGGTCATTTTCCCCACACAAAGTCTAAATTCTGTTGGATATATTCCCTCTACTTATTAATTGTTTGCTATTTTTTAAACCAACGTACTTTTAAAAAACTGTAATTTCAGTGTAACAGAATTCATTGTCTATGCACCACACCCAGTGCTCCATGCAATACATGCCCTCCATAATACCCACCACCAGGCTCCCCCAGCCTCCCACCCCCAGCCCCTTCAAAACCCTCAGATTGTTTTTCAGAGTCCATAGTTTCTCATGGTTCTTTTTAATTTAATTATATCTATTTCAAAAGAAACAACAAAAAAATCTCAACCAACTTCATTAGCCATAAATGGAAGGTAACTAAAAAGAGATATAAAAACAAAGCCATATGTAATCCTAGCTAGGGATCAGAGCCAGAGTTCAGCTGGGCTTAAACTTGGAAACTGTCCAGAAAGAGATGTTAAGGACATTGCATTCACAGACAGATAATTTTTCCTTGATGTAATCAGGAAGATGAAAGGGGAGTTGGAAAGGGACTGTAGTAGATTGAACAGTATCTACCAGAAGGTGTGTTCAAGTCCTAACCCAGGGTACCTGAGATTATGACCTTATTTGGAAATAAGGTCTTCTTTATAGATGTTATTAAGTTAAGGATTCTGGGTGAGGTCATCTTGATTTAGTGTAGGTCCTAAATCCAATGCTCGGTGTCCTTATAAGAGGAAGGAGATGGGTATTTGAGAGACAGACACACAGAAGGAAAGGCCATGTGAAGACTGAGGCAAAGAGTGGATCAACTTGTCTATAAACAAAGAGATGCCAAAAACTGCCAGCAGCTGGAGGGGAGACATAGAATGGATTCTCCCTCAGAGACTTCAGAGGGAACAAATCCTGCTGACACCTTGATTTTGGATTTCTGGTCTTCAGAACTGCGAGAGAATATATTTCCATTGGTTTAAGCTAATGAGTTTGTGGCGATTTGTTACAACAGTAAGAAACTCTAGGGACTAGCTCTCATTGCAACAATGTCACTTAATGCCAGGCTTATGTCTCCTTAAAATCACCTTCATAAAGTCCTTTCTAGGACCAGTGGTTGAGGTTCCCTAGGCTTTGGGGAAAGAATGCATTTGGATCATCAGTTTCTCTAGAGCAGGACTTTTTTCTCTTTGTTATGTCCCCAGTCCCTGGCATGGTGTCAGGCACAGAGTAACTCTGCTGAGTATACTTAAGTGTTGAATGGATGAATGAACACCAAAAGGGAATTAATGGTATCAGTCAAAGTTATGGTTGAAAATGACACACTTAACAAGTACCGTAAGATGAATTCAAAGACTGTGGTCTGGATTTCCATAGAAACCACCAGACCTGTTAAGGAGGGAATTGAGTGGCTGTCTAGAGGTCATCATCATTGCCTTCATCACCACTGGTAATAATGATAGTTGATATTTATTGAGTGATTGCTTTGTTACTAGGCATTGCCTAACTGTCTTCTTTGCATGATCTCATGCAAGCTTCACTGGTACACGATGAAGTAGATCCTATTACTTATTGCCATCTAACAGGTGAAGAAACTGAGGCTGTGGTTTCAATAACTTGCCCAAGGCCACACAACTCAAAAGTAGTGGAATGTGGGTAGTCTGACCCCAGAGCCCGTGCTTTTTACCACCATGCCCTGCTACCACCGATGAGCATTTATTGTGTACCTCTTGGGTGGCTGTCTAAGCTCTTCCTTTTCCTGGGAACTTCACCTTCCCCGAGTTGCCACAAGATACAGTGGTTGGTTTCCCAGCAGCCAATTCTGTTCTATGTGGTCATGTTCCTTGACAATAGATGATTGATCCAGGGATTGAGCACCTGATCAATCAAGGCCTCTACCAGTGATTCAGAATTGGGACTAAGAAGCAGGGAGCTGTATCTTACTCTGAGATGTAGGCAGGTGCTGAGTAGCCAAGGTTTCTGTGTTGTAGATGGAAAAAAAAAAATACCAGAAGAAAGCAGCCTACAGGGAGAGAGAAGAATGAGGCACATGTTCAGATCTAAGAGAGAACTTATGGGTTCCCCATAGCAGTGCATATGAGCCTCCTGGGATCTTGTGGAAATGGACCACACCCTAGTCTTTTGTTCCAGCCCAGTCATACAGTCTGGCAGCATCCCTGTCCTTGGATTCTGTCAGACACAGGGTGCATCTGTATCCTTAGCTGAACTTACCACTTTTCCTTAAGCTACCACAGGGAATTTCTATTACTTGAAGTCAAGATTCCTAACCACAATGTAGTTGGTGGGAGTTCTGTGCTGGGGTCAGGGACCCACAGCTGTTGTCTCGGGACATGATAGTTGTTTTTATGTATGCCTCCCTAACTACATTCCAGAGACCATGTCATGGGCCTCTTGCAGCCAGACTGTATCCTGGTCATCATTGAGTCCCCTGTACCTTGCATAGAGGTGGCATTCAAGACAGGTTTGTTGAGTGAATAAAAGAAAGAACATCCATGGAATGCATTAGTCCTGAGGGCAAGTCTCAGCTCCAGCAAGGACTTTCTAGCTGAGTTTCTTACCTTATAAAATTATTACTCCATTTGTTATAGGGTTGCTGTTGAGTCTTTGATCTGTTACATTTCTCAGGATCCTGTGTCTTTATTGTTCAGCACTAAGAAAATGTTCCTCATTTGATTATATTTCTATTTATATTGGGCTATAGGAAACTTACAGCCCAGTTTGTGGTTTATGTAGTGGTTGAGTGTGAGTTTGTGGGTCTCATTCTACCCTCTGTTCTTGACTTACTTCTTTTTAAATTTTTTTCTTGTTTTTTACTTAGTATGTATTTTTTTAATCTCTTATTTAAATGCTGTTTGAAACCCTTGATGGAATGAAATGGGATATATACCCCATAAAATGGCAATAAAAAATAATAATGAGTTTAGAATACATTACAAATTGCTAGAGGACTTTGTTGGTTTCCTAGGATAGCCACAAACTGAGTGACTGAAACAACAGAAATTTATGCTGGAAGTCCAAGGTCACAGAGCTGGCAAGGTGGGTTACTTCTGAGGGCCATGAGGGAGAATCTGTTCCATGCCTCTCCCTAGCTCTTGTGGTTTGCTGGCCATCTTTGACATCCATTGACTGTAGAAGCATTACCCTGATCTCTGCCTTCATCATCACATGTCATTCTCTCTGTATGTTTCTCTGTCTCCAAGTTTCCTCTTCTTACTAGGACATCAGTCACACTTAATTAGAGCCCACCCTACTCCAGTATGACCCATCTAAACTAATTACGTCTGTCATGACCCTATTTTCAAATAAGGTTATATTCTGATGTACTGGGGGTTAGGACTTCAAAACAGGAATTTGTGAGGCGGGGGGACACAATTCAACCCCTAACAGGGATCTTGAGTAAATGATTTCCTCTCTGGGCCTGTTTCCTCACCTGTAAAATGGGGATGCTGGAATGGATGATCTCTAAAGGGTTTTTGTCACATTTGATGTTTTTTGAATATTCTCTGTTCCTCCTAGAGAGTCATTGTTCCAGTGGGAAAGCAATCTAAAATTTACATTAAAGGTTAGTAAGACGATCTCTCATGGGTTTCTGCTTGTTTACAGGACTCTGCAGAGGGATCAAGTAAATACTGTCCCGCAGAACAAATCGCTCCTGTGGGGGCAGGGGCGGTTGTGGATGATGCCCCATTGCCTCCTAATCATTCCACACCTGCAGCTGCCTCCTCCATCTGCAGACACAGCAGGCCTAGGGAGGCCTCCACCTGGCCAGCTCATGTACTGCTGACATGCTGTGGGAAGGCCGGAGGGCAAGGGATAATTAGAGGACAGACCCCTTCTGAGATCAGTGCTACAGACTTGAGGGCCCCTGTGCTTGGAGAGCACATCAGCCAGGCAGCTCTGTCTGTTTTCTGCATTCTGCAGCTCAAGACTGAATGCACAAGTATTTTCCTGTGGGAGGAAAGGCTCTGGGCTAGATGGCTTGCCAGGAGCTTTCCCTTGGGTTGGGTACACACGTCTCCCACCTGCACAGGTGCTAGGAGAGAGTGCATCCCTCTTTGCATCAGTAATCAACTTTGTGCTGCCATGGGCTAGGTCTGATGACCTGAATGAGTTAAAAATCTGGATGTCTACCCACACTTCCTCCTCCAAGAACAGTGTGGTGAGTTAGAATCTCTGTCTGCAAACCAGAGAAGGTGCTATGACTAACGTAAGCAAGAAAGGGGGCTTATTGGGAGGATGTAGGGGAACTCTCAGGGTTGAAGGGAAAGCTGGAGAACCAGAGGATCTCAACAGCTGATATTGTTCAACAGGCTTGTCTGGAATCAACAGATACAGAAATTAATGAAAATCTGCCATCTTTCCTGTCCCAGCTGAGTTTAGGAAAGAGTATGATTGGCTGGGTTTATATCATGGATCTGCTTTCCCAGTAATATAAGCACTTCAAAGGGGAGACCTGCAGAAACATCCAGAGCCCTTTTTGGCTGCTGTAGCCCCGAGGTGTGTATTCTGACTGATAGCCATACCAAGACTGCACAGAGGGCAGGGAGAGAAAGGCCAGTAGCTAACACAGAGTGCTTACTGTATACAGAACACTCTATCCATGGTTCTCCACCACTGTGGCTCTATTATCTTTTTAGGTTTAGAGATTTAGAGGAAATGGAAGCTCAGGGAGGGGTTAAGTGTTTTACTTAAGGTCACCCTGGGGGTCAAAGGCAGGGTTGGGATTTGAACCCAAGTCTGTCTAGGTCCAGCAGTATTGCTCTTTTTGGTAATGTGTTCCTGTCTTCTGTTGCTGCCAGTTTGCCCAACATGGTGAAAAAGAAGAGCTATAAACATGAGTACAGTTTGATCAGGGATCCCAGCAGTTCTTGGCCCCAGAAATAGGTTAAGGAATGGGCCAACTGGGTAGCTGCCCAGAAGGCCAGGTTATAAAACAGCCCCAGAGGTATTACTAGAAGGAAACAGCTTTGTTCTTTTGTCCATCATTTCTCTTGTAAAAGGGGCTGTCAGGGACTACTAGAAAGGATACACTTTGAATAACTGCTTGGGGTGGGGCAGGGGCAAGCTGAGTAATTTGCAGGGCCTGCGAAATAAAATGCGAGGCCTCTTCTTAAAAAATTAAGAATTTCAAGATGGCAACAGCAGAGCACTGAGTGTGGATCCCTGTGTGACTGTACAGGTTTCACACCAGCAAGGCTGGCCCCGGGTTGGAATGAAGGTAAATGGTGGCCAAACTCTTGGCCAAGAAGGACAATCCTAGTTACCTGCAGGGCTCCTCTGCTTTGTGCCAGGTTGTTTCCTTGCTTAGTCTGCACACAGGTGAGTCACTCTCAGGTAAGCCTGCCTGTCTTCACGCAGAGCTAGAGAGGCCACCAAGGCACAGAGAAGGTGCTTCTGGGTCTGAAGGCTGGGTCTTTTTACAACACGCAGTTCATGAATGACCACAGACATCACCTGACCATTCTGAGAGTAGTTTCAACAGCAGGTGAATAATGGCAGAGTAGCACTTCATTAGCAGAACTAGTAAATTAAAGACATCACCACAGTTAACATCTCAGTTAATATTGAGAATCTACTATGTGCAGGTATGTTTCAAAATTTATCTTGTTTCATTTTGTCCTCTCTTTCCAACTTCAGACATGAGAACCTTTTAGTTCTTTAAAAGTACCATGGAATTCAGGGCTTCTAACATAGCTTCTTTTTTCTGTTTGGAACATTCTTCCCTTTTCTCCCTTACCTGGAAAATTCCTCACTCTTTGGGTCTTCGCTGATCTGACCTTTCCCAACCCTCACAACTAGGATTGTATTGCTGAACTGTGGCTCTTCTTATATACATGGGCCTCGTCTCTCTAATTGCTATTTCACCAGGACCAGAAGAAGCAGGGGTATCTCCCCTGGGCTGCTGGGGCCCCCCAAGGTACTTCATCTCTGGATTGCTTTGATGAGTCTCTCCACTCATTTCTCCTTGAAAGTGTTTGCTCAAGTGGGCTGCAATTCCGACAGAGCTCTCCCCTGGAATCACAGCTCTCAAATTGTCTCCTTTGCCATCCTGGTAGGAGCCTTCATCTAGAATCCACAACCGAACTCAGAACTGAATTGTTGATTTTTCCAAGAGAAGGAAAAACCAACTTAGAGCTGGTAGCTCTTTCCTTCCTCCCTCCCTCAGGAATTCCCCGACTCAGGATACCAGAAGTGGAAAACAGCTGCCTGATCCCTTTAATTAGGAAGGCATTTGAGGATGTTTTGAAAAATGTCAGTGCTCAGGTTGCCCATAGCTTCATTAATTTTTAAGTTTCCTTCACATTTTTAGGGATAATTCCTTTTAGAAGTTCCAGCTGAGTGCTAGGTTTTACTTGAATTTGTGCTGGTTTGAGATGAGAATGTACCAGTAAGCCTCTAGGGTGAACAGGGAAAGCAGAGAGCCATTGTGCTTTTTTCCTTCCTTCTCCTGACAACTGAAAAGTTGTGCAGCTGTCACTCATTTTCTAGGAAAAAAACCAAACTGGTTGCTGATTGACTTGGCAATACCTAGGAAGTATTCTAGTTCCAATTATAGGCTGCCAATGGCAAGTATAGCCTTGGCCAAGGAACCAGCTTCTTTGGCCCCCAGTGCCAAGGGTCTGGCAGTAGGACCAGTATTTTATGTTCCTAGAGAAGGTTTTGTTCTACATGATGATAGTCACTTCATTCTCTATCTAAAAATATCTCCCCAACGATTCCTTGAAATTCTGCTTTTTTGGAACTCATTCCCTTGCTACCAAGCATTCGTGTTCTCCAGGCATCCCTGGAAACCTTCGGCACTTACTTCTCCTTAGGAAACTCCAACTAGTAAAGACTCCAAAGAGTGAGCCTGCTTCATGTTAGCATCCTCACTAAAAACCCTATGAGGTAGATATTGATTTTCAGTGGGAATATGGAGGCCCAGAGAGGGCAATTAACTTGCTTATACAACTGTTAAGTGGCAGAGTTGGGATTTGAACCCAGTCTGTCAATGCTATTTCCTGAAGTCCCTGCATTATGCCATGTTGACTGATGGAGTCACATAAGAAGCTGGAGAGATGCCAAAGAAAAGGAAGCTTCATTTGGATTGTGTTGATTTGGATTCCTCAAAAAGCAGACTCTCTGTGATGAGGGTTTAGGGGAAGGGTTTATTTGGGGTGATCTTATGATGAAAGAGAGGGGAAGAGGGATGGGGAAAGAAGGAAGGAAGGAAGGTGTAAGCTAAGGGTGCTCAATCAGTAGGGCTCTGGAGGGGGTACAAGTGACACAGAACACCCTTAGAGTTTTCCCATCTGATGTCCATTGGTTCTCATCTCTCACTGGTTGAGGGTCATTCCAGGGAGGGTGTCACTCTCTGCAACCCCCAGCCTATCCAGGACACAGGCTGAGCATTCTCCTGGGGCTGAAGCATTCTCCCAGGCAGAGAGATGCAGGTGCTTGGTGTAGGGATCTGCTGATGTTGGGGGGAGCTGTCACCTGAAGCTTCTGGTGACTGGTGAGTTTGCCTGAGGGGTATGGGTTTCAAGCACATCTGCTATGTGGATGGCGGGATGGGGGTGGGGGGGAAAGAAAGAATCCAGGGTGAAATCAATAGTATCTTTGGAGTATTAGATTTTTGTAAACCCTCCCTGATAGATGCTCCTATAATATTTCAAATCTTATACAAGGAATAATTACAGCCTAGCTAACATCTATTACATGCCTGATCTGTGCCAAGCATCATGCTAAATAGTTATATACATTATTTCAGTTAATTCTCTTGACCACCCCATGAGTTAGAGACTGTTAATATCTTGATGTTGCAGATAAGCAGGGTCCCACATACAGAAAGTAGTGCAGCAGGGTCTAAAATTTGGATCTGCTTGTTTCCTTAGTTGCAATACTCAACCTCCAGTCTAGTGAGGTTTAAATCAGTCTGAAATAAGGAGAGGGTTCCCCCCCCCCCACATGCTCTTCGATAGAACCCTGGACAACAAGAAGATCCACACCTCACTCATTTGACCTTGGCTTATAGGAGTTCCCCATTTCTTATTCCAATGAAATGTATGGGTTTCATAAGGGTCCTTCTAAAGCAAGGAGGATCATTAAATGAGAAAGTTGGCCATAGTCAGAGAGACCCACACGAGCTTCAACTGGTAACAAATCAGGTCAGACCATTAGATTTGTCATAAACGTATGACAGATGGCAATTCCCTGGTCTCATACCCAACCTCTGGGAGCTATCTGTTTGAATGATGTCACTGCATAATGTTTGAAGCTGCTAATGTGATTATCTTGAATCATTGGAGAAACATGAGGCTTGAACAGATTTCATAATAACTTACTTTACGCTTGCGACTGCATTTTCATCTCAGCTCTGTTCTTGTACAAGGAAAACCTCCCAATTTCTCTCCTTAGCTGTTGCAATATTAATGCTTATAAGAATTGCTTTGCAATGTGGAGGCAACTGACCGATGTGGGCTCGCACTCCCCCCCCTTCCTTCCTTGTTTTTCTTGAGTAAAGAGTAATAAAGCAAATAGCCTACCTTTACAGCAAGGTAAAATAACATCTATTTAGGGGAACTTTAGGTGAAAGTATGCTTCCTCCGTATTGGGTAATCTAATTCAGCAGCTCTTGCTTAGCTTTTATCTTCGGTGATTTAATGAGCTGCAGTACCTGGTTTTGTAAAACTCTCACCATCATGCACGTTTCTGAACTCCATTTAAGAGACGAAAGCACAAATGCCATCCTACAAAGAATTCTGGACTTTGAAGGGGGCCGGGAGAAGTTGGCCCTTAGTGGTATGGTTTCATGGGGGACTTCTCTAAGCAGGAGGCCGCAGCATGGACTCCTTCCCTTTACATACAATCCAGGGTCTTCTGGGCTCTTCTCGTCCATTCCTGACCTCCACACATGCTGTCTTGTCAAGAAAGGCCATCCCATGGCAGTTCATTCCAGTTTTTACATAATACGTGCCAGGAGGAGTTCCTTTGCCTCTACCCTCAATTCTTTCTGCTGTAACTTCAGTTTATGTTTTTTTTTGCGTATTCTCAAGAGCATTGAAGAAACAAGGAACACAGGGGTTTTACAATTTTAAGTGAACCACCTCTCCATCTCTATCCCAGCCTTCTTTATCCTCGTAAGGTCTATAAAGATCCTTGGAAATAACTGGGGACAGGCAGCTGACAGATCAATGTACTTCCCCTGATCACAGCATTTACAAAGGACCAACAGAGAGCCAGACACTGTGCTAGAGTGTCCTCATGGATGGCTTTATTCAACACTGTGGATACTCTTATGGTATATGCTGTGATCCTCCCTTTTATAAAGAGGGAAACTGAGGCACAGAATGTTCCGGAATACACCTGCATGCTTATACCTTTAGAAAATGCTAATGCTGAGGGGTGCCTGTGTGGTTCAGTTGGTTGGGTGTCCGATTCTTGATCTCAACTCAGGTCTTGATCTCAGGGTCATGGTTGGGCCTTGTTTTGGGCTCCATACTGGGTGTGGAACCTACTTTTAAAAAAAGGTGCTAATGCTGAGAATCCATGCTCCTAACCTTGTGGCAAAATCCCTCCCTCAACCCCCACTCCTGTAAGGTGGGCGAAACTACTTCTGGACCCTTTAAAAGAGCTACAGATATTTTCAGAGCACACCTAGGTTAACAGGTGGGTCTCAGTCAGAACATTGTGTTTGGTTGGAGTCACCATTTTCCTTCCCTTATATCTTACCTTATCTTCTAATTAGGGAGATAGTCCTGCTCTATAGAAGCTATTCTTTCAAATAATGGAATATAGATGGCTATAAATATGAGGAAAAACAGCATGACAGGATCATGGGCAGTTTGGAATAGTTTCCTATCCATGCAGCCCTGAACTTGGATATGGTTTCCTCCTGTGGGCTTCATTTTATACATTCATTCTATTTATTGAACACTTACTACAGGCTGGGCACTGTTCTATGTGCTAAGGAGACAGCAGGGAACACAATCGATGAAACTACTGCTCAGTACACTTCTGCCCACTTTGAGAATCTAAACTTTGCAGGTCACGCTTCCAGTGTCACTTCTGCAGAATGTGGAAATGGCCCAGCTGTGTTCTCTCTTTTCAACACAGCCTAACCATGGAGAACCAGATCTGCAGAGTCCTGAGCTCAAGACTGAGAGGGCACTTACATGAGTTTCTATTTCCTTTCCCTTTCCTTAGTTATTCAAATATTTGAGTCCCTCCTTTGTGTCAGATGCTATGAATTATGGATGACATGAACAAGGAGAAGACACTGCCTGGAGCAAAGATGCTAATTGACCTCCCGGTCCATCCTCCCTTTCATAAATCCCCTTTGCCTCCCCCCCAATTTTTAGTGGGTGCATGACTTCCCAGGATCAAGACCACATTCATTATCTGCTGTTGTAGACGGCATTGTCTCTCCAAATCCGTAAGTTGATGCTCTACTCCTAGCATTTCAGTATGTGACTATGTTTGGAGATAGGACCTTTAAGACTTCCATCAGGATGGACCCTAATCCAACATGGCTGGTGTCCTTATAAGAGGAGGAAATTTGGATGCAAGAGAGACATCAAGGATGCATGTAAAAGAACGAGGCCAACATGAGGACACACTGAGAAGGTGGCCATCTGCCAGCCAAGGAGAGAGGCCTCAGAAAAAGTCAAACCTGCCGGTCCTTGATCTCAGCCCTCCAGAATTGTGAGAAAATACTTTTTGTTATTTAATTCACTCCATCTGTGTCACTTTGTTATGGCAACCCTAGAAAACAAATACATCTGTCTCCTCTGCAGCCAAGTGTGGTCATGCAGCTAAGTGCTGGTTGGGGGTTATAAGCAGGGGAGTATGTGCACATTCTGGATGGTTTATGTAAAAGGAAGGCATATCCCAATCTTCTCCCTTTGCTCCATCCTTCTCATGGAAAGTAGGCTTGCTCATGATCCATCTTGGCCACATGGCAAGGGTTTTCTAGAATTTGGGGAAGAAGCATATCCCCTCTGTCACATTGGTCATGGACTCTTATGCCCCGGCTCTTATGTGAAAGACAAACTTCCATTATATTTAATTCACTGTTATTTGGGTCTGTGTGACCTCCTTCAGTATGAACTGGAGTTCACAGTAGGTTGGTGAAATGGAAAGCTTCTCACCAGGAAAATTTTCTTTCCCACCTTGAGCACAGTGATATGGCCTTTCTCATGGCATGCTTTTAATGGATAAAATAGCATATATTAACTGTCCACAGATCGGGACACATCTGTCAAGATAAAGCTTCATAATAAGGCTTGGCATTACTTGTGGGTGCCTATTTTTTTGCAGCTTCAAGGTGTCCTGGCATACACAGTTTACTGGGTCAGAGAGACATATATCCACAGTTTTAGATCAGTAATGACCTGTGTCTCCTGTGATACAGAGATAAAGAGGCCTGGAGGTTGAGAGGAAGGAAATATCAACTTCACCTAGGGAGTTCAGGGACGGCTTCCTGGCAGAGGTGGCCTTTGAACCAGTCCTTGAAGGACAGACAGAGTTTGGATGTGCAGAAAATGTGAGGAGGAATTCCAGGTGAAGGGAACTGTGTATGCAAAGGCACAAGTGTGGGGAAGGATAGGGTTTTGTATGAGGAGCAATGAACAAGTTGAATTGGATAAAACACAGTGTGTGTGAAGGGGTAAGTAAAAATGAACCACTCTTGCAAGCATTCAGTCTCTTGGACTGGCTGGGGGTTAGGGTAAGAGGTTTTTTTTGGTCTTGTTTTGTTTTTTAAATTTTACTTATTTGTTTGATGGAGAGAGACATAATGAGAGAGGGAACATAAGCTGGAGGAGTGGGAGGAGAAGTAGGCTCCCTGCTGAGCAGGGAACAAGACACAGGGGTCCAATCCCAGGACCTTGGGTTCATGACCTGAGCCAATGACTGAGCCACCCAGGTGCCCCAGGCTAAGAGGTTTTGAATGCTGGAGGATAATCTGATGCTACTCCAGAAGGGAAAAGGAAGTTTCTGAACATGTTTTAACATAGGAGTGGTAAAAACCAGACTTTAGGAGATGTGATTTATCCGTGCTGTATGAGAGATTAGGGCTTGGCAAACTATAGCTTGCTCTATGAATCCTGCCCATAGCCTGTTTATGTATGGTCTGTGAGCTAAGAAAGGCTTTCACATTTTTTTAGAGTTGAATAAAAAAAAAAAAAAAAAAGAATGATATCTTGTGACATGTGGAAATTATATGAAATTTAAATTTTGGTGCCCATAAATGAAGTTTTGAATTCTGCCAGTAAAAATTTTATGGAAACGTGTTTTCTTTCTTGTTACATAAGGATCAATGTAATATACTCAGTTTTGCCTCTTGGACCACAAAACCCAAAATATTTACTATTTGGCCTTTACAAAAGAAGTTTACAAATTCTTGGAATAGTTGACAGGGCAGAGAGCCCAGTCGGGAATTCCAGAGGGGTGGCCATTCTGAGAGACCCAGGCAGTGGTTCCCAATCTGTGTCCTGTGGTGGAAACAGTTTTTAAATGGGAAAAAAGGATTTTGTAGAGTATGTGTCTTCTCAATGTTCAGTTAACATAGAATGAGGCAGATCTCACTGCAGGACTTCTCAGAGCCTTTACCATGTTAATATGTTCATTGTGACTATTTGAGAAGAGCATATAGCATGCAGTTTTTCCCAAAGTTAATTGACCATGGCCCCCTTTCCAGCGACCAGTGTTTTGGGGAGCACAGTTTGGTAAATGTTGGTCTAGGGAGAGGCAGTAAGTGTGGAAAGAAGAGTGTGGATGTGGTCAAGGAGTGCAGCTGTAGAGTCTCCAGGACATATGGAAGGAGCAAGAGTCAAGAAGGAACCCAAGGCTTTCAGCTTGAGATTCTGGGGCTGCTGACAGTGACAGTGATGGGGGAGGTGGTGCTCTGGAGGGAAGCCGGAGGGAGAGGGAGGGGAGGACTGTGTGAGGCATATATGTGGAGCCCCCTGCACTGGTCCTTATCTGTGAAATGGGTAACAAGTCTTCCCAACATTCAGTGTTGTGAGGGATAAAAATAAGACAACATATGTAACGGCTTAGCTTATAGAGCCAGGCAAATACTAGTAAGCAACAAATAATAGTAACACTAATATGGTAATATTCACTATGTATTAAGAACCAATCATGTTTCGGCACTATTCCAGGGATCAGCAAACTTTTCCTATAAAGGACCAGATAGTGAATAGACCATATGGTCTTATCTTAGCTACTCAAGTCTGTCATAGTAATGCAGTGGCAGTCACAGACAATCTGTAAACTGAGGGGCATGGTGGTTCTAAAGCCTTATTTACAAAAACAAGCTGTGAATTTGGTCTGCCAGCTGTAGTTTCACACCCCTGCATTATGCTAAGCAGTTCTGGGGTTGAACTTCCTCAAAGCCCACAACTGCCGTGTAGGGTGGAAATTCCTCTACTGGCCAGGTGACTTGTCCAAGTTCAGAGCTGGCCAGGAGTGGTGACAGCTTGGTGGCAACCTGGGCAAGTTGACTCCAAGAGTACTGTCTTTCATTGTTGTTGTTGATTTGTTTATTTTTTGCATGTTGTAACAATATCAACTTATCATTTTCCACTACCAGGTTATAATACATTTTATTGTCTATTTCACCAAGAGCACACTGTTAACTCCTATATTTATTACTCTTGCTTAACGTCTTACGTGCTACTGTTTTTTTGCGGCTGTTATTTCTGGCAGGTGGTTGTAAGTTTAGGCAGGAGCCTAGATGAGGGGACCATGGGGTTGGGAATTACCTGTGTGGCTATATTCTTGGCTTCATTTCCCAGGGAAGGGTGCGTATATGGGGCGCCTTCATTGATGAGAATGCTGGGAGAGGAATCAGGGCTGGAGCCCAGGGATGAGCAGGCAGGATGGTGGTAGGAGAGTTGGCAAGGCCAAAGGAGGAAGGGGGGAGCCATTTTAAGGAAGAAGAGATGGTCTACAGACTAAATGTTGCAGAAACACATTTTCAGTAAGAGCAGGATCTCTAAGACTCTAGTGGATTTGCTGTTTGGGGTTTCCAAACATAGCAGATGGTCCACTCTCATCCCCTTGGTACTCACCATTCTGGCCCATTCTAGTGGGATTATTTGGCAGCACCCAAGACTCTCTTTCATCCCAAGTACAGGGTAGACAGGAAGTGCCAGGGATAATGTCCCCAGAGCAGCTCTCAGCCAGTGGTGTTGTGTCTTGGCAGGGGAACCAGGTAACTCTGAGACATGTTCTACATTATCTCCCTGAGTTCTCCCGCTTGAGTCCCGATAGCCTACATTGGTAGCCTGCTTGGTGACATATCTGTACTGGCTTCTTTCCCTCTCCCGCCTCCCGTCTCCACTCTGGGATCACTTGTATGTTTGTCTCACAGTTGGCTTCTGGAGGAACCATAGCTAAGGGACCTGTAATCATCTAGAGAACAACATCAGGAAAGAGGCTGGGAGTCCATCACTCAAATATGCAGTCACATTTTTTTTTAAAAGATTTTATTTATTTGAAAAGAACAATAAGAAATGGGAAAAAAGATTTTGTTTATTTGAGAGAGAGAGAGAGCACGCACATGAGTGGGGGCAGGGGTCATGACTAAACTGAAGGCCTCTCTTAAGTGACTGAGCCATCCAGGTGCCCCATGCTGTCGCAGATAATGACCGAGTACCTTTTGTGTCTGTCAATCATAGGGATAGGCCCTGGGGATACAAGTGTGAGTAAGTGTCATGGTGCCTACCCTCGCCAATCCCAGAACCCAAGACTAGTGGGTGTGTTGGAGACATACTCATAAAGCCCATGAAATAGCTACAAGGAGTAGAGTAAGTGCCTAAAGAAAGGGGCAGAGTGTGGGGGAAGGGGGGTAGGGATGGTGGAGGTGGAGTTCTTTCTGAAGAGGTCAGGGAGGCCTTCTGGGGATGGATTCCCAAGGCTGAGACCTGAAAGATGAGAAGGAAACAGGCAAAGTGCAAGGGGAAGAGCCTTTGAGCTGAGGGAGCAGAAAGCACAAAGGTGCTAAGGCCAGAGGAAGCTTGGTGAGAAGAAGGAAGGGGGAGAAAGCCGGTGTAGACTACAGAGAGGGAGAAGGAAATGGAGGGAGAAGGAAAGACTAGGAGTCAGGAGAGAAAGGGTGGTGGGGGGGGAGCGGGTAGGGAAGGAGACAGGGAGGGAGATCCTGGGACCGAATTCTAACAGAGAGGAGGCGGTTAATGGTGGGGCCTCTCCAGTCCTAGTCCCAGTCTCTGGCGAGGCTTGCCGCCCTAAGGAGGACATAATACTCATCAGAGAGGGCACAGGATGGACCTTCTGTCTTCCAACTTGTCAACAAGTGCTCCTAATTCTGACTCTTAGCAGCAGAACGAAAATAAATATGCAAAAGAGACTTTTGAAACATTCAGAGAACATTTTAAATACAAGTTTAAAACACAATAACAGGGTCAACATGCTTTCTCTTGAGAGCAGTTTTCCATTTGGAACCTTTTCTTACTTCTCACTAATAGGAACCCATTCAGGCAATTTTCCTTCCTTTCTTTCTTTTTTTCTTCTTCTTTTCTTTTTTTTTTAAAGACTCGTTTTCAAGCACAATGACCTTTACATTTTTTTTTTTTCTATAATCTTCCATGGTGAGAGCAAGACAACAGCACAGTGTCATGTTGCCTGCCACTTTGAGGGGGGAGAAAACTAAAAATCTGAAAAAAAAAAAAAAGGGTAGGGGGAGTAGACAAGAGACAAGGAGCATGCTGTTGCTAAAGTTGCATTTTCTGGAATATTCAGCCATAGTTTTAGTATATGTGCTGCCGAAGCAAACACTAAGCCACAGTTTCTAATAAGGAAGTAGGGTGACCAGCTGTCCTTTATGCCTGATACTAAGGGAATCTGTGGGACTTGCAGAGTTTAAGCTGGGGACGTCCTAGGCCCGAGGGGACTAACTAGTTACTCCAGTCAAAATAGCACAATGGAATGTATCAGAAATGTGCTGTCTAGAACAGTCACCTAAGTGGACCCTCACTTTCCAACCTTGCATCCATACTCACAGTCTTTATTTTTATCCAACTCAGAAGGAGGAGATAGCATCTCTTCTAAATCCCCAGAAAAAGCCCTAGTTAGCCCTGTTAAAGGCATCCCAGAGCAAAGAACTTAAAACCATCAGTATTAAATATCGGTGTCCTCTGAATAGCCTCTACCAGCCCTCTGGTAGGGTGACCTGACCTGCTATCTTACTTGTGCCAGAGAATGCCAGTTTTTTAGACACAGTATTTTCATTACTGAAACCAAGACAGCCCTGGATGAGACTGGAACAGTTGGTCACCCTCTAAAAAAGGAAAAGTTTCCAGATCCTGTTTCTGCCACCAGTGAATTGGGCTATTTACCTCAGGTGTGCTTCCAGAGCCTCAATTTTGTCATCCGTAAAATGGGAGATAATGGTAATGTCCCTGTCATTCTTTTTTTTTTTTTAAGATTTTATTTATTTATTTGACAGACAGAGATCATAAGTAGGCAGAGACGCAGGCAGAGAGAGAGGAGGAAGCAGGCTCCCCGCTGAGCAGAGAGCCCGATGCGGGGCTCGATCCCAGGACCCTGGGATCATGACCTGAGCCGAAGGCAGAGGCCTTAACCTACTGAGCCATGTCCGTGTCATTCTTACCAAGTATTTAGCATAGTGCTGGGCATGCAGTAAGTGCTCAATAAATGTTGCTTTTGTAATTCTGTGTTAGGCAGAGCAGAGATTTCAGGGGCTTGACAATACCTTTCTTCCATTGAAAATCTCTCCCTTACTCTGCTGTCTATAGTTTTGTCAATAATGAGTCATTCCTTGAACTAAAGACTTCAGCTTTTCCACCAAAGTATCTCAGTGGCAGGGGATTGTGGCTTCATGTCATGAGGGGCCATGGCTGGAGGACTGTCATGGAGGATTAGTCTGACTATAGGGGCAAGATTTACTTGAAGTTTCCAGTGTAATCAAAAAGCCCGGGTAAATTTCACACTCAGTTCTGATTTCTGCCAATTTTTTAAAAGTAAACTCTATGCCCAACATGGGTCTGGAACTCATGGCCCTGAGATCAAGAGTTGCATGCTCTACTGACTGAGCCAGCAGGGCATCCCTAGTTTCTGTCAATTTAAAAAAAAAATAGGTAGCAGTGTTTATAATTTTTTCCTAGTTGTTGTGTAGCTTTCCACATCCAAAAATGTCAGTGAAACATTGAGGAAGATCTGCATTATTTATTCTTTGTGAGTTATACTTGAACTTTATAGGTTTGAGAAGTCTGGCTCTAATGGAAAGAGAATTGGCTCTGAATGAGACAGTCATTCACACTTAAGTTTAAACAAGTAGAGGTATTAGAGAAGCTGCAGAAATTAGCAGAAAGCACAGTGGTCTGGGAGTCAGGAAAGAGGAGACCAAAGCCCTCCCCTGGATTCTGCTACTTACATTCTGTGTGGCCTTAAGTGAATAACTTCCCCTCTCTGAGGTCTAGATACCAAATCTAAAAAACAAATAGGATCAGATGAATGAATGGTTTATAAATTTTTCTGGAGGACCACGGGCATCTTGGGGGAAGATGAAGCTGTACATTTCCCCCTCCAACCACCCAGCTCTGTTCAATCAGGGCCATCCCTTTTATCTGCTTTGTAAATTAGGATTCTGAGTAAGATTTCAGTGTTCTGCTGTTTAACCAAGTCATAGAACTGCTGTACTGGGTTGTCTTTCATGTCTCTGCTGGCTAGAGGAAGCTCTGTTCCTTTGCCTCTTCCCTGGGGAATGAACATTGAGGGCTTTGGAGGAGGGAGAAATTACCACAGAGCAGGTGCCCTTGTTTTCTGTGAACCTGTGGGCCTGGGCATGGCCTCACACTGGGCAGTTTGAGGGCACTGGTGGGGAGGGAAAGGGCACAGCTACCAGCTGTGACAGGAAGCCAGTGACTAACGATGCACTTCCCAATTTTGAGAGGGTTAAGGACAATTATTTATTTTGAGTGTGCCCCAGATTGTCGTCATCCTTCCCGTCCTTGGCAGAGACTCTGATGAGACCATCCTCTGCCTGGCTCTGCTTCCTGGCTGCTCCACTTCCCAAGTCTGACATGCTTGGAGCTTGGCTGCCTCTGCACATCCAGTTTACTTCCAGTGGGGAAAAAGGTGGGAACTACCTAAATGCCCACCAGCAGGGGGATGGTTCCACACACGAAGGTACACCCATCCAAAAGAGCTGTTAAAAGAATGAGGGATACATTTGTGTGACTAATATTAAGATATCCGGATGGTCTTGTTCAACTGTAAAGCAAGTTGCAGAAGCAAGGCCAAGTGCAGTCATCTTCATGCTAATGGCGTACCTATATTTTCAGGGTTCATATGTAGGCAGGTGCTTAACAGAGGGTCTGGAAGTCTGCACACCAAGCTAATAATAGGGCTTTCCTTTTGAGAGAAATGGAAGCAACAGTCATGGCTAATACCTAATATGTGCCAGGATCCGAGCTAAGCATTTCTTAGGCATTGTCACATTTAATCCTCAAACATTTGAGGTGCATATGAGGAAACTGAGTCACAGAGAAGTTAAGGTATTCCAGGACACTGAGCTACTAAGGAGTGTTGCTGGGTAGACTGGGTCCAGAGTCTCTGCTTTGAACACTCTATGGCTTCAGTGGTGAAAAGGACTTTTGCTTTGTACTCTATATACTTCTTCCATATAATTTGAATATTTTATGCTGGGGATGCACTCATGCATTATTTATATAATTTAAAAAATAGGAAATACTAGAGAGACAGAGTGTGCTTTGTGATATCACCATCCTATGTCCCCAGACCAGCTAATATGAGGAGGACATACTCAGCATTTGAGGTTTGGCAGCAGAGTTCTCGGTTCTTCTGTCAAAGAGAGACAGAAACATGGTTTGAGTTATGCAGACATCCCTGGGTGAAGCAGCACATGCCGTGAGTCATTCACACTCTAGTATGAAATAGATAAGCCACGGAGAGAGACGAAGATGCTGCAGGAGGAACAATGGCTGAAGAATCAGAAGAGCTAGATTGGCGGTAGTGGCTCTTCCTTTTTTGACAGCTAGTTTTTATCAATTTTGATAGAATCCTTCAAAGAGGCAGGGCAGACCTGACACCCTTGGGGATGTTTGGTGTTGACAAAGTTCCTCCATGAAATATTTGCCACATCCATATATGTTATGACTCGGAGTCTGAATTTTACTCTAACGAGTCTCTCTGTAGGCTAAAAGCAGTGATGACAATGCAAATAATTAATCTTTTTAAAAAAATTTGACAGACAGAGATCGCAGATTGCAGATCGCAAAGGCAGGCAGAGAGAGAGAGGGAAGCAGAATCCCCACCAAGCAGGGAGCCCGATGTAGGGCTATATCCTAGGACCCTGGGACCACGACCCCAGCTGAAGGCAGAGGCTTTAACACACTGAAACACCCAGGTGCCCCTAATTAATCTTTATTTATTGTATACTTTGGAACCAGGCACTGTTCTTAGCATATTGCTTCTCAGACTCTAATATGTCCATGAATCCCTTGGGGATCTGGCTAACATGCAGATTTGGACTCGGTCTAGCATGTGGCCTGAGATTTTACTCTAGCAAGATGCTGATGATACCAGGTTGTGGACCAAACTTGTGAGTATGGAGAATGAAGAGGTAAAGACATAGGCTGCCAGGGTTTGAAACCCATTCCCGCTCCAGCAGCGAAATCTTAGTTGTGTTATTCTTTCATAGTGTTATTATAAATATTGACTCAAATAATATACATCCAGGCTCTTGGCACAATGCTTGGTGCATTATGAGAGCTTGGTAAATGGTAGGTGTTATTATTATTATTTCTATCTCATCAAAATCTTCAATAACCCTAAGAGGTAGATCCTATGGTTTTCCCCCCCTTATCTGAGGCTTGGAGAGCCCCAGTAGGCTCATGCAACTGGAAAGTAGCCTGGTTAACTTCAGAGCAGGTCTTCTTAACCTCAGTGCTCTTGATACTTGAGCCCAATCATTCTTTGTAGTGGGGACTATCCTGTGCCCCTAGGAGATTTGGCAGCATCCTTGGTCTCTATCCAGTAAGTAGGGTCCCTGTCTTTCCCAGTTGTGACAACAAAAATGTCTCCCAACATTGCCAAATGCCCCTGGGGTGACAAAATCCACCCCGCTCCCTACCCACAGTTGAGAAGACTTGCTCTAGACTAAATGTGTTCCTGCCAAGATTCAGGCTGTTCTCCAAAGTGTCTTAGAGATGTGATATTGTCATTCAGGGCATTTAAGAGTTAACTGAAACTCAAATGGTATTTGAAAGAATCATTTCTAATGCATGACCAAAGGAGTCACATCTTTTTTTTCTTATCTTTTTTTTTTTTTTTATGCTTGAACGGTTCCAATTCAGCTGTTATTCAACCATTATTCAGCTCTTTGAAAAATTTTGGGTCTGATATTATATATTATCCCTTGTTTGAGTTTGGTGCTGTGAAATCATGCCATTTTCGTCTTTTTTTTTTTTTTTTTTTCTTAAGAGACGTTGCCAACACCATCTTTAAGTATGCTTTTATTTGCCTTCTGGTATCTACATATAACAGAGCTTCTGGAAAGTGGAATTTATGATTTGCAATCTGTGGCCATTTCTATAGTGTTCTGATTTGCAAACAGGAGTCACCTCCTAGTCTGTATTTTTCTTGTGCGCTTCCTTATGTTTGACTAATTTAATGTTCTAATAGATGCGCTTGTAAAAAGTTGCCTTATTTATCACTGAAGCTGTCTGAGCAGCTTCAATGAAATTGTGCTGACCTCATTTAATTATTTGTAAAACCTGTGTTCCGATTCAGTTGGCAAGGTTTTGGGTGTCTTTTTATGTTTAAGGAAATTAAAGAGCAAACATCAGATAATTTATTGAGAGCTTATGGTGTGTCTCTGTGGTTTATTTCTCTGAATCCTTTAAACATTTCTTGGAGGTATTTTATGCCCATTTTATGGGTTAGAAAGCCCAAATCTTAAGTCTACATTTAAGATCACACAGAGTAAGAGGAGGGGGTGGGATTTGAGGCGAAAGTCCCCAGGGTTCATGCTCTTTCCTGGTTTGCTGGGCTGCATTTACGGATCAAGAATGGACTGGAATTAATGCCTTCTTTGACCACACGCTGTATAGCAACCAGCCCCAAATGTCTGTTTGATGCCACGGTTTCCAGATGCAGTGTAGTCCGTAATCTGGATGTTCCATCTGCCTAATTTCACACTCCAAATGCTGAGAAATAGCTGGATTTCCAAAACTATGGAGACACAGCCAAGTCTCCATTCATTCTTAGGGAAATGGAAAGATTACAAGGCAACCTTGAGGGTCTGGCAGAAGCTGAAACCCGTGGATGTGTAAGTGGCACCAGTCTGCATGGATGTGAATCTTTCTCAAGTGTGCTCAGGCCCTGGGGGTGGGGACTGGTGGTCTTCAAGTAAAAGTGGACTGTATTCATCCAGGATGTAGGTCTGCCAGGGAGGTGAGATGGAAGGAAAAGGTGCTCAGGCCGGAAGATGATGGCCATCCAGACTTGAGCCATACTGTCTCCTTGTTGGACCTCCACCAGATCTCTTCAAATGCAGGGCAGCAGAATGCCAGCACAGGATCTTTGGGCCAGTTAAGCCTGGTCCTCTGGCACTGATTAAGCACCGACTGTGTGTACACTGTGAAAAACATTAGAATAATCAAAGACATAGAATGGGTGGGCTCTATTATTATTTGGTGCAAGATTCTTAAATTTTCTGAGTCTCACTTTTCTTATCTGTGGAATGGGGTTAAGATTGTATACTCAATCCTCTGGATCAACTAAGCTTGTGCTCAAGAAAACCCTTTGAAACTCCCAAATAGAATTTCATTGCAACACATATTTGTAGGATATTTTAGATAATGAGTCAGGCCCTGGTGAGAGGAGTTAGATGGGATTGGTGTTAGAGAACTCTAGTCAAGGTCCAGAGACTGTGCTAGATGGGCTTCTTGGGTTATAAGTGACAGAACCCTAACACCCGAACACTGACCACTGCCCTGCCTCTCAGCTGAGAAGACTTAGCTGAAAAGGAAATTTATTGGTTCACATAGTTGAAAAGTTGAAGGACAGAACTGCAGCTCACACTGGAGGCTTGACTAATGTCATAGGGACTCATGTTTGTTCTCTATTTCCCCCCTTTCCTGTTTTCCACTCTCCTCTTTGCTGGCTTTGCTTTCAAGAGTGCCTTTCCACTGGACAGACTGTGGCAACAGGCTTTCAATCTCCTGCACCTATGTCCTGTAGAAAGCTAGTATATTTGTCCAGGCAATCCATCAGGAGTCTTGGGATTTATGCATTGGGTCAGATGATCACCTCTCAGCAATCCTTGCAGCCAGGGGTGGTAACCACACACAGGTAACAGACTCATTCCAGGGCATGGGGTGGAGTAAATTCAGCCCCTGTAAGGACGAGAGTTGTGAAGGAAAGTCAGGGCTTGTGCCAGAAGAGGGAAGGGTTTCTGTCCACTACAGTGGATCGAACTAAGATCTGCCAAATGCCAACTACTAGAGGTTCTTCCAAATTTGAAAGAGCATATAAAGCTTGGCATGGTCACTCTGTCCTGGGTGAAGGCACTCAGAGAGAGCTTTCAGAAGCAATGAATTTTAGGCTGGGTTTTGAAGGATGAATACGAGTTTACCAGGAAGTGAAAGAGATTGGCCAAGCACAGGAACAATTAAGGAAGGGCAGACTTGAGTGTCTAGAATCAGAATGAATTTGGAACTTGCACCCCAGGCCACTGAGGATCATCTGGGCATAGAGTCAGAATGAATTTAAATTTGATGTGGTGATGAGGAGGAGGCATTCTAGGTTACTGAGCAGAAGAAGAACCTGGTAAAAATGAGGTCTTATGACAATATGGGGAGAAGAGAAGATGGGTCATAGGAAAGTAGCTTCAGTAGGTTCCCAGGGGTTGGGTTTCTTGGTTCCCACCTAAAAGGCATGAATTAGAGCCCTCAAGTTCAGCCACTTACTAGCTATGAGACCTTGGGTAAGATATGTAGTATTCAATCCCTCAACATGTTGATTTCCTCATCTATAAATAAGTATATTCATCATACCTGTCTCACTGCATTGGGTGGTTGTAAGGATTAAATGGATTAGTATGAATAAAGCACTTAGAATAGTGCCTGGCTCATAACATGGCCTATATAACTGTTTGTCAGATTAAAACAAAATGATCTACTGCAATCTTTCCCAAACAGTGTTTTGAGGAAAACCATTTATTTCATAGGATGTAACAGGTGTTTCCATGAGAGAATAGAACAGTCAAAATTGATAAATGCTGGGTTCCATAGTAATAATAATAAGAGCAAATATGTGTTGTGTTAAGTGCTAATCGTGTGCTTTACCTGCCTTTTCCCCCTCTAATTTTACTCTTACCCTACATAGTTATACAATAGGAAGTTATACAATAGGAAGTGACAAAGCTAAAATCAAAACTTACTCTGGATACTGAGCTTCACTGATTGCTTTTCTGCAGATCTTCTCAGAGCCTTTACATGTGCTGAAAATTTCCACTTTCCCAGTGAAGAGAATATACAATATTTCCAAAAATATCAAATTAAAACCTCCTTCACCCCTAGTACATCTTACGAGGTTTGAACACCAGCCTCTGAACAGAGTGTCCTTCGACAACAAGAATGATAATTAGAGAAAGTCTTCATCGGTAGAACGGCATGGACAAAGATAACTTAGAGGACATTCCTCTCAAAGAGCCACACTGCTTTCCCCGCCTTAAATTACCTGGATCAACTGCCTAAAGGGCTGCCAGTGTCCTTTATAAGCCAAAGTGACATGAATCCCACATATCCCATTATCTGTGCAGTTGCAGCTTCTCTCTAAGTTTTGGGTCCCCTGCTCAAAGAAAGAGGTGAGTACTATCCCATTTAATGGGCGGCTTGTTAGGGTCACCTTGATCCTGCACTTCAGCAGTGACCTTGTCTGTTTTCTGTGAATCTCTCAATCAGCACCACTATTGAAATTGTCGAGGCAAGCCTGACTGATATAATGCCGGATTGATTGGCCTCCTCCTCTGCTGGGGAGACAAGTGGGGGCAGGAGTGTGGATAGATCCGTGTTAGAGTAAAAATGCTGAACCATATTTTTGCACATCTAAACCACAGATGCAAAGAGAGGAGGAAATGAATGCCTCTTTTAAGCTTCTGCCAACAGTTCACGTTGCCTAGGGGAGGTACCGTGTTTGCCAAGATGGAATAATTTATAGATCTTATTTTGAACTTTGAAAGTCTGCAACTTTTTTGGGAGGGTATGTGCAAAGTGGTTTACTCTATCTAGGTTTATTAATAATCACCAGCTAAGAGGTCAAAGCTAACAACAGGAAAATTAAATAGTAACTAAAATTAGCACAGTGATGTGCAAGGTGTAGAGACAAGAATTAGATTCTGGAAGCCTGAGGGGGCCAGGCCTGTCTTCCTCTTTCACTGAAAGACCTGGGGTGGGGTGAGAGGGCTGGGGAAGGGTCCTGAGCACATTTGCATCATGAGGGCTCTTGGGCATATGAAAAGGGGCTCAGATACTTAACACCTCACCCCTCACTGCTCAGCTGGCTGGCTGGATTTTCCTGTTGCCCCCCAGCATATAAACTGAACTCTCTAGCTTCACACATGTGAGCTCCCCAAAATTATGTCCCCGGCTCTTCCTTCCCACTTTGCCCATTGGGATGTTGATCAACTGACTATCTCATTGTTTCCCCTGACTGTACTCTTGTGTGATTTTTGCCATTGTTTACGATATTCCTGCAACCTGGAATATTCTCTTACCTTGACCAGCTGCAGACTCCTACACATTCTCTCTTTTCCCCCAGGCAGAGCTGATGCCTCTGCAGCCCAAATGTCATACTTCTAGAAAGCAAGCACCATATTGCACTGCAGTCTAGGCTTGAACTATCTTCCCACGAGGCCATGAATTCTTGGGTGTCCAAGGACTGTGGTAGGTTTCTGTTTGCATATCCATCATCTAGCACTCTGAAAGCTCTTCGTACATGCATGTTGAGGAATAAATGAATAAATTAATGCTTTCATCCTCAGAATCTGTTAGGAAGTTTATTTTGCTGTGAGTGACAGAACTGCCCCCACACCCCCATAGAAACTCAAACATACAAACTTTTATTTTACCATATAGAAGTAGATCCAAGACAGGCTCTGAAATGGTGACTCCATAAAGTTGTCACAGACCCAGGCTCCTTTCAGCTATCCATTCTGTCATGCCCTATGAGGTGGTATTTTCCTGGCCTGCTATGGCTGCTGCAGCTCCAGCCATTACATCTGATTTTAGGCAGTAGAATTGAAAAGTATTATTAGGGAGGTGTCCCCTCCTTTTAAGGAGACTTTCTGGAAATTGCACAAACAACTCATTTATATCGCACTGGCTGATACATAATCTCATAGCTGCAGATAGCTATAGGAGAGGCTAGAGTTCTCTTAGAGGGGTAGATGAATAGAAGTCTGATGTGGTAGACAGAATAATTGCCCCTGAAGATATCCATGTCCTAATTTGGGCAACCTGTGAACATGCTATGTTACATGGAGAAGGGACATTAGGTTTGTGGAAGGAATTGAGGTTCTTAATTGACTTTGAGATGAGGAAATTATCCTGGATTATTTGAGGGGGCTCAGTGTAATCCCCACTGGCCCTTAAATATGGAAGGAGGAGGCAGGAGAATCAGAGTTGGAGTGATGGACACAATGTGAGGACACTGCTGGGCATCCCTGGCTTTGAAGATGGGAGAAGGGGCCACAAGCCAAAGAATTCAACTCTAGAAGCTGATAAAGGTTAAGGAAATGGATTCTCACCCAGAATCACCAGAAATGAACCAGCCCTGCCAACACCTTGATTTTAGCCTAGTGAGAACCATTTCAGACTTCTGACATCCAGAAATGTAAGATAATAAATTCATGTTTGAAACCACGAAGTTTGTAAATTTGTTACAGCAGCAATAGGAGATTAATACACCAGCATAGGGACCTAGTGGTTTCTGCTACTTTCCTTCTCTACAGAATGTCTCTCAAAGATTCAACACATGCTTAGTTTGGACAGAGGTTGGGATGGGGTGGGTGGGTCTTTTTATGGGAAACTTAAAGTGATGGTCTATGTCAGAGGTTGGCAATCTTTTTCTGTAAAAAGTAAATATTTTAGGCTTTGTGGGCCAGTGGGCAAAGTCAAGCACGTTTTGTAGGTATGTGCTCAGCCAGTTAAAATGCAGTCATTTAAACACCTAAAAACCCTTTTAGCTGGTGGGCTATACAAAGACGGCAGTGGACTGGATCTGGCCTGTGGGACTCACTTGCTGGCCCCTGATCTACATTGTCACCGCGAGGAGTGGTTTTGTTTTTATTTTTGTTTTAATGATAAAGGTAAGGCATGCTTTTTGTAAAAATTCGAAAGAATGTAGCACTAAAGAGGAAAAAGTGTGAAAATCCTCTCTTCCTCCTCTCCCTCCTTACATTGTCCCTGTGTAACAGGGCTTCTTGACCTTGGCCCTGTTGACGTTTTGGGCTGGATCTTTCCTTGTTTCTTTTGTTGTGGGGCTGTCCCGTGCACTACACGATGCATAGTGACTTCTTTTGCCTCTGGCACTCAGTGCCAATAGCACTGACACCCCCCACCCCAGTTGTGAAAACTCCGACTGTCTTTACACATTGCCACATGTCTAGTTGAAAACTGCTGTTCTCCCTCAAAAGTTGGGGGCGATCATTTTGGGTATTTCTCTTTTTCTCACTATGTTTATTTATAATTTCTCCCCCTCTTGCCATGTTTTTCTCCTTTACTCCTCCTCTCCTTCTTTTTATGTTTTCATTTTTATTTATTTATTTATTTTAAAAAAGATTTTATTCATTTACTTGATGGAGAGAAAGATCAAAAGTAGACAGGCAGGCAGGCAGAGAGAGAGGAGGAAGCAGGCTCCCTGCTGAGCAGAGAGCCCGATGAGGGGCTCGATCCCAGGACCCTGAGGTCATGACCTGAGCCAAAGGCAGAGGCTTAACCCACTGAGCCACCCAGGTGCCACTCCTCTCCTTCTTTTTAACAATAGCATCATGGGATGCCTGGGTGACTCGGTGGGTTAAGCCTCTGCCTCGGCTCAGGTCATGATCTTGGGATCTTGAGATCTTGGGATCCTGGGATTGAGCCTGGAATCCAGGTCTCTGCTCAGCAGGGGGCCTGCTTTCCCCTCCCCTATGCCTGCCTCTCTGCCTACTTGTGATCTCTCTCTCTCTCTGTCAAATAAATAAATAAAATCTTTTTAAAAATAAAAAATAAAAATAACATCATACATTACACATTTTTATTCTGCAACTTACTTTTAAAAACCCTTTTATTAAAGTATGACATATATACATAAAAGTGTGCAAATAAGGGGACTGGTTACGAATTTTAATAAACTAATCACAGCTATGAACTAGTACCCAGATTTAAAAGAAATTAGCCTTCATCAACTTTTTATTTAACAGTGTATGTTTGTGAGTTATGTATATGATATTATTTATTTAATATATTAAAACATATATAAAATGATATGTGAATATACAAATACGTATTTTATATATCATTTTAAAATTTAACAAAATTGTGGGTATGTTTCTATATTAGCACATATAATCCTTCCTCATTTTTGCTTGAAGTTCGCTGGGATGGGGTGCCACTCCTGCATCCCCAAGGATGACTGACTCCTCAGTCAGTTACCACATAGCATATCCCAGACCAAATGACTTGTTCCAAATAGACACATGGCTCAAACAAAGCCATGGAGACTGGAAAGAGATGCTTACTCTTTTCTTCCCTGGACTTTAAGGAAAGTACATGTGATGCTGGAGCTGAAGCAGTCATCTTGTCACTATAAGGGGAAACTAGGGCCCACCTAGAGGGAGCAAGGCATAGGCATGGAGAGAAGACTGGATCCTGATGGCACCTTTAAGGCCTAATTAAGCTTTTCCTGAAGCTAGACTTGCCGTGGGGCATTCAATCCAGGATTTTGGCTGGTGAGAAACTTGTATCACTAATGCCATTTGTTAGCCCCTTATACCATCCCAATTAGACTGTAGGAATGTTTCCTAGTTACAAAACCAAATATACATACATATTTTTTTACCCCGTTGGAAAGCCAGTTTACATGAGGTTTTAAAGAAGCTTGGTGCATTTATTTTCTATTGCTGCTGTAAACAATTACCCAAATTGGAGGTGCCTGGGGGGCTCAGTCATTAAGCATCTGCCTTCAGCTCAGGTCATGATCCCAGGGTCCTGGGATTGAGCCCCACATCGAGCTCTCTGCTCAGCAGGAAGTCTGCTTCTCCCTCTTCCCTCCCTCTGCTTGTGTTCCCTCTCTTACCGTGTCTCTGTCAAATGAATAAATAAAATCTTTTAAAAAAATTACCCAAACTTAGCAGCTTAAAACAATACAAATTTATTCTCTTATTCTGGAGGTCAGAAGTCACTTATAAATTAGGCACAGTAAAAGATTAACAACAACTAATAATAAAATAGTTATGTGAATGTGGTCTCTCTCAAAATATCTGGTTGTCCTGTCTTCACCCTTCTTCTTGTGATGATATAAGATGGTAAAATGCCAACGTGAGGAGATGAGGTGAGGTGAATAATGTAGGCATTGTGAATTAGCATTAGGCTACCACTGACCTTCCCCTTCTAATGATGTGTCAGGAGGATCATTTGCTTCCAGCCCTTCGTTGACCATGGTCTCTGAAAACTCAGAAAGTGGAACTGTGGATAAGGGGGGACAAGTGTACCACAGACTGGCAACCTGTTATGGGGTGGCAGCTCTAAAGATCTCTGAATTTCCTCTGCAGTCATCCTTCCATTGTCTTGAATGAGAACATATGGCTTCTGTTGAGGCAGCTGCTCTGAACCAGTCTTCTTACCCAAGGGGCACTTGCCACACCCTTGGTGCTGTCTCTGAGCTTGCTTCCTGTTCCTTTCAATGTGGATAGGCTGAGAATTTTCCTAATCTTTAAGTGCTGGTTCCTTTTTGCTCTACCATTCCATCTTCACGTCATTTCTTTCTTCTCACATTTTACTAGAAGCAGTCAGGAGGGACCAGACCACTTCTTCAGCACTTTGCTCAGAGATTTCCTCAGACAAATACCAATCTTACCCCTTGGAAGTTCTACTTTTCACAAAACGCTAGGATATGAACACAATTCAGCCAGGTTGTTTGCCGCTTTATAATAAGGTTGGTCTTTGCTCCAGTTTCCAGTAACACGCTCCTCATTTCCTTCTGAGTCCTCATCAGAATGGCCTCTGCAGCCCATATTTCTACCAACGTTCTGTTCCAGATCACGTGAGTATTCCCTAGGAAGATTGAGGATTTCTCCAAAACCCTCCTCTTGTTTCTGACTTTTCACCAAAATTGCCCTAAATGGTCTGTTCACAACAGTGAAAGCATGTACCTCGAAACCCTCCCCACTTCTACCCATTACTCAGTTCCAAAGCTCTTCCACATTTTTAGGTGTTTGTACAGCAGCACTCTGACTTCTCAGTACCATTTTTAGTCTTAGTTTATTCAAGCTATTACAACAAAATATCATCGACTGGGTGGCTTATAAGCAAATTTGTTTCTTACAGTTCTGGAGGCTGGAAAGTTCAAGATTAAGTTACTGGCAGATTCAGTATCTGGTGAGAGCCCATATCCTGTCTTACAGATGGCTGTGTTTTTGTGTGGGAGAAGGAGTGAGACATGTCTAGATCTCACTTTTCCTTTTATATGGAAGGGCACCTGTCCCATTCATGAGGGCTCCCCCCTTAAGACCTAATCACCTCCCAAAGGCCCCACCTCCAAATACCAGCACGTTGGGCCTTAGGATTTCAGTATCTGAATTTGGGGAGGGTGCTGATATTCAGTCTATAGTGTGGAGAATCTATCTTCTTGTCCTTTCAACTTTTAGAGTTCACTGCATTTGTGCTTATGGCTCCAATGTCAATTTTCAAAGCCAGTGATGGCCAGTTAAGTCTTTCTCCCACATCTCTCTCTTTTTTGACTCCCTCTTCCACACATAAGGACCCTTGTGACATTGGGCCCACCCAGATCATCCAGGATAACTTTCTTATCTCAATATCAGCCAGTTAGCAACCTTAATTCCATTTGCAGCATAAATTCTCCTTTGCTGTGTAACCTAACGTATTCACAGACTCTGGGGGTTAATACGTGGACATCTGTGTTAGTTTCTTAGGTCTGATGAAACAAAATACCATCAACTGTATGGCTTAAACAAAAGAGATTTATTCCCTCACAGATCTGGAGGCCAGAAATCCAAAGTCAAGGTGTTGGCAGGATTGGTTCCTTCTGTGGGCAGTGAGGAAGAATCTGTTTCATGCTCCTCTCTTAGCTTCTGGGAGCCTCTGGCGTTCCTTGGCTTACAGGAGATCATCTCCTTGTACCATCACATCGTTTTTCTCCTGCATATATCTGTCTCCTTCTCCAGATTTCTTGTTTTTATAAGAGTACAGTCATACCAGATTTGAGTCCCTTAATAGCCCCATTTTAACTTGATCATAAAGACTTTATTTCCAAATAAGGTCACATTCACAAGCATGGAAGGTTAAAACTTGGAATTCTTTTTGGGGAACACCATTCAACCTATCACAACTTTTTGCAGGAGGCCTGTCTACTGCACTGAGGATGCATATATCTCAGGATGTTTCCTAAGCTCCCTCACTCCTTGATTTATTTTATCTTCGGGAGAGAAACAGAGGCATCCATATGGGCAAATAAAGCCCAACCTCTGTGTGTTGTGGGTTTGCTGGGGAATTGTCCTGCAGTCTGTGCGAACTGCTGGAGCGCCTTAGGGACCACACATGTTCATCTGCCTGACAGTTAGTTGTCCAGAATCTTTTCACCCTTGTACTTCACTCATTTTGTAAGACATGGTCCAGGCTGACTCATTCTTTCATTTCCCAGATTTAATAGAACACTAGAGGTATAGACTGGGAGGCAGCAACCCTGAGGTGCAAGTTACAACTTCAAGGAGAGATACAAAAAGTTAGCTGGGGTGTGGGCCCACAGTCCAGGACAGTGGTCAGTGTGGGGCCATGAATCTGAGGGTCTTGGCATGGAGATGGCTTCCAGAGTGATGGAAAGGGCCTCTTGCTCTGTTCCTGTCTCCCCCCTGTCTGTGAGCTCCCAGCTGTGGCTGACCCTCAGCATAGGACACAGATACACCTAGAGGCCCTATAGTTATTCACCCAATGAATCAGTCAGTTGATGAATGCCTTGGGGTTGAACCTGGCTCCCTCAATGAGCAGGGCCAATACTTGGCTGCCAAAGTGTGTCTATAGGGTCCAGGCAGCCTGGCCAGAGAGCTTGCAAGGAGGTGACCCTCCCTTTTTCTGCTTTTGTTCCTGTCTCTTAAGCAAATGCATCTTGATTTTGATTTTGATGAAGTTTAAAGAGAGTGGGTAAGGAGCTGATGATCAGGGACTTCCATTTGACTGTCAGTTTTGATAAATGGCTCTGTCTGAGGGCTGGCACCTGAGGGTTTCATTTTGTGAACGTGGCTTCTGTTGGAGTGGAGCACACCAGAGCACTGGTGTTTAGGCATGCTTAGGTGTGCTATTGCTTTCAGTGCCTCTCTTGCCTCTCTCAAAGAAAGGACTTGTTTTTTTTTTTTTTTTAAATAATGGTTGTGATAAAATACATGTTGCATGAAACATCATTTTAACCATTTGTAAGCATATAATTTAGTGCATTAAACCCATTTCCAATGCTGTGTAACGATCTCCATCTATTTCCAGAACTTTCTCAACTACCAAACAGAAACCACATACCCATTTAGCACTAGGTCCTCCTGCCCCCTCCTCCCAGACCCTGGTAACCACCACTCACTTTCTGCGTCTGTGAATTCGCTTATTATAGGGACCTCATATCAGTGGCATCACACAGTAGTTGTCTTTTTTTGGGTGGCTCTTTCCATTAGTATAGGCATTTAATAGTGTGTTTTAAACAATTTCCAGAGAGCCCATATCATTCCATTCTCTGCCCTCCCTAAGCACTCTAGCACTCTAGGAATCACTGCGTTCCCCCTGGTCACCCCCAACCTCCATTAAGGGAACTGGGTTTTAGTTTCTACCAAAACTCTCACTTTGGGACTTCCCCCCCAAAACATACCTCAAATGTGCCTTTTCTTGTCAGCACATCTCTACTCTATCTCTTGCATGAACAAATGCTGTAACATCCTAATTGGCTACCTTGAGTCCAGTCAGAGCCATTCATAGTGTAATGGTGCTGCCCTATGGCCTGCCCCCTTTACCAGCTCCCATGGCTCAGAGCCCCAAATCCCATGCTGGGTGTTCAGCACCCTGTAGAGCTTATTTCCAGTCTGCCCTTTCTGCTCTATGCCCTGTTAAGCCTCCTTCATTTCATTTTAGCCCACAAAACATTCTGTTGGTATTAGAGCATGCTGGCACCTGATGCTGGCCACTTATGGTCACACCCACCTAGCATTCTCTCACATCTTTTCTCTTTTCAGCTAACTCATCTTAAAACCAGGCACAAAGGGCTGCCAGGCAGAGTGAACTTTACTTCCAGTCCAGGATTTTTGTATATTCATCTATTAGATTCTTGCCAAATTTGATCAGAAGGATTTGTTGCTGTCTCTATTCTAGGTGAGGGAGACCATGACTCCTTGAGGGCAGTGATGCTTCTTTGAATAATGCACTTATGGATGAGATCATGGGCCTTGGAGTTCTTCAGATTTGGCTTTGAATTCCAGGTCTTCCATTTGGCTATGCGACAGGGGAAGTTTCTTCTACTGTTTGAGACTTAGTTGATTTTTATTATTATTATTTGCATAATGCTTGTGGTGGACAGACTTTCCATTGGTCCTTATGATCCTGTCTCCTGATGTTTGATGACCTTCTCTTGAATGTGGACAGGACCCCGGACTTGCTTCCAGTGAGTATAATGTGGCAAAGATGGTAGGTTACCATTCCCATGGTTATGTTCTATAAAACTCCAGCTTGCTACCAAATTTTCTTTCTCCATTGCTGGCCTGGAAGAAGCAAGCTGCTGTGAAGCAAGTGGCCAACTTGAAGAAACGCACATATCAAGGACTTACAGGCAGCCTCTAGGAGCTTATGGTGGCCTCTATCAAGTAGATTAAACCCTCAGTCCTGTAGCCACAAAGAAATACATCCTACCAATAACTGGAAGGAACCTGGGAGCTGATCTTTCCTCATTTGAGTCTCTGATGAGACCACAGCCCCAATGACATCTGAATTGCAGCTTGGTGAGACCCAGAAGTAGAGAACCCAGCTAAGCTGTGCCTAGTCTTATGACAGAAACCACATGATAATAAATATGTGTTGTTTTAAGTTTATGAGACTCTGTGAGGTAGCAATAAATGACTAATACAACAGTCATATCAGTTTCTACCCTAAGTGGGCAGTTCTCACTGTGATAGGTAAATGAAATGAAGCATTTAGAATAATAGCAAATGGTAAAAGATGCATGAAGGTTAGATGTCATTGTGATTACCATTATCCCTACATTCACTAGACCCAAACCTATAATAGAAAATCAGGATGGTTGGTAGGGGACTGAATAGATGAATAAATGAGCAGATATACTTCACCCAATGTTAGATTCAGGACCTCTGCCCCTGTAGTCAGTGGCTCATCTGGGTCTTGGCTTAACCTAGAAAAACTAAAGATAAATGTGATTTCTATTTAGTTGGAACATTTTATTATCTCCTAGAAGTCTGAAGACTCCAGTGGAGAGAGATGGAGAGAATATATTGATTTTTTGAGCTTGTTTGTCTCAAAGAGGTAAACTTCTACCATGATTTATAGAGATCCTCAGCTGGAAGGCCATTTGGATAGCCACCTTGTCCAGAGTGCTAGCAAACATCCCTGCATATGTTCCTATCTCCCACCTCTTCTGTAGCCTTTAGTAGCTTCTTGTCTTTGAAAACCAAGTTGTGTGGCTTTTCTGGGCTATCCATTTCCAAAGCCACATAGGGCTCTAGGTAAGGGCATGTGGGGGGTCAACAGGGCAAAGTCAATCTTCAGATGTCTAATCATGTAGATCTACCCCTGGAGGAAACTCTCTAACCCCTGGCAGAGAAAGGGAGAGGATTCTCCAAGGGCTTCTTATTGAGGCGTTTTGCTCCATTCTGGTTTTATGGTGTTCTTTGTACCCCAGATACTTTATCTTCTTCCTGGAGCTGCGAACCCCTTTACGTCCCCAGCTCTGGACAGTTCTTAGATTCTGAGTGTTGGGATCTACCTTGCTAGGAGAGGATCAAGCAGTTATTTGTCTGTGTTCTTTGCATTTAACTGAACTGAAACCATGCATAGATATAAAGTCTGTGATGCCTGCTGAATTCAGAAGGCAGGGGAGTGCCCTGGAGTCCAGGCAGGGGGGGAATGCCATGTCAGTAGCATCCCATCACAGGCCCCTGCTAAAGACATAGATTCAAGATGGGAAAGTCATTTCTGAAAATTAAATACAGAAGGACAAATGACCCAGTTTCTTCAATGGATGAAGGGCATGAAGAAAAGGAGAATCAATATGGATTAAAGGAGACTTCAGAGACACATCACCCAAATGTAATGTGTGAACCTTACAGATTCATGCAAAACAACCATTAAAAGATATTTTTGAGATCTGAACTCATTGAAGATAAACTGGGTATTTGGTTTTTATTAAGCAATCATTGTTAATTATGTTGGGGTAATAATGATATTGTGGTTCTATATTAAAAAGCTCTTACTTGTTAGGAATAAACATTGAAGTATTTATGAGTAAGTGGCATCATGTTTGGGATTAGCTTTAAAATACTCTATGAACATAACCAACCAACCAATGTTGGAAAGGTGGGGATATAAAACAAGAATTATTGGAAATGAGTAACAACTGAAGCCAGGTGATGGCTATATGGGGTCTGGTAGTGTTTGCTCTTCTGTGGGTGTATTTGAAAATGCCCATAAGAAATGTTAACAAGGGGCACCTGGGTGGCTCAGTGGGTTAGAACCTCTGCCTTCGGCTCAGGTCATGATCCTGGGGTCCTGGGACTGAGCCCTGCATTGGGCTCTCTGCTCAGCGGGGAGCCTGCTTCCTCCTCTCTCTGTCTCTGCCTGCCTCTCTGCCTACTTGTGATCTCTGTCTGTCAAATAAATAAATAAAATCTAAAAAAAAAAAAAAAGAAAAGAAGTGTTAACATGGGGCACCTGTGTGGCTCTGTGGGTTAAGCCTCTGCCTTCAGCTCAGGTCTTGATCTCAGGGTCCTGGGATCGAGCCCTGCATTGGGCTCTCTGCTCTGTGGGAAGCCTGCTCTCCCCCTCTCTCTGCCTGCCTCTCTGCCTAATTGTGGTCTCTCTCTCACTCTGTCAAGAAATAAATAAAATCTTTTTTAAAAAAGTGTTAACAAATTAAATGTATGTCACCCTCCAGGGATTAGAAGGCTAAGTCCTGGTGACTGCTAGTTTATGGTGGGATCAATTTCTCCATCTTTAAAATGGGTGTGACTCCTTCCCTTCCACTATTATTTTGTCACTTCCACGTACCCTAAGTTCATGTACTATATGCTTACTGAGCAAGACAGAAGGGCCCTTCCCCCATGAAACTCATGGACTGCTGGGCAAGACAGATGTTAAATAGCCCGTTGCTCAAGGAAGCATTTAATTGAAATTGTGGTCAGTGCTACAAAGGAAAACCACACAGTGTGGCAAGAGCTTGTAACAGGGAGATTTGATGCAGACCCAGACAAAAAGCATCACAAAGCTTTCTGTTTTTGCTGACATTTGAGCTAAGACTTGAAGGGTGGTAGCTTGGAGAAATATATGTATATGTTTGTATGGGTACATAGGTGAGTGTATACACGTGTGTGAGTGTGCATGCACACCTGTGCACATGTGTGCTTGTGTGTGTTAGGAAGGTGAGGAGACAGAATAACAGCTGTGCAAAGCTAGGAGACATGTTCAAAGTTGTGGGGGTGCAGCAGAAGGGCAGTGGGGGAAGATGGGCAAGGAGAGCAGGCTGAGGGCTCTGGGTCTCCTGATTAGAGAGATGATGCCAGGGGTTTCAGGGAAGATATTTGGCACAATTCTGGAGAGCAGCAGTATCTTGAGAATGCTGGCTCATTTCTGAGGAATTGAATTGAGTCCGATATAAGTTAAATGTTTCAAGCGTGACTCACAGTGTCCAGGGACCCTATTATATGCTTCATTTCACCAGTGGAGGCTCTGAACCAGAAAGACTGCTATGATTGGTGTTTAACATTGCGTCCTGCTCTCTGCTCTTGGGCTTTCTCATTCTTAGTCCACATTCTGGGTCCTCAGTGACACCTGCTATTTGAGGAGTGAAGCCCCTTCCTCAAAGCATCTTTTTACTGTGGTGTTTGACAAGAATAAACTTCTTTTTGTCTTTTATTTATTCTCAAGGACTAGCAGGTCTATGTGCCAGGGGAGAGTGGTTTCTGGACTCTAGGATTAGACTCCCAGGAATGCCATTTTCTTCTGTGACCTTAGATAGGTTCTCTGACTGATTGGAGCTTCAGTTTCCTCATCTGTAAAATGGGGACAAATACAGTCTCTCCCTCATAGGTAGTGGGGAGGAGCTGATGAGGTAAATGGGACATGTGGTATATCTAGCAGTCATGTGCTATTATTGCCAATATTATTTTATTATTAATCGTCATTAGAGGGGCACCTGGGTGGTGTTGTTAGGTAAGCAGCCAACTCTTGGTTTCAGCTCAGGTCATGATTACAGGGTCATGGGATCGAACCCTGCATTTGGCTCCATGCTTACCATAGAGTCTGCTTCAGATTCTCTCTCCCTTTCCCTCTGCTTCCCCTGCTCATGCTCTTTCTCTCTCTCTCTCTAAGATAAATAAATAAATCTTTAAGAAATAGTCATTATACAACTCCAGGGGTTGAACTTTAGCCATAGGTGGGTCAAGGACTTGGACCTAGATTTATGTCTTCTTGAGCCAAGATTAGCTCTTAGAGTAGAATAGAAAGGCAAGGAGACTAACATGTATTTTGACATTTATAAAATATTCCTTTTTCCTCATAGAACATAAAGGAGAAGAGAGTAATTGCTCTTAATCATCCCACTAGGAGATGAACACCAATAACATTTTAGTGATTTGTCTCCTGAATCTTTCTCTTTCAAAATCGGATTAATCACAGTCCTTAGTCATGACATAATCTCAGCACTGGTACAGTCATGGCCAGTTTTGTCTGTCTGTCATCTATCTATTCATTAAAGTGAACTCTTAAAAATCTCCATTTTGGAATATTAAAAGCAGTTGATTATTTGCAATTTTATATGGCTTATCTTAATATTCATTTTGTATTTGATAATGTAATAAGAACCCATGAACCTTCCACCCCAAACAAAAGCTATGTTCTTGGTAAGGATCTCTGTCTAACTATGTGTGTAGTACCCCTCTCCCCATCCTGTCCTTCAGGTCCTCCTCCCCACCAGGTACCCATCACCTGGAACCAATGTTCACCATCCCACTACTTGCTTTCCTGTTTTTGCATCTATATGTATTTTTATTTTTTTAATTTTAAAATTTAATTTAATTTTTTCAGTGTTTTTTAAAGCACATATGTTTTTCTTTCTAGTTTTCTTTATGCCCATATAATTTTTTTTCAAAATAAAATTGAAGTTGTACTATACACAGTTTTTTTTGTTTGGATTAAAAAATGTTATCGCTTGAACATATCCATTTTTCATTAAAACATCTGTAGAAATAGGGGTGTCTGGACGGCTCAGTCAGTTAAGTGTCCAGTCGTCAATCTCATGATCCCTGAGATCATGCCCTGCACTCCTTGAGGACTCCGCTTGAAGATTCACTCCCTCTGCTTCTTCCCCACCTCTGCTTGCATGCTGCTTGCTCTCTCTCCCAAATAAGTAAGTAAGTAAATATATAAAATCTTAAAAAAAAAGGCTCTAGGAATATAAAATGTAATGCTTGCATAATATTCCATATTATAATTTATATATACTTTTCCCTTTCAGTTAGGCATCTTTGATTGATTTTTTTTCTTTTACAAATAATACTGTACAAACTTTTGAAGGATTCTCAGTATATTTTGTTAAGTAGCTTTTTTTTTCTTTAATTTGAGAGAGAGAGAGAGCACAAGTGGAAGGAGTGGCAAAGAGAGGGGAGAAGCAGACTCCCCACTAAGTAGGGAGCCTGAAACAGGTTCCATCTCAAGACCCTGGAATAATGACCTGAGCAGAAGGCAGACACTTAACTGACTGAGCCACCCAGGCACCACTTGTTAAACTGCTTTAAAGAAAGGCTGCAAAATAATTCATTCTCTGCCTCCCTGTGTTCCTTACCCCTAACAGATCTTTTTAAAAATATTGCCAATTTGTAATGGGAAGTATGGTATTAAACATTTTCATGTGTTTATTGGCTATTTATATATTTTTCTGTGAATCCTTCATTCATGTTCAGGGTTCATTTTTTTATTGATGTTCTTGTTGATTTGGAAGAGTTCTTTATATATTTAGGAAGATACTCCTAATCTACCCTAATTGTGGATATTTTCCGAGATTGTCATTTCCTTCTCAATTTTGTTGATGATGACGTTGAAATAGAGATGCTTTTTATTTTAAAGTAATGAGTTTACTCATTCTCTTCATTGGTGATTTTCACCCAATTTATCTTGTACTTAGAAAAGCCTTCCCCTATCTTAACATCAGCTAATATTTAATCTAGATTTTCTTCAGGTTTTTAATGTCAGCTTCTCGACAATTGGTTATTTGTGGGAATATAATTAAATTAGATCCTCATACAGACATCAGAATGAATTCCAAACATATTTAGGATTTAAAATGTAAAAACTGACCATAAAGAGAGGGGAGGAAGCGAGAGAGACAGATGAAAGGTATCTAACACAGCTACCTTCTCTCATTCTTGTCCCCCATTTATATGTGCCAGCTGGTATTTGTCAGCATATCCAGGAACAATTGATGCTTATATCTTCATTCTCCTATTCAAACATTTTTCTAAATACTTGCTGTCTTGCTAATTCTAAGAATTTTCCAGTTGATTCCCTTTGGTATTGCAAGTGTGTAGTCCTCTGATCTATAAGGAATTGTTTTATCTTCCTGCTTCCCATGGTTGTGTTTCTTATTTTACTTCCTGGTCCTATCGTAAGAGCTTAGCCTGCCGCAAAAGCACATGTGGTTTTAAAAAAGGCTTTTTAAGAGCCTAAATTTCAGCTTTTGACGGTCATGAGAAATTTATGGTTTGGTCTATTTCCTCTTCTCTCTGTTCCTCTTCCTCTTCTTCCCTCCAACCATCCATCCATTATACATATATTAAGGCCAACCACATTCAAGCCCTGAGCCATGTCGTGGTAAACAGGAAAGAGAGTAAGCAAACAAACAAAATCAACAATAAAAATAACAGAGAAACATTTCTCAAGCTTTTTGAACTAATTCTACAGCAAGAAATTTATTTGACAATGTGTCCCAGCCCCTCCATACACATATGCATTGAAACAGAAGTTTCATTTATCCCTTACTGTATGTAAGGCAATGTATGAACATGCTCTGATGTTTTCTGTTCTGATTCACTTTATTTAAAAAGAAAGACATGGAAAAAACAAACAAACAACAAACAAAAACAAATCAAAACTCCAAACCCTACTGGCTATTCCTCACTCAGATGATTTCATGACCCATTCTTGGGTCCCAACTTGTAGTTTCAAGAACACTGAGTCAATGTAATATACTGTGCTGAGAAGTAAAATGGAAAAGAGTAACGGGGTTGCTACTTTAGTTTTTATTTCAAGAGGAACTCCATCTACCAATGAATTTGGAGAGAGAGCCCTTGGGGAGCATAGAACTTTATTGAATTAGCAGGATGTTGGAAGGAGTCCCGACAAATGGTGAGTCCCCTGAAGGTTATGGAGGGGAGGAGACAGGTTTTATGCCTCCCTTCATGTCCTAGAGCTATTACTTTGACATTTCCCTGTAACTGAGAGACTCCTCCAGCTGCAATCTCCATTGACCTCCCCTTGCTAGGTCTCAGGAAGTTATCTGTATGCAAACTTATTTTGGGTGTAACTGGGCTGAGGATCTGTGAGCTCTGTGGAGCTGGTTTCCCATCTATTAGCTCTTGTCCCCTCACTTGATGGTTCCCAGAGAGGTGACATTAGCCCCAAGTTGATCTGAAATCTCTGAACCTCTTCTGTGTGCTTAACAGCTGTCCTGGGTACCTGAGAGGGGGGCATAGGGGTGCTCATGCATGGCTACTACATGGTTCAGCCCTCTGGAACCTACCAAGATCAAGATATGGTTACATTCAGAAAAATGAGGAGCCAGACAGTTGTCACAGGTGCTTGATAAACTCTAAAGGAGCTGGGACCAATGGAGGGAGAAACCATCAACGCCTCAAAAACCAGGGAGAGAAAGCTTTTCCACTGAGTCTAGAATGGTGAAGAGTACATTCTGGGTCATAGGAGGGTTTAGACTTATCGTCATAGGAACTACATTTCTAGAGCTTTCTGTATACTAGGGACTGTTTGGAATATAGTAATTCATCCTGTGAGTTAGGGACTATTATTATCCCAATGTTACAGATATGGAAACTGAGGCACAGAGAGGTTGAGTAGCTTGCTCACTGAACACAGCTACTAAATGGCTGAATTAGGATTTGAATTGGGCTGTTGGGGCTCCTTACCTCCATCCTATACTGCCCAGAGTCCTTGCACATTACAGTATGCCATAGTAGATGCTGAAAACAAATGTGAAACAATGAGTTAATGAATTAATTCATCTCTCTCCTTTTCCATGTCTAATAGAAGTCCGGTTTAATTCCTATTGTGGGTGGCAGTGTGCTCACGGTGGGGTTTGGGGGGCTGGCTTAAGGGCATGAATGAATGATTGGTTCAAGCCAATTAGGATAATCCCACTTCTTTGTGGGAAGTGATTAGTTTAGGAGTGGACATGAGACTTGTGGATATCTGCTTGGGCTTCTGGGGAGTGTTTTCCTCCTTTCCTATCTTTGAGCATGGCTGTGTAAGAAAGTGTGGCCTGGAGTGTTGCACGTCCTCTCTCCACAGGCTGGAGGACAGTTAGTGGGGCATAGACACTGGGGAGGAAATACTATAAGGCAGACCCAGAGGCATGCATGGACTTGCCTCTCTCTGCACACTTCTTACAGGAGATAAGGAGCCCCTATTGTTGAAGCTATTTTTATATGGGAATTCTTTTCCTTGCAACTAAAAGCATTTGAACGTACAATCTGTATTTGAAATCCATTCCTTCCTTTCTCCCTTCATTCATCCAGTAAATATTTATTGTGCATGTACTACATGATGGGTCCTGCGCTGGGCACTGGGGATGCCATAGTGAATTCCATTAGGAATGAGGCAGAAGCAGACCCTTCAGAGGTGGGGGAGGCAGATGTCAATCAAGTAGATAGGTCAGTGGGTATTCACCAGCTTGACAAGTGTGGTGTAGGCTGAGTAAATGGTGATGTAAGTGCATGTGATGTGGGGATTAGTCCTGTAAGGAGGTCAGGTGATTTCCCTGAGGAAATGACATTTGAGGTGTGGTCTAAAAGAAGAGTAAACGTTTGTTTAGTAGGGAGGATGACGAAAGGGATGCGTTCTAGGGAGACTAAAAACAAGGACAGAGTCCAGGCAGTGGGAAGGAAATTGGGGATATTGGTAGGTAAAGAAGTCCTGGTATGTGGAGTATGGATCACTGAGGTGAGTTGGTCAGAGTCCTCCCAAGAAACAGAACCAATAGAAAACACAGATATACAGAGAGAGGTTTAGGTAGGGGGAGTGGCTTACACAATGATGAAGGCTGAGATGTCCCATGACCAGCCATCTGTATGCTAGAGGCCCAGGCGAGCTGGTGTAGTGCCAGTCCTAATCCACTGGCCTGAAAAACCAAGGCAGGAGGAGATGGATGTTCCAGTGCAAGCAAGAGAGCACTTTTGCCCTTCCTCTGTCTTTTTGGACCCTCAGCAGATTGAACGATGCTCACCCACAATGGTGAGGTTGATCTTATTTCCTCAGTCTACAGGTTCAAGTGTTAATCTCTTCCAGAAGCATTCTCACAAATACTCCAGAAGTAATGTTTTACCAGCTATCTGGCATCCCTTAGCCCAGTCAAGTTGACACATAAAATGGGGAGAGAGGGGGGAAGGCAGGCAAGATACATGAAGTCCTAGGTATCATACCAAGATCTTAGGGCTTTACCTCAGACCTCTGGGAACCATTTAAGCAGCATTTTGGGAAGATCGCTGTACAGAACACCATTTGGGTTGAAAAAACTGTAACAGGATTTTGCCAAACAATGATCACACTGAAATCACTGCAGGGCTGTGAGCCATTTTCTGCCTCCATGTGTGGCCCCTGATTGGATCTCAATGGGCTAGTGTGATTAAGTTGGTTGTTTATTTAGAATTATCTTTGATTTGGCGAAGATTTCTGTTTCTCAACTTTATTCACCTCTATAGCTTTCATTTGGGGATAGAGGTGTTGTATCTTCCACTGCTCACGATATTTTGAATGCGTGTCCTAAAATTGAAGGGGGCTGTGGGTGGAATGGCAGGTCACTAGGGTGTGGAAAGAATTGGAAATATTCATAGGCCTCAAGCTATAGCCTGCAATCTATGATGGAGTGTGTTTGGAGCGTATCCTATCCCAGTCTGGCTTCTGAGGGATTTCTCTTCCTCACAGACCACTCTTCCGGCATAGGGGATTCGTCTTCTGGCTTCGGGTGGGTAGGTAGAACTTATGAACGTCCCACAATGTTGGACCTGTTGGATGGGGTTGTGCAAAGTGTCATGATGGGTGAACATAATTTTGCTGGACAGTCTACAGGCAGCAAGAAGAAGGTAGCAGGAAGAATGCTCTCAACAGAAGCACATGCAATGGTTAGAGTGACCGTTAGCACAGGGATGTGTGACAAGTCCATTTAAATGGCCATGGATAGACAAGAGGCACTGACTTGGCTTCCCTTTGCTTCGGGGCTGGTGGACGGAGTTTGGCTGCCTCTCCATGCAGATTCCCCCTTATAAGCCCTCCTGCCCAGTCTGATCTCCCAGAGAACCTACTCACCTCCCTCTAGGTGGCATCTCATTCCCTTCTCTACCCTCTTTCAACTTAAATAACCCTTTCCAATTTGTTTTTATGGACTTTTAAGTCTCAGGAGACTTTTCTTGTCTTGACCAGATGCCCTTTTGCAAATCAAAAGCTGCAGCTACCAAGTGATGATTGTGATATAGCATCAGAAGACTTCTTTAAAAGTTAAAAAAAAAAAAAAAAAGAAGAAGAAGGACAATTTTTTTTTCTTTGTTTTCATCTGACAAATAGGTATTGAGCACATATTATGTGCCAGGTATGTTCTAGGTGCTGAGGATATAGCAGGGAGTAAAGTAGACATCCCTGCCCTTGTGAAGTTCATGTTCTAATCAGGGGAAATAGAAAACTGTGGATGTCTCCTTGACCAGGGGCAGGTCCTCAATAAGGAGATGTGAAACAGAAAGGCACAATATGACTACTTTTAAGATACCACTTTGCTTCATTCAACTGAAATATTTCTTGAAAAGTAACTAAAACGGCGCAGTCTGAAATTCAATTCTTGCATGTTCCTGCAGGAGAAAGGTGAGTTCCTGTGGCTTGTCACTAAAGGTCTTTAATATGACCTTGACTTCCAAGTTCAACTGTTATCCCCACTCTTTCCCTTCGCAAACTCCATGTTCCCATCAAACCAAGCCTATTTATGGACTTCCTTACGTGGAGTGTGCTTTCCTGCCTCTGAGTCTTTGCTCCAGCCCTTCTGCCTGTCTAGGATGCCCTCCCCTCTCCTTCTGCCTTTCTAAATTCTATCCACTCTTCAAAACTCAACTGTAAGTAGTGAAAGTGCTTGAACCTAGTTCAAAGTGAGTCAGATATATACCTGGTTTCAAATCCTGGCTCACATATTAACTTGGGTCAATCACTTGACCTCTTCAAGTCTTGATTTTCTCATCTCCAGACTGAGTTGGTATGAAATTAAGTGGGTTAATGCAGCAAAGTGCTTACTTCACAGCAAGCATTTGTTAACTGTGAGTGGTCATTATTTTATCCTGTGAAGGGTGCAGACTTTGGAGGATATTACACATGGGATAGATATGAATGTTTTGGGGCCAGTGACATGAATGTGATGGCAGAAAAATGGCACGCAACGATGCCAATACTATAATCCCTGGGAAGTGAATATGTTGTCTTACATGGCAAAAGGACTCTGCAGATGTGTTTGAGTTATACATCCTGAGATGGTGATTATCTTGATAATCTGGGTGGGCTCAATGAAGTCACAGAATCTTTATAAAGGAAAGACAGGAGGGTCAGTGTCAGAGACTGGTTGGAAGATACTTCACTTCTGGCTTAAGATGGCAGAAGGGGCAGTAAGCCAAGGATTCCAAGTGGCTGGAAAAAGCTGGAAAAAGTGAGGGTGATGAGGGAGCAGGAGGCTGGCTGAGGACAAAGCAAAAGCTGGCACCTTGCACCCCCTCTCCACCCGCTCCCCTTGGTAACATGTGTGACATTCCTCAGGCACCCCTGGCTGCCCTAAAACAAAAACAAATAGTTAACTTGCAGAGATCACAATCCTGCAAGACAAGAGTCTCCCTGGATCTACAAATATCCTAGTGATCTACAAAAAAGAAGGTATCTTATCAATAGCCCAACTTCCAGAGACAAATAACTCAGTTCCTCAAGCCCTAATGTAGTCCTCCCCTCCATAAAACTGAAGGAGGCTGAGGCAGAAGGAAATGTAAATAAAGTTAAATTTCTTTTAAACCTAAAACTCACTGACAAGGATGTTTGATAGGAGGAATGTCACATTCCACCAGGAAACTCCCAATTGTCTTCATGTTAGTGCCTCATTAGAGGGAAAAACAGCCTTGGCTTGACAAATACCAGGCCTCCAATATCCTGACAGTCTTTTTTACCATGACAGCCCTTCTTTAACATCCCCTTTGTCCTCACCTACCCACCTCCTTTGTATATAATCAGCCACTCCTCAGGATAGCCAGGGCAGCAGCTCTCCCTGCCCACGGGTCCTGTCTGCGTGCTTCAATAAACCACCATTTTGCACCAAAGATGTCTCAAGAATTCTTTCTTGGTCATCGGCTCTGGACCTCGCCCCACCCAACCTCACCTAGGTTCTAGAACTTCATCAAGGGAATGGATTCTTCCCTAGAGCCTACAGAAGTCAGCCCTGCCAATACCTTGATTTTAGCCCAGTGAGACTCATTTTAGAACTTCTGATCTACAGTGCTATAAGATCATAAACTTGTATTGTTTAAAGACACTAGGTTTGTGGTTATAACAGTAATGGAAAATTAATACACACTCATCTTCAGTAATTCATGCTTTTCCTTTGATACACTTGAGATATTCCACTGAGGTTATTAATGATCTGTTCAATATTTCTGGTTAGCATGAAAGCCATAGGCACTTTCCTTACATTCCATTTGCCACCCCGATGCATGGGAATTCTTTCTTTCCCTTTATCTAAGGTAGCCTGCATTATAGAGATGACACAGACTGGCAGTCTGATACAACTTAGAGGTCAAAGGCTTGGACTCTGGACCTACGCAGACCTGGGTCTGAATCCTGGAGAGGCTGCTGAGTTACTGTGAGAGGATGGGGAAGTGACTACCTGAGTATCTCCAATCTTTAGTGTCCTCATTTATAAATGAGCAGTACTATTTCAGAGTTATCATAAAGGGTATATGAAACAACACATATAAAACTCCCAGCACATGTCCAGCACAAATACTGGACAAATGGTGGTGGTAATTATTATTACCATTGTTATTGTTATTCTGATGTGATCATGGACTTGTGCCTGTTATAGGGTGATTCCTGGGTTTTCAGGTACTGTGGCTGCTGTGTTCTAAGAACCTGGAACATCATTGCTCAGGGATTACTGTTCCGCAGAGCACACACATAATGGATTCATTATGGAGGAGAAGATTATAGTGGGACGGGCAGGATGATGCCCTGGGAAGATTCTGAGTAGGGCAGTGAAGTGCTCTATTTAATAACTAACATTTAATAACTAACATGGAGTCCTTACTCTGTGCCTGCCTTTGCTAAGGGCTTTGTATGGATTTTCTGGCTCCTTATGCCTAATGGCTCTCTGTAGGGTGGGAGTTAACATTCCGCATTTGACAAAGGGGAGATCAAAGGCCAAGGAGGCTGTACCGACCCAGCCTTTTTGCCTCTAGTGTTTCACATTCTTCATATTCAAGATTCTGGCTCCTAAGTAGCCCTGCTGGGAGCAAATGCTGTCCTACCGCAGGGAGAGGTGTTACCTTCCCAGGACAAGGCTTTCTGGTTGAAACAACACAGCTTACTCACTTGCTGCGGGAGGAAGGTGGAATGGAGCTGGCAGCCCCTTCCTGGAGACAGCTCTGGACAAAGCCACTCAGGGGTGTTTTGAAGTGAGGCTGCCCTAGGGGGTGTGTAGAAGAAAGGCAGTGTTATTGATGTTTCCCATCACGATGCTTACAGTTTCTTCATTTCTGGTCTCTGAGCCTCAGGAGTCCTCAGTGCAGCTGCCAAATTGCTTCATGCTCCAGAAAGTGGGGTGCCTCTTAACTAAGAAAAAAACCTGGCATTTTCTACCAACAGCCCCAACTGTTAGAGCTTCTTATAATATTAACAAGGCATCCACAGCATTCCCCAGAGAGCGCCATGCTTCTTATTCTTGTCTTTTCTCTCCCAGAAAGGGCTTTGTTGTTTCCCTTCTTTTTCCTGATTATTGAAGGGACTCCATCTTCTTTGCTTTGGTCTGGGCCTGTGACAGCCAATATGGGTCCTGGTGGCTCTTTAAATTTAAATTAATTAAAATAAAATTAAAACGCAGCTTTTCAGTTGAAGTAGCACATCTCAAATGCTCATTTGCCACCATACTTAAAATATGACAAAGAGCTTGTGACCAGTATGTTGGACCACACAGATATATAACATTTCCATCATTGCAAAAAGTTTTCCTGGATGGTCCTGGTCTAGAGCTTTCATTCATGTACTCATTCAGCTCTTATTAACCGAGCACCTGCTGTGTGCCAGAGGGAAAAGTGAATCTTTTCCCTCATAAAGTAACCTCCGGGACGGGTAAGACAGTCATGGAGATAGTAGTTGTAGAACGTGAAGAGTCCCAGAGGAGACTAGGGCGGGTCAAAGAAAGGAGAGCAATAATGACTGGGGGGCATAGGCAGACAGTTGTGGGGAAGGCACACATGAGGTGCCCTCAAACTCCCCCTCCTGCCCCGTGACCTGAAGAGCTCATGCTTTCAGCCCATTCACTGAATCCTTGGCTCGGGCTGTGTCTGCTTTGAATGCAGGGCAATGAGGAGGCCATCCCCAGCATGGCAGACCCTTCTGTGTTTGGGGATGTACAACGCCTGGTGACAAAACGGAGAGAACTTCAGAGAACAAAAAAGCTAGGGTGATCCCTTGGTTGGCCACAGGCTGGTGAACATAGGGTGGTACTTCTCTGTGGGGGAAGAGAGAGCATTGCCATGAAGGGGTTTCTATTCCAAACCACAGGCTTTTCTCCTAGTAACAACTCAGTGACTGAGGAATTAGTGGTTTTATATTTGACCTACTCCTATCCTCTAATATTGTGGGTTGATACTTCCCTTTTCATGGGCTTGCCTAAAGCACAAGTGGCAATGCCAGTGACTTGTCCTTGATGAGAGGAGGTTTATCTCTAACCAACAGAATGATGGGTTATAGTGGAAATGCTGTCTGCCTTCAGGTAGGGCTCCAAAAGTGAGTTGGTCAGTTGTTGGGGCTGCTCCAGGCATGGTGTCTCCCATCATTCCTGCATGGGTTTTGGTGTTTAACTTCCAGAGAACTTAGATGAAGGGGACAGATGGATTCCGATGTCTTCTCCCAATATTACCATTTGAGTCGATTTTTTATCTCCAGACACTGATATTTGAAATGACTTCTGGCCACTTATCCACCATCAGTCCAAGTAGGGAATTACTGTTTAGATCTTGAGGATGAAGTTGGTAACTGGCTGGACACACCATGGCAGAAGGAGCTCAGGGTGGCCCATCACAATCAAAATCCTGGATGACATTATGCTGGAGGGGATTATGGAGCCAGAACGCCGGGAGATGGTTTCAGCCAAAGAACATGGATTCTTCTTCTTCTTCTTTTTAAAAAATATTTTATTTATTTATTTGACACAGAGAGAGGTCACAAGTAAGCAGAGAGGCAGGCGGGGGTGGGGAAGCAGGCTCCCCGCTGAGTAGAGATCTCAATGCAGCACTCCATCCCAGGACCCTGAGACCGTGACCCAAGGTGATGGCAGAGGCTTAAACCTCTAAGCCACCCAGGTGCCCCTCTTCTTCTTCTTCTTTTTTTAAATTAGATTTTTAAAAACTTTTATTAATTTATTTGAGAAAGAGAGAGGTGTGCGCACACACACACACTTGCACAAGTTGGGGTGTTAATGTGGGAGGATGGGATAGTCAGACTCTCCACTGAGCAGGGATCTAAATTCAAATTCAGATGCAGGGCTTGATCCCAGGACCTTGAGATCATGACCTGAGCTGAAGGCAGATGCTTAACTGTTTAACCGACAAGCCACCCAGGAACACCAGGACTATGGGATCTGCAGCAATAATTCATGCCTGTTCTTTACCCTTGGTGGAGACTTTTATTCCCTCTGTCTCATAACTTTTATTTGTGTGTGTTTATCATATGCCCTGGTGTATATCTCAATCCTTAAAACAACCCTGTAGGGTTGGCCGCATTTATCATGCCCATTTTACAAACGAGCAAGTGGAAGGTCAGACGTTTGAGATAATGTGCAGTCATAAAGTGACTGAGCCACAGAGCTGAGATTCCAGTCTTGGACTCCAACTCTAGAACTGGCTCTCTTAATTAGGGTGGTATATCTTTAACAGAAGAGACCCAAGAGATGAGGCCTTTGCTCAGTCTTGCCAGGCAGTAGCACTTAGCCAGCATTCAGTATCACTGCTTTCATTGCTTTTATTTTTAATTGGAATGATATTGGTTTTCTACTTACAGTAGCCATGAAAGTTTCCTCTAAAAGTAAACGTACTTTATGTAAAAAAAAGTGATTCTATTTAAATAAAAATTGAAGTAAGTAATTGTGAAGGTGATGTGGATGTGGCAAAAATAGTGACAAGGGCATACCCCAGATCTTCCATTAAGGCTGAAACATGGCCATTTGTTGGTTATGACGGCAAAGGATGTCATAGATGGATCATCTGGGCATTCAGGAAGTTAAATGCCAAGTGCTCCTGTGTGTGTGTTCAGTGGGGGCACTTAGGGACCACCCTGGCAGAGTTGAGAGCTGGAATGCACTAACTGTGGCAAATAAGGGGATTTCTCTGGAGCATCTTGGACAAGGGAGGCTTGACTGTGGTTAAGGAGGGCAGTGCTGAAGTTTGATTCTTACTGGGAAACACCTGTAGATCTACTTCAGTGAGTGCTGACGTGGGGCCTTCGTTGTGCCAGCTGCTTTTTTTCATCATCTCACTGAATCTTCACAACAATCTCCGGACACTTAGGGTTCCCAATTTAGAGTTGAGGACACTGAGATGCTGGAAGGATGTCATTTGACATCACGCATGTTCGCAGGGAGCCTGAATTTATAGACCCTGCACTTACCCTTTATCTTATAGTCAATCATTACACATGCTTGTACATACTCATTTTCTCTGCTTTTGACCTCAGTTCTTTGATGGATCTGAGATGAGTTGATGATTTTCAGTTCTTTTTCCCTCCCATGTTGTCTGAACAGAAGTGATGACTTAGAAGCTCCTCTTTGCTAGACTGGAGACCTTCATTTTTGGAAGATATTTTCATGGAGGTATGGAATTCAGAGTTGACAGTTTCTTTTAGCATTTTAAAGAGGTCACTCCATTGTCTTCTAGATTGTGTGGCTTCTAATTTTAAGTTTCCTGTAATGCTTATCATTGTTCCCCTGTGTGTAATGTGTCCTTTTTCTCTGTTTGTCTTCAAGATTTCTCTTTACCTCCTTTTTTTGGGCTGTGGTTGGCTTGAAATTTTCTTGTCCCTGTTGAATTTAGGTAAGACCAAGAGACTTTCTTTGGCCAGTGGAATATGAGCAGAAGACTCAAGAGACCTTGTACGGTTTGCCATCTTTTGTTTCCATTGCCATGGCAAGTGGTGACAATGTTGAAGATGGTGGTTGCTTTGTAGATCCAAGTTCTGCTGTGAAGGTAGAGTGGACCAGTGGCTTCAGCTGACCCATCACTAACATGTACCACACAGTAGATACTTTTTTATGGTTATTCAGATTTGAGGAGCGTTTGTCAGTATTTCATTTATCCAGCCTACCGTGACTGATAGACTGTATCACTTTCCTCCAGATGGACTCAGTGGGATGGTTTGTGGGAGAGAGCTCAGTATTAAAAACTCCTTACTTATAAACCGAACCCACTGACAACCACAAAGATGAAGGGATAGCAAGGAGGAAGATACTGTAGAACAAAAGAAAAAACACACACAACCAATCCTACCGAATTTTCTTAGACCCCTGCCTCCTCTTGCAAACAGCAACAGCCCTGTTGGATAATTAAGATGCATATGCCACCTGACATTAAGCAGCCTTTTGTGAACTGTTAATTAAGATTTAATCAGTCACATATTTTATTCTTACTGAATTAGAAGATTAGTGTTAATTTCTGGCAGGGTTCCATTACTCCCTGTTGAAGGAAATCAATGTATCTGAACATAATTTAATGAGAAGAAGCTGGTACCATAGTGAAAACAGGCTGGAGAGACATTATCTTGACATTTTAGGTAATTCAGTAAGTCTGGCAAAAGAGGAGTGATTGACAAAGTCATTATTTCTTTCACCAAGGGGTAGAAAGCACATTTCTGACAATGAATTAAGATTTTGGTGGCGGAAGAACACAATGAAAATTGAGAATGGGGCTGATGAACTGCTTACTCACCCCCTTGTATATAGCTTCTGGGCAAGGTTTGTCAGTCATGGAATTTGCATTCCTGGCTTGAGATGAGGAGAACAGCCTCCACAGAGTGAAGGGAGGTCAGATGAGTTAAGACAGTGGGTGGGATGCTTATTTGCAAGGTATTTCCAGGTTGGATCTTGTGAGGACTGCTGTTTGCAGGAGGTCTGCTTGCATAGGAATGTAGCAGGCACTTAATACATATATGTTGAATGGATATGTCCAGGGAGGTGAATGTGTTTTCAGAGGCTATCAGATGCCTCCCACTACGAGTAGTAAAATTTGCAGCAGTGTCCTTGAATGTGCCACATGGTTTGCATTGAAACAAGGCCCACTGAAAAATGCAGGAATAGTGAGAGGTCAGTAGTTTATTTATTGGCAAACATAGTAGATGTTCTCCGTTTTTAATACTGATATTGGGGGACTATGGCAAGACAGAGGGGGTGGGGTTGGTGGGCTGGGCTCCGGCCCTAGGTGGTGTGTAGGAGTGGAGCCAGGGTGGCCTCACACGTTACAGTGTGGTGTGAAGGGGAGACGGAAACATCAACGCAGAAGAAGCTGGGAGACCAGGGGCATATTGGGAGGCATCAATGCTGACATGATCAAGCCCAAAGAAAATGCCTAAGTTAGGGCAGGAAACACCAGGAAACACTGGGGACAGGTTAGAAGCCAGTCCTTTCTCTTCAGGAGAGGTTTCCGCTGGTGTTAAAACATAAAGAGAGAGAGAGAGAGTGGCTGTCAGAGGGTGCTTGGGCCTTGCCTGTGAGCAGAAAGCTAAACCAGTTATAAATTTTATGGGGTAAGGATAAGTTCCTACCCAACCCCCATACCTCCTACTCTCTGCTCTTCCTTCCACCCTTTCTCTCACCATTCCTTCTTCCTTTACCCCCTTCCTCTCTTCTTACTTCCTCCTGCACTATTGATAGAGAACTTAAAGTCTTTTAGAGCAGAGGGAAGAGCCCTGTCTATGGCAGAGACACATAACTCACAATTCTACAGCCTCACAAACAAACAATATGGGGGGAATTAGTACCCAGACTTGGGGATGCAGGCAGGCAGGAGAGCATCTTGCTGGGGTCTGAGTCAGGTTGGGAGCACTGCAGGGCCAGCCCAGAGTAGAGAGAGCAAGCTGGTGGAGACACCTCAAAAAGAGACTGGCCTGGGACGGTGAAGGACCAGCTTGCCAGAGGCTGGCCAGTTTCCCAGGGTGTGTCATGGAGTCTTGGTGTGATAGGCAGAATTTCTGGGAATCGTACCAAGAGTCCACACCCCTGATCCCCAGAACCTTGTGAATGTGACAATTCATCACTCCTGTGGCTGTGTTCTACTGTATGGCAGAGTTCCCTGTGCCCGGCTCTAATCCCATGAGCCCCTAACAGGAGAGAACTTTCTCTAGCTGGTGGCAGAAGGGAAGTGAGGGAAACTTGAGGTGTAAGAAGGCCTTGGGGCACCTGGGTGGCTCAGTGGGTTAAAGCCTCTGCTTTCGGCTCAGGTCATGATCCCAGGGTCCTGGGATGAAGCCCCGCATCAGGCTCTCTGCTCAGCAGGGAGCCTGCTTCCTCCTCTTTCTGAATGCCTCTCTGCCTACTTGTAATCTCTGTCAAATAAATAAATAAAATCTTAAAAAAAAAAAAAAAAAGAAGGCCTCAAAGTGCTGTTGCTGGTTTGAAGAAGCAGAGGTCACAGGACCTCTAGGGGCTGACAGGGACCCCTGACTGACAGCCACCAAGGAAACAGAAACCTCCTCTTACAGCCTCAAGGAGCAATAGCCTGCATAAGCAAGGTGGCAGAATCTTCTCCGGTTTCTGCAGATGTGAGCCAAGCACAGACAGTATTGTGACTTTGCCTTGTTAGGCCCTGAGCAGAGAGTCCGGCAGAGTCCTCTGGACTTTCAGCCTGTGAGGTGATCAAGGAGCAGTGTGTAAGCTATGCAGGCTTTGGCAATTTGTTATGTAGCAATAGCACATGAACACACCTGACCTCCCTTGAGCAGAGTCATACCCAAAGCTGCATAATGCAAAGCTGGGTTGGGGTTAGTGAGGTAGATTTAAACAAATGTGGTGGGTTAATGTGGCCTGGTGGCCTTAGGTAATAGGGAATAGTAGAAAAACAGAAAACTTTCCACAGGCACATTTCCATTCTGTTGGAAGACGTTAAAAAGTAGATTTTTTAATGAGCATGTAATCACTATATACACACCTCATACAGATTTTGTACTTAAATTTTTTAAAAAATGGAATTTTGCAAAGATGGCACTCTGAATTTGGCTTCTTCGTCCTGCCTGATCACATGTAATCCAATGGCTGCTGGGCTATGCAAGTGGCCAGACACAAATGTGTTGCTGGGCTTTGTCAGTCCCAGCAGAGAGAACTGGGTAAGTTCCGAATGTAGTGGGCACTGGGAAGAACTTGGTCCTGAGGAGACAAGTGAAGCCCTGCAGGGAGAGTTGAGTGAGGTTCCTTGTCCTAGTCCGGGAGCCTGTGAAGAAAAATAACCACCCATCTAATAGGGCCTGGGAACATAGAATGTATAAAAGAAGAATCTGGCAGATTTGATTCTTTAATTATTAAAAAAGGACATTTAAATGGCAAAACATATCATAAGTAAAGTCAGTAGATGAATAATAGACTTGGAACACATTATGCAAAAAATATGCAAAGAGATCTTACAAGTCATCTAGATGAGCTTAAGAAACCAAATTAAAAAATGGGCAGTTGACAGATGAGCAAACTCAAATGGCCAGAAAAAAACATGACAGTGTGTTTGCAGTTAGTGAAAACCAAAACCCTTATTAGTTTATATCTTCCTGAATGTCCAGAATATAATAAGAGTCATAATGTCTGCTCTGGTGGGGATATGGGAGATAGGCTGTCCATACACTGCTGTTAGAAAGTGAAGGGTTTTCTTGGAAAGCAAGCTGAGAGTAGCTCTTAATTAAAATTAAGATACACGAGCCTCTTGACTGAACTATCCTCCTTTGCAAATCTAGCCCATGGAACTGAAAGTGTAAGTAAGCAAGAACAGATGTTCGAGGATGTTTAACGGGGCTTTGTTTGCAGAGGGAGGGAGGAAGAAACAAGGTAAAGATCCTCTGCAGAGGAATGGTTGACTGAATGAATGAATTAGGGATGATTTTCTGCCACCAAAAAGAATGAGTCAGAGCAAAGCCAATTGTGTTAAAGGTATATCCATGAATTAGGATGGAGTGAGTAAAGAAATTGCTGAAAGTGTATATATGACCCCATTTTAATGGAGATAAAAGCAATCGTGTACATACATGTATGCAACATATAGGTACTACTGATATATGGTTACTTAAGAATAGAGAAAGCTATGAAACAGTGCAGTCCAGGTTGTAAAGCAAACCACTGGGTAGCGGGAGGGGAACTGGAGAGGGGAAATGATGCATACAAAGGAAAAAGAAAAGACCACATGAACAAAATAAATTTAATATGTGGGATATGATTGCCTGGGACCATTTCGATAAATGTGTAGATGTTTGTGTAAAGAAATGTAAAATCTTACATTTAAAGGGGAAATCCATTTTCCAACTTTGACCAGTTCTGCATGTAATTTGAGGGAAATCAAGGTGTTAAAGAGTATATATTAAAATCTTATAAGATACAGCTCAGTTTAATACTCACTCATCCCTGTTACATGAGGTAGTGGCAGCAGCTAAGCTGTGAAGACGACAATTATTCTAATCCAGTCTGGGCTATTTTGCCAGCTTTTCCCAGTGGTGACATCTTGTGTAACTGTCGTACAGCGGCACAACCAGGAAACTGACATTGCTACAACCCGTGGACCAAATTCCAAACCCCATTCGTTTTCTCTGGTTTTTACACACACTCACGTGTGCGTCTGTGTGTATGTGTCATTCTGTGCAGTTTTCTCCCAAGTATAGATCTGTGTGTAACCACCACCATGATCAAGATACAGAACTCCATCACTACAAAGGAGCGCCCCTTTTTCACGGCCTCCACCCCATCCCATAGGGGTCACCACGGGAGCAGAGACATAAACTTTTTTCCAGTTTCCCGTGAAGTTTCCACAGACTCCAGGTGCACCGTGGGCTCTTGCTCTGTGTCTCTCCTGCCTCTGTCCTTTGCTTCCTCTTTGTGTCCAGGGGTGGCTTGTCCTGCGCTGTGCCACCGCCTTATTGATAGAATGCCCTTCTTTACAAATCTATCCTGCTGTTTGCTCTGTTCTCCTTCCCTTGACGATTATGGCTTTGAGTAGCTCATAGACTTATCTTGTAAGATTGCCTCTTTTCATAAACCATTCACACTCTATTTCAGGTTATATCCAGCCTGATTTGGGCAGGAAGGGCTCTTGTTATCTTCTGGAGCTACAATGGCCTGGCTCGCTCAGAATGGGCATCATCTTTTGTGCAAGCATCATTTAGAAAATAAAATGCATTTCTCTGAGAACCCTGAGAAATTTCTTGGGTGTTATTACTCAAGGCTCAGGGCTTTACAATTCCCATTTCTCATACAATTGAAAGAAAAAGAAGGAGAAATCAACCAACTCTCACTGTCCTGAGGGCTCCTGTGCCTCTCTGTCCTCGTCTGGCACTGGCCCACTGGCCACCTTCAACTTTGAACATTTGCTTGGCATATAGTCTTGTTTTCCTCCTGGTGTGCCTCTCACTTAGTAGGTATTCAACAGATACTCACAAACTGCTGAGAAACTAAAGAACTGGAGAGTCTCTCTCTCTCTGTCTGTCTCTCGCTCTCTCTGATTTGTTATGTTTCTTAGCACATTGGTAAGAGTTCAGTGCATATCTGCTGAATTGCACTGAAAGACAGCACAACCTAATTTTGGCCAAATTTTATTTATTGTCACTTGTCTCTGCGAGTCCCAGTTATCCGGACTTTGATGAAGGGCTGTGTACTTTATTAGTGTGGTGTGTTGGAACAAGATTGGTCCAGCTGGATAATCTCGGGCTATTTACTTAATCCTTCTCAGCCCCATTTTACAAATGGGGCTGATCGTGTTGTGAGAAGTAAAGGGATAAGCCCAGTGCCCAGCACCTGAGTAGGATTTTGATAATTGGTTGGCTTCTCCCTTCTGCCACTCGCGCTCGTGCAGGTGGGGTTGCGTGGGAGCTAACAAGGCCCAGAGATTAGCATTTATTAGGATCAACACCTGTGGAGGGGAGGAGCCAGAAGCAGATATAGACACAGGGATAAAGCGTACGGCAGAGCAGTTTCAGCCGGGCCTTGTGTGGGGGTACTCTGAAGCTGGTTTAGAATTGGGGGGGGGGGGTGTTCCCCAGCTGGTAGCAGGAACTCGGCTCTTGTGATTGTAAAACCCATGACTGGATGCAGGCTGCTCAACCTTTGGCAAGTCAGGGCTCCTCAACGGAGGCAGACCCTGCGCGAGGCTCATGGCTTGGGGCTTTCTGCCCAGAGCTGCCCTGGTGGTGCCGGGAATAGGATGCTCATTACTGAAGGAGGATCGGGACAGGGACAGTGTATTGCAACGTTCACCAGACCCTTACTGGCGAGTGACTGCCCCACACCATCTCTGAGGGTAAGCTTTTGACGGGAGAGGGGGAGAAGTTGTGTACTTGAGCTTTTAAGAGGAAATTTGTGAGGTGCTTCTTAAGCTTCTTTGGGTGAAAGCAAAACTGTTGACATAAATGGGTGCTTAAGCATGACTATATCTGGGTTTCGATTATGGGGCATTCCATCTGTTCCTGGGATCCTAGTGGAGCACATTTCTAGATAATTGGAGCCTACTCAGTTCAGCTTGCCAAGGGCTTCTGGAGACTCCTCCTATACATTTCCCTTGAGTTTAGGTAGAACTAATGTTTTATCAGTTTGCAGAGTGACCTTCCAGAGACCTAGAAAACAGGATGCTAATAAGTCTTAGAATTGCTTACAGAACCAAGAGTTCATACTCTTGTGTCTAACAGGTCAGTTAGAAAATATATTAGGAAATATAGTTGACCCTTAAAAAACATGGACTTAGGGGCTCCTGGGTGGCTCAGCTGTTAAGCGTCTGCCTTCGGCTCAGGTCATGATCCCAGAGTCCTGGGATGGAGCCCCACTTGGGGCTACCTGCTCAGTGGGAGGCCGGCTTCTCCTTCTCCCACCCCCCCTGCTTGTGTTCCTTCTCTCTCTCTCTTTCTCTGTCAAATAAATAAAGCCTTTAACAAAAAACAAAAAACGAAAAACCTGAATTTCAACTGTGGGTTCACTTCTATGTGGATTTTTTTAAAATGAATACAGAATTTTTTTTCTTACTTTTTTTTTGTTTTGTTTTGAAGACTGTATTTTAAGATTTGAGAGTGTGAGTGAGCACAAGGTGGGGGTGGGGGCGGAGCCTGATGCTGGTCTCAGTGCCACCATGCTGAGATGATAGCCTGAGCCAAAATGAAGAGTTCGATGCTTAAACAACAGAGACACCCACGTGCCCCTAAAGATTTCATTTGTAAGTAATTTCTGTACCCAATGTGGGGCTCAAACTCAAAATCCCGAAATCAAGGGTCACATGTTCTACTAAGGGCTGGTTAGGTGTCCCTCTTACGCTTTTCTTAATATTTTTTTCCCTCTAGCTTGCTGTATTATAAGAATACAGTATATAATACATATGAGAAATGTGTTGATTGATTGTTAGTGACGAGGCCCCCGGTCAACAGTAAGCTCCTAGTTAAGTTTTTGGGGCGTCAAAATTTATAGGTGGATTTCTGACTGTATGGGTGGTTGGCGCCCCCTAACCCTTGCAGTGTTCAAGGGTCAGCTGCCATTCAGGGACACAGGAAAAAAACCTTTCTAGTGCTCTGCTTTGATTTCCTGGCATCTGAGGGCAGTTGGCTTCGGGATGATTCTTTACTCCATGAAACAGGGGTAGCGGGCTAATCAGTTTAACAGAGCAGGCCAACTCTGGCTAATTGCTCATGGTTGCCTGAATCACTGCCTGCAGGATTCTGTGACATAAATGGGTGCTTTAAGGTTTAGCAGGGGGAAAAAAAAAAAAAAACCCTCATGATTGAGTAGTCCTGTCTGCCAAGGTACAGGGCTGGTGAGCATGCTATTCTGGGTATATGCTACTTTTTGGGCATCAGTTCTAGGAACCCCAAACCAGCACCAGTGAAAACTCACAGAAAGCATCATTTGCTTCCCAGTCTAATTCCCTTCCCTGCTTTCTGTCCAAGAACCCAAGCACCTTTGAGTATCATACAAGGAGACCTAGCAACATGTGGCTTCTGCTGAGGCTGTTCATGTCCTGCTCCTGCTTTTTTTCTTCCTTCCTTCTTCTTCTTCTTCTTTTTTTTTTTAAAATAGATTGATTAAAATATACCCTGAGTAATGCTTTTTGCTTTCCCTAAATGTTATTTGGGTGTTCTATGCCATATTAAGAACAATGATTTATTCTTTATTGACATGTGTAATGTAGTAACACTTGGAGATGTTAATTTTATTTGTAAGATAGTTAATAGTTATGTGATAATAATAGTTATGATTTAATGCATGCCTAATATATGCAGGCAGTTTATGTCCCTTACCTCCTTCAACTGCGTAAACACCTTATTCTCATTTACCAGAAAGGGAGATGGAACCCCAGAGAGGTTAAATAACTTCCCCAGGTGTCCCAGCAGATATTTTTTATTCTAATGCTCTTGCTTTTTCCTCTGGGTCCTGTTGCCTCCTCAGAGCCTCTTCAACTTTAATTTATCACACAAATATTCCATCCAGGTTCTTAGGGTGTTTCTAATGGCACCACACAGAAAGGGAAACAGACTGATGTCCAGAGAAGTGCCCAGGCATTGCTACTGTTAGGTGCACAAACTCTTCATTTCCTGATGCTTGTGACTCTTGAACTGTGCAGATATAGTAGTTAATTCAGCATCTCCTTATATTTCTTAGGACTGGACAGTTGCAGTTAGAAAAATCAGACTGTGGTAGCCTCAAGAAAGAGCAGGATTTGTTGTGACTGCAAGGAGCATCTCAGGAACTCTGAGGTCAGGGGGCCTTGAGGAGCCAGGACTAGAGCTCCTGGGGTCTCAGGAGCTCCTCTCTCCATCTGCTTTGCATTTCTGCCCCTCTCTGCACACCAAGCTCCTCTTCCTCTCCCACTGAAGGATGGCTTGCTTTGTTTCCCTGTTGTCAAGGCAGAAGATGGCTGCCACTAACAACTCTTGAGTTTCCATGGCCTCTGTATCAAGAACAGTCAGAAAAACTGGCTCTCCTTTCAACTCCAAAGTCTTAGGGAAGGAAATTGAATGGTCCTGTTTGGGTCAGGGGACCAAACAATTACAACCAGGAAAGTGGCTTTATGTTGCACAAGTATGGCCGATCCTGTGCACGGCAGTGGGAGTTTACCAGGTTCCTTTAAAAGAGGATAGAGAGGAAGCTGCACAACCTGTCAAAAGTCCACTGAGCTGGTTGATAAGAAACTTGGTTTGTTTTCTAAGCTTGGCACTGATTTGTTTCATGGTTTTGGAAAGCCTCCTATCTGGTAGGTAATATATAGAACATTTATGGAGAACTTTTACCATTGCCAGATGCTAATTAGAATGTGGTGGGTTGTGGGCTGTGGGGTTGTGTGTTTCTGATTTTGTTTTTTGGTGGCAATTCTGTCTGCCAGGGTGGGGAGACCAAGGCACTGCACAGAGCAATTAAGCAAGTTGCCTAAGATCCCACAGCTAGTAAGCGGTGGAACTGGGAATTAAACCCAGGCCATCTTAGCCAGAGTCCATTCTCCCAATCAATGTGCCATACTCCCTGCAGTGTAGGAAATGAGGATAGAAAGTGAGGTTAATAAATCATACCAACTCCCCTGGAAGAGAGCTGAAAAAATCCTGGAGAAAGGCCTCAAAGTGATCTGCACTGATAATGTGTCTTTGTCCAAAGGCAGCCTTGACTCCGCATGGACCAACCACATCCCTGGGTGAATAGTGAGGACCACTGTCCTGGTCTTCTGGGAGTGTTGGGAATGGCAGTGCCCTGGGTTGCCTTCTCTACCTGGTGTGTCCGCTCTGGGTTTAAGGTGCAGGGTCACGCGAAGGCACTGTAGCCCCGACTCCCAGCTAGGGTTTCGATCATGTATTTGAAGTTCTGATTGTGTGTCTTTAATCTGGAGAGGAAGAGGTGTACATCTCTCTGTGCCAAATCAGCACTGCAAAAAGGAATGAGAAATTTCTAAAAATACAGACTGTGCAGAATCCCATTTCATGGAGGCTCAGGATATCTTTGAGTCTGCTATGCGTCAGGCAGGTTGGGACGCTGACAGACTTTCCCGACGTCTGGTCTCACCCTTTCCTCCCATGAGATGATGGCATGAAACATCTTCATTTCATCGTGGCAACTTCACTTCCTACTAAATGATGTTTTGAAATTATTTGTCCATGTCTTCTTCCTTCTGATGGAACATCATTTCCACTAGGGTCAAGATCTGATCCATTCTTATTTCTCACAATTGTTTTGCCCAGTGTGGCCATTCTGTAAATTTTGATAAAATGGCTGAAGAAATCAAACATTTCCTTGTCTGGTGAACTGAGTTTTCTGTTTTGAATGCTTTCTTCCAGGCCATTAGATTTTTGTGTGTGAATGAAACCTTGTTTATGAGTAGAGTTGACAGTCTTTGAAAAGCTGTTCTGGTTGGAGTTCACATTTCCTTGTAGAACTGCCGTTTGGAACTTTGAGTCAAATGTTTTCTTCATTTGCTCATAATATGAAGCACTTGTAGTTATAAGCTTTCCTGGGGGTTGAACTGATATTCTGAAAGACCACCATTGTTCTATCTCCTTGCCCCAACTGAGCAACACATCCCATGTCAGAATCTTGAGCTGGGTTTGGGGAGGAAAGGGAATCCACGGTCCGCAGTCCCCATGTTTTTTACCCTGGGTTCCCAAACCTCCTGAGTGATGGGAGTCCCTTTGCCACGACAACCCCTCACATCTCTTGTTGCGCTGATGATCTCCCAGGAAGAGGATGCAGTGCTGCTGCTTGTCAAAGTGGGCCACAGTGTGAAGTCAACCATAGGACCTCCCTCCTTGTGGTCTTCACATCTCAGAAAGCAAGACCACTTGCCCTTTGAATATGGGAAATGGTTATGGCTAAGCACAGCAAGGTTTGTGGAGATCTGGGGACTGTGCAGGCCTAAGGGAGAGTGCCAAGAATGGCTTCTAGGAGCCTGTGTACCTATATGGCGTATGATCATATAGGCTCCTCAACTAACGGGGCTGTTTCCACCTCCCTGCTAATCTGGGAGCACTCTGTGTCCCCAAAAGAGGAGCCTGGCAGGAGTCTGGTCCCCTCAGTCCCTCTCCTAGAGATAGGTTTTTGGTGCCAACAGGATCCCAAAGCCTGAATCTTCTGACTACAGCCTCTCCCTTGGCATAGCTGTGAAAGGCTTCATGGGTCCTAATACAACAGCTTCCTGGGCTTCATTTCACCAGTGGAAGAAGAGAGCAAGTGGGGACATGAGGTCTAGAGCAGAAGTGGTACAGCTGGAAAGTAGTGAAACTGAAGACAAAAAAGAAAAAAGAAAAAGAAAAAAAGGAGCTCTTTGAGTCTCCTTGCTTCTTTAAAATGGACTCAACATTAAAGAGAAACTCAAAGATTTTGTTTTCCCTAAGGGGAGACCGTTCTTAATGATGAAGAAATAATGACTCCAACCCCCACCCCAGTTCAGTGTCAGGGGATATTTGGACTTGGTGGCATGTGAATTAGGTGGCCGTGTGTCTGAGGGACCTTGCAGAGAACTATACCTTCGTGGGATGCATGAAGCATCCCCAAATTCCTGATCTGAGTTAGGACCAGTGTAAGCAGGAGTATTGCTGAATATTTTTTTCTGTCTTGGAAGGGAATAAATAATTTAAGACCATTGGATAAAAGTATCAATTCTGTTGAACCTAAAAGACCCAAATTGTACCCAGTGTTTGCATCTGCTGCCAGGGTAGCTGTCAATAACGGAAGGTCTGTGTTACAAACCCTTCCGGTCCACACAGAGCTTCTCAGCTGGCTTCTCATCCAGGGATGCTACCGTTGATGCAAAAACACATTTTCCTCTTTTTGTGATTGAATTCTTTGCTGGAGGGAGTGGCTGTTACCTTCTCAGCACTGAGTCCTGAGATGGCTTTTCACCAGGCCTGTTTGCTACTAAAATGGACTCTCTGGAGAGCAAAGAGCTATACCTGGAGGCTTTGTTTTCACTCCAGGGAGGAGGGCAGAGAAACCTTTCCTGATTAACCCCAGGGGGTGGCCACTCACTGGTCAGGTGTTCCTCCTTTGCAAGTTGGTGCCCAGTCTGGCTCATGACCAGTCAGTGGGCTTAGAATGGACTGGGCCAGGTGGTTAATGGGTCAGGGACCCAGGAGCTGCAACCATCCCTGTTTTACAGATGAGGAAGCCCATGCTCAGAGCAGAATGGCTACTTGCAGGATGATATCTGAGTAAGTGGGAAAGCCTGCATTCAAATCCATGTTGGCATTTGGCTCAGTCCAGTCCCCGGCCTTGTCAGTGTCTCAGCTCTCTTCGTGGGTGCCTACGTGTTCCTGCTATCCCTGTGGAGTGTCTCCTACAGCAGGCCTAGAGCCCAGCCATCTCTCCCCTCCCTCTTCCTGGTCTTCCTAAGGTGCTTAGGGCTGGCTGTCAGCTGGCACCTTAGGACACTTGAGTGGTGTACTAGGGATCTCCAGAGAAACAGAACCAATGGGATGTCTGGTGGGGTAATCGTGTTTGCAGTATGTGGTTTTGCACTGAGCCCACCAGAATAAGGTGTGGGTAGCAACCGAGTCTTAGAAATTTCAGCCCTGGGCGCCTGGGTGGCTCAGTGGGTTAAGCTGCTGCCTTTGGCTCAGGTCATGATCTCAGGGTCTTGGGATCAAGTCCCGCATCGGGCTCTCTGCTCAGCAGGGAGCCTGCTTCCCTCTCTCTGCCTGCCTCTCTGTCTACTTGTGATCTCTCTCTGTCAAATAACTAAATCTTTAAAAAAAAAAATTTCAACCCTCCCTTGGATGGGCTGTTATCCCTCCTTCAAAACTGTCCCCAATGCACCCCTGCACCATAATTCTGGTGTTACCAAAAAGAAACCACTGTCAGTGTCTGGCCTGCTGTGGTTGATGGATGGATAGGTTCAGTAAGTACCTGTCAGGCCCCTTCTATGGGCCATGCCCTGTGCCAAGTGCTGGGACTATGTCAGTGAAGGAAACAGACCCAAATCCCGGCCCCAGGAAGCTGACATTCCTATGAAGATTTTCTTAGAATTTCTTTATTCTGAGGTAAACTGTGCAGCTTCTCATTGTGTGAGTCATACAGGGAGGCAGAGAGAAGGCTGTTATTATCTCAGGAACTTTGGATAATTAGTCTGGGGTCTATGTTTGGAGGTTCCATTTACACATTCACTAATCAATGTTTATTGAGCATCAACTATAGATTCATCACATCTGGTTGGAGGAATATATTGAGGAAGGAATAGGAGGGAGTCCCTTTCTTTATAGAACACTGAGTGAGGGAGGAAGATGGATGTTGAGAAGATGATCACATAGTTGTGGTCACTGTTGTGCAGGACACAGGAACAGGTGGAAGGGCCTGACTTCAGCTTGAGAGTTAGGGGAAACCTCCTAGAGAAAGTGATACTGTAAGGATGAATGGGACTTAGTCAGGAACAGTCCAGAGGGAGGGAATTGCATGTGCAAAGGTCCTGTGGTGGTGGTGATGGGGGCATGGTGTGTGAGAAATAGTGAGAAGGAGAGGTGATTGAAGTGTGGTGAGGCAGGAGGGCTAAGTGAAGGTGGAGGGCTGGGCTAGGTGGGCAGGGGCTGGAGGGGACAGAGCATTCAGGAGGGGGAATGAATTTTAAGATCCTGGCCAGGGCTTAAAGGATAAACCAGTATAGTGGGTGGAATCTGAGGGGGTGAAATCTGGACTTTGAGGTGGGGGGACTCCAGGTACCCAATGGTCAGAACTCAGAGCCAGTCTCGCCTGGCCAAGGTTTTTACATATAAGCAATACCATACAAGCTGTTTGTGAGACACAAATGATCAGACCAAATGCCTCCTCCCAGCGCCCCCCCTTTAAAAAAAAAAAGATTTTTTTTATTTTAGAGAGGAAAAGAGTATGCCCAAGTGATGGGGGGTGGAGAAGGAGCCGAGGGAGAAAGAATCTGAAGCTGACCCCATGCTCCTTGCCAAGCCTGACGTGGGGCTTGATTTCAGGATGGGGTGATGATGACCTGAGCCGAAACCAAGACTAAGACACTCAACCAACTGAGCCACCTGCGCCACCCCCACCCCCGAGTGCCCCTGTTTTATAACACTTTGCCACCACAACCCCTTTACTACCCTGATGAATATACGTAACATAACCCACCTTTACACATAGCATCAGGAGAAATTGGTATCCTGCTCTAGTTTTAAGGAGAAATAAAAGAAGGTAATTTATAATAATAGGCACTTCAATATGTAAATGCTCAATTACACTGGAGTACATAATCAAGTAACTGCTCTCCAATCTACTTCTAATGGATATGGGGACTTAAGAGAAGGATGACAATATCCAAGTGAGGACTAGCAATACTTTTTTTTTTTTTTTTTTAATATAGTGACTTTTTGAGATAGGAGCTTCAGAAAAATGCTATGAGCACTAAGAATGAGTAGGTACGCAGGGTTACTCTGAGTGTGAGGACAACTCAGTCCTGTCCTGGTGACTTGCATACCATAGGGTATGTTGTTCTTGGTGACTTGATTTTCCAAAATGCTCAACAGACCTTAGTCAGTTTTGAGTGGCACAAAGTACATTTACGCGTCAAGAATTCAGGGTTGAATTCAACCATGCAGGCACTTTGGTATTTACATTTGGAGTAGAGTTAGGTTCTAGGTTAAGATCATTCCGAACGGGATTATTAATTGCCATAGAATGTCTGGTGGCCCGAGTCAGAGTTGTGTGGGACGTGGTAAAGGGCGTGGGTCTGTCCCTTACACTGCAAGGTATGTCGCCTCTCCGTTCACTAAACGCTCTGTGCCCCCAGAATCACTGTGACAACCGAAATAGTCCCCATAAATTCCCAGAGCTCCCTCTAGGGGGCAGCACTTTCTCCACTGAGGATCACTGTTCTAATAGGACTGAAGCCCTGGATGGGTTAATAAATGGACTCTGGGGGGAGTGTCTACAGATACGGTTGGTTGGTCTAGTGGAGCGAGAAAGAGGTAAGTTGTAGCCATAGCTGGGGCTCTCTTGGAGGTAGTGAAGATGTTTCTTTGGGAGACTGGGTGGCCCTGAGACTCTGGGGTCCAGACCAACGGAGCCCTTTAGAGGACGGTGGGGTCTCAGGTATAGAGAAGAGAAGTGGGGATCTGCATGGGGAGGCCTGGATGTCACAGCCACTTGAAAGCTTTTGTGCCATAAATTTGAAAAACTCAATTCTGAAAGCGTGGGACAGAATCAAATTGGCCTATAAAAATAAAAACATGGTTACAGTAAAAATGAGATGAAATGGGAAAAGGCAGGCGCTCGCTACAAGGAGCCTGTCGTTGCCGCTAACCAAATCAGTCCCGGTAATAGCCTTGGCGTGAAGCTCACGGCCTCATCAGGCCTCTGTCCGGCCCCTGTAATTTAACTAGAGGAGGTACCCGTGTTTACTGTGTGTGTTTAGTCCTCGTCTCTTGCTCTTTATTGGTGTTGGATTAACTTAAGGGCTCTGATTTTCTATAATTTCCCAATTTACAGTCTTAGTTTACAACTGGGGAGATTTTTATTTTGTTTTGTTTTCATTCTTATTTCCCTTCTAGCAAAAATACACTGACAAAGAATTTTTTTGATTTTTAATTTTTTTTTTTTTTTCCTGTTCTCAGAAGGGACATGTCAGGTCAAATGGGGATACCTGGGAATGCCCAGAGCCTCAGGTTTATGCCTGGTGCCCTCAGCTCTCAGTTAATGCCCCCTTCTATCCTCACACAAACGAAATTGACAGTTTTCATTGCCTTCTTGGTTATTTTGGATTGTTGGTCTGGTTGTGGAGGAATCTCTGGGAATCTTGAAAAGAAACCCTGACTACAGGCCTTTGTCCTATCAGAATCCTGGGACAGGATGTTTTTTGGAGGTTGGGGGCTCATCATTTGTGCTCCCTACCCACTCTTTCCACTTCTTCGTGGGGGTAAGAATTTTAAGCCACCTGCATGGGCTGCCTGCAGTCACTCTGGCTAGTTGCCAGGGTCTCAGGACACAGATTTTATGGTAGTAGCTCACGATGACTTGAGGGGCAGGATTCCAGCACTTTCTCAGAGATGGAATTATAGCTTCTGATGGTGTCTTTGGGAAGGACAGAATCAGTGACCTCTAGCCTCTGGGAAAAAGGGGAGTTTAAAGTAATTCAGGGATTTTTTCTTTTTAAAAGGGCAAATTAAAAAAAAATCTATGTATTTTTTCCCTGTTACAAAAATAACACACAGTCTTACTGCATCCTTTCTTTTTTGTGTGGCAATTATGGCAATGATAAATATTGAGTCATTTGCTGAATAGCTGCTTTTCCTCTCTCTCCCTGCTCCATAGTAAGTTTCCTAGTGGAAGGTATCGGACGACCTTATTATCCACTCGATCCCACACATCTGGCCCAGTAGGGACTTCATAAATAGCTGTTGCATGGATGGATGGGAAATGCAGAGGACATTAGAAAGAAGATACTACTGTTCTTCCCACCATCTAGAGCGAGATGGTGATTCTCAGCCCTGGCAGCATATTGGAGTCACGTGGGGGAGCACGATATTTACCCACCCTAGGTCCATCCAGCCCAGTTCAATCTGAAATCTGAGCTGAGACGGTGGGGGTCCTCAGGCACCAGAGCTTTGCAAAACTCCCAGCTGACTCCAGTTCGCAGACAGCCTGAGACCCTCTGAGGTATGTCCTGCCTGTCATAGATATTTTGTTTAAAATTTTTTTTTGTAAACAAAGAACATGTACATGCTATGCAAACTGAGTGTGGGGAGTGTTGCCTTAGAAACAAAACTTCTGGGGCGCCTGGGTGGCTCATTGGGTTAGGGCTCTGCCTTCAGCTCAGGTCATGATCTCGGGGTCCTGGGATCAAGCCCCACATTGGACTCTCTGCTCAGCGGGAAACCTGCTTCCCCCTCTCTCTTTGCCTGCCTCTCTGCCTACTTGTGATCTTTCTCTCTGTTAAATAAATCAAATCTTAAAAACAAACAAACAAACAAAACTTTCTGCACACCCCCATCCTCCAACCCCCACACGAACAGTAACTACTTGGACCCATTTTGGTGTTCAGTTCTTCTGATGACCATCCCCTTAGGTCTATATCATGTGCCGATAACCTTATTTATTGGTCACCAATTTTAAGTGCTGTTTCTATTGACTCTATCAATACTGACTCTATAGATATCTATTGGAAGGTAAAGAATTTAGCCCATTTGCAATAACTTAAATCTTCCCCTTCCGCCTTATCACGGTGTTTGTTAGTTTTATTATAATATTAGCTATTCTGTTGGTTACCTTTGTACCTTGATATCTTTTTTAAAAATTTAAAAATTTATTTTATTTTTTTAAAGATTTTATTTATTTATTTGACAAAGAGGGAGAGAGAGAGATCACAAGTAGGCAGAGCAGCAGGCAGAGAGAAGAGAGGAAAGCAGGCTCCCTGCTAAGCAGGGGAGCCTGATGTAGGGCTCGATCCCAGGACCCTGAGACCATACCTGAGCTGAAGGCAGAGGAAACGCACTGAGCCACCCAGGCGCCCCATCTTTTTTTTAAAGATATTATTTATTTGCGAAAGCTCATGTGTGAGGGAGAGGGGCAAAGGGAGAGGGAGACACTCCCTACTGAGCCTGGGGCCCAATGTAGGGCTCAGTATCGGGACCCTGGGATCATGACCTGAACTGAAGGCAGATGCACCTGAGTCACTCAGGTGCCCCTAAACCTTTAAATAATCTTAAGCCTCTATTTTCCATTTCTTTTACAAAGTATCCCCTGGTTGTCCACAAAATAAGATGAAAAAAAAAAATAGGGCCTTGGTGCTTCCCACCATCTCTCCTTGTGCCCTTAACTTTACATATTAAAGTTTTATAACATTTCCATTTTCTCCTGTAAGTGTCCTTGTCATCCAAGCTTTGTAGATTGATTTTATTATTTTTCAACCATTTTATTTATTTTTAATGAAAAAGCAGTTAGTGATACTTACTGTAAACAAATAATGCAGTTGGTCTCAGGAGAAGGAAATGTCTCTGAATTACCTGTTGCCTTTGTGGCCACTCATTCAGTTCTTCCATTGTGGTTCAGCTCCTTTTGTGTTCATGGTGTTCTTCAGATGCCTGGTGATCCTTGGTCATCAGTGTGTATTTATGAAGGAAAGACTAAACTGATAAACACAGATACAGGTGTGGGTTTCCTCTGTTGAGTGTGGATCTGTTTCCGCATCAGATCTCCCCTCTGAATTGGAAGACTGATTGTGTGTGTGTGTGTGGGGGGTGTCCTCATGTCATGTCATTGAGTAGGCTTTATTTTAGGATGTGTGGGAGTGGAGCTGCTAGGAAAGCTGGTTAATCCTTCCCCCAATATCAATATGAGTAGGGCTATCTTGAGGGATGGGACCATCACCCTAGAAGTGCTGGGTCTCCCTTAGGAGGATGGGACAATTTTCTTAGCAAACATTATCTAGTTTCTAGTTTCACTATCTAGATCAAGTAAACTTGATCACTACCAGCTGGGGCAGAGGTAGCATCCAGGAAAGCCACCCTCATTCTTTCTGGTTCTTAGCATCATCATAGTGTTCTTGTTTATCATTGTTGCAATGGGCTGTGTCCTCAAGCTGCCATACTGAAGTATCCATGTTTTTATATGGCCAAAGCAATTACATAATTGCTTTCTCACCTGCTTCTTACAGATCACAAAATAGTCTGTCACATACTTTGTAAAGATAACCTCAGCATTCCAGTATATGGATAGATCTATAAAACTTAGTCACCTTTTGCATTTTTTAAAAAAAGATTTTATTTATTTATTTGACAAAGATCACAAGTAGGCAGAGAGGCAGGCAGAGAGAGAGGAGGAAGCAGGCTCCCCACTGAGCAGAGAAACTGATATGGGGCTCGATCCCAGGACCCTGGGATCATGACCCAAGTTGAAGGCAGATGCTTTAATCCTCTGAGCCACCCAGGTGCCCCTCACCTTTGCATTTTTTATTTCCATATTTTCAACTAGGAGTAGATTTGCAATGAACTTGACTCTGGATACATACCTTAGATGGTATCCTTAGAAATTTAACTCTTTGAAGACTTTTTGCACAAAGCTATAGACTGCCCCTGATAAAGTTTTTAAAGGCTCAAGTTAGAGAAAAAAACTGAAAAGCTCATTTGTAAATACAGTACCTCAGTAGAAGCAGTCATGGAGGGGGAGGGGTGATGCCAGAGGAAGTTCAGCATTCAGAGACTGTTGCTCGTCTCCCTCCTTTACCTGGGCAAGAGGCACCTCAAGCCTCCACTTCTTGCCTAGGAACATTGAGTGTAGTTTGTGACTTAGGCTGGCCCATGCTGCTTTTCTTCATCAATGACAAGGACAAATAAGCCATTTGGTCTTCGTGTCCTTGGTTTCAAGGTGTAGGCACTGGTTTTGGAGGATCAGTAGCCACAGAAGACCCAGGGCCAGAAATTTCTATCACTGTGCATAGCTGAGTGATTTACATTCACACAATGCCTGGGTTTTTCTCCTCTAAGCTCTTCGCTTTTAGGCCACATCATGAAGTGGTTCTTTTGAACAGATAAAGGAATCCTCAGAACTCTTCTCTTTTGCATCCAAGACAGGGCTCTATTTGAAATACCAGAGGAAAATACGGTTTCGGATCACTTAAACTCTTTGAACTGAATTTTTAATTTCATCCCAGGGCAAGTCAATCTCAAGAGTCATTTCTTCGGGGTTGAGTTTCCTGCCCTTGATATGTACCTGGCTCTACTACTGGCATGAATGGCTGTTATTTACTGTGACCTGTATGGAGGCTACAAGGGAAATACATTCTGATTGGTTATTCCTGATATCTGGGGCTGTAGACTCAACTATTGGCTACAGCACATGATTAAATTGTGAACTCTTACAAATTAAAACAAGAAAATGCATTACCTTAGAATTCTCTGGTGAGACAGGGAAATTCAGGGGTGGGAATATTACAGGAAAGAAATGAAAGGTAAGATGCTGGAAGGCTCCCTTGAATTTTGTTAGGACATTCTTAGTAACAGAATAGATTACACCAAAAGTAGATGTCACTTTGCTTAAAAGCAAACCAGGGTGGTTTTTTTTTTTGTTGTTGTTTTTTTTTGTTTTTTGGGGGTCCTAAAAGTAATTTGCCACATCTCTTTAGGATAAAATAGTATAGATCAAAAATCTCAATGATACCTTTAACATTAGTCCGGAGATGCTTAAAACTTATAAGAAAATCATCCTAAGTATCATAAGTTTTAAGAATAAAAATGTGCTCAGTGCTATCATAATATTGCAAACAACCTAAGTTACAAACAACTTAAATATTCAACCATAGTTGAATAAGTGAGATGCTTAAAATATATTCAATTGGTGCAATCTTAAATAGTCATTAAAGATTTTCAAAGAGTATGATAAAACACCAAAAGAGTGGTACTATGGTATTAACTAAAAATAAGACATGATAGTGTGTGTGTGTGTGTGTGTGTGTGTGTATAGTCTAAATCTGGCTCTGTTAAAAGTAATTTCGCCTGGAGAAAAATATCAGAAGAAATTAATCCCTCCATGGTTGTATGAATGATTGGACTATGAGCACTGTTCTATTCTTTCTTATACTCTGTATTTTTCAAACTTTAAGAAGTAGGCCCTTCTTTCATATCTAAAATAAATATTAGAAGAATCATTGAAATATACATTAAAAGCTCTAATTAAGACATATCATTGTTCATTGGCTATTGAACATGACATTTGCAGTACCTTTTTCCTTATAGTGTGGATGGGTATGTCACAAAGAAGGGGTCTGACCAGGTCTCCATGTTGTAAAGTATTAGGGACACCTTCGAATAAAAACGTTGTGATGAAAAATAAATGAAAAACCTAAACAGTACTTGGAAAGAAGACTCATGCTCCATAACATTTGTACATTTGTAATTTAAAACATGGCCTTGATCTTTTTCTTGGTGAATATTATACTCCCAACCCATAGGGCGTCCTAAAGAAACAGAGCTGGTTTGGTGACGAAACAGAAGGAGAAGCAACATTGAAGAAACTGAGTCATACTCACCACCTGTGCAGTCACCCAAGTTGCTTTGTGAGTTGTGGGAGTGTCTCAATGGTCAAGCCAAAGGTGGGAAAGGGGGAGGGTCCATCACCCACATTGATTCATTCATCAAGTATTTATTGAGGACCTGCTGTGTTCCAGGCACTGGACACAAGCCAGAGGACAAATGCATTGTAAGACCTATAAATTTCATGTGCTGCCTAGACATCTTTGGGTATGACAGGGCCCCTAAGGCCTGCCCATGAATCCTTCCTGCTCTCCTCAGATGTGCCCCCACCCAGCAGGAGCTGTCCGCTGCCCAGCTCGTTGCCCCACCAGCCAGACCAGACACATTCCACCTAGTTCTCAACTGAACAGGCTTCGATTCCCCACCAGCCTGTGAAATTGTTCAAAGAAGCCAATCAAACTCCTGCAGGAAGCAGGGGGTGTGCCACCCACTCTTATTATAAATCCTATAGCCCACGGCCCCTGCTCGTTCACTCTGCTCCCGACTGCAGCCCTGAGTGCCAAGCAGTGTCCTGTTTTCTGCAGCTGTGAGTGTATGTGGCTGATAAGTGCTGCCCAGCTCACTGGTCTGCTGATGGAGTCCACGTGTTTACCCATTTCGTACTGTAGAGTACGGGGTCCCTCATCACCCATGGGCCCATGGGCAATGATCAGAACAGTAAGAGCGTCAAGGCCTCCCTTATTTTGGAGTTAGTACTCTTGTTGTAGGAAAGTGGGTGGGACGATAGTAAGGAAGTAATAAATGAATAGATTAACTTCCATTTATATTAAATATTGTGAAGAAAATAGAATGATACGGTAGAGAGACATGGAAACACAAAGTAATCCTGCTTTGGATAGGTGAACAGGGGAGGCTTTTTGAGGAAATAACACTGAGTTAGCTGGCAGGTTGTGAAGGGGCTATCCCTGGGGAGGGCTGGAGGGCAGTGAGCAAGGTGGGCTAGGGCTTGGCAGTGCAGCTGGGTCCATGCATCAGGAAGAAGATGAGCTGACAGGACCTTGGAAAGGCACTTGGGGTCCTGTAGGAGCTATAGTGAAGAAGTTGGAATTAATTTTTACATGTAATGGGGAATCACCTGTAAGCAGGAAAATGACATGGTATGGCTTATAATTTCCCAAGAAGTGTTTTGGTACCTGGGTAGAAAATGAATGATGGGGGAGCAAAGGGAGAAGTACTCAGTTAGGAGCCTCCTGTGAGTTCTGATGGGTGATGAGAGGGGTTGGGGTTGGGTGGATGGAGAGAATGGACAGACCAGGTTACGTATCCTGGAGGTAGACCCAGTGAGACTTGCTGATGGATTGGACATGGGGGATAAGAAAGTGGAGAAAAGGATGTTTCTGAGGTTTTTTCCTTGAGTGACTGCGTAGATAGTGGTGCCATTTGATGGAATGAGAAGGGGATGAGATTGAATTCAGGAGTTTGGTTTAGATTTGTCTGATCTGAGTAAGTATTCAAGTGGAGATGTCAAGCTGGCAGCTGGAAATACTATTATGCAGCTCAGGATAAATGCCAGAGCTAAAGATATTAGTTTGGCCATTACCGCCATTTGATAGTATTTAAATTGGTTGAATAATATGGGTAGATGATAAAAAATTCAGAATGATTTATTCTCCGAGAATGAATGTCATGTTAGATATAAGTTTGACTATATCAGTGGGATAACGTACAATAAGACCACTTGAAAACTGTGCAGCACCATGGAAATGTGGTAACTATTCACACTGTCGTAGTATTTGGGGCTCCCGCAGCAGTCATAATTCTGGGGTCTTTGGTCCTTCATTGTTTAAGGCACAAAATCCCCTTCCCAACATATACTCCCATCTGAGTTCCTCAGAGAATACTCGCCTCTCAACCTGGACCAGTGCTTTAGAAAGAATTCTTGCCAACATTGTGATGCTGGAGAACAGATAAAGCTACAGAGCTCAAGATTATCTTTTTTAGTTGAAAAATTTTTGACGGAGTTATATTAGCCTCCTAAAAGAACTTGGGTCTCCAGGGTTTTTCTTAGTTGCAAGAGTTTGGAGAATGTACAATGTTCATTTTTTCTAGAAGCATTTTGGCTGAGGCCAGATTGGAACTCTCCATGGCTCTGTGTAAACAGTCAATATTTTATTCCTGTGAAATTCTGGAGATTGTGATTTAGCAGCAGGACTGGCTGGAGGCTGTGCTCTACCTGGCCAGGAATCACAGGACAAATGGATCTCCTTTCAAGGAAGCTGAGTATATGTTTTATAAAATTTAGTTGGGTGTTTGTGGGGGGCAGGGAAGAATTCAAGGACAGGCATTTGAATTTCAGAGAAACAGCATGAGATTCTCATGAGTCAGTCTTCTAGACTAACCCACTATTAAATAGTTGAGGCTGATGAGGTCTAAAGAGGTTAAACGATTATTCAGAGGTCACACAGCTGGTTAGAACTACATTTTCCTGACAGACTTTTTCATACTCCTAGAAGCAGGCTTTGCTCTTCATAGGTGTATGCATACATGGACGTAGATTTTTAAGAACAAACTGAACATGAAAATTAAGGTCTGTGGGTGCCTGAGTGGCTCAGTTTGTTAAGCATCAACCTTTGGCTTAGGTCATGATCTCAGGGTCCTAGGATCAAACCCCACATTGGGATCCCTTGCTTTTCCCTCTCCCTGTGCCCCTCCCTCTTGGGTTCTCTCCCCCCAGTAAATAAAATCTTAAAAAAAAAATAATAAATAATAAGGTCTGACTCCGGGATCATGGTGCCTTAGCTTGGGCCGTTGTTTTGGTCTTAAGGTAATGTTTGGATTCTTCTGGCCATGCCAAAAAAAATCAGGTGGGGGAGGTCTTTAATTAAATGACATGCATTTAAATTTAAATGCTCCTATTTATTAGATTTTTTTTAGATAGACCTGTGAGGATTTATTCATTGATGGCTTTGTTTTTTGGGTTTTCTGCAATGGGCCTGGCCCTAGTTATGGTGTTGGGAGTACACTGGTGAGTAAGATACCATCCTTGACCTTAAGAAATTCTCCCTATGGCCAAGGAGATAGACATGTAATCAAGTAGGGAAGGGGAGAGGGAGGAAGAAGAGCTTTGATAAGGGGTAGCAAGTGAATGCAGAGTAAGATACTTAACTCAGACCTGGAAGCTCAAACCAGGAAGGCTTCCTGGGGGAGGCAATGCCTTACTTGAGACTGGCAAGTAGACCGTGACTTAGTGGGGACACATTTAGAAAGAGAGTGTGAAGGGGTGTTGTATCTAGTCAGAATAACTACAAAGGGACGCTACATGTTAAAGGAACTGCAAGGTATTTAGCATGACTGGAGGGTGGAGATGGAGCTAAAAGGGCAAGACCATGAGGCCAAGAGAGCTCTGGGAAGCCAAAGGCAGTGGGGGTGGAGGGCTGGCGGGATATGATGGGTGCTCCTCAGAGAAGCCTGCTTGAGTGCAGGATCTTATGTTCATATAGCAAAGCCCCCTCTGGTGGCTCTGGGGAGAATTGCATGTGTTCAGATAAGATGAGTCAGTCAAGTATAGCTATGATAATAACCAAAAGTGGGCATGGTCCTGGGAAGAGAAAAACCAGGTAAGCAAGGGAAAAGAGGACAGCTATGTTTCCAGGAGAACGTGAAGCTCTTTAAAACTAAGTGGTTTGGGGAATTAGAAATTAGAGTACTTGTGCTTATTTCTAACTCCTTTTTACCAAGTTGCACTCTGTGCCAGCTTCTCGCCTAGGACCTTATGTGCAGTTTTCTCATTTAACCCCCATAACCATCTTACAAAGCAGGTACCGCTATCATTACCCCCTGCAGAGGGTTAAATTGTGCCTCCTCTCCCTCCAATTCATGTCCATCTGGAATCCTGTAATGTGACCTTATTTGGGAATAGGGTCTTTGCAGATAAAATTAGTTAAGGATTTTTGAGGTGAAGTCCACCCAGACTTAGAGTGGGCCCTGAATCCGACGACTGGTGTCATTATAAGAAGAAATGACACACAGAGATTGGAGTGATGTAGCCACAAACCACCAGACACTGGAAGAGGCAGGGGCGGATCCTCCCATGGAGACTGCAGGCCTTGATTTTGAACCTCTGGCCTCCACAACTGTGCCAAAGGGTTTCTGGTGTGTATTTCTATTGTTGTAAGCCACGAAGTCTGTGATAACTTGTTAGGGCAGCCATCGGAGACTAATATGTCCACTATAGATTTGGGGTGGGCGGGGGGGGGGTGCAAACTAATTCTTAAAGCTTAGCTCTAAGCCCAAGGTCCTTCAAACCAAGATCTAAGAGGAATGGGCAGGACTTCATCATGTGGCTTGTCGTCTGGGATCTCCACTGCTCTAGTCTTCATACCTCCTGCTGGTGACGGCTAACATGTATTTCATGCTAACTCTTGGTCAGGCACTATCTCAAGCATTTTTGCTTTGATTTCTTCTGTCTTGAGGATTATCTCATAAGAGACAAGGCCATCAGAAAATACAGAGGGTGTTGGTCTCTATTTTTGAAGGAGAGTAAACTGTTTTTATGGACCTGGAGTTTTTTTTATTTTACTTTTTGGTATCTCATTTGCCAAATCGAGGATTTCCACCTTGAGGGATCAAAGCAGTATGAGAGGAAGTGTCAAGCATGTCAACCAGAGACCCATGAAATATTTCATCTTGTAATACATTAATAGAGAAAACCGAGATGAGTTTTCAGCTCATTCCAGTAAATCGGTTTTAGCACTAATGAATTGTTCTGTTTGAGTAGAGCATTATTGGCAAAATGCTGACGTTAATAGTAATACTGAATCATTTGAAACTCCATCAAAAATTATAATCTCAAAATAAAAGGCTGGAAAAATTTCTGTATTATATTAATTAACATTGGTTGTCTGATCAATGTTTTTAATTGGTAGCATATTTAAGTATGGATTTCTGGCATGGCAAATCTGCAGACTGGCTGTCTCGCTACCTGTTGCTTCTGATGACCTCATTCCAACATTTATATTCAAATCTGATAGCTCAGAGCCTCAGTCGTCAGCGGATCATAAATTTCACCCAGTTCCTCTGGCTGAATTTCAAGTGTGTAGACCATGTGCTAACAGCAAGAATGATCGGAAAGACAGTTGTAGACAAACGGAGCATGAAGAAAATCATTCTTATTGGAGGATGTGGCAGAAACAATTTTCCTCTGTGCTAGGCAGACAGCAGTTCTGTGGAACTGGCCAGAAATAAAGATCGCTCCACTGATGGGCTGTAACAAGGGCAAAGGAGGGTACCTGGCTCCCACCCCGCAACCCAGATGTTTCAGGGTTTCATGGCCAAATGCCAATGGAGCTAGCAGCCTGGCTGCACAAAATGGCCAGAGGGAGTTTTTGCCAAGCAAGAAGGACTAAACAGTGGGAGGAATCAGGAGGTGGGAAGATGCCACTGTTCATAGAGCTTTCCTGTGTGCCAGGTGCTGTGCTAACCTTTATCCTCTCACAACTGCCCCATGGTGGAGGTACTAGGTTGAACCATATGGAATTGCCATTCTTGTAGGTCAAAAAGAGCTCAGTGTTGGCACTCTTGTTGAGTTCTTCCTGTGCTGTGTGATTAGCCCTCATTTGTAGCTGAGAAAAAGTAAAGTTGAAGGTGCTTGCTTAAGATCATAGGCAAGGAAGGTTGCTGCAACACAGGGCTAGTTAGCTCTGGGGAAATCAACACCCTGTCCTCGATCTCCTCTCCCTCTTTCTCTTGTTCTTCTGGTGGACTTTATCCACAGGAGTGGGTGGTTGGACTTAGACTTCAAAGACCCCTTTGGATTACTCTGGTAGCTACACGGTCAGGTGGGAGAGAACTAGGGTGGATTCCAGGAAACTCTCCAGGAAGCTGTTATAACATTACAGAGGGAATGACCAGGATTCAGACTAGATTGACAGCAAGGGAGGTATCACAAAGGGGACGTGTTTGAGAGCTTTTTAGGAGAACCAATAAGATGTGGTATTTTATGGAGGGAAGGGCCCCATCTGTCTGGCTTCTCCTCCCCTGGCTCCATGTTCTACATGCTCACACACCTTCCCTTTGGTGGCTGTCTCTCTACTGACTGTAAGCTCCTTAGAATGGGAATCTTGTCTCTTATTTATTGCTGTTCCTAGGACCATCAAAGAGTCTAATAATTGGTAGGCCATCAATATTTGTTGGATCAGTGAAAGAATTCAAAACAAGAAGTTAAAGTATTTCACATCCTTACCACAGCGGTGACTCTCCATTTCCTTGAATTCTGGATTCCCTGACATGGAGGAAGTCAGAAGCGGAGAAATCATATCCTTGTTCTGCCCTGAACCCATCATGTAATTTCGGCAGAATCCTCCCAGCCACTGTGGTGGGGCTGTCTTGAACTCAGCATCCTGTTCACACTCACAAGGTGACACATCTTCATTTAACCCTGCTAGTTTTGACCATTTCCATTACATTTTTCTGGACTATTTAATGAGGAACACTCTAACCAGTACTATATGCTAAATTGCTTTTAAACAAGGGAAGTTCTGTCATCTACCAAATAAAATCTCTTTCGTCTAGGTCAGTTTTTTTCTTTTTTATTTTTTCTTCCTTCCTTCTTTCCTTCCTTCTTCCCCCCCCTCCCTTCCTCCCTTCTTTTCTTTCTTCCTTTCTTCCTCGGATAAAGCAGATCTGCTTTGAATAAAAATGTGAGGAGTAAAACGAACATTTAGCTTGAAGAATCTTTATTGCCCTAACAAGTAAAAGACCCTTTAACAGTCACATTGATTTTTGCTGATGGATATAAAGGGTTTTGAAAGTGAATTCTTACTCTGGACAAGACCCACTTGGAGATACCAGGGTTGTACTGCACCCTTATAAGACATTAATGGGGAATGAAGGAAGACAGATTTTGCCACGGAAGTAACAATTCCAGCTGATGAATTGCATCAAGGGGACAACAGAACTTGAGTAACTGACAACCAAGTGGAGACATTTGGCAGGTAAAGGGACAACAGTCTGATTGCTGGTTTCTGTTGGCAAAAAATCAGAGGGTTTAGTGGCCTTGAAACACTCAGAAAACCTGAAAAGGTTGCATCCATATGGATGGAAGGTGGTAGGACAAAGACAGGATGCTTAGGCTCAGAAGTGATCAGTAGAAACCTTATTTCCCTATATTGTCCTCCTCATTCTTGATTTATGGAAGGTTTTGCCTCTTTAGTCTATTGGCTGAAGCTGGTTG